>NC_080094.1:67605204-68230829 GCF_950005125.1 Chionomys nivalis | reverse complement strand
ATGGTGTAGCACCCTGGGGTCGGAAACAAGACTGGTGACTTTTGGACCACTGTGTGCCTCACAGTGAGACCAGGCCAGGCTGCACACTGGGACCCTTTTCATCCACTAACTACTGCCACCCCCAGAAAAAAATGCATTTTGGACACACACTACATAAACCGTTCTGATTTTTAATGTCTCTGCTCCTAGGGAGTTTTAGCTAAAGTGTGAACAAATTAGCATTATTAATTTTATTTCACTTGGTATGCATTTTTCAATAGAAACAAGTGGCATTTCAGACATTCCAAAAATATGTGTAATGAAAGTTTTCAGTGTTTCATATTCTTTTCTGTTGAACTGTCTGAATCTGGAGTCTATGGTCTTCCTAGAGGGATCCTAACAAGTTGAAATGGAAGTCTTCAGTCTACTGAGTCCAAACTGGAATAGACAAGAGCTAGAAAGGTAACTACTTAGGGCTGGACTCTAATTTGGTGGAAAGACAAAACATCGTCAAGACAGGGGAAGCCAGTTCAACAGCTTTGTTACCCAGCAGGGGCTCTGGTCTACAGTGGACTACAACATGCAGATAGATTTTCAAGTGTTCTCATCAGGAAAAACTCAAGTATATGAAGCCATAGAGTGATTTAACCATCCCACAATGTATGCGTATTGCAAAGCATCATATTGTACGTCACAAATAACCTATAAACATTGTATGTTTATATTTAATAATTCACAAAATATGTTTGACTACTTTTATAATAAAATACTATAATGTCAAATTTTCTATTTCAAACAGAAATTTTTAATTTTTTTTCCTGTTTTGGCTCTAGTGATTGAATCCAGGCTTCATGCGTACCACATGCGTACTGTATCTCTGAGCTACATATCCAGCCCACAGTTTGTCTCTGACTACAGTTCTGTGGCATTAAGTTTATTTGTTGCTTTGAAACCATCATCACTAAGCATCTAAGGTATTTTCACTGTGAAAATCTACATATTTCCTGCACATTTCTTTATGGAAACAGTCAGCGGACTGCTCCAACATGGAGTAGGCAAGGCATTTTTGCTGCCTTGGAGTCCACTAGACAAGGCTCCTCAGTTTCAGATGGTCTAGTCTTATTTTTCTCACCTATAAATGGCAATGATTATTCCTTTTGAAGTTATCATGAAGATGTGCAGATGTTTTGTGGACAAGATGGCTAAGGACCTCCTTGTCAGCCCATATTTGTTAGCATCCAATTTTGAGAATCCTTTCCGGCTATGGCCCCATTCTTCATCCTTCTGCTACTTGTTGAGTGCCTATCTTCTTCTAGGAATGGAAACTCTACGAGGCTTTGTTGGTCACTGTTTCCTTGGGGTTATCCAATTAGCATTTTTGAAGGACCTCAATGATGCAGAGTGCCATGCAAGTGGCACAGAACACCGTGACAACTGAGGAGGGTTTGTTTTCATTCTGCAGAGATGACGACGGTGGAGCTGCGAATCAGGCTATGCTTTGTTACAATGCTTTCCTAAGAATATATGAGAAAAGGTGAAGTGTTTAGTTCAGCCCATAGGAGGACCCCAGGTTCTCCCTCCGATGATGGGTGATGACGGCAATGAATCTGAAGACTGAACATCCATGTGACCAAACTGTCTGGACTCTGGGTCAAATAGGGAGACGGAAAGTAAAGTTGGTTTGCTTTACATGGATGACAGGGGATGTTGACACTATGTCAGGCTTTAGAGTCTCCAGAGTAGCAGCTTTGGGACCCAGCTACAGTGAATGATGTAGATGAGGTTAGCTGAGGTGGAGAACTCTGTTGTGGAACACCACTTCATGAACTGAGGTTCCAGAGTGCATAAAAAGAAAGCCAGCTGAGCACCAATCCTCCAGCCTCTGCTAGCTCTGCCACAACTTCTCTTTCAGGGTGGACTGTGTCCTTGAACAGTGAGCTAATGCAAACTCTTCCTTCCTGAAGTTGCCTTAGGCACGCGTTTCGTCACAATGCTGTGAGAAGTGGTGGACACCCAAAGTTAAACCTCCTTCAATCACAAGATGGCTTTGGCAGAGAAAGGCATTGTTCCCTTTTACTTGATGTTTGTTAATGTCAGTCTATTTTCTTTTACAATAGCAAAACACAGGATCTTGAATGTTCAAAAAAAAAGCAGAGGTTTACTTAGCTCACAATTATGGAGTCTGGGAGTAGCACCAATATGTGACAATTTCCAAGAGAAAACCTGGTTGCTGCACCTGATGACAAGAAAATTCATTAGGAAAATTCACTTCTGTAGAGGAACATATACATTCCAGCCACAGTATTCCATGTTTTCAGTGCAGTTCTGTTCAGCTTACGTAGCATTCATAAAGCATTTTCTATATGCCAGGAATACAGAGAGGAACAGACTGGAATTTGCACTAGAGAGGTTTGAAGGCGTCTCAGTCTCAGTGCAGGGAAATACATTCATCTAAGGGCTATCCTAACTACTTGGCAAAGTTAATTCATTAAAGGTACATCTGTATGTCCAGGGCTGGCACCACGTCAGAGCTGGTTTCTTGAATGGTATAACACCCCCTCTCTCTGCACTCTTCTCTCTCTGTCTCTTTCTCTCTGTCTCTCTCTGTGTGTTTCTCTCTCTGTCTCTCTCTCTCTGTGTTTCTCTCTCTGTCTCTCTCTTTCTCTGTCTCTCTCCTCTTCTCTCTTCTTTCTCTCATTCTTTTTGTGATATTCAAGGGAATATGAAGAGCAGTTATTTGAACAGCAGCAAGGATGCACATAGGTTTGTGTTTGTGCATCATTGCCTGCACTGCTGAGAGTACTACGAGGCTGGGAATCTACTTCTAATCGTGTAACCGCCCCAGCCCGCAGTGTTATTTGCAGCCATGCCACAGTAGCTATAGCAGGAAATCCCAGATGTAGGGTAGACGATTCTGAGCAGGATGAAGGATGTGCTAAGATTTACAACTTCAAGGTGACTGTATAACATGACAGTCACCATAGTGGAGAGATAATAAGAGTTGTCAGAGGAGATGGGAGACAGAATAGGTAAGGGAGCAGAAATTAAACAATGATGTCATGGTAAAGAACTTGCTTGGGCTATATCCCAGTCTTACGTGGACAGGGGCATGGTCAGAGTTTTGTCTTACATAGGAAAGAAGGATAAAACTAAAAGATAGGTAAGTTTTATCCTGCTCAAGGTTTAAATGTTTGACCCAATATGAGAGGATATTCAGATTTCCCCACCTGGCAATAACATGGTAATGCACTGTATGGGGCTCGAATCATCTGGCTTTCAGTTAAAGCTCATGGAAGGATTCTTCTTGATGGGAAAAGTAAGTTTATAATTAGCCTATTAGAGTCCATTCAGAAGACCCCGGTTTTGTTGGTAGTAGCCAAAGCATCGGAACTGAGGCCAGGTGATAGACAGAATGCTTCTGTCATCTTCTCTCCATCAGTGCAGTGGTTTGGATGAGATGTCCCATACATCTTGGGAATTTGAGTACTTGGCCCCAGTGTAGTGACTGTTTGGGGAGGATTAGGAAGTGTGGCCTTGCTGGAGGAATATGTCACTGGTTGCAGGATTTGAGGTTTCCAGAGATTCATAGCATGTAGATCTCCCTGCGTCCTGTTTGTGGGTAGAGATGTGAGCTTTGTCTCAGCATGACACTTGCCTGCTGCCATGCTCTGTGTCGTGATGGTGATGGACTCCTATCCCACTGGAACCATAAGCCCAAAGTAAACTCCTCTTTGTATAATTTGCCTTTGTCATGGTGTTTTGCTACAGCAACAGAAAAGCCATACAGCCAGTCTCCATCAGGACCTCGGACAGATCAACTGAACAGGATTTGAGTTTCTCTGCAGGCTGTTGATCTGGTGCTTCTTGGCCTTGACATACATACTGATTACAAATATTTTGTCTTCTGACTTATTTACAGTCAATCTAGTGTCCATGGGAAACTTGATGATGGCACAGTGGGCAAACTTTTGTTTCTTGGGCATACTGTTCCAAGAGTTTGGGCTGCTTCCAAAGTCATTGTATTGTGGACCACCAAACCTGAGGAGGATCTTCTCTATGGGTTTGTGGGTGGCTTTCTGTACTAACTTCTTGATCTGAAAAACTTCTGCTTTCATTTCAAGTTTGGGAGGAGCAGGAGCTTCCTTCTTCAGTTTTGATCTTATTTTGTGTGAGTTTGTACCAACAAATGCAAGTGCCCAGCACAGCCAGGAGAGGATGTTGTATCTCCTGGAGCTGGAGTTATATAGATTGTTAGGAGCTATCTTCCATGGGTCTTGAGAACTGATTTTAGGTTCTATGCAAGAACAGCAAGTGCTCTTCACTGAACTCCAGAGCCATCTCTCTATCCCCAAGCAGGATCCTGAAATATCTGAAGTTTGGCCACACCTGAGTAAAGTTGTGTGTCCAGAGCTGAGCAGTTAGACGACGTGTCACAGCTCAATCAAGTCTACAGCCATAGTGTCTGGGTGGCCATGATTGGTATCTGTCCACAGCTGAGCAATTAGACAACTTGTCATGGCTCAGTCATGTCCACAGCCATGGTGACTGTGTGGGTCATGACTGTTATCTGTCAATCAGGACCAAGAGGAGGAGGAAAAGCTCAATAACTTTAACCATTGTAAGGGACTGGAGAGGGGGCTTAGTAGATAAAGCACTTCTCATTCAAGGGTGAGGATCAATCAGAGTTCAAAGCCCCAAACCTGTATAAACTCTGGGCTGGCATGGCTACCAACCTGCAATCACAGCACTTGAGAGGTAGAGACAAGTGGATTCTTAAGCAAGCCAGATGGTTGCAGCAGCAGGTCTGTGAGCACCAGTTTCAGCAAGAGACCCCACCTCAGTAAATAGAGAATAAGAGAGGAAGACACCCAGAGCCAGGGAGCAATCATTAGTGGCTGGGCTCACTATATGAAAGACAAGAAGACACCCAGTGTTGACTCCTGGCCTCTACACACACATGCACTGTGCACAGCAAATGTGCATTGCATCACACTCATGGCTGTTTACACAGATACACAGGTGCATGTGCAACACACACACACACACAGAGGATGTGAGAACAGAATGCAATATAAGCACAGCAGGAAAAGAGTAAACAAAAAGACTCCAATAAGCCTAGGGGTCAGTAGAATAAAGTCTTGAATACAAGGCTCTGGTAATACAATAGAAATGACAAAGTGTCTCACAAGGCAACCTGAGAAAGGGCGAGGGAGGACTTTATTAGATAAATAAAGGAGATTTTTTTCCCCCAAAGCACCCTTAGAGGTCACTTGCCATCTCAGCTTAGTCATGCCGTGCTCAAGCATGTCCTAGTTTGGGCGATAGACTATATGATGACCTTATAAAGAGCAGCCATAGTAGGGACTCTAAGTCTTCCATCAGAAGGATTCTCCTTTCAGAAACATGGCTCTGCCCCACCTTCTAGCAGGACCTGTGGCAGAGCAGGAGAGTTGAAGCCTGAAATAACAGCACGCATGTTTTCCTCTCCCTCCAATCGTCTCCTGGGTCCTGAAGTCTAGTTTATACTGTAAATATGGAGGAACTTTACAGAGCACAGGTGTGAGCACAGGCGTAAAGGCACACTCACCTGTGTGCACACACTGGGGTTAGAGGCTGACTACAAGTGTCTGTCTTTATGCCTTACTTTATGGAAGGAAGGGCTCTCATTGAACCTGGTGCTCACCATTTGTGTTCAACGGTCTAGCCAGTGAGACACCAGGATCTTCTTGTTTCTGTCGCATCCCACCATGCCCAATTGTTCATAGGGGTGCTGGGCATCAAAGCCCAGGTCCTCATGTTGCACAGCTAGAACTTTACCCTATCTCGTATTGGACAAATAATGTATTTGTGGAGCACAGTGTGATATTGATGTATACATGTGTGTCATATCATATGGAATGCTTACTTAAAACATGATATATCTGTTACATAATTATCATTGGCTAGTGGTGAGAATATTTTCAGCCTACTCTTGGCAATTTTGAAATGCACAGTAATGTTATCAACAGTAGTTACTGTGGTCTGTGATGGGTCGTTCAAACTTTTTCCCCGTCTAATGTATTTGTATCCTTTGACTCATAAGAATGTGTTATTCTAACTATTTAAGACATTTCAAAGACTCATTTGAAGTTACAACTATTCAAAATCGGTGGCCTATCAAAGTATAAGGCAGTTAATTTTCTGTTAACACAAAATCCGTATATTTGATATACACTTACAGGTCTACATATATACAAAGAAAAGTTCTTAGTTATTATATACAGAACTGCTAGTATCACCTAGTACTTATTAGTATCTGTATGTATTGTAATATAGCACATTAATAAGTCTCTTCAAAATTAAAAAATAGTGATGTTAGTTTTTCTTATTTATAATCTTAGAAAAATGAAATTTTGGAAAAAAAGATTTTAATAAGTTTCAGTGACAATTTCTGACAATCAGTAGATTTTGACCTAGTTTATTTTTTGAATAATAAAAATAAATTATCCTAGACACACAATTCATTAAAATGCATTTATTTTTTAATTAATTTCATAAATTCAGTGTATGCTAATACAATTAGAATTTAAACCTTGGCTTTTATAATTTAATGCTTCAATATGAATGAAAAGTTGCAAATGTCTGTAACTATGTAGCTACTACCACCCCACTGTATTTATTATATTTCCTGATGTAGCCAGGACTTAATTAAGAGTCGTGGAGATCCAGGACATGCCTGGATCTGAATCCCATCTCTTCAATTTTCTTTGTCTTTGTTCCCGAGCAAGTTACTTGACCTGTGCAGGCATCATTTACACGACTGGTCCAGTGGCACAGTGTGTCTTGAATGTCAGAGCACTGTGACGCAGAACCCAGTCCTCCTGGCTAGCTCATCTTTGTTCTCTAGCTCACTTTTCAGTAGCAGTAAATACAGGTAAATGTGTTTTTAAAGTAAGAATCTAAAAGTCTTCCATTGTTGTATATTGGTTGACACTTTCTTTTATTTTTAAAAGAAAATTTACTAAGCCATGAACAATTTAAAAACAATGTGATGGGACTTCTTATCGTTTTACAAATTTTAGGTTTTCCTTTGGACTGTAGATTATCATCTTAAAAATGATGATTTGGATTTTGCAGTGCTGCCAAACCCATGGCTGTGCACACGCTAGGCAAATATTCGGGCACTGGACAGATCTCCAGATCATTATAATTTCCTTCCTAAAGATGAGATGCATTTAGTAATCTTCAGATTACAAGTAATATCAAGAGATGATAAAGAGCACTTGAGCAAATAGAAGACACTACAGTAGGCAGTTGCTTAGACACAGCGCATGATAATAAGACACAAAGCAGTAAGTAAAGGCATGTGTACCTGCATAGGAAGTGAGTAGACACTGTAGAAACAACAGAGGTCAGCTATGGTGAATAAGGCCACAGTACCCCAGACTCGCTCTTCTCAGTGTAGCTATTAATATTTTGACATATAACCTCATTGTGTACTGATATATATTTAAAATCTTATTTATTTTTGATATACTAGTTTTCCACTTGATATACTGTCTCTATTTTCTGTTGTTAAATGGAATTAATTAAATGTATTACTGGGTAATACACAGCATTATTTTAAGTAGATGATGATAATCTAGTCTAGGAGTTTAATTCTGAACACAGATATCACCAGTCCTTGAAACAATATTTTTCTTTTTCAAAGATGTGCTTATTTATTATGAATGCCGTGTTCTGCCTGCATGTGTTGTATGGGCCAGAAGAGGGCGCCAGATCTTATTACAGGTGGTTGTGAGTCACTGTGTGGTTGCTGGGAATTGAACTCAGGACCTATGGAAGAATAGCCAGTGAGCTTAACTGTTGAGCTGTCTCTCCAGCCCTCTGAAATAGTCAATTTCATCCATGCAGTTAATTTGGGGGTTGGTGTGCATACCTGTAGTTAGTTTCTGCAGAAAAATTCCCAGAGATAGGGTTTCTGGATGTAGGGTTCTAGTCCTTTCTAGGCTTTAATATCTATTGCCAGATTTCCCTCGGCCAAACTGTCATACTTGAGTTTCCTTGAAGTCGTTAGTTCTTAAACTCAGAAACCCTTACCAGTAGTTTAGAAAGTTTGATGAAAGAACATATTATATAATTTCTTTAGCTTGAATAGTTTCATTAGTAGTAATGTTGAATTTGTTTTGCACTTTTTACATTTACATTGTGTGTGTGTGTGTGTACGTGTGTGCACGTGTTTGTGTTTCTGAATATACGTACATGTAAAGTGGGCTGAGTGCGCTTGTAAGTGCGGGGACCAGAGGAGGTTGCGCTCTGCTCTTTCCCTGTCCACATCATTCCTCTGAGACAGACTCATTTCTCACTGAGCTGCTCCTCCAAAGATCTAACCGACCCATGACATTCTCTAGGGACCGCAGTTTGCAAGGTTTAACTTAGGGACTCACCTGGTCTTATTTTGACTGATTGATGGTATCAGCAACTTTTATGCATTCCAACCCACCTATCCATGACTCCCCCAATCTTATAAGCAATCAAGAGTCGTTATTGCTAAATAGAAAGGGTACATGGTGTTACTCATCATGATAGAATATTTGGACAAAAAGTTAGAACATGGCTACAGAGTCAGGGCCAAGCCTGTACTACATTCCCTACAGAATTTGGGAGCGTTAGAACTTAACGGTTGCTTATGAAAACAAAGTAGGGAATTTTTAAATGAAATTTAAAAATTTCAGTTTCCAAATCAGCTTTGTGTGAAGTATTATGGAGAATTGTTTTTTGGATGCTTTTATATAAACTGTAACAAAACATTGCTGATTTAAGATGATTATGTACCCACTGGTTATCAAATATTGTGATGGTCTGGCTTATGAATACTCTCCTTAGAAAGCTGTACTCTAGAAGTTACACTGGAGAAAAGAGGTTTTTATCAAAAAAAGCTGGAAGGATACAGAGGAGGCCAGGCTGTGGAAGCCTGGACTGGAATAATTGTTGCCATCACCCAGGGTCTCTGAATTTGTGTCATGGCCAGTTTTGAATTGGATTTCTCTCCTTCCCTAAGCTGAGAAGTGGTGTTTAAGTATTTTTCCACAAGGAGACTTTCTTGAGACTCTGCTATAAGAAGTGGGGTTAGGTCAGGCCTCAGAGCTCTCAGACTGGGAGTAAATTAAGCTGAGATGGTTTTGAGGGCTGGGTGTTGAGACACTACAGAGCTAAGAATGGAGTCCTCCAGTTCTCATTAGAGCACTGGGCACTTGACATGTAACCCTCCCTCTTACATCTGAATTCAGAGATAGGTTAAGTATGGGTTCACACAAGTGTCTGTCCCTTCTTAGTCTCCGTGAAGCATCGTGTAATCACACCCAGCCCTGCCTGTGTTGGCTGGATCTCCTGTGGTCTCCTCCTGGCTCACCCCTCAGCCTCAGCTAGACTTCTCTCTCCCAAAACGATCTAGCCACTTTATCAACTTTACTTAGAGCTAATTTAATCATAAAATTAAGTAACATTAATTAATTAATTAATAAGAATGCTTCCTGTTGCCATTTTCTCTTCTTTTCCTAGGAAGCTACTACTTCACATTGGTGGGTTCTTCATCTTTAAACACTCCAATCTTTAGTGTTTTAGTCATATATATATGGTTATCCATGGTTATCTACCTTATGCCAAATATGTTTGATTGGTCTTTTTTCGTTGCCCTGTTAGCCACCCTGTGCTTTGATACTAATCCGTTTGAGTCTGGGGACAGCCTGTCACAATCTATTGCATGGTGGAGATAGATGACATTATCAGGCGTGATTTTCTAAATCAAGTGTGTGTATATGATACTGATGCAAGTCAGTTAATTTCCTGTGTTCCCGCCTTGCTTACACCTGCAACTTTATCTACAACTTTAACTACTTTATCCCCCCAAGAGGGGGCTGCAGAAATGACTCAGTGAATTCTGGCACCTTCTGTCAGCTTGATCAATCCCTGGGACCCACATGGCGGAAGGAGAGAAGCAAGTCCCGCAAGTTGTCTTCCGACCTCCATGTGCAAGTCATGTGCTCCTGCTACCCACCCCACAATACATGAATAAAAATCCTTGGAAAAGAGACTTGACCTAAAGTAGGTTTGGCCTGATGATATCAGAGACATTTTTATAATATAATAGAAGGACCATTTGTTAAGTAGATATGCCTGTGTTTGTTATTTACCCTGGAAGCATGGTCTTGTGTTACCTCATAGTATCTTATCTTTGAATAAATGGTAGCTATTCAGCAGACATTAAGATGAAATAAATATAATTCTGATATTATTCATATATTTTGAATTTAGTGCATTTTAATCTATAAAGGACCTTTAATCTTAAGTCAAAGATCATTGGGACTTCCTTACTGCAGCTGTCAGCCTCACTTCTTGAAGAAGTTTTATCACTCTCTCCAAAATCTGATACCTACGGAATATACCTTCTGTTTTACAGTTAAAAGAAACATGTGAATGTGCAAGTGCATGGCCGCACACACAGGCACACACGCACACACAGACACACGCACACACACACAGACACACGCACACAGACACACGCACACACACACAGAGGCAGACACACACACACACATACAGAAAGAGAGACCATTTGAAAACTCCATTTGATTTTCTCCCAAGCTTTCTATTTACAGCAGGAAGAGATAGAATTCCTTTGACATGCTGACCTGTTCATCAGTTTGATTTTGCGCATTTGAACTCTTCAAACCGTTGCCTGAATGTCAGATTTATCTCTGTTGACAAGTAGGAAATCTAAAGTATCATCCCCTATCGGGAACTCACCAAGGCCAGCTGGCCGGGGACTGAAAAAGCATGGGACAAAACCGGTCTCGCTGAACATAATGGACAATGAGGACTACTGAGAACTGAAGAACAATGGCAATGGGTTCTTGATCCTATTGCATGTAATGGCTTTGTGGGAGCCCAGGTAGTTTGGATGCTCACCTTAATAGACCTGTATGGAGGTGGGTGGTCCTTGGACCTCCCACAGGGCAGAGAAACCTGCTTGCTCTTTGGGCTGAGGAGGAAGGAAGACTTGATTGGGGGAGGGGGAGGGAACGGGAGGTGGTGGCGGGGAAGAGGCAGAAATCTTTAATAATTAAATTAATTAATTAATAAAAAAAATCAGCAAGGAAAAAAAAAGAAAATAAAGTATATGAATTATAAACAAAAAAAAAATAAATAAAGTATCATCCCGACCCAACTTAAGATGCTGCGGATTCCTTTGTCTCTCAACTCCTTTGGCAAATGTGTTTATGTGGCCACTCTATATCAGCCTCCTTGTCCTCTTTCAGAAACAAACAGTTTAGGCTGACAACACTGAGAATTTGACTTGGACATCACGCTAGGGAAGAGTGTCTTCCCCTGATCTTCCTGCAGCCACCTCCTGTTCCCATACATAGATGGCAGCCAGCAATGGCTAGAAACAAAGGCTCTCCCAGCCCCTGAATACAGTGACATTCATTCCGGGAGAAGCAGGGCCAGCTTTTTGAAAGCCGACTTCTTCAGCTCAACAATAACACACAATGAGTTATTGACTTGTTTATATACGGAGTCTTTTCAGTAACTAACTCCGACTCCCACAGTCTGGACAAATGATTGATTTCGTGGTTAAAAAAGGAGAGGGCTCCTGCGCTAAACTCTGTAGTGCAAACTCTTTTTTCCCCATTTGTTCTATAACTGAATGGGACCTTATTAAAATGCACTTTCCAAAAAAAATACCTGCAGCTGTCCTTTATAACCATGTTTGTATATATAAATAAGTAATTTGTCCCAGTCTTTTGTATGTTAACAGACCATTGGGAAACTTGTCAATATATATGAAGGGTGCTTATCTTATTGTTTATGCTAAACTGTATTGCCTATATTGATCTGCATGTAAACTATGGATCAAATAATGTAGCAGTAGATCAATATTTACTGATGAAAACCTTAAATGAATTCAGTCTTCCTACAGGGGCATGCTGACTTACTAAGAACATTCTACACAACACATATTGTATACTTCATGCTTGATCTTTAGTTTCTCTTTTGAAATACAAACGCCATGTGGAAAGCCGCAGTTCAGGATCGTGGGAGTTTAGCTGCACTAACAGGCTTTTCCCCCTTTGGGTCGAACTTATCTGGAATGTCAGCGTGAATTAGGTGGAAGAACCTACCAGCTTGTTTGAATTACTGTGCTTTTTCTAATGATATTAATAATTAAAACCTAAAATGACATTTTTAGAGTGATTTACTCTAGTAAAATACATTTTATCTATCATGTTAAAATTTTTACAGGATCTTTATGATTTTAATAAACATGCTCCAGAATACGAAAGAGGCATGTAACAGAAAGGCAGCCCGCCATTAATGATGTGTCTGAGCCAAAATCATTGCTGTTTAGGTTACATTTGTCTAGGAGGCCTTGAGCCTGCTTTCCATGCGAGGAGAGCTCCAGGAGCCTGCAGGCATTTGAAGCATCCTTCAAAAACTAATAGTGCTTTCAATTGCAGAGCCCAAATTTTACATCGGATTTTGTATCTTTAAACTGTTTCTTTTAGGTTTTTAGAGATGGAGTGATATCTGAACCCTTAGTGTCGACCCTTAGTGGTTTAAATATCCTCTGAAAAGCCACAGATAATGGAAATCATTTTATTGAATTCTGTTGTCTTGGGTATATTTTTGTGGAACTCTCTCCTTCTTTTTGTTCTGTATTCTTTTGCATCACTGGGGATTGTACATATGGCCAAATGCTTGCTGAGCAAGCACCCTCTACCAAGATAAATCCCCACGGCCTTTATAGAAAATGCTCTTAATTCTCTGATGCCTTCCATGGAGAGTTTTGATCTGCTGTGGAACTAGCCAGACTTTTTCCTTAAAACATTTCCATTAACTTTTCTTCCCTTTCTCCTTCTGTGCGTGGCCAGTTTCTTGCTTCTTCTTTTCTGGGTTTCACTAGTCCACAATGAGCCAAACATTGCCTGGGTATAAGTGTATGGTTTTGTTATATGTTATTTCCAATTTTAGCATAAATCCTGGGAAAATGTGCATTCCTATTGACTTGTTACATTCTAAATGGTACAGTGAATGTGTGAGGAACTTCCCCTATATTCAAAGGGAACAATATGTGTTTAGAACAAAAAAACAGCTTCCCTTACTCTATCTGGCAGGGATTTTTTTTTTTTTGAGTAATACATAAATTTTAGCACTGTTTCTCATTTTCAACTTTTGAAGTTCCTGTATTCTTTAATAGAGAACAGTCCTGTATATTTTAACTTAATTAACAAATTATTTTACATATCTGAGATAAGGCAAGAAATTGGTGACATCCAGTTACTTTATTTTATTGTTTTTGTGTGTCTTAATGAAGAAACAGGAAAGTGTCATCAAAAGTGGCAGTGGGGAAGGATTTACTGTTATTGCCACTCTTGGGTTTGGGGAGAAAGATGTCGTTAGCACCACGTAGCATCAATAACTCAGGTGAAATTTCACTTTCCTCACGTGACTCTTTGATAATCTCCTCTAAATGGTTACATTAAAACATGCTTCTCTTGGGGTGGCTTCTCTGCTTCCAGTGCAGACCCCATGTGCTCATTCTCACATTTTATCGGACACCTCGACCCTAGAATATAATGGGTTTTTATGATATTGATGTTTTCCCCTTTACATACATAGAATCTTAGGTGTTTATCTGAATTTGGACATTGAAACTGAGGTGATTTCCCCACAACTGTAGTGCTGTCAGAGGGAAAGAGTTCTCACCTTTTGAAAAGTTACTTTCCTGCTGCTCCAAATGTCACAGCCCTGAAACCAACCTCATTAGACTCCTACCTCTCTGCGTGGGACCAAAGCTCTCTATGCCTCTGTCTTTGTTTTGTTCCACTTCCCTTAAAACACACTGCTTTGAATGTTCTCTCCCTTCTTCCCTCCCTCCCTCCTTCCCCTTTCTCTTTCTACTTCCCTCAATCCTCCCTCCCTCCTTCCCTCCCTCCCCCTTCCCTCCCTCCCTCCCTCCCTCCCTCACTCACTCACTCTTTCCTTTTTCACCTGGAAATCAATGCTTTAAAGACTAAATAATCTTGATGGGATGGTGTACATGCATTTAATCCCTTATTTGGGAGTGGAGAGAAAGGATTATGAGTACAAGACCAGCCTGGAAAACAAGACCGAAATCCTGTCTCCTAAAACCAAGGCCTGTGTATAGCTGAGTATCCACTCAGAGAGTTCTGCTCTGCATGCTTGTGACTTTGGTTCTATTTCCAACACTATAAAAATAAGAGAACGATGAGTTTGAGGCATGTTCTCCAGTGCCTGTCTTCTAGTCCCCTATCTCCTGAGATGAGAACTCATCTAATAAGTGGTCAATGAGATTTGAGGTCTGACTTAGACTATAGAAAGACTTGGTATTTACATATTTTATAGTGTTATACTTTGTGCTCTATTATTACAGGAACAAACATTCGTTAGAGAGTAATTATATAAAGGTTTATGTGATGATTAGAAATAACCTGTTTAATCAATGATTCTCAATCTAGGTCTACTTGATGGCAAAAATTCAGTCTACAACCTACTTCTTAGATAAATAGCTTGTTTGCTTACTGTATCTTGTCTATTTCATACCATAAGGGACTGCTAACACCCCCTTTCCCTTCCCATAAAACCCAACCTGTTGACAAGCCCTTTATAGAAACATTTATCAATTCCTTATTTAGGTGAGCATTAGCTAGCCTGAAGATTTATGGACCACTCCTGTCTGCCCAATCAGATAATTGTAGGGCTCAGTTGTATCACCTATCAAAGGAAAAAGTGTTCATAGATTGGATATTATGAAGTATATCTCAATGGCTAGACTGAAGAGAGTGTGTTGAACCTATATTTCATACTTATCTCCAATAAAGGTGGTATAGATCTTTAGGTAGGGGAAATTAACGATTCATGTTACCAAATATGATTTGTTAGGCATACACTTGAGAAAACTTGTGTATATTAGCATCATGAACACCTAAAAACCTAAAAACTGTCTTCATTATTCATTTTTAGTCTAGATTCATCACTTAAGAATTGTTAACTATCCCTATGGTGTGGGGAAGGGAGCAGGCACAGTAGCAGTACATGCCCTTAATTCCCGTACTCAGGAGGCAGGGAAATATCTGGAAGTTTGAGGCCAGCCTGGTCTACAAAGTGAGTTCCAGGGTAACCAGAGCTCCAAAATGAGAACCTATCCCCAAAATGGAAGTTGTTAAATATTCAACTTCAGAGAGTTCTTAATCAAACTCTTGTTCTGTTTGTTTCTAATTATGTCACTCTTTTGAATAAATCTTACTGTGTGAGTTAATCTCTTCCTTTGATGAAACAGTACTTTATTTCCATAAGAATATTTATAAGAATATGTAATGGATTTATAAGAATTCATAATTTTATAAATCAAAAGCTGGATATAGTAAGAGAGGAGCTTGCTCTGATGTATGAACGAGCCGGTTGGACGTAGCTGCCAAGCTGTGTAGGGACACAATCTTCTGTTATAAAATACTGGAAATAATTTCAGTATAGCAGCGTGTATGAATGAACACTTTTATTGTACTCCTTGACTTCTTATTCCAATAAAAAGGCTATTACTGGATTCTCTTAACTACATTGAAATTTTTGATAGAAGAGCTCAACCTAATTTTAAAAGTTGTAAATTCATTTTAAAATGCTTTAAACAGTCTTAATCAATGTCTAATTGATTAATTGCAATGTCTAATGTCTAATTGACAATGCCAACTCAGGACTTTCCCTCCCCATTAGATTTCCCAAGTTATATATTTTTTAAAAAGTGAAAAATTCAGTATGTTAAGTGTTTAACTCCTAAAAAATTAATCTCTCTTTTTAATCTAAATAAATCTAAATAAATTTTCCTTTCCACATAAGTATGTCAACATTAATTAATAAGTTGGTTTTTTGAATAGATGCCGCTATTAATTGTCAGAGATTCATGTTGATTTTTTTATATCTTTTAGTTGAACTGGATCATGAATGAACAGAAAGAGAAAATTACAGAAAAGGCCATTCTTTCAATGACACCAGAGGAACACCAGAAGTCACAAAAAGATGTAAGGAATTTATTTTGCTAATGATATTGAAATGAAAATGTACAGCAATTTTGAACTTAACAGAAATTTTAACTTGAGTACCACAGTAAATCAAGTCTTGTTAATTCTTAAAAGCTGAGAGCACACACACAAAAAAAAGCTGTTCAAAACTGGTAATTATTTTATTGGCGTAGGCATCCTGAAAAATAGTATCTGCCTGAAAGAACAAATCAGTCACGATTTTCTGAAAAATAATGAATGTTTCCCCAGAAATTTTACAAGTTATTATATATTACTTAAAAATCAGATTTAAAGCATTTCAGCATCATGAAGTGTAAAAGAGCCTTTGAATCTTTGATAACTATAAACTGTGTTTGTATTAACTAAGATCCAAGGAGAGAATCCTTGCTCTGAATTTTAGAAATGCTAACCAAGTTATCGTCTATCAAGGGAAAGCCATAGTTTACAAATGTCAAGCCTAAGAGAGCTAATCATCAGATTCTGCCGGCAATATTGTAATGAAGAACTATTAAACCAGACCTCCTCTCCAAAGCCCACGCTGGGAAGTTGACAGCGTATTCCATAAATGAAATAATAACACAAAATTGGTGCCAGACAAAGGAGGAAAATGATTTTCATGTCGCTTCCTGGAATGCAAAAGCATTTAATCTATCAGAGGAGTGGGCATGGATTTGCTAGTCTCTGTGTACTACACTGTGAAAAATAAATCTATAACCAACGTAAAGGTTAAGATCTTGTACACATGCAAAGAATAAACTTTCTGTATAAATTTAACCAATTTGAACATTCCTCAAATTAAACTATCCAAAGTTTTAGCATATTTTAAATCTTAATGGCTATATCATCCTTTCTGATTATATGTTTCATAACAGATGGTCAATAAGGTATATCAATTTTTTGCATCAATTCATCTCTTAGATGAAAATGTGGTGCTATTAGGGACATATATGTCCAGTATTAAAGATGACATTGTAAACATCGATTAGAATACTCATAGGGAATGTTTTATAAAACATAAATGTGACTATTTCCTAAAATGCAATGAGTAACAACTGTATAGATTTAAGTTATAGTTTTTGGCTTCTTCCACTGAATAGTTATAAGGTAAATGACAAGGTTGCTAGTTATAAAGTGAAAAAAATTATTCCTTGTACTGGCCAGTTGTGTGTCAACTTGACACAAACTAAAGTCATCAGAGAAGAAGGAGTCTCAGTTAAGGAAATGCCTCCATGAGATCCAGCTGTAAGGCATTTTCTCAATTAGTGATCAATGGGGAGGGCCCAGCCCATGGTGGGTGGGGCCATCTCTGTGCTGGTGGTCCTGGGCTCTATGAGAATTCAGGCTGAGCAAGGCACAGGAAGGGAACCAGTCCCCTGCATGGCCTCTGCATCACTCTAGGTTCCAGCCCTGCTTGAGTTCCTGTTCTGACTTCCTCTGTCTTTCCTGTTTGCTGCTGTGTACATCAGCTAGTTTGTAAACTTCTGGGGGTTCCCTTTCTTCTACCTCTCACCTCTCACCTCCCTGGAGGAGTGTTGAGATTACAGATGAACACTAAAAGGCCTGGCTTGACTATGGACCCAAACTTAAGTTGTCCTGCCTGCATGACAAGTGCTTTTCCAATTGACTCATCTCTTTAGTCTTCCCTTTTCTGTTTTATGTACAATTAGAATATCCTTGGAACTGAGAATTTAGTGGTCAAGGAAAACGAGCATTATTTTAGACATACAAAGTATAATAGGAATTTAATATTTATCTTTTCTCAAAGCATAATAATATCTATGTTTATTTGGTTTTTATTAGCTTATCTGTTAATTATAAAAGTAGTGGGTTTCATTGTGATATTTTCACACATGTATATTGACACTCTTATTAGTAGTTTTGATTTTTCTGTTTATCAATTCAAGATTGTGTTCTCATTTTAACTTGTGGGCAGAACAATGGAGAGATTTAGGAAGGTTAAAAAATACTCATTGAGCTGGGCAGTGGTGGTGCACACCTTTAATCCCAGCACTTGGGAGGCAGAGGCAGGCAGATCTCTGTGAGTTCGAGGCCAGACTGGTCTACCAGAGCTAGTCCCAGGATAGGTTCCAAAGCTACAGAGAAACGCTATCTTGAAAAAAAAAAAAAAACCAACCAACCAAACAACAACACAAGTTCTGTGTTCCTTTTCTGACTCATTTAAAATATGTTATTAATGAAAACTTGTCGTTTCATGTACGTATGTATGTATAAGCTATTGCATGGTGCACACCTGGATGTTAGATGATAACTTGTAGGTTTCCACTATATAGGTCCTGGTGATCAAATGCTGATCGCGAGGTTTGGTGTCAAGTGTTTTCTGCCTTCTGAACCATCTTGCCAGTGCCCGTCCTTTCTTTCTCATACTGCATCTCCAGGCTGGCTTGGAACTCACTGTGTAGTTCACAGAGTTCTTAAACTCAAGTCAATTCTTCTGCCTCAGACTCCCAAGCACTTACAAATTTGAGCTTCCTCACCTGCCAAGAAAGCTGGCCTTGAGCTGACAGGATTTCCTTACTTTAAGATTATCCTGCTATGTCTTTGAAGACCATATTTCAAGAATAGAGACTACTGTTCTAGGTGATGATTTTAAATGGTAGTTCTGTGAGAAGCACTCTGGGGTTCTCAATTTCATATGTGGATTCTGAGCCACAGAGAATTCAGCCCAACGGCTGAAGCCACTATGAAAACCAGGAGTTCCTTAGATTTGTTCCTGGCAGCAGACAGGCAATATTTAACAATGTGTGACTCAGAAACAGAACTTTCAGTAGGTAAAAATTTCTATAAAAAGTTATAAAGAGGTTAATATTTTGTGATGACTACAAGCTAACTTGAGAACTTAATTGAATTCAAGAATTGAAGGCAAGCATCATGGAGATGTGGTCCAGTATCCCTCCACATTCTGAAAGTCCATGTGCAGATTTACAGCAATGTGGCACTTGCCTTATTTCAGAACTTTGGTCTGTTTCCTCAGCAGAATATTTCATTTTTGTGTGGTGCCTTCCGCTCATTTGTTACACCCCCAGATTCTGTACAAGTGTCACTTCCGTGCCCCATCGCCATGGAGCGTGAGCGGAACGAGTAGGCTTTCCGCTGCACAATGAGACGGTGCACTTTTCCAGCATATGCATGCGTAAGCCTTCTTTTGTGAATGGGACCGAAAGGGTCAGATAATGTTTAAAGGGAAAGGTTTTATGTCTCTCAGGCTTCTATGTTTCCACATGGATGCCCTCACACACACATAGATTGAATTATGAACAGACCCATTAATGCTGGGATCACAAAAGGTCAAGTTTTGTCTTCTTTTCCCCCATTCAGATTGCTTTTGTGGAGAGAAAAAAGGGTTTGCAGGGGAAAAAACGATTTATGATAAAGAATTTTTTAAAGGACATTTTTCTCCTTTTAGCAACATCTTTGATTGGGAAAAAGATCATATTATGTAAAATAATTCAATAATATTGTATCATTTGCCTGATTTTCATGTGACTTATTTCACGTGTATAGTTGTCTTTAAAGGCAACATGTTATAATAACTGAGAACAAAACATAGCACTTGGAAGATAAAAGGCCATATGAATATGTAAAGTTACAAAGTTTGAGCAGAGCTGAATAGAAGTATTATCAAAATGTCATTGGCAGGGTTCTGACTAATTCTCTATTTTGCTTAAGATGCGATTTCATCTTCGCTCATATATATAGCTTTTTAGTTTTGAATTATGAAAACAACTAATAGTTTGTGCCATTGTGGCTCTCACATATTGACAAATAATCAAATGGAAGCAGCGAAAAGTAATAGAGAAACATTTTGAAAGGACAAAGGCTTTATCCCCAATGAAAAATTTAAGACTTTAACCAATAGCTCTTTAGAGAGTGAATGACATCAGCAATTGTATGGTTGGCTGAGTTCTGATGTCACATGGAATCCCTTATCAGTTAAAGGGTATGGATTGTGACAGTAAAACCAGTCATGCATAAACATGTCCTAAATCAAAGTCTGGCATCTTCCTTCTTTCTCCTTTGGTTCTGTGCTAACGGCTTGCTCTACCACGTGGGGAAGTACAAACTGAAGTGAGCAGACTTTCTCAGAAACGTACATTACATGAAACAGCATCAAATGCTACAGAAAATCTTACCTCCCCAGTCACATGACCTTGGAAATGGATTCAGAGAGCAGCTGTACTTTCCAGAGAGCCCTTGTGTTTGGGGCCTTACTTCTTGCACTTTGACCTCACTAGAAGAGAAGGTCACCTGGGCTCCTTGGTGCTTGGCTTTGGTATTTCAGTTGCCATCGTCTGTCACTTTGAGGATAATACTTGTGTAGAAGAAAATATCATGAACAAGATAAGGCAGAAGAATTGTCTTGCACTGAATACTTTAGAGGTTTTTTTTTAAAGGTCACAACTTAATACGACTGTGTTGTGTGTCGTGCCAAACTCCATTCTAGAAGGAAAGGCTCCTTAGAGGATGCTCCCATGGTATTTTTAGTTTAAGAACAGTATTGTCTTCATTTTCTTTCTTCCTTTATTAACTTTCCCTAATCATTTTCTTCATTTGTTTTCTGTTCCTTTTCACATCTTTTTTACATTATTTATTTTTTATTTTCCTCTGTTATGACTCCTCTCATCACTGTTCCAAGCCCTCTCCACTGCTTTATATGCCTGTGGTTTGTAAACTTGTATACAAGTTCCTTTAGTTAGCCATGAAGGTTTATTTCCAAATACTTAATAGGAATTGGCACAGATCTTCACTGCCAATAAGAGCTCTTCATTACTAGTGAATTAAACATGGTTGAAAATATTGACTAGAAAACAGTAAATCAATCAGTTTTGGGTAAAATTGTCCAGCCTAAGTCCCAGTGACTTAACACAGGTATATGTTATATACTATCAGCTTATTAACACAAAGTATATATCATATATTATCTACTTATATATTAGCTGCAAGTTGTCTGTTTGAGAATCACTAGCCTAGCAAAATGGGTCATTTTCAAGACTCATTGGCTTGTTATATAAAGACTTTTGGGAATGGTTTTTAACTTGAAAGAGACTGATACTGATGTGTAAGTCAGCAAGTCATGGAGATACCAGCCCCAGTAGATACAATTACAAGAGAGCTCCTGAATCTGTGGCTCAGAGAACATTGCAGAAGAGGAAAAAGAGAGATCATAAGAGCCAGAAGACCAAGAAGTCTGCAATGAAACAGTCTCTTCTAGAAATGGCTGCATAAACAAAACTGGAGCAATAGCAATATTAATAGATGTGTTAACTTGGAAGGGGGAAAATTTTATGGAGTCTCACTCCTAGACAAAGAACTCCAGGAAACTATGACTTCTGGGAGAGGGAAAATTAGTCTGTTTCAGGCATGAGCCCTATTATGGATCTCCTGATACAGGGTGCTCAGCACTGAAACCTTACACACACCACCATCAAGAATGCCTTCAACAGGTTGTATCTCTATGTATCCGTGCACACAAATATGTAATAACAATAGCTGAATAAAAGAATCTATCAACTTTTGAGTTAGAGGGGAAGTGGGAGGGTTTTAGAGGAGGGTAGTTGGGAGAAGATGGAGGAGGAAAGTGATATAATGCTATTTTAATTAAAAACATTTTTAAGAAGAAAGCCAATAAAAGCAAGTATTGGTGAAGTTGAAAAGAAAGTGAAAGATTTACACATTCCTGATGGGATTGCAAACAGTCCACCATTGTGGGAATAAATATAGAGGCTCCTAAAAACAACTGAAAATAGAACTGCCAGCTATACCATTTGTTCAAAAAACTCAGCATATCACAGAGAAACCATCATATCAATGATTAGTGCAGGGGTAGTCATGACAGCTAAGTCATAGAACCAATATAAGTATCCATTAACAGAGCAATGAACAAGAGAAAAATACATATACACAGTGGATTTTATTCACACATAAAGAAGAACAAAATTATGTAACTTTCAGAATGAAAATGGATACAACTGGAGGTGATCATATTGTTGTCAGAGGCTGCTTGTTTGTTTTCTGGCCACCCAGACCTGAAGTAAGCACACAAAAACTGTATTAATTAAAACACTGCTTGGCCTATTAGCTTATGCATATTTCTAGCTATCTCTTATATCTTAAATTAACCTATATCTATTATTTTATATTTTACCATGAGGCTTGAGACCTACTGGCAAGGTTCCAGCTGGCAGCTCACATCTTTCTCCTCTGACGGCTACATGGCATCTCTCTGATTCCACATACTTTCTCCCAGCATTCCAGGTCGTTTTCCTACATAGCTCTATTCTTCCCTACCACAGGCCAGAGGAGCTTCTTTGTTCATTAACCAATAAAAGCAACACATATACAGAAGGACCTCCTATAACACCATATGTGCTGGCAGGATTTTTGTCAATTTGATAAAAGCTAGGAAGAGGAAACCTCAGTTGACAAGGTGTCTCTATGAAGACTGGTCTGTAAATCTGTAGGGGCGTTTTTTTCTCATTAATTAATTCTCTCATGATTAATGTGGGAGGATCTAGTCCACTGTAGGTACCACCCTTGGGCAGGCGGTCCTGGATTGTATAAACACTCTAATTGAACAAATAAGTTAACAGTATTCCTTCACGGCCTCTGCTTTAGTTCCTGCCTCCAGGTTCCTATCTTGAATTCCTGCCCTGATTTCCCTCCATGACGAGCTGTTGTCTGAAAAATGTAACATGAAATAAATCTTCTCCTCCACAAGTAGTTTTTGGTCAGTGTTTTATTACAAAAATAGCAAGTAAACTATATATTATTATTGTTAAATTGTCATTTTCACAAAGACAAACATTGCAATTTTTAATTTGTGCATCCTAGATTCATAAAATCATATATATACATATATACATACATACATATATATATATATATATATATATATATGAGAGAGATTGAGAGGGAGAACAAGATGGAAGTAGAAGTGAAGCTTGTCTAGGGCAGCAAATAGGAATTATGGTAGATGACAAAGAAAAGAGGAGAGGGCCATTAGGGAAATAGTTCAAATGTATTATATACTTATATGAAAATACATATCCAGCACCTCGTACAATGACTCTATGCCAATAAAAACATCAATTTACTGTGTAAGCATAAATTAATTATTTGTGATTAATCTATGATTAATCTCTATCCTGTTCCATTGGTCTGTCTTGCTTTATTCCTATAACATGTTGTGGTATGTTTTTAATTAAAGTACTGTGATTCCTCCATCTTAGAAAAAAGTTTGGCAATGTTAGGGAAATATTTCAGTAGGTGAATTGCTTGCCTTGTGAGGAGAGGCACTTAAGTTTGTTCCCTAATGCACACATTAAAAAGGCATGCAAGTAGACATTTGACTGTAATCCAAGTGCTGGGTTGGTTGAGGCAGGTGGATCCTTGAGGCTCTAAAACCTAGCTGAATCAATGAGCCTTCAGTCACAGTGAGAGTCTTTGTTTCAGGAATACCAAGATGGATGATCACAGTGAGAGAGAGTCTTTGCCTCAAGAATACCAAGGTGGATGAGTCCTGAGAAATGACTCATGAGGGTGAACTCTTGTCTGGCCTTCACATATATACCAATACACATGCATCTACATTTCATAATCGCATACACACACACACACACACACACACACACACACACACTGACACACAAAGTGCCACCCGATACTTCTTCTCACATATCATTATCCAAACAAAATCATTTTTTGTAATGTATCTTTTCCCAACCCTTATTTCTTCATCTATGTATATTTTTATTAGTGAAATTTCTTGTAGACAGCATACAGTTGCGTTATATTTTTATTTTTTGTATATTTAACCAGTCTTTTTATTTTAAACTTTCTTCTCCTCCAAATCTTTAAAATTTCCTTCTTTATTTCTTCAGTGACCCAATGATCATTTAATAGATCGTTGTTTAGTTTCCAAAATATATGTACTCTCTGTAAATTTTATAGCCACACCTGTTTGTTTCCTAGTCCCATTTGCTTGAAATACATTTTTCTAACCTTTTACACTAAAATAATGTCTATCAGTGTTATTGAAACATGTTTCTTGGAGGTAGAAGAAAGATGGATCATGCCTTCATACACAGTTTGCTAGTCTGTATCATTGTAATGTGGAATCAAGACTAGTAACATTCAGAGTATTATTTAAAGGAGTACATTAATTCCTGTCATTTTGCTGATTGTGTGATATTTTATTAGACTTCTTTCAATCGACTGTTCTTCTGCTGCTTACTTATGCCTTGTGGCCTCTTAGGTGTGGTCATCCTTCTCTTCAGACTGAAGTATTTTTTCCAGTAGTTGCTATAGAGTTGGTTTAGTGGTGATATTCCTTTAGTCTGTTTTTGTCGTGGAAGATTTTTATTTCTTCTTCAATTTTAATGGATAGTTTTTATGGGTTAACACTTTATCAGGTCCCTTTGGCTTTAAAAATTTATGTAAAATAACCAGGTGTTAATTTGATCAGTCTGCCTTTGTATGTGATTTCACATCTCCCTCTTGCAGTTTTCAATAAATTTTCTGTTTATAAATACCCTTCCTTTATTCTGTATTTTAATTTTATATTGTGGAGTATTTCTTTTCTGCTCCTGTTTATTTGTTGTTCTTTAAGCTTGTTACTCTTGAGTGGACATCTTTCTGTATGTTGGGAAAATATTTTATAATTTTATAAAAAATATTTTCTATGTCTTTGATATGATTTATTCTATGCCTGTAATCCAAAGGTTAAAGCTTAACCTAGTGCTTTAGAGTTCTCCCATATCCTGTTCATTTGTTTTTATTTAAATTTTGTTTCATACACTATATTTTGATCTTGTATTTCCCTCATCCACCTCCTCCCAGTTCCTTTCCACCTCCCTACCAACCTAACTCCATGTTCTATCTCTATTTCTCTTTCGAGTAACCGAAAACCAAATAAACAAAAACACCTAAAAGCAAAATATGGAGATATAAACAAAAAGCAAATTATGATAAAAATGCTTAAATGAAACCAAATGACACACACACAAAAGGGCCATAAAAACTGAAAACCATTGAGTTTATTTTGTGTTGGCAAACTTCTTTGGGGGCACAAGACATGCTGTAGAGTGTGGTTGATATGCCTGATGATACTCCATTGGAGAAAACTGATTTTCCCTTTGCCGGCAGCTATCAATTGCCAATAGCTTCTTGGTTAGGGTTGAAAACCTGTGTCTACTTCCCCACCTCAGTGCTGGAACCCCATCTGGCTTGAACCTGTGTAGGTTCTATGTATGCTGTCACCGTCTGTGAGCTCGTATGTGCACCAATCCTGTTCTGTCTGGAAGGCACGTCAATTCTGGTTCTTAAAGTCTTTCTACTTTCTCTTCCATATAGATCCCTGCACCTAGAGAGTAGGAGTTCGATGAAGATATTGCATTTGGTATTGAGTGCTCCAAGATTGCTCTCAGTCTCTGTGTGGTGTACAGTTGTCAGTCTCCATGTTAATTACCATCTACTGCAAGAAGAAGCTTCTTGGATGAGGGCCAAGCAATGCATTCATTTATTGGTATAGCAATATGTCATTAGGAGTTCTTTTTTTTTTGCTGTGGTTTTATATTATAATAATAATGGTAGGTTTTCTTGTAGATGTATGATCTATCTGGTTTTATGTTCTTGCCCACATTAACAGTGTTGGGAATAGGTGCCATCTCATCGGGTGGATCTGAATCCAATTTTAAACGTGATTGTTTACTCCCATAACATTTATGCCACTGCTACATCAGCATACCTTGCAAGCAGTTTGCTATTATAGGTTGCAGATTTGTAACTGGGTGATATTGATAATTATCTTTCTTCTCTGGTAGCATTCAAAGTACCTTCCAGCACCAGGAACTCCAGTCAGTAGGGGTTAAACTTTTAGTCATGCACCAAATTGACTTCTCCATGTTTAGGTTACATAAGTGTTGTCTTCACAATAGGGTTGTATGATATAAATTTATCATTGACCTTTACTTAATGACCCAATTTCTCTGCCTAGACTTCCAGCCTTGATACTGTTTTCCACATGAACTATCCTGTTAATGAGACTTTCTACTGAGGGTTTTATTTGGTTTGTTGAGGGTTTTATTTCTAACACCATTTGAGTTTGGCTATTCTTACATAATTCTCTATTGAATTCAATTTTCATATTTTGCATTGAATTCCTTAATTTATTCCTCTGTTTCTGTTCTAAGTTTATGTGTTCTCCTTGAGCTATTTAAACATAGTCAATGTTCTTTCTAATTCTTTTCAGGAAGACCTTCCAGATTTCTCTCATTGGGGTCCATTATCATGTGACGAGCACTTTGTGAAGGAGATTTATTGTTTTAGATTTTCAAATTACTTTTGTTTCTGGACTTGGATTTGTGCATCTGGGGTTTCTTGGTTGAGTGGAAGTGTGGTCTAGTGAGTGAGGACCTGGGGATTGCTTACCTGTCAGTGCTGGGAGCTAGGGGAACTGTGGAAGTGTGGGCCAGCAAGGTCCAGGGACCCCTTCCCCATTGGTTATGGGCACTGAGAAAAAGGTGAAAGTTTGTACCTAGTGCTCAGGTTCTGGAACCTGTAAACTGTTGGTGCTGAGGGCTGTGTGGGAAGGTAGAAATTTGGGCCCAAAGATTCATAGTCTTGGTATTCCTTTACATATCAGGAGTTGGGGGGAAGGTTCAGTTCATCATTTTATTGCGAGAATTTAATACATTTGCATTCAAAGTTAATGATAGCCATGAATTTGTACTTGTCAATATATTGCTCATAGTCTGTTAGCATTATACATTTTAGTCATTTTCCTTACCTTTTGTTATTTTTATAGTACAATAATTTTAGTTGTTTTTGCTTTCTATATCCTATATCTGTTTCTTTGGTAAGTTTAGCATATTTGTAGCTTTTAACAATGGCAGTTGCCATCCTTTCACTTCTTTTCCTTTTATTTCTTTCTTCTTTTTCTTTTCTCCTTTTATTTTTGAGACAGGACATTTTTGTGTAGTACTGTCTGTCCTGGAACTCACTATGTAGACCAGGCTGGTCTCAAACTCACAGAGATCCACCTGCCTCTGCCTCCAGGGTGTTGGGATTAAATGCATGTGCCACCATGGCCAAGCCCCATCCTTTCGTCTCTAGTGCAAGGCTCCACAAGTGTTCTTTGTAGAATTGGTAGGGCTGTGGTAAATTCACTCAATTTTTCTTTATCTGGGAAATATTTTATTTCTTCTTTAGTATTGAGTGATAATTTTATTGGGGCAAGTATTCTCAATTAACAGGTTTTCTTTGTTCTTTCAGCAGTTTGAATATGTCTTTCCAGAAATCATGAATTATTTTAAAGTAATTTGTTTTTATGCATATAATTCTTATAAACATCTTAGAAAATTTAAAGTGTAATTGATGTCTCTCATATATATATGTACATATATATTTAACAAATTATATTTAACTTTTGCCAAATACACATGTATATATAAATGAACACACAGATACACACAGACACACTGAACTAGCAGGTAAAGCATAAAAATAGATATTTAAGCCATGTGATTATGAGTATAAACTTATTTAGGTTAAATTCTTTGAACTCTTTGAAGAAGGGATAGAAATGTAGAGTTACCATGAGAATTACAACAGGCTGGATGAACTACTGTATTTTTGGATATTAAGAGGCTAATGTGTAAGTATATAGAATACTCTTTAGAGGGAATGCCCATTTTATTTGCAGACATTTAGGAGAGACATAGAATTATGCAGTGAATAAAACTGTTATCAACCACACAAGGGTAAACATGAGAACGATAGACCCAGAAAATGTTAAAGCAGGAAACAACAATATATCCGTTGTCTTAGGATTTCTATTTCTATGAAGAGACACCATGACATCAGCAACTCTTAAAGAAAAGAACATTTAATTGAGGTGGTGGCTTGTAGTTTTAGAGGTTTACTCCATTGGCAACTGTGAGTATGGTGGCCTCTAAGCAGACATGGTGCTGGAGAAGGAGCTGAAAATTCCACATCTTGATCCAAAGGCAACAGGAAGTGAACTGAGACACTAGACGTGGCTTGAGCATTTGTGAAACCTTAAAGCCCACCCCCACTGTGACACACTTCCTCCAACAAAGGCCACACCTGCTACAGAAAGCCATATCCCCTAACAGTGCCATTCCCCATGAGCTTATGGGGCCAAGTACATTCAAACTGCCACACCAGTGTACAAAGAAGAAAATATTTGAAGGTATAGGCACAGTCAAGATCTTTCTGGAAAAGACTCCAATAGCACAGGAAACAAAGCAAATAAATGACAAGTAGAATTGCATGATGGTAAAAGCTTCTGCACTGCAATGGAAGCTGTCAGCAAGAAACAGTCTGCAGAATGGAGAAAGCTTTGGTTAGCTCTAGAATATATAAAGAACTCAAAACAAAATATCCTCCCATAAATAGATAGCTGAATGAATTGATAGCTTCCAAAAGAAGAAACATAAATGGTTAAAAAATATTTTAAACTAGTTTTCAACATTCTTAGCTGTGGAGGTGCAAATTCCACCACTGTCAGAAGGGTTTGCATTAAGAAAACAATAGCGACAGATAAAGGTAAGGAGATGGAGAAAGGGTGATTCCTATTCATCATGAGTGGGTAGATAACCTAGCCCAGCCACTATGGAAACATCATGGAGGCATCTCAAGAAACCAAATATAGAACTACCGTATAATCTAGCTATACTGGTTCTGGATACTTCCCCAAAGGACTGAACCAATGAGGAGTCAAAGAAGTGTAGTCATTTTTAATTAGTAAACTATATGATTATGATATTAATTTGTTACTTCTGAGTTGTCAGCATATCTCTTTAATAATATATGAGTAAAGGTCATATGTCTTTCCTAACTCTACTGATTAGGAGTCTAGAAATAGAAGCATCAAAGATAAGTGTCTTTTAAGCTTTTATTATTTTTGGAAAATTCTATGCTTTATTTTATGTATATTTAGAATGCCATCTAGGCAGAAAATATATTTTAAAGGTCTACAAAATCTTAATAAATTTAATATATTCATTGACATTTTAATTTAGTACATGGTAAAGTAAAATAGTTTTTAAAGGCACTAATAATAAATGAAATATGGTAACAGGTTGCATAACAATGAAGCAAAGGCCAAGAAAGCTTTTATTTTGTTTATTTTCTTCTTTGTATTTTTTTTCCCTTGTTGAAATGGGCTCTTATGCAGCACTTGATGTCCTGGAATTCATTATGTCGACAAGGCTGATGTCACACAGCCGACCTCTTTCTTTGAAGTGTCGCCATATTGGGCCTGTTAAGCAGTTTAAGTATTTTACACAGTTCTGAGATCTATATGTTCTTTGTTATGCATAAATTTGGTTTTTATTCAGCAATTTTAAATGGCTTCTTAATACAAAAGTAAAGGGACACACACACAGTTGTTATCTACAAACAAAATGTGGATAATGGAGATAGCGATGTTTGTCCCTCGTGTTCTCTTTACCAGAGGATAGAGCCATACTTAAATTCTTGAATTGAAGTCATTTTCTCCTATCAGGCTAGATACTCAAAAATCTAATAGGTGTGACATCAACAATTACTTCTTGATAACAACTCTTGCAATTTAACCCCTTCAGGTGAGCATGCTGATTGATGAGTTTCAGACAGCTATCAAAAGCAACAGAGGCCATCTCGCTAAGCTTGGCCCCCAATTACAGGCTGAGCAGGAGCAGTTCCCTTCCTGTGTCTGCCAACACCTTAAGAGCCTCCCGCAAACACCGTGGTCCCAGGAGGCCTGCAGCTCCAAGTGGGTCTCACTCTGACTCTCACTGGATCCAGGCAGGGACAGAAGCATTCTGTGCCGCTGCGGACCTGTGTGACATTGGTTCTCTGTCCTCCTCAAGGGGGAGGTCTGACTCGCATGGGAAAAGAATACTATTCAGAAAATGGGGTCTCGAAAAGGAATAACTATGTGTCTTTGAAATGGGGGTTTATAAAACTTAGCATTCGATACACAAAAGTAAATTTAATGAACGTCAGTGAGTGAACATTTGCATACATCTCAAAGAAATAAAATACTGTGTCCATTTTGTTTTCTAAAAACAACATATTTGGAAAATGGCCAAGGTGGATTAGTTGACAGACAGCGGCAATAAGAATCGGAGGTGAAATGGCTGGGTGACTGATTGATGTTCAAACTACATTTCCAGGAAGAAAGATACGTATTGGATGAGTGTGACACATGTCTGCGTTCACTTGGCAAAATCAATACTTAAGAATATAGTGAGGGGAGAAAGGTGAATTGGTTATTTGTCAGGACAAGATGGCTAAATGTCCGGAGCTACTGTGCTATTACAGCGTTAGGTGGGAAAAGAATGACCCGCGTCGGCTACAGCACACGAAATGACGAAAGCTGAGGGAGTGTAAAGATGTGTGTGTTACTAGTAGCATAGTCATGGTGCCTCTGTCAAGTCAATGCAGTTCTGTAACTTCATAGTTCGCATCTCAAAGACCTCTGCTTAGCGGGACCAGCGTTGCTGAGAGTGTGGTCCAAGAGGACTGTTTGGAGACCGCCACTGCCTTTCCATCCCATTCACGGTGATATGATAATACTCACAGCTGCCTTCTGCTCAGCCTTCAACTTGCACTTTACTCTTCACCAACACCATTTTAGAGAGTATGGGAGCATGTGATGATAGTCCCATGGATTAATTTTAAATGGGAATATTACCATTAAAACTTGACCTTTTGGGAAATGTGACTCAATCTTAAATGCATTGCCTGTGCCAGTCAGCAAAAGATTCAGGGGGTGATATCTAAGGCATCAAAGACAAGGGTTCCCACGGTTGAGTGATATTGTCCTTTTCAGGTTTTGGCTTGGTTTTGGACCGTTCTGCAAAAATACTTGCTATTGATTAAGAGATAAACCAGACTAGGGGTTTGGTCACCTTAACGACTTGCTGATTGCTTTAAATCCACTATTGTATTGACTGTAGTGTCACTGGGAGAAAAAAGGTCTCCCCCCCATCAATTCATTGTTGATTCTGAAGAATTTCTATCATATTAACATATTAGCTTGACAGTAAGATTTTAATTGCAGACTCTGAACTGTTACTCTCACATACTCCTCCTTTCAGCATGCTTCAAAATTCTTCCCACACCAGCAAATAGGAAATTTATAAGCAAAAGAAACACATTGTATAATATTTGTAGGTACCTGCTGTGCTGTCTAATATGGTAGCTACAACCTGCATGAGGCTATTAAAACCAGCTAAATTAACCACCCAATGCCTTCACTGTGCGTTACAGGCTTTCTTGGCATTAGCACTGCCAGTCCTGTATCCAGCACACCAGAGCGGTTAGATGACCTATCCAGAATTCTCTCCCACCTGTGTCATACATTCCCTTGCTGATGTCCCCGCCCCCAGCTCCCACCCCTGGAAGACTCAGCATCATGTCCTTCTGCCTCTGCTCTATTCAGTTTCCCCATTTGAAACTGTGAGTCCTCTCAAGGCATGCATTATTCTTCTAAATCCCAAGAGCTTCAAGTATCAGCTCAACTCCTTGACCTTTTAGGGTAGTAGTTTCCAAGTTTGACTGGATAGAGTCATCTCGTTGCTTGTTTGTCTTTTCTGTATTGAGGAGTGAAGTATGTGTGCCAAAAGTACACTCCCACGGAGCTGCATCCCAGACCTAGCCAGTGTTCATTTAGTTCTACTTCTCTTTGAAAACTCCGTGCATGTATATAATGCATTCTGATGATTTTCACCCCATGCTCTCTTTTCTTCTTCTTCCCATCACTTCCACTCCTCCATACAGACCTTTCTCATGTTCATGTCTTTTCAGTTGTCTTGTGACCCAAGTTTAGACCCTGAGGTCTTCTGCATGACCGTGGGTATAGAACTATCTGATGGGCCCTGGGGTCTTCCGCATGACCGTGGGTATAGAACTATCAGATGGGCCCTGGGGTCTTCTGCATGACCGTGGGTATAGAACTATCTGATGGGCCCTGGGGTCTTCCGCATGACTGTGGGTATAGAACTATCAGATGGGCCCTGGGGTCTTCTGCATGACTGTGGGTATAGAACTATCTGATGGGCCCTGGGGTCTTCTGCATGACCGTGGGTATAGAACTATCTGATGGGCCCTGGGGTCTTCTGCATGACCGTGGGTATAGAACTATCTGATGGGCCCTGGGGTCTTCTGCATGACTGTGGGTACAGAACTATCTGATGGGCCCTGGGGTCTTCTGCATGACCGTGGGTATAGAACTATCTGATGGGCCCTGGGGTCTTCTGCATGACTGTGGGTACAGAACTATCAGATGGGCCCTGGGGTCTTCTGCATGACTGTGGGTATAGAACTATCTGATGGGCCCTGGGGTCTTCTGCATGACTGTGGGTATAGAACTATCTGATGGGCCCTGGGGTCTTCTGCATGACCGTGGGTATAGAACTATCTGATGGGCCCTGGGGTCTTCTGCATGACCGTGGGTATAGAACTATCTGATGGGACCTGCTGGGCTCTCCCATAGTAGTAAACATTCTCAAATGTAGTCAGAGTTTCATTTGTGGGACTGCCAACTCCCTAATAATGACATGGAGTCTTAATATTAATACGAAAGCCTGGCCTTTAGCTTGGGCTTTTTCCCAAATAGCTCTTATAACTTAATTAACCAGCTTTTATTAATCTATGTTTTGGTACATAGCTCTGCTACCTCTCCTTTCTACCATATGCCTGACTTGCTCTATGCCTCGCTGGCATAATACCCACACCTAGACTTTTCTCCTCTTCCTCTCTCTCCCTAGGAATCTTGCCTATCCTCTCCTGCCTAACTATGATCAATTCAGCTCTTTATTAACCAATCAGAAGATGCCTTGACAAAAACACATCTTCACGGTGTACAGGAAGATTAACTCACAGCTCTCACCAGTAGGCACACATCTAAAGATAATGACTCCCCTTTCCCCAGCGTCCTGGAGTTGCTAACAGTTCAGCAGGGCAAGGTAGGGCCTCATGAGCTCCTCCCCAGCCATGACTGACTGTTGAAAGGTCCAGTCTTCAACAGGCCAAGTGTAAGCGACTGCAGTTGCTGTAAGCTCATGATAATAATGTGGTTATGCCATGGCCATCAGACAGCCAAGTTGCCTCAGAAACAAAAAGCGTCATAAGGACCTGTTATAAACAATAAGGTGCCAGCAAATTGTATAACTTAGAGGAAATTGGTGGATTGCTATTCTACCAATATGCAACCCATTGAAACTGAATCAGAAGCTCTAGAAATCTTAACAGACAAGCAACCAGTAAGGAACTGGTATTAGTAACCACAGACCTCTGAACAAGGAAAAGGCAAACAATATGATGAACTTCTCCAATAGAGAATAATTAACACCAGTCTTCCTAAAACTCTTCCAAACCTAAAACACAAGAGATCAGCCTGACTATGATATCAAGACAGGATGAAGGCAGCATGGAAAAGAGAATACAGGATGCTATAAAACAGTGCATGACAGTAATCTGATGAATACAAAGTTTAAAATTCTGCATCATAAACAAGTAAAATTCAACAGGGCACAAAAGATCATAAATTATAACTAAATAATATTTATTCCTAAAATTCAATGAAGGCAATATATGAAATCAATCTATTACCACATGTATATAATATGTTTTAACAGAATTAGAGATAAAAGTCATCTGCTATCTCAAAAGATAAAGAAAATCTTGATGACATATTCAGTATCAGTTATGGTTCAAACCACTCAACAAAATAAACATAGATGCTTGCGGAAACACAACCGAAGGCTATTTATGGAAATTCTACAACTAACCTAACAAGTGGGTAGATTTCAAAATATGTTCTCTAAGATCTGACACCAGGAAAATGAGACTGACTCTTGCCACTTCTATTCAACACAGCAGTATGAATACTAGTCAGAGCAATTAGACCAAAAAAAAGAAAGAAAAAAGAAAGAAAGGAAGAAAGAAAGAAAGAAAGAAATTGCAACAAAATTAGAAAGAAAAAAGTACAAGCAAAAAGTTCTCAAAAGATGAAGTAAAAAACCAAAAGACACAAACAACAATCACATTACTAGTTATCAGGGAAATAGAAATCAAACCACACGAAGATTCCATCTTGCCCCAAGTATACCACCCCCTCGGTATTTACCCCAAAGACTCCACAGCAAGGTGTCACCTCCAGGTTTGCTGCAGCACTGTCCGTAGCAGCTAAATTATGGAACCAACCTAGGTGCCCGTCAACAGAGGAACAATAAGGAAAACGCGGTTTATGAATACAGTGGGGTTGCTCTCATCATAAAGAAGAATGAGCATGTGTCATTTGCAGGGAAATGGATACAACTCTAAATTAATCTAAGAAGTCAGGCTCAGAAAGACAAATATTATATGCTTTCTCCCATTTGTGATTCCTAGATCTTGTATAGGCATGTACAATCATGCATGTGTATATAAAACATAGAAATGAGATAGTTGAGAAACAAAGCAGCTAAACGGGAGGGAGTTGGACAAAGGGAAGGGTGGGGACAATGGGTATAGGAAATGCACTCAATATATAACTATAACTGTACAAAAATAAAAAATAAAATTAAAGGCAATCAACTGAACAACCCGTCACATGTGTCATCTGAATCTAGAACACCGAGGGTGTCCCCTAGGGAATGGGTGCAGGGCATTCAGATTTGGGGCAGTTTTCTACTATAGATAATGCTTTCTTGTCTCTACTGAACTATTCATCCTCATCATTCCTTCACTGATACTTACAAAAGATCTTTTAGGCTGGTCTTAACAGTAGAACCTCTTAAAAAGACACATTATTTCCATGTCTCATTTTTGGAATTTCATGGTATAGTATAATGTCAAGTCCTTAAAGGACAGTCTGCAGATATTGATTCCCATTGTGGGAAATTCCTTCAGCTTTTTTGTTTTTGTTGTTTGTTTGTTTGTTTTTTGTACAACTCTACAACAAAACTGATTTTCAGTTTTCAGGTGCTCTTGTGCTATTGACACGGCTCATTCAAGTGTTCAGGGCACAGGAAAGGTCAAGGAATGCTGGAAAGAAAATTCAGCACCTTTTCTATCCACTAAATTAGCTCGTTTTTAAAAATATAAACAAGCTGATAAGATACAATGATGGAAATTTGGCATAAGGCTAATAAAACTGATATATTAGCTTTGCCTTCAAATAGTCACAGTATTAGTCTTAGAAGAACAAAGAAAACTTTCTGTCTAAAAGTAAGTACAAGATCCTTGTGGTTTGCTTTATAATTGTAAAGAAACACCCACTTTCGGGCCTGACTCTAAAGGGAGCTTCCATTGTTGCCTGGCCTGGTTCCATGACCAAATCTTGCAAGCTTTAGGTGTCACAGAAACTGTATCTGTCTCCACTGGCAGCGTGTGGAAGGCAACCTGGAGAGCGTCAGTAACCAATTGTGTGTGAGAGCCCTAACTCGAGTGAAAAGACATCCCGCACCCACCTTCCACGTCCCTCATGTCTGTCCCTCCTACTCACACATCACTGGCTCTTGCTCATCAATCCTCAGACACAATCCCCCACCTTACTACTTGCTCTCCCTCCCACCATCCCCTACTGATTTGCTAATACCCTTTCCCATCAATCCTTTCCATCCTGCTCTCTCAGGCTAACAGTGCTGACAGCATCTCTGTGGGGGTGAGGAGGAGGAGGAGTTGCAGGCAAAGGCACAGGACCAGGAAGGCAGAAGTCAGTGAGCCATGGCAACAGCAGATGTTCTCACAGGGGCTAGGGGTATTGGCAGCAGAAGGGGATGGAGTGAGAAGAGACTAAGAACGTGCGAGAGCACAGAGCACACCTGTTGCCTGAAGAGCTTGATGCAGCGTAGGCCACAGAGAGTGCGACGTTTGAAGGCAAAGACAATAGGAATCCTCAGCATAAAAAGACTGTAAAATGCAGGAGCCAGAGAAGGTACCACGATGTCACCACCAACAACACAAGCAAGAGCACACCCTGTGGGTACAGCAGCATGAATAGCTGGATCGGAAAACAGGATTACAGTCCATGGGACTTGTACCCTGAAATTTCTCAAAATTGTGTTTTAAATTTTAAAATCAAAAGCAAAGACAAACAAACAAACAAACAACAACAACAACAAAAAACCCAAGGACTTTCCCACAATTGGAATCAATGTCTGAATCCTTCTCTTTAAACTTGGTATTATATTATACCATGTAATTCCAAAGATGAGACATGAGACATGGAAATAAACTCTTCTTAAGAGGTTCTACTGTTAAGACCAGTCTAAAAGGTATTTGTAAGATATATATCCTTTACCTATGGCCACTTAAGTAACTTTGAAGCTCTCTGAGTCTTTATTTGCATTAATAAGTTTATTTAAGCTTTTCAGTCTCCATAGATCAATTTAATGCCTAGAATTAGATCAATGCAGTCAATTGTCAGTAGAATAATTGTGGGTTTCTTTTATTTTTTTTTGTGATCTCTTATATTTACGTTGTGCCCTTGTTTTATTGGGAAATTCTTGATTTCTCTGTTTCCTACCTGACCATCCCCCCAATGCATGTTGTAGCCCAGGAGAAGCTCTAGTTCACAATTATTTGAGTGAACAATGGGGAAGAACTAAGATATACCTTACAAATGAGCAGTGAAGTGTGCCAGCCCTGCCTGCATTTGAAAAGAAACTGTAATGAGAACAATAGAGTATTAATCACTATGGTTTTGAAAATTTTTCTTTAAAAGTTGGACAAAATGTGACAGAGATAATCAATTCCCACATGCAGACTATACACCGTTAGATTAGTTGCGTTACCTATTTTACAGGTAAAGAAACTGAGACACTCAGAGACTCCAGAGGGTGTCACATGTGCTTTCCAACTTCTTGACTAGTAACAACTTGCAGTGGGCACTGAGTTGCCCTGCCTCCACCACACACACACACACACACACACACACACACACACACACCACACACACTTCTTCCCAGGTTGGGGCTCCTTTTGCTGACAGGCATCTGCAGCCAGATGTAAATCTTTGTGCTCTGGGAGATCCAATCTTCTCTTTCTCCGCATGCTGAACAGAAAAACAGCTTCGGTAGCAAACTCGGGAAAAAGCAATCGGTGCCGGCATTGGCTCCCATGCCGAGTGTGTTGTAACGAGGCAGCCTTTCCCTGTGCAGAGCTGACATTCTAGAAGGTGTCCAGAGAATTGCCAGGTGGGCAGTCAGCAGGGAAAGTCCGCGGGCCAGAGCTGTATTACGGTCCCAGCAGTGACTCCCACTAAATGAACTACTGAACCTTACTGCTGCCTTGCGCGCGCTCTCTCAGGGAGATTGTCCTTCTCCATAACAGTTAATTTCGTTTTACCTCTCAATTAGCTTTTTCACAGTGTTTGATATGCTCAAGTTGCTAAGACTCCCTGCCCACATATGTTCCCTTCCCCAGCACTGCCCAGTGACATCTATGTTAGTCTGACTCATCGTGGATGTTTCCAAGTAGAATTCTTTGTCTGAGTAACACATACACACAGATAGTCCAGTATCTGCAAACGAGGTGATGTATTCAAACGTGCTTAGGAGTCTACTTGCAGTTTTGTGACCTAAAAAAAAAAACCAAATGAATTACTCAAGATAAAAATGTTTTGCTGTAAATAGTGTTGGTGTGTGTTTTGGTTAATTGAAGCAGATATTCACAATAGGGGAACGTTATCATCACGGGCAGTTTGTATTTTTTTAAAAAGCTGGAAACATGTTTTTTTTTTACTCTATCCCCAGTTGAAAATTGTGGTTTCTAGGAATGAGAATGTGGGAAATCCAATTTAGTTCATTTTGAACTCTGCAGTGTTCGTTACTCTCAGTGAAGGAGAATCTGGGCTGTGTGACTGTGCTTGTCAAAGTTCTCTAGTGTTTGGGTAAAAGGAATATATGGAGCCTTTATTTATTAAACCCTTGGATATACCAAACCCTCAGATATACCAAACCCTTGGATATAGCACATCCTATTAATACAGCCCACATACATGATCCTCTAATGAAAACTAAATACAATTTCGGACACTATATTAATGTGATCAGAGGGGAAATCCTGTTCTCTCTTCTCTCAGGATAGTCTCATCCCAGAGCCCATTCCTGACTGAGGACACAGTACCCAGCCAATCGCCCTCCTGTTGTCTTCTAGGCGATTTCGAGTAGACACAGAGTAAATTTGGTGAGGATTGTAATTGGATAAAAGGATTTTTTTGTTTGTTTGTTTGTTTTGTAGAACTATTCACTGTATTTTGGACATTTTGCTTTGTCCATAGTTAAGTACAGAAATGGATTGCGAGCAGGAGCCCTGATGAGATGTAGCTGTAGACACTCACAGGAAGGGACTCAGCCCTGCTAGGGTGTAGTAATAGGAGCCGTGGGCTGTGTCCTGCCACACGGCTAGCTTTACCGGAAATAATTACATGGAAACTGTATTCTTTTAAACACTGCTTGGCCCATTAGTTCCAGCCTCTTATTGGCAAGCTCTTACATATTGATCTAACCCATTTCTAATATTCTGTGTAGCACCACGAGCTGGCTTACCAGGAAAGATCTTAACCTGCGTCTGTCTAGAGTGAGAGAATCATGGCGACTGCTTGACTCGGCTTCTTTCTCCCAGCATTCTGTTCTGTCTACTTCGCCTACCTAATTTTCTGTCCTATCAGGACCAAGGCAGTTTCTTTATTTAACCAATGAAATCAACACAAAACAGAAGACTCCCACATCACTAGGGTAGTTGTGGAGCTGATGGAGGCTATCCTGCAGACTTCACCCTCTCCCACCTTCCTTGGTTTTCCTGTCATTTTTGCTCAATCTAGGCTGTGAGGTGTCCTCTGCTCTTCCTTCCATCCCTTTTTCAACCTTTGTTCTTGGGGTGTATGTTCTCTGAAGTTAAGATAGTTTCAAATTTTTTAGACAAATTTTTTTCTTTGTAATTACTTTATAACACAGATAAAAGAATGATTTTGTTTGAAGTCATTGGATTTGATCTCCCACTGGTCCCTGATTTCTTGTCCACCAGCCTTACCTTGGGTTTCACGAGCTGAAATTGAAAATCATAGCATGTAAAGGGGTTAATAAGTAATAATTCTGACTCCTGTTTTCTCTTCTACAGCTGAGGTGACACAGGAGTGAATCTCTAACTGGAATTTCATGCCTTGGCAAATGTTGGGGAGGGCTACTTTGGGGTTAGAGTCTTTTAGCCCATCCCTAAAATCCTGTTTCATGGGTGACCATCTACTTTCTGTACTTCTAAATGGTGAGCTTTGCTGAAACATAAAATTAATTCTTTTGAGATCTCTTCTTATGTAACCTTTCTTGTTGTTTGAAGATGGTATGGGCTCAGGCGTGTGACAGTGTGTCCTTCACTCTGAACTTCTTTGTCCTCACCAGACCCCACGCCAACTGGTCCACCTCTGCAGGACTGAGATGCCCATCCCCCACTTGCATAGCTGCCTTCTCCTCTTCCCCATAGCAAGGCCTCCACCTTCAAGGCAGCCGATACCTAGCCTTTGTCTGGTGGGTCCGGCTTCAAAGCGGCCGCTCCTGTGGGCCATTCTCGCTCCAGATCTCCTACGAGTAGTCTATGACAATGTAAACAGTTCTCCCCCACTCTGCATCCTGGGGTTCCCAGCATTGCTCCTGAACGTGCGCCAGTTAACTTACTGCAGGCAAATGCCATTTCAGGGTGTCTGATTTCGGAGGACCCCAGGCCAAGACAACACGTAAGTTTATTGCAATATTTTAAATTATATCCACTTGAAATGGAGCATGTGATTTTTGTGAGGCTGTATTAGCTATCTGCCCAGACCTCTCAGCTCCAATCCTGTTGCTGTGCAGCCCCTGACTTTCGGCAGCACACCGTGGGGTCACTTTTCTATAATTGCTTCTTGACAACATTGCGCCCTGAGGCATTTTGAAGCTCAGGCACTTGGCCTTCTGCTCACCTCATGGAGGGCTTCCTGGGTGGTCTGCCCAGTGGTTGAGCAGCGTTGGAAACCTGCTGTTCCCCACCAGCTAGCTCTTAACCAGACTTACAGTATTAAAGGCCAGTAATGGCACCAAACGCGTTCTCTCAGAGCCCATAAAGAGAGGTAAGGGATGCCAAGCAAACTTACCAAAGATTGGTTCTGGCTTACAGATTCCCATCGAAGTCAGCTTACTCTATAAAGCTTAAATTTTGGTCACTGTCTCTATGATGTATTTATAATAAGTAGAATTATTTTGATATTTATTGATAAATGTATGTCCTTACAATTACTGCATATGAAGTTACATTTATGTTGATTACTTTACATTTACAGATGTGGAAGTAGAGTTTCAGCAATGTTAGCTGAGCCATCAGGGTTTATTTCTCAGCCTCACTAATAAGCTTCAGCAAATAACGCTGCTCTGGAACAACCAATAAAAGCCGACTCTTTCTTATACATGTCCGTGGTTCACATTCTGCTTTGAGCCACTGCTGTGTGCTTCTCTGATTAGCCTTGCCTCTGCAGTCTATCCGCAAACCAGCGATCACAATGCTCCTTTAAAACCGTCAGCTAGGTGGAAAGAAGGCTCAGCTGCTGAAGACATTGGCGGCAGAAGTCCGATGTGTAGCCTTAGCTCTGTCCCTGAGGTCCCGGTTAAAACAAACAAACAAGTAGTAAAATGGTTTATACATTTGTTGTCCCATCACTCATGTTGAGATGGATCAGGAGAGTGTTTCAGAATTTTGCCAGCCTGGGGACTCAGGGCAGCATCAGGAAGGACAAGAGAGATCCAACTCCAGAAAGTTCTCTTTTGGTCTCCATACACAGCCATGGCACCTGAGCCGTATCCTCCTCCCACTCTACTGGAACATTCCACTGACTCCCCATCCCTTCCTTGGCCTTTTTTTCTCTGTCTGTCTTCATGTTTGCCTCTCTTACTCTGCTGCAGCTGCAATGGCTTCTGTACCACCCCTGGAGCATGCCCAACCTTTCTGCCGAGTTTCTCTGCTCTGGGATTTCCTCTGCTGCAGTGGTTTTCTCCAAGCTCATCTGCTTGTCTCCTGCCCTGATTTCCAAATCCCTGCTCCAATAGGGTCTCTCCTGAGCAGCTACTTACCGTCACGCCCCTGTCATTCTGTGGATCCAGACCATGGCTCCTGGCATTTGCTGTTTCCTCACATAGCACTTATGACCTTCTTCCTTACTCGGAGCAACATGTGCTGAAGTTAATGCTTAAGTCCCTTCAGCCACACCAAGAGGAGGCCAATCTCGGCTAGACGGATGGTCATGTGAACATGCACGCCTATAAAGTTTGCAAACACAATATATTTCAGCTACAATTAGCTAAAACTACTACTTTTCTCAATCCATACTTTTCTTTTTCTGTCAAATTCAAACTCAACCCTTAGAACCTTTATGAACTGACCAAATAGTTACGATGCAGAGAGAAACCATTTTTATTCAAAAATGACAGTTTTACTCAGTAATATGACAGAAAGGAAGAGACCATCCTTTTCTCTGGCCTGAATTTGGTGACAGAATTGTGGCTGGGCCAAGAGCCCTGTGTTTCTTTTAATAAAACTGTCAGAGAACAACAGTGCAAAGATGGGTTCAGAGAATTGGACTCAGAGGATAGTTTATCATCAAGAATATTTGCAACATTATTTAATGTTTATCGTGGTTCTTTCTGTGTGAGCTTTGAAAGCATGCGAATTGTGACGTCTTGTTCTTCTAAATGAATATTTCATACTGTGCATCATTTTTAATTTTGTATTCTTCTTGCTGAATGAAACAGCTCACACAAACGTCAGGCCTCTCTACTCTAGCTGTTCCTTCATATGCCAATAGAATTCTTATTTATTGTGTGGGTGGCTTGTTGCCTGTCCTTCCATCTTATCTAACAGACAACAGTCATCTCATGAACAGAAATCTTATACCATGTTAGTGTATTTTAACTTCCTGACCAGTACTTGGCACGTAGTACTCAGTAGTATTTTTGAATGAACGCCTACACCCACAATATAACAGAGAACCATTTGTGTCAGTTTGGTAGTTAGCACCAGCATGAAGGAGAACGAAAACACCATGCCACACAGAACAATTTTGAAATCTTCAGGCTTTGTGTGACTAGGGACATAGATATACATTTCTATTCTTCTGCTTTCATGAGCTGTGGTTGCCAAGAGGCTCTGGGTTATTATTTTCTAGCTTCTGTTACCTCGAGTGCCAAGGCTAGCCATGGCTGCTCTGGGCATTATTCTGCTCCACAGAGAGAGTTTCGTTGTAGAGCTATAGGAGATGAAGCCATGCCAAGCTCCTCTAGGAAGCCATGGCGGTAGCTAGTTTTTCTTAAAACAACAATAAAGCCATAGGAAAACAAGCTTTCCTTTGCTCACATCTCCTCAGTGGTAGAAACATGTTACCTAGTGAGCTGTCTTTGTCTAAAAACCGCACATTAGAGGTGGGAACACTTGACACACGAAGAAGGGGCAACGGGCATCTCGAGGCTAGCAGTGAGAGTAGGCATAGTTCTGTGAACTTCAAAACCAAAGGCGTGTCCTTCCTAAAGAAGAACCTCAAAGAGTGTTGCTTAACTGTGACAGCACCTGTTTTCTTAAGCTCCTGGAGAGTTTTGGGGAGTTAGAAGCAGTGTTTCTGCTTTGAGTGCACTGTTTTGTTTTGTTTTTTTTTCTTTCTGGTTTTGTTTTTTTCCGGTTGGGCTCGTGTTCCTGGACAGAGCACCGGAAGTCTCATTATCTGCGGTGAACAAAGCAGCCAGCTTAAGGACAGAGCTAGGTGTGGAGGCAGAGCTCAGCTCCAAGGAGCTCCCAGGAAGGCTACCGGTAGCGCTTGCACTGCTGTTTCCTGGAGTAGAGTTTACTGTGCTGAGCCCACGTTGTAGCAGTCTAGACAAAGGAGGATCAATAGGTTCTTCAGCCTTGGACCTGTCCACACAAACTGGAGTGGCCACCTTTCTCATCAATGCCTGTGTTGCTTAAGACTTTCATTTCAGATTACAGCCCTGAAGAGATTGTTGGAACAGCAAGATGCTCTTTCTACTCTGTCCCCCCCTCCCAGATTTGCTTATTTAGAGAAAATGCTAACTGAAAATTCTATTGTTCCCTCCATTCCTTCCTCCCTCCCCCCTCTCCCCCCCCCCTTTCCTCTCAAGAAAAGACACTTCAGGTAGTAAAACTCCAGTGCTGGCAAGCAGAGGCTGCAGGCTGTCCACTGGGTCATTGTGGCTCTGTAGGAGCTCAGAGTGGGATCATCCCTAAGGTTCTTAGACAATTAAATTCCCTTTCCCCCAGTAGGCTGCCGAAGCGCTATTGAAACACATTGTTTCCCAAGCTGCATTAAAACTTATCAAGTAAAGTTTGAACTGTCTCAAAATAACAAAAGACATTCTTTCTTTGTTTTTCAGAAAGTTATTTTCCTGAATTATCTTCTCTGGAAATAGCACAAGAACTACACAAAACAGTGCCACCCTAAAATGTGATGGGCATATCAGAAAAGAACTTTTGAGGAAAAAAAAAACCTAAACTAAACTAAAAAGCAAGGGTTTAAATTATTCATCAGGCTTCCCTCTGGCCCTAGTCTATTCTTGCCCAGTGAATGGAGCCCCTGCGTGGTGTGGGCAGGGGGAGTGCTCACTTTAGTGGGGCCGTCCTGTCAGGACCGGTTTATTCGGATCCTTTTGACCAGAACATTTGCCACTCTCATTTCTTCCTTTTTTCCCAGCGACTGTTGCATAATGCAATATTTTATCTCTGTTTTCAGCAACTTGTTGAGCCTGTGCAGTTAAAAATGGCTGACATTCACCTTCCTGTTATGTAATAAACCTGCCAGGTTGAATTTCCTCAAGTGAATCAAAGGATGAAGACGACACCGATACCTTTTAAATAAGGACTAAACACTCTCCATGCAATTTGTGGCTTTATATTCTCCCAAGGAAGATGGAATGAGCTAGCTGACTGGTTGCTTAGCTGACTTGTTGCTGGTGTTTGCTCCTTTCAGCATCTGCTGTGACCAGTGATCTGCCTTCAGGCTCCAAGCTTTCTTCTATTTTAAAGATGGTAGGGAATGCGAGATAGGTGAGTCCCGAGACCAAAGGGAGAGACAGAGGCCGATTTTCCATCTGATTGCTTGCACGGGTTTAGATAGTTGGTCTTTTGCCTTGCACATGCCCTTTTACATATGTCTGCATGTGTTTATTCCTATTTTCCCACCTGTTCACTTTTCAGGTATTTGAAAAAGGTAAAGACACTGGAGAGATCTCTGTTTACATCAGTAGAAAAGATTTAAAGTCTGTCAGCCCAACTCAAGGTGACGAGACAATGCAAAGAAAGGGTGAGAAATTGTTTTGTGAATGTAAGCATCCCTGTGTAACTTAGAGTTAGTGGAAGTATCTTAGGGCAGTTTATAAAATACCAATCATTTATTGGTCTACAAGGAGAGGTACAGTTGAATGTTGACCTAATTATATCGCAACCACCAGTATGTTTGCATTTGAAAATATTCTTATACTGGGCCCTGGTTTTGATACATCCAAACCTTTTGTTTATTTTAGTTAGTTTTTATACTTTAAAAAGAAATGCTATAACATTTGGTGGAGGTATACCTTGGGCATAGGATTTCTGGCCATGCACCCTGGGTGACTACCACACAGCCTTGGTCTTCCACCATGCTCGTTGTGAGCAAATCCCACAAAGTTATCTCAGGCACTCTTACCTTTGCCTATTTTCAAGACAATTGGGATGTTTTTCAGGCAGAACCAACATGTTCAGGGTCTTTATTTTGGGCTTTTGTCTTGCATAAAAGGACATGGAACACCCCGTTGTTTACAAATTGGGGTTATGCGCCCGAGTGCACACCAGTGTCTTGGGCTCTGTTGCCTCCTCTTTGTTCAGAAGCTCACTCTCTTCTCCCCTTCAGTACAGCACCCTCAGACTTATGTTACCCTGGAAGCATCCCTTACCTGGCGTGTAGAGCCAAACACTAAAGCTGCGTCATAGTTGAGTGGCACCCACTGGGCCGTTGACTGTTAACCCAGAGGAGACAGGAATTTTTTATTTTAATTCATTAGAGAAAGATCCAAAACTTTAGCTGGTTCCCTTTCATTGTCATGTCCATCACTATAGAAATCACCATGGTATCACAGTCCTTCTAGAATCTTCTACCTGTCTTCCAACCATTTGCATTAGAGTATTTTACATTTTAGTAAAAGCTCAAACTGGAGGAGCCTTCTACAGGATGCTGTTGTTCCATGGGAACGTCATGTGCTGACTAATGTTTCCCTGAAATTGTGCTTTAATTTTCAAGTAAATGTGGGTGGATTTGAGGAACTTTAATTGGGGGCATCACAAAATTCTCCAGAGTGCATCTGAAGCAGCCCTCTCCCTTGCGGGCACACTCGCTTCAATCTCCACCCAAGAGGTTGTTTCACGCTCTTCTCAGATCTCTGAGCAAATTCTTATCCTGTAAAGGCCCGGTGATGATAGCTTTAAAGATAAATGGATAAAGATTATCACAATTTTTGGCTTCCACAGCCCGGCCCTAGCCAATGACCTACAGATGAAAGGTACAAAGGCCCTTATCTCCTGTAGGCTGTTGGATGCTCATCCCTGAACACACAAAGTGCAGTCTGTCACCAAGTTGGGGAAATGGAGATTGCGACGCAACTCCTGTGAAAATGAATTTGGCTGCGTGTTTGGGAGCCCAGAGCCCATCCCCTCCTCACACCACCGGCCTTTGTGCGCCCTCCTGCCCCAAGTTCAGGCCTTATATCTGTTATGTCTTTCTCCTATACAAAAAAAAGTGCTGTCTCTAAAACAAAATCCTTGTGATTTAAAAATAAATGACCAGCATTACATGTTTTCTGAAATCACAGCAGAGCAGCAAAACTAAACGCAGGGTTTGAGAGCACAGGGAGCCAAGTGTAGGGGTGTAGGGCTTTGGGAATATAATACATGCATTCCAAAATCTGTTTGCACTTCCCTGAGGAAAGCAAAGCAGCGCAGGTTTTCACTAATGCCCTCACTTCAACTAAAGAGAACGGTTGTCGTCATTCTGATGCATAGAATTTGTCTCTGTTGATTAAGAAATCTTAATTTAGTGAAGCAAAAAGAAATATTTCCAGCCCTTTGATGCTCAAATTAAAAGTTTGTCTAATACAGGACTGATTGATGTCAATTAGGGCAGCGCTGAGTTCTTTGGCATTCTGTAAGTGGAGCTGTTGACCAAAAAGAGTATTTCACTCGGTCAAGGATTCACAGCTGGTGAGGTGGGATACCCAGTATATTTATGGGGACTGAACCTTTTCTCTGGAGCCTTAGCGTTGAGTGCTCTTCAATCTGCCTTCGGTAGAAAGTAATAGAAAGAAAGCGAGAGAAAACGAAGACGCTTCATCCCTGCAGGGACCAGAGAGCAAGAGCTGGCAAGGAGGAGAAGAAAGGGAGATCCATGACAGAAGGCTGGGGGAGGGGCAGAGTGCTGGATAGATAGTGTGAGAGGGGCAGGCTGGGAAGAGCAGGGGCAGGAAGCTGAAACAAAGGTAACAGGATGACGAAAGACGTCTTCTTAAAGTGCCTCATGTGCCACCGTCCCATGAACTGACTTTACCTCTGAAATGTGTTTTAAATACGAACCCTCTCCCTGACTTAGTCTCTGACCGCAAGACATAGCATTGACAGCGCCGTTATTTCAAACGGGGACATCACTTCATACTGTCACTCCAGTTAAGTCTTACAACTCACGGACCTCAGTCATTCCCAAGGTTTGCAGGGCTTGCAACTAAAGCACTCGCGGAAGAGTTCTGAAAACGCCTGCAAAGACTGAGAGGCGTCTTGATTTTTGCAGTCCTGGAAGTGGGGGAATTCTTCTACCACCCGGTTACCCGCAGCTCGACGGGGATAGGGAGAAAGCGTGTTGTAACAGTAAAACTTGAATCTGGTCTGGGAGGGCCTAACAAACCATGTAGCGCAGACAAGACAAGCGTAGCTCTCATCAAAGAGGATTGTTACCGGGTGTGGAAACTAAATGCTCTTTCGGTGAGACCGTCACATCTGCTTTCAGGCGCTGTGCCAAGGGGTCAGGGCTCAATCACAAGCCTGCGGCACCCCCTGGTGGTTAAAAGCCCATGCTCATTTTGTCACTTTACACTGAACTAAACATTGCCGTGATTTCACACTTCTTTTAACATTCTATATGAATTTAATTATCGTTTGTTTGGACCAGAGCAGAGACAGTTTGTTACAGATGTTCACATAGCCATGTCTCCCTCTGCATCCCCTTCACCTGCCCTGCATCAGTTACTTCTCAGACTCCATCAACGGCTTCAAGGTTCCTCCATCAATTCCCGAGGCCTCCACTTGTCTTCAGTCCGGATTTTCCATGAGCATGGTCAACAGATTAAGAGTCCACTGCTGCTGAAGAATGGGCAAAAAAATTTGGCTTTCTTATGGGAAAGCATACAGGTAGGAGCAAGGTGCTTATTCTGTGTGTTTTCAATCTTTCTGCAGTGGGCTAATTTAGCAGGAGAATTGAGAAGTCAAGTAAGACCCTTTAGGAATTAAGAAAGAAAAAACCAAAAACATATCTTAGAATTCCAATAAAATTTAAGGAACATTTATTTTTTTTGGTAAGGCAGCATTGTTTATGGAAGGAATATGACCAACTCCTCTTTCTCTTCCTCTCTCTCTCTCTCTCTCTCTCTCTCTCTCTCTCTCTCTCTCTCTCTGACTTTCTGTCTTAATGCCTTGTCATAGTTCTTGAGGTCTGCCTGTCAGCACAGCAAGAGGGATTTGTTCATGTCTGAGTAGTCACCTTAATGATAGCAGATGGAAACGCCACGGGGGGCCCAAGCCCATCACATTGCCGTTGTCACACACTGCCCTGACCTGCTTCCTCTCCTCTATTTTTTTGGTCCCTTTTTAAAGGAGAAATGGATGGTAATTGAAAAGGATCTTAAGCAAGATTTATGAAGCTTTAGACAACATGATTCCCCACTAGATCTCTATGTTTTCACAAATAAAGTCTTAACCTCCTAAGCACCAGTGACAGGACAGCTAAAGATAAACCGGTGAAGCTTCTGAACCTCTCCTATCAAAGTTACGTTCCTCACAGCGCCTTACATTAGCTGACGATAATTACCGGCTATTTGCTGAGCATTGTGTAAATTTTTGTGGATTGGTAAATTCCTGCATAAATTTATCCGTGTTTCTGAAGAAAGAATAAAAGCTGCCGTATCTAGGCACCGACAAGCCGGGCCCCTGTGTTGGATATCTCAGAAACGGATGCGTATTTTGACAGGACGCATCCAGATGAACTCTGAAATGGCTTGTCAGGAAACTTAAACACACTTCTTTTTTTTTTTTTTTTTTGACCTATTTTTAATTTTCTCAGCTCATTGTTTAGAGGTGGAACGAAATCGTGCCACATGTGAGGTTGAATTGATCTTATGTTAACGATAATGAAAACAGTAGAGACAGACAGATCTAAATTTCAGCAAATGAGGACTTGATTAGATTTGGTATTTGCTCAAAATTTCAAGCCTCAAACAACAGTCTCCTTAGAAATCCATAAAGGTACTGGGAGTGGAGGGGCGTCATGCTGCAAAAGGCTGTTTCGTTTGTCGCAATAGGATAGGATTCAAACACATGTTGATTTCTGATGCTATATAATTTATAGAATTAGAATGTACGTAAAGAATGGTAACATTTTCACTATAGGCAAAACTCAAGTTTATTTAAGTTATATTGGACGTAGAATTGCTTTCCCAATGGTGAAAACAGTGGTGGATTTTACAGTAGTAAGAATTTTAGCATAATTTATCAAACCATAGGAGAACACTTCAATGACGTGTGTGTTATTATTTCCTCTTAATGTCGTCGTCAAAGTGAAAGCAATGACTTTATCATATCTTATCATGTTTCTATAATCCAGTATTTTAAAAAGAGTGGAAATGTATTCTTGACTAGTTATATCTGTGAAACAATAGCACCATGCCAGTAACCTGGAATATTCCAGAATCAGCTAATGGTTGTAACTGGAGAGTTGTATGACTTCGTAAGTTTATTTGTGACATTGTTGTTTCATTGGGGTAATGTAATTTTTTTTTCTACTTTTGAAAATAAAGCACTAATGTGAGGCAGAGCACAGGTAATTATGCCAGCATCTTGCCACCACTGTGATTTTTGAAATGTTTGTTTCTAAAATTGTATTGGTGCATACTTTAATTTACACTGAGAAAATACACAGTATTTACTGAGTGAAAAGTGTTTGTTTTCAGGGAGTATTCTGTTGTGTATAACTTATTTTGACATAGACAGCCATATCCATCTGTAAAAATGAATATTTAAAATTTCCTCCAAATTTTGCATATTTTGAAAAATTTCAAACCCATGACAAGTTGGAAGAATACAATAACAACTATTTTCATATTCTTCATTTTGATTCACCCATTTAATGAGCTTTTCTACTTGTTTATCTCTCCTGAAAGCAATTGCAGACAATTATTAAAATTTTACTCCTTAAGTGCCTCTAGCAGATTGAAGAATGGGACCTTCTGTGTAGCCACAGGGTGTACCTAGCCGTTCATAGTCCCACTTTCTCCTCTGCCGTCCCTCTGCCGTCAGCTGCCCACAGTGGCTGTGGAGCTCAGCGTACCCGGTGGCTAGGTGCACATCCTCTGCTGTGTTTGGTCTATTTCAGTACCACATTTTAATCGTAAACATTTTCTTCACCTTTGTTCTACTTCTCATCATGTTTATCTGTTTTTCGAGAATCTGAACACTTGCACTTTGTCCCCCGCATGCTGGACTTGTCTGTCCTTATCATAATTATATGCAGTTTAAAATAATATTGCCTGGGCAGCTATGCTGGATAGCATTCTAGGGTTAAACCCTAAATACTTCTTATCTATCTAGAGACAAATAGCTTATAGAAGATCAGACTATTTATTTAAGATGTTTTCAAGTCTCAAATTCACCTAAAATCTCGTGGCCTCTAGTAGTTATGGAAAGCAGATCAATGTAACCCTTAACAACACTTAGTACGCTTATAAAATAGTCGTTCACACTCAGTATTATGCATTTATTCTATTGCCAGTTCCTGATGCACTGTGGGTACCCTGAATTAGTTACAGTGAAATGAATGAGGTGAGCCCTTGCTTTCTCAACCATACTCTTTCACTGGCATAATTCCTTCTTAATTGTACACATTGCAACCATACTTGGCACATTATGAACCAGCTAAATAAAGTCAAATGTACATTGAGATGTCACTACAGGAGCTCCAGAACAGTAGATTTTATTCCAAATGCCTTATTATTTGTGCTCCAGTTTCAATGTATATTATGTAAGCAGCTTAATTTTTTTTCCATTTTTTTCAGACCTCCACTAAACCCTGGTTTGGCTCTGACCTTTGACCGAGTGGCTGCTTTTGCCAGAGGTGGTATCACTGCTGTGTATAAGACCCTTATGGATGCTGCTGCTGCTCTGCTATTCGGAAGTGATGAGTAAATTGATATATACTTAATTAAAGTAATCCGTCGCCTAATTCAGGATTTCCCACAGTGAGAGATCTGAAACACCGAAACATTTTCTCTGAATTGCCTTAAGCAATAATTGTATTGCGGTCAGGCCTATGTGACTTAGCAATGTCCCTTTGTTTTAAAAGACTAGATGGGAAAGCGAGCAGTTTCTTGCTCTAAAGAAGTCACAATTTCACTTAAAATGTAAAAGCTGTTTTTGTGATTCTTTCCAAATTGATAACTTTAAGTGAATTCATCACAATAAAAATAATTTTTTTCTATAAACTTTGCTATTTGAATCCTAGATTTAATGATAATGAAATGAAAACTAATGCAGTGTACAAGGAGCTGCACGAGACAGTGGGAACTAATGCAGTGTGTGGGGGCTGCACAAGACATGAAAACTAATGCAGTGTACAGGGGCTGCACGAGACAGTGGGAACTAATGCAGTGTACCAGGGGCTGCACAAGACAGGGGAGACTAATGCAGTGTATGGGGGCTGCACGAGACAGTGGGAGCTAATGCAGTGTATGGGGGCTGCACGAGACAGTGCAAACTAGTGTAGTGTCCAAACTCACACTCTGGTACATGGTGAGCCAGGATTCAAACTGACATCATTTGTCTTAAGGACATTAACGCCTTCCCACCAGCCAGTACTTGATCATTGAAGCTTGATCTAAGACTGGTTAAAATGTGATGACTGGCACTTAATTAATTAATTAATTAATTAAGGAACTTAATTTTATAATTTATTCAAATTATCTTAAATTAAACAGAAATATGTAACTTTGTTGGGAGTAAAAAGTGCTGTTTTGCTGAGGTGATTGGGTCCTTCAGCATAACGACATAAAGGTACCTGTATTTATCATGAACTAAATGTGTTAATTTGCTTCATTGTATACTCTATTCAAAGATTTTCTGTACTCTAAAATGGGTCATTCTAACCCTTATAGTCATGCATTTTTAAAATTTCTTTGATATTTTATTTATTTTTGTATGTGGGTGCTTTTCTGCACGTATTTGCCTTATGTATGCAGTACCTGCTGGTGTCAGAAGAGGGCGACAGATTCCCTGGAACGAGCCACAAACAGTTGTTTCCTGACTTGTAGGTGCTGAGAATCGAATCCAGATCCCCTGGAAAAGCTGCCAGTGAAATCTCTCTAGCTACTCATGTCCTTATTTTTCAGATTATTGGTAGAATTGCCATTATCAGTCTTAGAACTGTTTTCTTTCTTAATTTTTTTTTTTAATTTTTGAAAATGTCACACACAAAATGAAATACAATTACATCTCTACCTTCTCCCCCTGAAGACTACCTCCAACACTTCCCTCAGCTTCAGGTATTTCTTTTTCTTTTGGATAGCCCATTTACGTAAAGTTAGAACTGTCTATCCACTGATTATGGGAGGCCTACCAATGGCCACACCCTTGATGAGGAAAGATTCTCCCTCTTTTCTCAGCTGTGCACCACAGTGGCTCCTCTGTAAGGGGTAGGGCCTGAACAACATCTGCATCATCTGGGCTAGGATTCTGGCCAGCTTGATGTTATGTGGTTCTGTGCAAGCAACCACAGCCGCCTTGAGATATGATTGCTCCACCTTCTCGTGTCCCAGACAGCATGTCATAGCCCTTCTGTGCATCCTCTGGTTATAAGACCCTTTCTGTCCCCTCTGCCATGATGTTCCCTGAGCATCCGCTGTAGGAGACTAGTATAAATTTCCCCTTTGGGGCTGAGTATTAAGAGTCTTCTATTCTTAGTATTTTGACCATTTAGGCATGTCTCCATTTACTGACGTCCACTGTAAAAAGAAACTTCTTTGACCAGGGTTGAGAGCAGCCCAGGTCTTTGGTCATGAACATAAACATTTAAAAAGAAAATTAGCAGCATGGCCACACTTAGCACAATGACAACAACAGGTCTACCCCAGGGCCTGGGACTTTTCTAGCTATGGACTTTTGAGCGTGATTATAAGACCGTGGTATGAAATTACCTCCTGAAGAGAAGGCCTCAGATCTAACAAAGCAGTTGGTTCCTCCACAGTGGCTGTACCACTAACTCACCTGTAGATGTTTGTGGCCTGGTGGGTTGGCTTATACCATGCAGAGTCCAGTACTCGGTCAAACTATCGATGTCTTTTCTCCCTCATCAGACTGCGTAGCATCTTTTGACCCTACAAACGCTCGTCGGCAGAGAAGGAGTTTTCTGGTCAGCTTGAGATTGACTTCTCTATGTCCAGAGTGTGTGGTGTCTTTAGCAACGGATCTTACCATGTAGTTATGGTGGGTAACCAAAGACAATGGCAATCGCCTGTGCTGCTTTGGAGATTTCTGGGAGCTCCGTGATCAATAATTCATAGGAAGGGGTCTATGGCCTGGCACTAAGATTTTTATTTAGGAAGCTATATCATCTGGGAGTGACTGACCACTCACCTAGGGTAATTCTGCTTCAATTCTTTTAATTGCAGTTTTATTTTGAAATTAGTTTATTCCCTAGTAGGTTCTCATGAGGCATTTTCATACAAACTTTGCTTTGGAAAACTCACCCACTCCTGCCCCAATCTTCCTCCTTATCCATGTGTGATATTTTAATCCAGCATTCTCCTCCCTTTCCCACATGCCTTCTACCATCCTTACACTTACGTCATTTCTAAATCAGCTTGTGAGGTAGTCGGCTCCCACACTGCTTTTCATGCCCCCTTTTGTGGTGTTAGATCTCCCTTTACAAACCTGAGTCCTCTCACAGCCCTCCTTGCTTGCCAGGATTTCATCCCACGGCATGCATTTCAGTTAAAATCTACTACTTTCCTCTTGATTAGTGCGTCTCCCCCTAAAAAAACAAATGCCCCTTTCTGCTTAGAGGCCTCCATGTGTGCTCTGAGTTAAACACACAAGACAAAAGATGGGAAGCTAGGACTCTCATATAAGGGAACACACTGCGTTCATCTTTCTGGGCCTGAGTGAGATCATCTAGCATGATCCTTTCTGGTCCTACCCACTTACATACAGATTTCAGTTTTCATTACAGCCGAGTCATATTCCGCTGTGTGTATGTGCCACACTGTTCTTCTCAAGTCACCTGGTGATGGACATTTAGGTTGATTCTACTTCCTAGTTGGTATTAATAGAGTAGCGATGAACATGGGTGTGGCAAATGTCTCTGTAAGGGGATGTTAAGTTCTAAGACTGGTTTCTACTGGATAACATGCTATATAGCAGCGGTTCTCAACCTGTGGGTCGTGACCTCTTTGAGGATCATATATCATCTATCCACATTACAATTCACAGCAGTTGCAAAATTACAGGTATGAAGTAGCAACAAAATAATTTTATGGTTAGGGTTCCCCACAGCATAAGGAACTGTATTAAAGGGCCATAGCAGTAGGAAGGTTGAGAACCACTATTGTATAGTATGATCTAATGCACCAGTGATGACCCAGGTCTTTGCTTTAGGGTAAGGATATTTGTCCATAATAAGAGCGAAACCCAACCTTTTTAGATTGCGTTTCTCCTGGATTCCCACTAGTCTGCTAGGCTTCTACCGGCTCTCACAATTTCTTACTTTTGACCAACTAGTGTAAGTATCAAAAATCAAAAAGCCCTTTGTTGTTTCTAGCTTAATGTGTTTGTGCTTCACACTTGGCACTTCTCTACAATTATTTTTATTTTTTATTAAGAATTAATTAATTGAATCCCACAACCTAGATAATTGCAAGATAAAATTCTAGTTTATCTCATTTACAAATCCTTTGCGTCACGCCATCTCCTAGAGGATGTTATTCATAAATTATAATGCTAATAAAGCATATTATAGTTTAATGTTTTTATTCTACCAAAACTAATTGTACTATCTTATTGTTCTCAGTTGGGAAGTCTGTGAGGGATTTCCGGTGAACACTGACTGCACCAGTCAACAGGTTTCAGATTGCTCTGAAAAGGTGGCCACGGAGAGTCATTTGCTACAGAACAAGGTCAGACCATGTGTGCTGTAACAGGCCTGTTTTACATATTAGACACGCAGCTATTGTATTACAGTTACACAGTGGATATTTTTTTAAAGGTCTATCTTAAATATAGAAGATGCAGGCACTTCTGTCTATTTCTTGTTAATTAAATATTTCTAACCTATCACAGTATATCGTGTTCACACTTGGAAATACTATGCTTGGATTGTGTCATATAAATCCTATTGTTTGTCATAGCTTTTCATTCAGGAATAATTAACGAGTTAGAATTCTTTAAGAAAGCTTTTAATGTGTCTGTTATTTTGGGCCAGTCACTTGTGGAGAAACCTGAGCTCTTGAGTTCAATCCATAAACTCACATGGGGGAAGGAAAGAAATTCTTGCAGGTTGTCCTTTGACTGCCGCACATGTAAAGAAATAAATAATTTAATAAAAAGATGCATGCTACTTCCCTGATTGTTAAGATCTGCTCTACTTGCTGTCCTGGTTTAGACCCAATTTATAGTGATCAGGCCCACATCTGTGTATCAGTTTCTACTTAGAACTTCAACCTCCATAATGTTTATCAAGTGACCTATTGTGGACATTTAAATTATATCTGAGGACAAACAATTATCTCATATTTCTTAGCTAAAATCTCCATGTAGATAGTTATTCTTGTCAGCCATAAACATTAGTTTTTGAGCAGAAGGAAAAGATGTCTTGAACAACATGTCTGGAGAAAGCAGGACTCCTGCCCCCATGATCTGAGTCCCTTATTTCTAAGACGCAATGCAAAGGATGCTTTATCCAAACCTGCTTCATTTATTTTGTTCTGTGTCACCCGTGACTCTTTATCATGTCAAAATGTATGCTGAATGTCTTGGTTTGTTTGCTTGTTTGTTTGTTTGTTCTAGAAGCATGTGCCTTGAAATAGTGTTACTACAGAGATGGAAAAAATATTTCTAATCCCAGCTGATTTTGGTCAAGTTTAGAAAAGAGTGTACTAGCTAGTGCCCATTGTCTTAAAGCTATCCGACACTGAGGTGTATCTGCCATAGGTCTCTGCTGAGAGCATAGCATGAAGGCCCTTGTTCCCACATATCTCCAGAGAAATCAGGAATGATAAGCACGCAGGGTTGTCTTTCCAGTGGGAAAGGTGAAAAACCTGTTCCTCAGTTCAGAAAGAGGAGAGTTGGGAGCGATAAACAGCTTGGTGACCTGCATTATCTGATTATCTGTTGGTTCAGGCTATATCCAACCCTTACACCCAAGACCCGAGGTATATATAGCTAGAGGCTCCCCCAAGCTCCCACAATTAGGACCAGAGGTGGTTAATAGCCCAAATGACCTCTCCTCTATCTGTATGACCAAGAATAGACCAGACCTCCTTCCTTAGACCTTTAAGCTAGTACAGGTAGGCTATCTCTAGAATCCATTTTCTTGGAAGAAATGATATGTTCCCTGAGTTGAGTTTCAATGTAATTATCCTTCTTTGTGCATTGGGGTTTGTATTACACCGAGAAACTTTTTTTGTGTCAAATTGTACTGTGCTTAAATACCCTTGGAATAAAGCTCCTGTTATTTGACTCCCAGAAGTCTGACTCAGGTCAGTCTGCACCAGGTCTGCTTTCTTGCATGACACCTGCAGGAATTACCCCCTTCAGGTCTCCTCCTGTTAGTGTTACTCACTAGGGTTTTTTTGTTTCTGTTTACCTATTTAAAATCCCCTTATGTGCCTGACAGTTACCTACAAAGTTCTTTCCACCCTCATTCTCGGTTGACATTGTCAATCTTTTCTCATCTCGTTCCTCCCTGTGAGCTGTGTGCCATAGCAAGCTTCTGATAAGCTTACACGGCCACCTGCATTGTGCCTTGCCTGAGCCATGTATCTCTCACATTCATGCCCCGGTTCATAAGACTGCCTTCTACTTTGCATTTTACGTACTCATCCCACATCCCCCAAAGAGAATCTTTGTTGTGTGTTCTCTGAACTAATTATTTTTCTTTCTTTCTTTTAAAAACTCTTCTTAGAGTTTGTGATTTAGTATAAGCATTTGCCTTCCTTGGCTTCTGGTTTTCTGGGTTAAGTTCTTGGGATAACAGATAATATGTGTAAGTGTCAACTTACATACAATCATACAAACATACAAATATACAATGTGTATGTATGTTAGATTTTTGAGATGGGTCTCATGTAGCCCCAGCTGCCTATGTCTTCTGTGTTAGTGGAACTGTACTGTTTGTCTGCTGCTTTGTGAAAACACTCCACATCCTTTGGCACTCATGCAGATCCCTCTGCATGGAACTCAATTCCTTCCTCCCTCCCTCCCTCCCTCCCTCCCTCCCTCCCTCCCTCCCTCCCTCCCTCCCTCCCTCCCTCCCCCCCTCCTTCCCTCTCTCTCTCTTTCTCTCCCTCCTTCCCCCTTCCTTCCTTCCTTCCTTCCTTCCTTCCTTCCTTCCTTCCTCCTTCTTTCCTTCATTTCTTTTTCTTTCCTCCCTCCTTCCTTCCTTCCTTCCTTCCTTCCTTCCTTCCTCCTTCTTTCCTTCATTTCTTTTTCTTTCCTCCCTCTCTCCCTCTCTCCCTCCCTCCCTTCTTCCTTCCTTTCTTCCTTCCTTCCTTCCTTCCTTCCTTCTTCCTTCCTTCATTTCTTTTTCCTTCCTTCCTTCCTTCCTTCCTTCCTTCCTTCCTTCCTTCCTTCCTTCCTTCCTCCCTCCCTCTCCCTTCCTTCCTTTCTCCTTCCTTCCTTCATTTCTCCTTCCTTGCTTTCTCCTTCCTTGCTTTCTCCTTCTTTCCTTCCTCTTTCTTTCCTTTCTTCTTTCCTACCTTTCTTGGCACCACTCTCTAATCATCTCTGTCTCCATGTCCTAGCATGGAGTCTGGCGTATAGCTTGCATTCAGTGACACTCTTGAAATCCTGCCCATGTTCCTGGCCCCATCTGACTTGTGACAGCTTCAGGGAGTCTGTCTTTACCTCTCTCCTTCCTTAAACTATACATGCTATTTCTGGTATGGATAGTTCCAGAAAATTTCTAATACTGTATCATTGAACTAGCTACTATTTATTATTACTGTTGTTATTACTAGTGTGTTGTAGGTGTGTGTGTGCATGCATGTATAAAGTAATGCTACCCATGCATGTATGCGTGTATGGAGGCCAGAGGTCAACCTTGGCTGTCTCCCTCTATTGCTCTTTACCTTTCTTTTAGAGAAAAGGTCTATCACTGGGCCCATGGTGTGACATTTTGGTTAGGCTGACTGGCCAACAAACAACTGGGATCTACACCTCTCTTCTCCTCAACCCCAGTTGAGGATACCCTGAGAGTAGGGAGGGTACAATGGTAGGTTCTACTGCAAATGCTGGGCTCATAAGAATTTTAGGCCAACAGTAAAGATTTGGTGCCATTCTTTTGCAGAAGGCATTGAGATCTTTTGATCCGAGGTGAGATCTGTTTCACCGTTAGGAAGATGGCTCAGGAGTCTCTCCTCTTATCCTCTTGGATAGACCAAAGATCCCTCAAGGGCAGGTCCTGATATTGCTTGTGTCTGCTTCAATATCTGCAGACACAAAGTTAGGAAAACTGAAGCAAGTTGATGAGTTAATTAGCCCACTCAACAGAGACCAGCTCAAACTTAAATGGGAAAAAAGATATCAGATACCAGGGAAAGGTGGCAAAAAGAGACTTTTCACTTGCTTGCTCTGCACAGGTTCTACTTTATAAGATGGCACACATTCTAATGCTAGAAGGGACAGAAAATACATTATTATTTATTTATTGGATCTTATAACCCAGTGAAATGAGAAAATATTCATCTTAAATTAATATTATCACACTATTTTTTGAAAGAATACATTGATTTTGAATAAAACTCAACCAAAATAGTGAGTGAAAAACAAGACCTTGATAAATTGCTCGGTAAGGAGAAGCTTTTGGGGTGGCGGTGGGGGGCTCCCTCTTTGCTGTGAAACCTTTAAAATCCTTTTAGTAAAGTGTCCCCAATTACTTACAGAGAGGTGACCAGCACATTGGGAATAGTAATTTAATAACTCAAAAAAGGAGTGCTTTAAAGGTGGGTGCAGGCAGGGGTGGCAGGCATCTCCAGGACATTGTATTGTGGAATCTTGGTGCTCACTGAGGTAAGGAAGACACTAAGAGGATTACAACAGGGGTTGAGAGAAGGGAAAGAAAAGCCAATATTCCTGATGCATAAGTTTTAAAATTGGCTGCAGATAGAGATGTCATTGCCCAACCCCTGACTGTTCTTTTAAATCTCTTATTGACAAGTAAAACCTTTCCTACAGAGAAGTATCTGGAATGTCCAATCCCCATTTTCAATGTGAGCTACCACTGTAACCCTGACAATTACAGCCTGTTGCTCTTTTATCCATTTCAAAACCAGATTTGGAAGCCACTATGAGTTGATAATTTGGCACATACACCTTTCACAGCCTCCCCTATTGTTGCTCACACTGGCAACATTTGTAGATTGATTCGGTTTTAGAGCAATCAAATTATATGCTTCTATATAATGGGTGAGATTTAAACTTCATGGTAGTTAATATGAAAAATGTGAAAAGGATAGCTGGTTATGGGAAGAGAGAAGAAAAGCAAGGACTCCAGTGTTTGGCACATCTTACAGTTTACCAGGATGGAAAAGAAGCTTATTTTGTTCCTGGCCTTTATAGGTATCAAAGGGACTTCATCACAATGTTCTTTACAAAAATATCAATAAAATGTCCATTTTTAATTTTAGAGTCAGAGCATATTTGTTACAAGTTAATTTGTAAATTCAGACCTTATTGATATCTGCAGAATGCATCTATAACTGGAAAGTATGTGATTTTCGGCAATTAATCTTTGTTCATAAGGAGTCTGGACAAAGATAAACAGTTGCTTGCAACATGGTACTTTAAATCAATCCCCCAGTTTCTTTCTTATCTTGAGACCATGTGGTAGTTTGAATGCAATTTGCCACCATAATCCCATAATCCTATAATCACATAGGGAGTGGCATTATTAGGAGGCATGGCTTTGTTGTGGTAGGTATGGCCTTGTTGCAGGAAGTGTGTCACTGTGAGGGCGGGCTTTGAGGTTTCATACACTCAGGATATCGCCTAGTCAGTCAGTCGACTTCCTGTTGCCTGTAAGTTGTTGGCTATTTCTCTAGCACCGTGTCTGCCTGCCTGCCTCCATGCTCCTCTGAAACTATAAGCGAGCCATCCTCAATTAAATGTTTTCTTTATAAGATTTGCCACGGTCATGGTGTCTCTTCACAGCAATAGTAAACCCTAACTAAGACAGACCACTAATTGGAAGCCACTGAGGATTGCATACCTAGATCTTAGGTTGCCTTCCCTGCTTGATTGTGAGGTTATGTCTCTGCTGATACTTTCTGCTCTCAGACCTTTTTATTTCTTGGTGGAAATGACTGAGGGGAAATACTGGTGAAAGAAAAGATATTTTATAACGTTTCTTACAGTAATTTACACATGCAGTTATCTAACGTAGTACTAAAGTACATCATCAACTGAAATTTTAGATAAATTTTCTAGGCAGTAAGTACTTAGTTCAAAAAGAAGGTTGGGATCTGTAGTTTCTCCTTTGCCTCCTTGTAGTTTATTTCTTGGTGAACCTGCAGGAGATGGTGTGTGGTTATTGAAAGCACACCATCATTATTAATAATTTGGAGGAAAAACAAGGAGTTTGAGTTGGCTCAGTATGTCTACACCAGCACAGTATATTCAGACAAGGGAGATTATAAGGATCCTTTAGAGTAGATAAGCAATCTAAATGCCCCTCCACCTAAGAATGAATAAGGAAAATTTGGTACCTTTACACAACGGAGTACTACATAGCAGAAAAAAATAACGACATCTTGAATTTTGCAGGCAAATGGATGGAGCTAGAAAACATCATTTTGAGTGAGGTAACCTAGACCCAGAAAGACAATTATCATAAGTGGTTTTTAAACATAAAGCAAATAAAACCAGCCTACAAACCACATCCCAGAGAACCTAGACAACAATGAGGACCCTAAGAGAGACATACATGGATCTAATCTGCATGGGAAGTAGACAAAGACAAAATCTCCTGAGTAAATTGGGAGTGTGGGTACCTTGGAAGAGGGTTGAAGGGGAGGGGAACAGAGAAAAATGTACAGCTCAATAAAATTAAAAAAATAAAGTAGATCATGAATACAGACATCCAATTGAATAAACCAGAATTCCCTTATCAGTTTATGACAGCACTTTAGGCTTCCCAATATCAGATAAGTTATGTATGTACTTAGATATCAGACTCAGCACAAATACTTCAGTCCACATGTGCACATACACACACACATACATACACGTGTATGGCATATTATGTTGTGAATTGTTGGATTAATTCATCCCTTGATCCTAATTTTCATAGATTTTATCTCTCTCTCTTACCCCTCACAAACTATTTTTTCTAGAGATAAGCTATTAGGCTAATGAAGCCAAGTTGGGCTATGGACGTGGCTCAGTGGTTAAAAGCATTTGTCAGGTGAGCCTGATGATGGAGCAGGATCTCCAGAACATTTGTAAAGTTGAAAGGCAAGAAGCAATTCCACGGAGTTGTCCTCTGTCCTCCACATGTGTGCCACAGCATGTGTGCTCACTCATACTTATCATGCATGTGTGTGCATATGCACATAAGCACTAATGAGACAAAAACAGATTTTACAAAGAGATCAGGTTTTTGCATAGACTTTAAACTCATTATGAAGATTCACAGAAGGGCATTAATGGGGAAACAGGCATCCACATCCCCTGGGTGCATTATTAGCTTACACAACTTGTGTGATATGTAGATGGCTTTATTGTCTTCATAGTCAGATTCTGAGGCATTACTTTCATGGGGCACTGTTCTACAATGCTTGTTGGTTTGTTTGTTTCCTGTACTTACCAATGAACTTATCTCTTTGGGAATAATGAAAATACTGGAAATTAATTTGCTGAAATTACTTCAAATGAAAAGTGGAAAAAGAAAAAGAGAAGAAGGAAAACAACAGAGCAACAAGATGTAGTCACACGAGAAGACTCTTAGTGGTGGTTGTCAGTCAGGAGTTGGCAGGCTTCCTTCCTTCTACTTCTTTTCTACTAACATAAATGAAGCTGCACTGGCGTGGGTCTGACTGTGTCTGCCCTGTGCAAAAATCACTTGGGAACTGTCCAGCAAAATATCTCTTGAAGAACAGCATGGTGTTAATACTGGGTGCCAGCCCAAGGCAGAAACAAAGGACCCCCTTGCTCTCCACCAATAAGCCAACTGTTAAAAGATTAAACCATGTTGTGGAGATAACAAGAATTTAGGCGCTGGCAGCAGGTGCTATACAAAGAAACAGTTGGCAGCATGGGTCTTCTGTCTAATTCCAGTCAAAACAATCTCCTGCCCAGATACAGGGGGCAGTTTAGAGGACGAAGGCAACTTGGAGCGAAGAGATTGAGTAGGAGCGCTTCTTTAAATACAGAATCCTGCGGTGATGGCTTAGTAGAATATTGTTTATCATTGTTCGAAACCTGTGGGAGATTGCCTTCTAGAATCCCGCCACTCCTGGCTATCTGGGGAACGCACAGTCAACACACTGTAAGTCAGGCCTGCTTATGTGCTGAGAAGCAGCTACAAAAGGCATCTTAAAACTTTCATTTTCACACAAAGGAGTCATATGATATTTACCCTCTTGAGAGGGATCTTTCTTTTCTTACTGAATAATTCTTATAACTTACCCTTCTGTGGTTGCTTGAACAAACATTTTAAAATATTGCCTTATGAATTATTGTTTAATTTATTGATTAAAAATTCAACACTCAGTAAGTATTGTTAAACTTGTAAAGTGGATGGTTTAGCATCAGAAAGTAATTAAATGGTTATTAAAGCAGTGTCACTTATCATACTAAAATTTTATGTTGGCATAGCTCTATAATCGTATACATGTTGCTTTTTAAAAGCTGTGACTATTTGAGAAAAATGCTCCTACATCTTGGGACATCATTTTATTAAGCATGATGTAACAGAGTTTCTACAGGTGACATGAGTGATTGGGAATTTAACAATCAAGTATAAGCAAGTCATACTTGAAGATGACAATGCCTTCTACATATATAACCTGATAAACAGCCCCGCTGTGTGACCTGGTAATGACCTTAGGAGACACACGTGGCACGCTTTCTGAATTAGTGCCCGCTCCTTCTCCGGTGACTCTTCAAGCTCAGAAGTCTCAGTTAATACGTTTTTATTATCACGAGAGTATGTAGGCTGATCGTTTCCCTGCCTTTGATGTCTCCATTCAGCAATTCATGATGTCCCCCCATGGCATACCAACCTCACTAGCACCTGCTAGGGTCTAGACCCCGATCAAAGCTCTCGCCATCTCTCTGCTCTTACCTAACTCTGGAGCCTTCACCTGATGCTTTGGGTAGTTCGGCCAAATTTACTTTTTTATTTCTGTTTTTTTCGAGACAGGGTTTTTCTACGTAACAGCCCTAGCTGTACTGAAACTCATTTTGTAGGCCCCAAATTTACCTTTTAACTCTCCTGAGAAATTCTAAGGTATATGGATTAAAATTGCTTTACATTTAATAGGATCTTGCTCTTTATTATCCATATCAGGTCCATTCATTAAGAGCTGTAGCACGTTACTCTTTCAAGATACTTTATTTTTATTTTTATAACAAAAATGAGGCATTATTTTAGATGCCTCTAGTGCAATTTAATTATTTGCATAGCGCTTAACATGAAAAAATTTCTCTCTCTCTCTCTCTCTCTCTCTGTGTGTGTGTGTGTGTGTGTGTGTGTGTGTGTGTGTGTGAGTGGGGGGGAGGGGAGGGAGAAAGAGAAAGAGCCAGAAAGCCTTTACTATATGTTTTTAAGGCAGGAAAAAAATTTTATAATATCCTATGTCACACAGACAGGGTCTTTACACATCAGTACTTACAACCAACAAATATGAATGAATTAAATGAGGCTGAGTGCTGGGTTTTGAAGACAACCTCTCTCAGAAAACCCAATGCTCTGGCATGATTCATTCATCTTCAGTAAGCGTGTTGAAGACTGTTCATGGTTTCGATCCTGAATTAAAAGGATACCCTTCTCCTTGTGGTGCAGATGGATCCCAATATCATTTTTTATGCCTCTGTTTCCATCAGAAAGCACAGCTCCTCAAGGAGGGAAGTCAGCACTGGGAATCAGAAAGTGGCCTGGCCTGCAGCCAGCATATGGCAGATCACCAAGGTACCTAGGAGCATCTGCTCTTGCCAAATGACTCCTCCTTGTTTGCTGCCGTGTTGTGCTGCCCCAGAACCTGGGGCCCTCTTGCATATAAGCATGCAGTGAAAACATGTTAAATTGCAAACTAGTAAGAACATCTTTTCTGCTCTTCGTATTGACTAATGCAAAAGATTTATGTAGGTTGACCCCAGGCATTCTGTATACTTTAGACATTCTGATGAGTTTATGCCTCAGAGGATCTTAAACCAAATGCAGAATATCTTAAACAAAGCACAGAGCTTGCATGGATCCAGAGTATATTAACCCAAGTGCAAAGTTTGTATGAACCCAGAGTATATTAACCCAAGTGCAGAGCTTGTGTGAGCTCCACAGACTGGTCATTTCTCATGGCAAGTGTCTTAGTCTTCATTGATCTTTTACCTGCATTAATAGGCCTAAGAGACTAATACCATATTATGACTTTTCTTACAATGTGAACAGTTTATACATCTATGTAGAAAATCTTAATGTTTCTTTATTAATTTATAATTAGATCTGATATATTTGAGAAAATATACTTGCCTCCTACCTTCTTACTATAAAAATGCAGTTGCAAATGCCTACTTTATCTGGAAAGAGACAGCAGATCTAGTGTTTGTCCTTCTGTTCCTTTGGCCACCATTCACATCAGGATGCTCTACTGCTGTCTTTGGGTCATGTGACACCATCCACTTAAGTTCGGTGACACTCAGTCTGTGGTGGTGGTGGTGGAGGACATTGGAACCATTTCTCACATCAAATCACAGATCACCCTTGGTTATTCTATGGGTCTCTGATAGACACAAGCCAAACTTACAGACAATTAAGATACGAAGGTACTAAGACAGATGTGGTTGAAGGACATGGCAGAAAGACAACTACTGTCCTCATTACAGCCAGGAAACAGAGAGACAAGAAAGGACCAGAATAACATCATACACTTCAAGGGCAATTCTCAGGGTACTGCTTCTCCGCCCAGGTTGTTTCTCCCAGTGTGATATTAAACTATGAATCCACAATGGATTTATAAATGGATTAGATCAGGACCTTTGGATCCAGTCATCCTTCAGTGACCGGATCCGCAAGTGGAGACGGGGTCTTACCCACGAGCCCTTTGCGGGACAGACTTTTCATGTCAAAACCATAGCATTGCCGGGCGGTGGTGGCGCACGCCTTTAATCCCAGCACTCGGGAGGCAGAGGCAGGCGGATCTCTGTGAGTTCGAGACCAGCCTGGTCTACAAGAGCTAGTTCCAGGTCAGGCTCCAAAACCACAGAGAAACCCTGTCTCGAACCCCCCCCCCCCAAAAAAAACCATAGCATTTATACAGTTTAAGAAACTGATGCTAGCAACAAGGAGAGGGTTGTTGCTCTGTCTGACTTTATAAGTTAAGATTTTCTTCTGTATTACAAAACCGTGCTTTGTATCTGATCGATTGGCAAAGCTGCGAGGAGGGCCTTCTTCCCAGCACTGCCACTGAATAACGGGGTGACTGCAGTCTAAACCCACGAGGTGTGTAGAGTTAGGGCTTCTCATCCTAAATGAAATGACCTGATGCTATGGCAGGCCCTTTCCTAAACCTCATCATCTGTAAGTTCATGGTATTTACTTCTCGGATCTCACTGTGTTATACAATGTGTACTCTCTAACATTTCCTTAAATGATTGAAATGCTCGCCCAAGGAGCGCGGTTTTCCTGGAATGCTTTGGCCTAGAGAAAGTTACTTGGGTACATTGAGACATGCTTTCTTTGACTATAAAATGGAGTCAGCCATGCCTCCCTTGCAAAGTTACATCAAGGTAGAAATTAGAAAGTAGTCTGATGTTGGGACATAAAATCTGATATAAAGAATGCCCAATAATGTCTTTCTGCCCCTCTACAAGCCTTTCCATTTTCTGTACAGACACATTTACTCATGCATGGGTTGCAAGTACTTATTACCACCCAAATAATTTAGAGGTATGTTTCCTAGATCACCATGTACTTCTCCTTTACACAACAAAAACCCGAAAAGTAAAAGTTACATATTATGAAGGAACAAGAAAAAGAAAATTGATGTTCATAAAAACTTCCCCTTTCCCACATTAACAATAAGTCCCTTTCTGTGATATAATACAGAATTTTTTATGCCATAGATCCCCAGTAGGTATGTCTAAATCTCCCTGTCATTGTGGCTCATTTAAAATGAGCTAATTCACTAAGTAGGAAAATTGTTATTAAATAGCCATTTACACAATATTCTCAATTAATTTCCTTGACACAGAAGGCTCGTATTTAAAACAAAGAGGTCATGGACCACCACCACTGTGCAGTTTTAACCCATGGTATTAAGACCCAGAGTAAAACTTTAAATTGCTATGAAGGTTGAGCATGCGTTCCAATCCTCTCAGTTCACTGCACGTGTTTGTCTGTGCATACAGATTTCAAGTAAGCTCTGTAGTTATGACTCTAGCAAGTGACACGTGATGGACCCCAAATCACGATGCTGTGAAATATGCACAGAAAAGAAGGACAAATGAAGATATCAGGGTCTGTTTTATTTTGCGTTCAACTGTAAAATGCCACCCTTGTAGGACGGAGGACTGTTGCTTCTGATCAGGGCTCACTGACTGCTAAGTTGCGGGTAGTATTTCACTTTGAGTCACTGTTAATATCCGGGCTTACCCAGGCATAATGACCTCACTATTTGTGACAGATTGTTGAATTTTCTGGTTCTTTTAACTTATTTAGACCTTTTTCTCCATTGCCTTTCATTGGAAGACTGGGAAGATCCTGAGCAGAGTGATAACTCGGACGCCTGGCTATTGGTCATCCAGTCAGAGTCAAGACCACCCAGGGAACATCAGTAGAAGGATATAAATTACTGCTACAGGAAAGGTTATATGTATGAGTGATCTGGATCAAAACAACAAACACTGACTCTGCAAATTCTGAGCAGCATATTGAGATGTTTTCTGGCCTGGGCAGAATAAGCAGGAGGCATTTAAACTTTATGTTAACAATGCTATTTTAATCTAGAAGAAGCGTGAAAATTTGTCACTTAGCTTGGTAGTGTGCTAAAAAGAGAAATGTTTCTCTGCAGTCGACAAGCCACTTGAGAACTTCACTTGTGAGCTCCAGGATTTATTGTTTTGTGTCCATCTTTATTGCAAATTAGAAAACTTAAATTGGCATGGGTGGCTTTAACCTCTTCTTCATTTTTTGAACACAGGAAAAGTAAAGTTATGGAGATGAAACAATGGTGGACTTGGAACGGACTAGAAGCAGCCTTTATTTATCATAATTTTTCTTACAGACTATATGGTTAGAAATATTTTAAAAATAAAAGTTTAAATTTTTTAAATTAAAAAAACCACTGAGGCAGAAGAAACTTGATTTGCTATCAACTTAGAAGTATTGTTTCCAAGACTCTCCCTCCCTCCCTCCCTCCCTTCCTTTTTTTCTCCCTCCCTCCCTCCCTCCCTCCCTCCCTCCCTCCCTCCCTCCCTCCCTCCCTCCCTCCGTTCCTTCCTTTCTTTTAAGACAAGATCTCTCTGTCATGCAACCCTGTCTGTCCTGGAACTCACTCTGTAGACCCAGCTGGTCTCGAACTCACAGAGCTCTTCCTGCCTCTGCCTCCTGTGCTCTCTTTTTATAGCACTCATCACCTTTGATTTAACATAATATTGATAAGGACAAGCGTTGTAGTTTAGTATTGAGAGTCATGGTTTAGGGAGTTTGGCTGGATAAGAATGTGCATAGACATGAAATCAGAATCATGATACTTAGACATCAGGAAGGCTGGTCCAGCTGTGGATGCAGAAGGGAAAGTGTAACATGAAAAGCAGTCTGTCCAGCAGGCATAAAGACAGTGATTAAAGGCCGGGCGGTGGTGGCGCACGCCTTTAATCCCAGCACTCGGGAGGCAGAGGCAGGCGGATCTCTGTGAGTTCGAGACCAGCCTGGTCTACAGAGCTAGTTCCAGGACAGGCTCCAAAGCCACAGAGAAACCCTGTCTCGAAAAACCAAAAAAAAAAAAAAAAAAAAAAAAAAAAAGACAGTGATTGAAAACATAGTCTACAGAATCATTGTTTTAGGTGTAAACCCTGGCTACCCAATCTACTCTCACAACAATCATGAGCCCCTGCAGCAGATACCGTTCTAATTTCCCAGTGCTGCATTGCTACATTTAAATGCCACGCCAGTCCGGCAAGGCAGTTCTCACGATTATCTGTGTGGAAGTTCAGAGACAAATCACTTGTTCAAGGTCATACCTATTAAGTGGCTGTGCAGGTAAACAAACTCAAGCAGTCAGTCTCTAACCCAAACAACACTACACTGTAATAGGAGAAAGTCAATTTGAACAATGAGCAGCAGTGTCCAGTGTAGTAACAGAACCCCTTGGAGGCTGAGGAGGGGGAAAGGCATACAGGCAAAAGAAATATAAATGTCTTTAAAATCATATATTTTTATCATGAAATTTCTGCAATTGTGTCTTATCAGTCAGATCACTTTTCTCTTTTAGCTTTTACAGTTATACCTATTACTGTGCCTAGGCTTGATTTATCGATTTAAATGCTCTCTCTGCACCCCCAGTGCTGGGAGCATAAGTATACATCATGGTGCTGACTTTCTATGTGGGTGCTAGTGATCAAATGAATCGCCATGGTCGCATTGAACTTGCTTTATTGACTGAGCCATCTCCAAAGCTTCTTGAAGATATTCTTTTTTTTTCTAAGTAATTTCTCTTTTTATTATCTATTTCCTTAATTTTTGTATATAAACTATATAGTTAGCACAAACTAAAAAAGTAGGTATCTGTGATATACCATTGCTTCCCTTAATGTTTGTTCTAGGATTAATTTCTCTTTGCCTTTCTCATTGTCAGTACATCTGCCATCATTTATTTTATTTTTTTAATCATTCTTTGAAAAAATCACAGATGTATACAATGCATTGTAGTCATACCTTTCCCCCACTCCCTCCCTCCAATTCCACTTGGTCCACCTCCCCAATGTATTCCCTTCTAGTTAGTCCTAATTTTAATCACCCACTGGGCCCAGTCAGTGTTGTCTATATGTACAGGACATGGGCATGGGAAACTGTTGGGGACCACCCTCGGCAAAATACCTCTCACCTGGATAAGGGCGTGGGGATTTAGAGATATAGCAAAGAATATAAGACATGAATGAAAATAATAAAACAAAGAAATATATAGAATAATATAGGGAGGGATTTTTTTCAGTAGGTACTAAAAATTCACCTGCGTTTAATTTCCAACTTCTTAAAATACTCCTGACCCCAAAAGGTAGGAGTTAGACAAAAGACTGCATTAACATTATACAAGAAAATGAACATACCAATTGAAAGTCATAGGCTACATTTATAGTTAAACATTCTGTTGCTAGAACAAAACAAGTCGCGAAGTGACGCTCATTCCCTAGACCAAAATACTCTGTAGGAAAACCACTCCCTGGGTGGAATCCCAAGTTGTGTTCATAAAGGGAACTGGAACTTAGCTGGGTCCTTAGACTTTTGTTTGAAGACTTTTGTTTGAGGTAGGAACAGATCTACTTCTCTGTTTCTGGAGCACAAGACCTGGCAACTAGCCACACCTGTTGACAATAACCTTGAGAGGAACTCTGGCTGAACGTCTCGGTGGGGCCTTTGTTTGAGGTAGAAGGGCGATAATCTTGTAAGTTTGAACTCTCTGACCTTTGGTCAACGTGGAAATAGGCTCATAATTTCGGGCCTCCACAGGCAACCTGCCAGTGGCCACCCCTCAAAGAGAAGTGACTCTCATGTAGTCTTCATTAACTGTCAATGTCTCTTCAAGTAGGGGTGGGTCCCCAGGCTGGGATTTTTCACCAGCTTGATCTTGTGCAGGTCTTATGCAGGTAACCACAGATGTGTGTAACAGCCATGTTATACCCAGAGGACATCCTTTCTTAGTATTCTCCCCTCTCCTCTGGCTTTGAAGTTCTTTCTGTCCCCTCTTCTGCCATATTCCTTGAGCATTAGTGGGTATATGTTTATACAGATGTTCCAGCTGTGGCTGAACGTGCACAGCTGCTTATTCTCAGCACTTTGAACAGTTAAGAATCTCTGAATTAATCACTACCCTTTACAAGAGGAGGCATTTCTTCCCAAGATCGAAAACTGCACAAATACATGGAGGAAAACCACAAAAAATTTAGAAAACATGTTTGCTTAGCAACGCAACATTAAGGGATTTCCCCTTGGGCCTCTGACCCTATTAGCTAGGGGGTTTGGCCATGTTTACAGCACAAGGCATGGATTCCCACTGCTGGAGCAGATCCCACATTCAAGCAAGAGTAGGAGATTACTCATTCAGTCTTACTGCTACTGAACCAGTGGGGGCATCTTTCCTGGTGGTCATATTTGTAGCATTTAAGATCTAGCATTAGGAAAGATCATTGGTATCTTTTTACCCCAGGAACCTTCATAGAAGCTTTCAAAGGTTTGAAAATTATCCAAGACAGGGAGAGTTTCCTGGTTAGAAGATATTGGTTTTTCTATATCTGCATTTGAATTGATGTTTGTTAGGAACTTTTCCTAAAATGAGCTCTCTGCCGACACACAAATCCCAATCAAGCTAAATCACAAGCCAAATTAAAAAAAAATATCCAGGTTTAATGGGATTCCTGCACTTTCGGGTGGCCCTGAGGGGGACCCGAGAGGCCACTAACACAATGAGGGGGAGACACACCACGTGTTTCTTTTCTGGGAACTCACTTAAATACTCTGTGGGAGTGGTCCTGACACCCCCCCCCCCCCAGGGAGGAGTCAGGACCAGGCATGATGGGATTTGGAGTCCAGACGAATACAACTCTCGGGCCTGGGGGCTGGGATGAATGAGAGGGGCTGGGGGCTATGCTCCCAACTTAACAATGTTCCCTGAGAACGGTCTTTTTAAAGGGAGCTGCATATTAATCAGAATCTCCTATACTCTACCAATAAAACAAATCTCAACAACTCTAATTGATTTCAAGTAAGATAAAATGCATTCTTTGACCAAATAGAGTTAAATTGGACATTAATAGCAGAAGGGCCACCATTTAGCTCGGTGGTATAGTATATAGATCGAATCCTCAGCATATAGTGAAAGAAGAAAAGAGAAAAGAACTCAAAAGTAAAAAGCTTTCTGTGATACCTCCAAATTCTTAGACATGAAGTCATACATTTCTAAATACCCCATGCATCAAAAGAGGCACTAAAATGTAAATGAACAAGTATTTTGAAATTTTAATGAAAATAAAACACAAAGGCGGGCCTCCAGTGAAGTGCCATTGCGGCTCTAGTAACATGTCAATATTTGGGAGACTGGGTCAGAGTATTAACAAGTAGCCCTTTCGTCACTCTTAGCTGAGAAACGGAAAGCGATTTGGCCAATCTGAGAGCTAGTTACAGAAGGCAAACACTTTTCTACTCTATGTCTGGCTATCCTACTTTGGGAATTTATTTAAAGAAAATGAAAGTATGTGTTCCTAGAAAGACTTGTACATGGATGTTCCCCACAGCTATACTCCAAAAGATAGCAAAGCTAGAAATAACCTAAAGGTCCGTTTACACAGGAAAAATAAGCAAACTATACTTTCCAAAGAATGATGCCCATCGATAAAGGGGAATGAGTTGGTTCTTGGCAATGCAATATGAGGTATAGAATCTCAGAGGGATTTTGCTAACAGAAAGGAAAAGCATGTCTGTTTCACTTGACTTCATTCACATGCAATTTAAGTAAATTCTCGAGACTCTAGGATGGTAGAATGCAGGGCACTGGCTGTCTAGAGATGAGAACATAGGGAGGCCAAAAAGCAGGATTTTAAAAGACTCACAGGGGCTGGAGAGATGGCTGTTTTCCCAGAAGATTCAATTCCCAGCACCCAGGTGGCAGTTCACAGCTGCTTACAACTTCAGTTCCGGGGCATCCAATGTCCTCTTCCAGTGTCAGTGGGCACTACATGCACATGGTACACAGGCAAAATATAATAAAAATAATGTAATAAAAAGTTTTCAAAGATGAGGCAGAAGACTTTAGGAGTAATTTCTGGAGAGCTGGTTGAGAGATATAGAAATGTTTGTTATCATGGCTGAGATAATGCTTTGAAAGTTTATACATAGCTCAGAGTTTTATAATATTTTATTCTTTAAATACATGCCTGTCAAGTGTACAACTGGCATATTCTATGATAAATAGAATAAATAAAGCTATTTGAAAAGACTAAAATACAAACTAAAAAAAATAAAAATTGAAAATGGGTAGGGATAACTGAGTTATGATTGTGTTAGAGGGAGGGAGAGAGAGAGAGACAGATCTGACTGGCACCCACAGTCCCAACAGCAGGTGTTTTGTGTGTCCTATTTGCTGGTCTCCCTGACCACAGAGGATCACAGTGGATTCTGGCATTAGAGCATCATCTGATTGGTGGGCTGACCAGAGCCCATCCAGATCTCCTTCCTACCATGGTCAGGATAGTGAGACAGTGGTGGTGAAGCTCAATGCACTAAAAGCAGGCAAAGAAGTGTCAGCTTAACAAACGCAGCAAGTCTGGGGAGGTGGAGGCAGGAGGATCAGCAATTCAGAATCATCCTCCAGAACATTGTGAGTTTGAGGTCAGTCTAGCCCAGTGGTTCTCAACCCTCCTAATACGGTGACCTTTAATGCAGTTCTTCAGGGTGTGGTGTCTCCCATGAGATTATTTCGTTGCTGCTTCGTAGCTGTAATTTTGCTCTTGTTATGATCCATAATGGAAGCATCTGATATGAGACCCCTGTGAAAGGGTCATTCAATTCCTAAAGGGGTCACAACCCAGAGGTTGAGAACCACTGGTCTAAGATATATGAGATCCTATCACTGAAAGAAAAGGCATAGGTTTAGTTTTGAAAATGTTGATTTACAAGAAGTGATTTTATAATCTAGAAGAGAGTGAACAAGGGAGAGGGTGAATGGTCTGTCCTGTCCCTTTAAGAGATAAGCCATGCCCACTCCCTCTTCTGGCTGGAGGCAAGCTGATCTTCAGCTTCCAGCCTGAGTCTCTTCCTTTCCCTGTCTCTCTCTCCCCTGTCTCTGTCTCTCTCCCTCTCTCTTTCAGAGGTAGCTTCTGTCTCTCCCTTCTCCTCCCTTCTCCCCTTCCCCTCTGTTTCTCTCTCTGCCTCTCTCTATGCTCTTCTCCCTTCTCCCCTTCCCTTCTATAACCCACTAAATAAATATCCAACTTCACTCTGCATGGTGTGCCTTTCCATCTCCATTTCTCACCCGCCACCCGGCTTCCTGCCTGAGACCTGGTTACTGTTGTGGCCTGCCGTGACCCACTGCCCACTGTTTGCCACTGCGCAGGGACCTGCAGTCTTTTACTTAAACCATTACAGAGGGGAGGAGGGAGGAAAGCAGAATCACTGGGAGGAAGATTCTTATGCACAAATGAGCCTCATTTGCCTCTGTACCAACTCAGTTTGGAAGTTAGGTGAGGAGCAAGGGAACAATCTATTTCAAGGCAGAGTCAGAATAGCAGAACATTTGGAAAACTCGAAGGTGTTTTGTTTTGTTTTGTTTTGTTTTTTTTAATATTAATATCCCCAAATGTTTGTTTGGAAGGTACCTTATTTCTGGGCATATGTACTTTCAAATACATCTTGGCCTAAGCATCTAATATACTTATATGACTTGTCAGAAGGGAACTTGATCTCCTGTTTTGTACCTAGTGGTAGAATTATCTCTGAGAACATGTGTAGATTCTGTTCCTATAGTTGTCTGACTGTGGGTGTCTTTCCTATTACATTTACTATTCTTGGAAAAATGCAATGACTTAAAAAGCCAAAATTAAAACCCCAATTTATTCCAGGCAAAACTTTAAATTTTATAGGTTTTGATAGTTAGCATTGAAATTCTAATTACTGACCACAGGTGAAGTACTTTGATGTTAAATATGTTCACAATAATTTATGCAATGGGAAGGATAGCCTGTAACAATAAAACTGCACAGAGTTCTGACTCATTATAAACATGATCTAAAATTAATTGCAATATAGCATATTCCCATCAAAGCAATACAGCAACTGTTATTTTAAATTTGATTTGAATGTTTTATTTTTTAAAGTAATTCATGCATGAGAATTATATTTACACCATTTCCTTTTTCCCCCCACTCCAACTTCACCTATGCTTTCTGAGTCCTTCTAAAATTTATGGCCTCTTCTATAACTGTTGTTACACACCTACATACATATATCCACATACAACTACGGAGTCTATTTAGAGTTGATCACATGTGCATATGCTTAGTACTGACCACAGGGCTTGATAACCTCCCTCCCTCAGCAGCCATCGATTGTCTCTAGCTCTACTGGGGGGCAGTAGGGTGGGTAACACAGAGGGAGAAGGAGGACCGAGAGATAAACAACACTAAGGATGTCTGCAAAAACCATAGGGAGAAATGTTATTCTATAATCTTACTTAAAACACATGTATAATGTATGTGCATACACACATATCTTTTTAAAATGGTTACTCTTGTCAGGCAGTGGTGCCACACTCCTTTAATCCCAGCACTTGGGAGGCAGAGACAGGCAGATCTCTGAGTTCCAGGCCAGTTTGGTCTACAGAGCAAGTTCCAGGACAGTTAGGACAATGCAGAGAAACCTTGTCTCAAAATAACAGAAATAAGTAACCAACAAAATAGATGAAAAACAAAATGTTTACTCTTGCAGTATAGAAGTTCAGTGAATTGTACAGTTTTGTAGTCTGGTTAATTTGAGTGTGTGATTTTTTTTTTTGCAATGTCTCTTTTTTAGAAATGAAGTTCAAAATAAAAATAAAGAAAACATTTCTAACCTCTAAATTGATAACCTTTAACCAACAATATTATTTTTTAATAGTTTATTTATTTGTTAAAAGATGAGCATTGTCGATATTGAGGTGAAACTTCTAGCATGGAACTATTTGGTGAGCATCTTAGTGTAATTGTATTAAAATATTTATACATGTATTGATGTGTGTTAAGTCACTGAGATTATATTCAGATTATGTTACAATGTGGGTATTATTATTCAGCTTCAAGTGATGTGAAAATGGCCAGTGTTACAGGCTTCTAATTGAACAGAGACATCCTGTGCTGGAGGTCAGACACTGGTCTAGGACCATTGTACACAGCCATGGCTGTCATTCTGCACAGCCTGCTTCACCTTTTTGTAGGGAGAAGGAAGAGGGTAACTCCTCCTCTGTTCTAGTCAAGTGTCCAGTCTGTGTACTGTCTGTAGGCTATATTATTAATATCAAGATGGTAACTTTAGTTTTAGGCCCTCGTAAATAAGACTCAAGTAAGAAAACTTCTTGCTTGCTTTACTAACCTTTATGAGTTATTTCCCAGGCATCTCTAGACTAACAGTGCTCCTCAGTATGTCCATCACCTACCCGAGGCTAAACTGAGCAGCAGTTGTTAGGTTTATGCTTGAAACTAGAATTCTTGCTCAGGGAGAATTTGCCTTGAAAATGAGTTCATTAACATCTTTATATAAGCATTAAAATGCTTTATGTTTTCTCATATTTGTGCTCCCTCTTGTCCATTCAATTTCATTTTATAGGGCTGGGACACAGCTTGGTCTGCTAGGACACTTGTCTGGCATGGATGAAGATCCCTAGCCAGTCCCTAGCCTTTCAATAACAAAGAAAGAGAAATAGCCCTTCTCTCTTGTAGTGTCAACTTTCCTCGGTTCAACCTGCTTTTCTAGAACAAACCTGCGACCAGCCTCTCCAACCACTGCTCTGTAGCTGTGGTTTCCACCTCAGTCCGCCTTTTACGATATCTTTGTATCAGAAAGCAAACTATTTCTTGGCTGAATAGACGTCCCTCCTGATATGTGAGGATTCTTTTCAACATGATCAGTTTTCCAGTGTTCCACAGACACCAGCTGGCTTGTCCAGCCATGCCATTCTGATTGCACACTGACCTGGAGTTGTCGTAGAAACGGTTACTGTAGCTTCCACAGGGTAAGGTCTCGCTATCAACTTTAGATGCCAGGAGTCCAGATCCAGTAATTGTGAAACCGGCTTCCAGAATTTGTGGGAACACTTAACAACGTTTGCTCGTTTATATAAACAACACACAATGGCAGCAGGTGGTCAGAGGCACCCGGAAGAACGGCTGGAGTGGATCCCTGTATATGACCTCCGGACACATAGGTAATGCCCACAAACCTCCCAAAAATCATGGAGGCATGATTGATTGGGAACATGATTTCCAGTATTTTCTTTCCCTTCCCAAAAGTTGGGGCTGAAGAGAAAATTCTAAATTTGCATCATGACTCAGTGATTCTAAGCTCCCGACGCACTGTCATCCCAGAACCCGGCAAGACCGGCTTCATCAGAACCAAAGCGTTCGGGCACTGATGAGGTTCTGAGACATTTAAGGAAGTCTGCATCCAAAGCCTGCGGCAGAAACAATGTATTTTGTATTCTTTCACAGTTGTAAACATTGTGTCTTCTTTCCTTACTTCTGGCATCATTCCAATTCAGTGTTTCCAAAGTCTGCCCCAGAGACCACGTTCCTCTAGAATTCCCTGAATTCTTCTAGCTAGAATGGGATAGACTCCATGTGAATGCAGCTTTCTGGGATTCAGAGTCAGGACCTTGAGCACCAAACCTCGGAGAACAGGGCCTGGAAATGCACATTGCTAGCAAGCACTCTTTGCTTTTGTGCTCTTCGCGGGGGCTGGAGGACTTCTGCATGGAACTGATTTTGCTTTAGAATGAACTTTTGAACACAGTAGCTGGATTCTCAACCTCTGATGGTGCTGTCAAAACTCAGAGGCTGCAGAAGTCCTGTTTAACATCCTGTTACACTTAATTGAATTCATTTTGCCGTACTGTTGTAAAGTTTCTTGATATTAATGAATACATGATTAGTTAATTAGGCACGATTAGCTTCATTACACTTCAGGTTTTTTTCTTGTTCAGATTTAGTTCAGAATATATGATGTACCTTAACAAAATTCCCCAGCCATCTCAGAGGAGCTGCCTGGGGCTCCTGGATAGTGTCTCTCATGATTCTTCACCAGCGTCTTCATCTTTAAACATGGCCAACCCATTCTTCTTTCCTCTCAGGAAGGTTTATTTTGTGGGGACAGGTAGAAATTCCTACGATTTTTATTCTCTTCCCTCCCTCCCTCCCTCGCTGCCTCCCTCCCTTCCTCCCTTCCTCCCTTCCTCCCTTGCTCCCTTCCTCCCTCCCTTCCTCCCTCGCTCCCTCCCTTCTTCCTTCTTTCTTTCTTTCTTTCTTTCTTTCTTTCTTTCTTTCCTTCCTTCCTTCCTTCCTTCCTTCCTTCCTTCCTTCCTTCCTTCCTTCCTTCCTGTGAGGATGTTTTCTTTTTTATCTTGGCCTGTTGGCAACCAGACTATGTGGACAAGGGGCAGAAGCGACAACAGAGAGCTTTGCAAGACCTGTGAGCACAACAGAGCTAGGCCTCCGGAGCAGCAACTTCAGTGAATCACCTCAACTGTATTCCAGAGTATGGGGAATATACAGGGCTGGGAATGGTACCCTGGAAACCATCTAACTTGCATTACGCAGCCTGCTCTCCTATTATAAGGATCCCGGTACAAGTTTCCGTTTTCTTCTGTGGAAGCGCAGTCCTATTGTGAAGGTCCTAGTACAATGTCTAATTATCACACATGGACAACAGGGGGAAGTTTCTGCAGGGAACAGCATCCAAGGTCATATTAGAGATAAGTCAGGCCTAGAGACAGCCTCCAAAAAGGTCAGATAGAGAACAGGGTACCTTCCACCAGGGGGGCAATATGAGGGAATAGGGTGGGGCTTGTCCATGTTGACAAGCTTGGAGAAAGCTGCCAGGCCATAGTAGATTTCCACCTCCAACCATCAAGGCCTCCCAATATTCTCACTCCCCTCGCCCTCTCTCCCTTCCTTTTTTATTCAGTTCTTAAGCACCCAGCCTTCCTGCCCCAGGGATTGTAGACATGGGTCGCAGTGTCAGCCTTTTTAATACTTTGCTGACTATATTTGATCTCTAAAACTCCTAGTCAATGTTGTTGTTGGAAAAACACACATTGCACGGATATGCACACATACACACACACACCACATCACACATATACCACACCACATACACACCGCATCATACATACACACCATCTCTCTCTCACACATACACACCACATCACACACACATACATACACACCACATCTCTCTCTCACACACACACACACACCTCATCACACACACACCACATTACAATACAAACAATCTCTCTCACACACACACACCGCGTCACATCACACACACACACCACATCACACATCACGCATACACCCCCCCTCTCTCTCACACACACACACAAACACACACACACACACACCACACCACAGTGCTTTGGGTACCACAACACTGCAGTAGTAGGGTGAGGCAGTTCTATTACCAAATTATATGAAAAAAAGTGACCATTTCAGTAAAACCCAGAGGTATTTCTGTGTGGAGCAAAAGCAGGAGCAGTTTGTAAACTCTGTTTTCATTTGCAGACATGAAGGAGATGAGTCCCAGAGGTGGACGTTTGGAACAGATGGCTGTATTTATTCTAAGGTAAAGGCTGGATGATCCACAACCTTTCATTCATGTAACATAAACTACTTTTGAAAGAGATTCTGTATCTGCACAAATGATATTGCTTTTTGCTTTGAAATTGAAGGTTTTTGAGTTAATTTAGTTAAACTAAAATTTTAATTTAATTGAACTCAATGGTTGCCCTGAATTTTTTGTTTAATTAAAAAAAATTTCAAAGTGAAAATTAATTTTTCATAATTTATTGGCCGAGACCTTTGGAGTTTGTTCCCTTGCACTTTGAAATAAGATGAGTTTGGTGCCTGCTTGGTTTTTGGACTAAAGAATGTGTTGTCTTTAGTGATAGAGTTTTACCCTCAAGTTCTGCCAGACAACCAAGTGCAATTGTGAGAGTCTCTATTGTCTGAGGGTCTCTTGGCAACCCCTGACCACAACTTGAAGAGAGACACCCCATACCTGTGTCTGGGTTATTTGACAGTCTAAGATTTCCAGGAGCATTATCCCCCATGTGGGGGAATTCCACTTAAACTACTTTTAAAAATATGGTTTTAGGGCTGGAAAGATGGCTCAGCAGTAAGGAGCATATGCCTGCTATTGCAGAGGACCCCGGCACCCTTATGACAGACACCTCTAATTCCAGCTCCAGACAGACCCAGAGCCTCTGCCATACATGAGCACCACCACTCGTGTACACACACACATACACAGACACACACAGAGAATTAAAAATGAAATTAAAGAATACATTTGAAGAAGCTTATAGATTTCCATGTTTTTCAACACCCTTAACGTTATTTATATTATTTAGTGGTTCCCTGATTGCTTAATACTTTTAAAAATACCTATTAGTGGGTCCCGCTTCCCATACCAACAGATAAGGAGCAGAACTAAGTTCCAGGATCTCCTTCAGCTTTTCCCTCTGATCCATGTGCTTGGAATCCATGTGCTTGTATGAATGTTCCCCAAAGGTTCATGTGCCAATGGCGTACACCCAACTAGGTGGACCATTGAGAGGCGATTAGAATACTCGGGCTCTAACTACATTCACTGATGAATAAAATTAAACAAACTAGTAGGCAGCGGTAGAAGTGTGGCAGGGAGGGGCCAGGGCTGGATGCACCATTCTTCTTCGGCAAGGTGCGCGTGGCGCCGGCCTTTCCCTCCTCGCATTTGTGCTCCTTCCTGACAGCCACAAATGAACAGCTTCACTCTCTTCCGCCCTTCAGTCATGACTGTCTGCCTCACCACAGCCCCGGAGACGTGGAGCCAAACGAACATGCGCTGAAACGGAGATCATAAATACATTCTTCTTCTTTCCTCAGGTTGTTTCCTATGTTGTCCCTGCGATGAAAGTCCTTCTGACACTGCTCAAGTACCTCCCCATCCCCCACCCCCCACCCCGCCCAGGGTGCAGCTTCTGTCCTGGGGGCTTTTGTATCTGGTCCCCATAGGAGAATATCCCCACAAGCAGATGATACGTGCTTTCCTACTCAAAACACAAGTTTGTTTTAAGTAAGTTTGGATTATAAACTTTGTTCACAAACACAGTCACTGATTTTTCTCTAATTGTTATAAATTTACAGAGAAAAACTATTAATGAAGCATTCCAGTCTTGGAAACATTTGAAATTTCAGCTAGCTCCCCATTTTGTCACATCTTGGTTATTTCCATATATAAAGATAAAATGGAGGATAATTTGGTAATTATTTGCAGCTGGATCATGAATTGTGCTCATGGCATTCTGTGTTTTTTTTTAGGGATGGAATTGCTGCTATAGGATATTATAAGCGTATCTTGGCTCCAACACGTATTAGCTGTGTGGCCTTAGGCAAATCACCTAACCTTTCTGAGCTTCACATTCTTCATCTGCAAAGTGGAGATATTAATGCTAGCATTGTGACCATTGTGTGCATTTGGCACAGATCCTGGCTTAGAACAGCTAGTTGGTAATTTGCAGCTAATAATGATAAATGGAAATTTTCAATACATTTATTGCATTTACTTAGATGCTTTTACTTGTGTAACTGTTTTCTCTTTGCAAAATACTATTTCTTTTCTCGCTTGCAAAAAAGTAATAAGATCACATTTCACCGATATTTGTTCAACTACAGCTAAGTTAGATATTTAACTTTGAACATGCATAGAGAATGTACATTGAAGCAACTAACTCAATGTCGTGATAAGTAAGAGACTCTAGAAGCATAGACATGAAGACAAAATCTGTATAAAAGAAGACTGCAGTTGAGCATTAAAATTAAAATTAAAAAAGCTTCTAAGCTATTAGCAGCTTAAGCAAAAAGTAAATAAGGAAGCTGGGCAAGGTGGCTAACACCTTTAATAGAAGTACTCTGGAGGCAGAGACGGGTGGACTTCTGTAAGTTCAAGGCCAGCCCAGTCTATATGGAGAGTTCCAAGACATCTCGGGCTACATAGAAAGACCCCACCACAACAAAACAAAACAGCAAGAGTAAATAGTAAATAAGAAAATATGAAAAAAATCTTTGTAACATCAGCATCAGAGACTGAGATAATGTACTAAGACAGAGTAAGTCTGACATTTCGGCAGGAAAGTTTTAAACCCTTTGACAGATAAAAGGGCAAGAGGCATGAAAACAAAACATGTCAGAAGAAAAATTAAAAGAGCTAAGCCAAATAAAGCACCTGGTCTCAGTAAAGAGTCAACAACTGTCAGACAATTCGGTGGGTATTCCTCCCGTTAGAGCACAGTTGACAAACCCGGTAATCCCCAGTCTGATGAAGGTATCGGGGCACACGCTTGCTCACCTCTGATTAGCAGTAATTTTCTACTGCATGTAATAACTTACCTCCGAAGCGCAGAAACTTCAACAGCAAACATCTGTGGTTTCATGGGCTGAGAACCCAAAGTGACTTCACTGTAGTCGTTGTTATCATCACCATCATCATCACCATCATCATCATCATTATCAGAGAATATTGCCTGAATGTACGTCTGGGGCATATCAGGTGTGTCAAGTGTCTATGGAAGCCAGAAGAGGGTGTTGGGACGGGTGTTATTGATGGTTGTGAGCCACCTTGTGGGTGCTGAGAATCAAACCCGGGTCCTCAGGAAACACAGCCAGTGCTCTTACTCACTGATCCATCTCTCCAGCCCTTCAGAGGGTAGTTTTAACCCAGAGTTTCTCATGAGAATGGGGCCAGTATGTCAACCAAGAGCTTCAGACGTCTGTGGCTTAATCCAGATTGGAAAGTCAGCTTCTGAGCATGTTGACGACTGCTACTGGCCAGAGGTGTTAATCCATCACAGTGCGACCTCCTCTACAGTGCCATCCATAATGTGAGCTGTTGTACAAGAAAAGAAGAAGCAAGGGGGAAATAGCAGCTTTGGTGTCTCTGATAAGGCCAGTTACACTTTTGCCTAATTCTTTAGTTCACAGAGACCTACGCCGGCAAATGAGGAAAGGGCTATACAAAGATATGAGTGTAGATGACACACTATTTCTGAGGGTACATTTGGCAACGTAATAAAAATTGTTTTCTTAAAACCCCCACATTCTTTTAATTCAGAATTCCCACCTACTACAGCTTCTTACCCTGAAATGGCGGGCACACTGACGTACCCTGAAGGATGTTCATTGTAGCATTGTTTAGAATAGTGAGAGCTGATACCGACACTGAGTACTAGACTGTACAACACTATGGTTGTCATTAGTTACGTCACGGATCTGCAGGGTAACTTATGATGGGAATGAAGCTGCCCATGGCATGAGTTGGTACATGTGAGGCCAGGCAGTATCACTTCGGTGTATTTACATTATACCACAGAAACGTATGTATAGGAAGAGGTCAGGATGGGAACTTGGTCTAATTTTGTCCTTCTGGTTTTCTTTGTCCCTCACATTGAAAGCAGTCTCTTGTGACTGTGATATTTTCCTGTGGAGCCAACATAGAACAATCTCCTGTGTTGCTCAACATGCTCTCTTCTGCCTGTGTCATGATCGTGTGTAACACAGTAAGAGCTTGCGTAATAAAAAACCAACATAATACAATAGGTGTGATATAAATCTATAGTAACATCTAAAAACTTTTAAATCTTAAGCTTTCTTGCTAATGTTTTAGGTGAAGTTGGAGATTTAAGTGAGTATTTCCAAGACTGTGAGAATGTGGGCTACAGAAATTAACTGTTTTTGTAAAAAAAAGCCACCAAGTTGTGTAAGAGTAATATTTCTGTGCAACAAGGGTTACTATAAAAACGTAACACATATGGACCCTTCAAATTCTTTCTTATTCTAGTTCCAAGAACTATTTAAATGTATATTCCCAGAAGTTATTATGTGCATATTTTAACACATTTACAGGATTCTCATTTAAGTAATGAAAACAGCATATGCTATTCTTGAAGAAAAACCTCCAACAATTTAGAACTGAATAAAATATAAATAAAAATACAAGCAGATGGCATGGGATGGAACACACTCGTAATTTCAGCCTTTGCAGTAGAGATAAGAAGATGGAGAATGTAAGGCCAGGCTCAGCTTCACAGCAGGAGTGAGGCTAACCTGGACTTCAGGGTAGTGTCTAACAAACAAGAAACAAGAGCACCTCTCAATCATAGGATTCAAGTATTCATACCAGCACTGATATCACAGAATTACTAGTGAATTTGATATGACGTAGCACATCAAGACTTCATGATCGTAATTTTCTTCCTGATTGCATAGAATGACCTTCTTTTTATATTTATATCCATATTCAGGCTACTTTAAAAAATTTACTATACAGCCACATTTAAGCAGATATGAACAACGCTGCTGCAATGAACATGCTTGTATGTGTGCGTCTGTTAACTCAGAGGGCATATACCCTTAACATTGTCATAGTCATTGTCTTATCCAGAAGAAATTCTGTTCATTTTGTATATTTCTCTTTCTCAGATCATTGGTTTAACCTCTGGGCTATCTCTCCTCTACTCACTCACTCTCTAGAAAAGTTTAAGGCTAAAGTCACTCAGTATCGTTTTGTTTCTAGCACAGTGTAAGGCACTCACTGCCATTTGTTAATAATGAGAGAGTGTTGTGTGGAGCGGCGGGACCTGGGCTTTCTAGATTAGTAAGTAAACTGGATGACACCGAGCATGTCAGTGACTAGGCTGTGACTATCACCTCATCTTTAATACGGGCACAATAAGAGCAGCTATTTCAAAGACTGTTGCAAGGATGAAGATCTGAACCTATGGTCACATGGGAGAGTCATTTGACACAGTGGTATCTTAGAGGCCTACTGAAAGGCAGGCTCTCGTAGGGTTCATGGAACAGCAAAGATGTACAAACCAAACTAAAATGTTCAGACTAGGGTTTCCTCCATCAACTTAAAGCAAAATGTACAGGGAGAGAGGTGCGCAGACAATGCACAGAAAATAAGGTGCAGGTGGGTGCAAGGGCCGCACCCCCTAAGTCTTGTTCTGCATGTATATAACCTCTATCTGGACTGCATCATTCTTCCCTGATGGGGAGAGCTTGTGTCCAAGCGCACTTGGCCAGTGGTGGTGTTCACAGGAAGCCCGATGCACAGATGGCAGATGATCCCAAGTGAGAATTAGCAGGGCACACCATGTGTGGCTGGTTCAGCTGCTCATTCTTGTTGTGTGCCCTGTAGGCTGTTTTTATATCTATATATCCAAAATGCTTGCTGCTGTGGTTGCTAGCTAAAATCAATCATGGCTCTTCAGTGTCTGTGTGGCCTTTTTTCTTTTCACCCTGTGCTCCCAGACTACGGCTCTCAGTCTGTGTCCGACAGGTACAGACTGTCTCCACTTCACACCGCTGTTGCATTCCCACGCTGTAGCCCCTTGTCTGTTCGTTGAACAGAATTGAGGACTGCCAAGCCCTACAGCAACTGCTTATTTTACGTATGTACATACATGTTCACAGTCATAGTTTGAGACTAGAAATGGAAATTGTAGTTACTGATATGTAAGTTTTTGGGGGTGTGTGTGCATGAAGTGCTGTTGTCGGTATGGGTGTATGTGCACGTGTACATGTGTGCATGTATGTGTACATGTGTGTAGAGGGCAGAGGGCAACTTTTGATGTTGATCCCCAGGAGCTACTCACCTTGTTTTTTGACATAAATTTTCTCACTGCTCTGGAGAACAGCAAGAACAATGGCCCGGGACCAGCCTGTCACCAGCCGCCACCCCAGTACGGCTGCCACCATTCCTGGATTTCAATTTTTCATGGGTTTTAGGGAGCATTTGGTCCTCATTCTTGCAAGTACTTTGCCAGTACAGCCATTCTCCCAAGTCCTAGATATCGTCATAGCTGCATCAAGATAAAGAAAATCTCCCTAGCGAAACTATCTCCAAATAAGTTTAAAAGGAAATTGTCAAAGTGATTTGACCCAAAAGACAAAATTTATTAGCTAAACCATTTTGCTACTAATTTATCTACCTCAGTTTCCAATTGTAGAATACCAAAGCCGGCATGATTTTTAAATTTTGTCCTTCTTTTCAGGCTTATCCTCAGTTTGTCCTGACTTACCTGGAGGATCTCATGGCTTCAGGAGATATGAGCCAAACAGAAAACCATATTCACCACAGAGATTGGACCACAGCTCATCAACAACATGGCAGTCCCAGTGAGGAAGAGGTCAGTGTGGTGGCCAGAGGGAAGACAGACATAGACTTCTAAAGTAATGCTGTAATGTTCTTTTTTTTTTTTTTTTTTTTTTTTTTTTTTTTTTTTTTTTTTTTTTTTTTTGGTTTTTCGAGACAGGGTTTCTCTGTGGCTTTGGTTCCTGTCCTGGAACTAGCTCTTGTAGACCAGGCTGGTCTCGAACTCACAGAGATCCACCTGCCTCTGCCTCCCGAGTGCTGGGATTAAAGGCGTGCGCCACCACCGCCCGGCATGTAATGTTCTTAAAAAAAAAAAAAAGACTTACTTTTTTTGTGTGTGAGTGTTTTCCTTTCATGTTTGTGGATCCCTTGGAACTGGAGTTATGTATGAATGGTTGTGAGCTGTCATGTGGTGCTGGAGACCAAACCCAGGCCCTCTGGAAAAGCACTGCCAGTGTTCTTAACTGCTGAGCCATCTTTCTAGCTCCATACCGTAATATTCATAGGTACATTTATATTCATATAAAATCAATGCTATTTATATAGACATTTTGCTAAATATCTATATAAATACGCAATGATACCCTATATTTCATACAGGATAGTCTTCATTTGTTCTGACCACATACGCGGTCCTGTGCTGTAGGGAAACACAAAGAACCAGGAGCCTCTTAACGTTATCTTTTGAGTTCATATGTCATAAACATTTCCACTCGATCAAAATTAACTCCACCATTCCTATGTCTCATTACAAGGGTTCTCAAAAACCTGCCGACAGTCCTTTACTGGAGCAGCTGTCGGAACCCTCGGATACTCACGATGAGCCGCGAGGCTCTCTTGAGGAAACAGGGCAGCTGGCAATGGTGCTGGAAGGCGAACATCCCAAGGCTCCTGCTCAGAGGTAGGGCATCAACAGAGCGGGCTTCATTGCTCAATGACATTCGACGTTTTCCTTCAGTTTCATGTAAGACTGATTTCCTGGAGATGGTTGAAATAGCTCAAAAGCCTCTTGGCTTTCAATCATGGTGCTTTCAGGGTCACATTTGATGAAGAGAGGTGACATTTATGTGTATTTTGTTGAAGACTGATATATGTAATCATTTATGAGGATACTTAAGGATGATTTTATGAGGATAATTATGGATTGCAGCCCTAGAATCTCACTAAAATACACCGAAGTAACATCATTAAGCAAAGGCAATACAAAGCATATATCCAATTGTGAAAATGCGTACAGGTCTTTGAGGAAAGCAAACACATAGGGGATCCGTGGTTTGCTAACAACTCCAAATTACTCCTGCTTGGAAAGTGGAAACTAGGTTTCGTGTTCTTCTCACTAGCCTGAAACTAACGGTTGTTATAACTGCTGCTTTACTGGTTGGCAGTCACTTCATAAGCTGCAGTTCATATCTGTCCCGGTTTGAAAGGACTGCCTATCCACACAATCTTAAAGAAGTGCCGCCATTCTCGCACGTGCTGATTTGGTTTGATGACATCCCTAACTTTAATTCGGCAATTCGGATAGAAGTGGCATTTGTACTAGAAAGGAAAAGAACACCTGAAAACTTTGTAAAGCTGGAGGCTATTTTACATTCTTAAATCATATAACCCACCTCAAGAGGCTCTGTCTTTGGTTGATTATTTGTTATTTGGATGGTGAGGTTAGCAAAGATCACCAATTTTCTATCTTACACTCTCTCAGTGTGAGGGATTCCTGGAGCGCATCAAATTCAGGTTCCAGGACATTTCTCCCCTGGTGCTTAGCTTTTAAACATTCACGAGTTTCTCGACTCTATGATCCTCTATAGGATGCGTGCGAGCTGCAGCGCCATGGCCGGGCCACTCTACACAGCAAGTTTGGTACCATTCTCGTGTCACTATAGCGAGAGTTTCTTGGGAAGGGTCTTTGGCGTTTTCTTCTGAAAGGGAACTCAAACAATCCCAGGGTTCTTGGGGGTGTGTTGATGCTGCTCTGGGAAGCTATCACTGGCTAGTCTGCCTCGACTCACACAGTCGTGTCTTCTTTGTCTTTCCTGGCAGAGCATTTGGGTTTTATCGTCTTGGGCTTAGCTCCTATCCTGGGCTCTGGAAGAGCAGATTGCTTCTGCTCTCGGGTTCCCGCCACCCTTTAGGGTTTCTGTCCTTCTTCCAGGCGAATCCCCGCCCTTGTGCTGATTTACCCACTCTTCCGTGTTTTCTACCTCCCCAGGATGGAAGTATTTTCCTCTGAGGGTACAGGGCTACCAAAGTTTAGGGACTGGCCATCTTCACTCTGTTGTTGTTTTAAATTTCCTGAGGTAATACTACCTGATAATTGAATGTTAGAAGAAATAGGATAGCAATAGAAAGAGTGACATCCGCCGGGCGGTGGTGGCACACGCCTTTAATCCCAGCACTTGGGAGGCAGAGGCAGGCGGATCTCTTGTGAGTTCGAGACCAGCCTGGTCTACAAGAGCTAGTTCCAGGACAGGCTCCAAAACCACAGAGAAACCATGTCTCGAAAAACCAAAAAAAAAAAAAAAGTGACACCCTACCCTCCGCAGCCATAAAACATGTTACTATATACTGGATTTGTTCAATTTGATGAGATAGTTTCAAATGTTTAGGAAATCAGTAACACTGACTAAATGGCAGTTCTGAAAATATGCCGAAAACAAGGATACAAAAGAATTTTAAGCAAACATTAAAAAGTGATTGCTGCTCCTCCATTGTCACAGTGTGAGTCTCCAGTGTCCACTCAGGACCCAAATATTTAACTGGAAAGTTCCAGAAATAGCCAATTCACAACCTTTATCAGATTATGTTGTTCTATTTATTGGTTGTTCTTAGTTTAATGTCTTATTATGAGTAGCTTATTAATTAAACTTTAGCCTTGGTATAATAGGTACGTATGTGTGTCAGTGTAGAAAACATAGATGTATAAAGTTTTAGCTCTAAAGATTTATTTGTGTGTGTGTGTGTGTGTGTGTGTGTGTGTGTGAGCATATGAATACAGTCCCTACAGAGACCAGAGGCAGGCACTGACTCCTTTGGAGCTGGAGTTGCAGGCAGTAGTGAGTTGCCCAATATGGGTACTGGGAATTGAACTTGAGTCCTCTGGGAGAGTCCAACAAGCCCTTAGATGCTGAGCCGCTCTCCAATCTCAGAATTTAAGTCAGTATGCTTTCTGGAACTCCTATATCTAGACTTGTAGGTTTTGTCAGTAACAACTGACTGGCAAATATGTCTGTAATTTCCTTTTCATAAAAAATTGCCCAAAGGCCTTTTCTCCATTCCTCACTTGGAGCTTGCTGCTTTCATTTCTTAAGCACTGAAGTACTTTCTGCCCCCTCCCCTCACAGTTGACCTCGGCAGATGCAGTTCCAATTCATTTTCTTCTCTGTGTTATTTATCATGATCCTCTTGAATAAATAGTACAATACTTGACAGCAATCACCTTCTTCTCATGTTAGAAGGGACTGTGGGAAAAATTAGAACATGGTGTAGAATTTAGTGTGTTGGTGACTCTGAGTCCTAGATCGTCTCGTTAGATTTGTGTATATTCCAAATGTGAGAATCAATGTGTTATATTGTGAGATATATATATATGCTAACACTTAAATATAAACATATATATTTTATGTATATATCGTCATAAATGCTTTTCTCAATGTTAATTCAATTAAATCAAAGCTCACTGCAGATAATAAAGGAGGGATATAAAATTGCCCAAGTTGTGAAAATGGGAAAGTGGAAAGGGCTAGGTGTGGAGGAATCTGCCTTTATATCTCTAGCTGGATGGGAGGTGGGACCCACAGTGTCAGCTAGTGAAAAGAAAGGGAGCTTGGTCCACAGTGCCTGACAATATGTGAAATTGGTGCAGGTGGGATGGGCTGAGAATAACACCAGCCGAGGTTTAGTGACCTTATCAGGGGCGGCTCATGTATTATCATCCAATAACTTATACAGTAGGTAGACAGGGCAACTGTCTCTGTTTTACTGACGAGAACACTGAAACTGAGGAGATTTATTTGTTGCATGAGGTTTCTCAGGAATTTAAGGCAGAACAATCAGCACCCAAATCCTGTTCTTAACATCTGCCTCGGACGACTTGACCAGTCACATTCCTGTCTCAGCGTCCATATCTCAACCCTCCCGACGATGTCATTAGCTGAACGGGGTATCTCGAAATGGGGACTTTTGAATGAGGTAGAAAGGGAAAATGAAGGCAATAGTTTTCCATGCAGACTAAATAAGAGGCAGGAGACATTAAAGGACTAAATTCCCCACTTCCTGTGGCATCCAGCCTTGTAGGCCTGTAGTCTAGATGTTCTGATTTGCAGAACCTTGAAGTAATTCATTTTTGAAATTCCTCTCCTAGTCACATGACAATAACGGTCATAGGTATTTCCTGTTTTAGAGATTCAACTCTGTACATACACACTTGGTGAAAAGAAACTTACAGGTGCTGTTTGGCGGACACTTATCTTGTAACCACTGCTCTGCTTCTACATGTTTATTCTTAGAGCGTCAAAAGAGACTGATTTGTTGCTAAGGTCATAACTTGATGATATTACTACTTTCAAAATCAATGAAGATACAGAAACAAATTCCAGGTATCCACGTAGTGTAGCTTAGATGCATGTTATAATATCTGTTATAGTGAGGTAGGATTCAAGAATGAACCTGTGTCTCCAGACAACCCTTCTCCTTACCACCATTTATTTATTCCATATCAATATGTGTGCTACATTTTTTTAAAAAAAAAAAAACCGTAAGTTACACTATTGCCATTTTCTCTGGTCTGTTCTTTTTAATTTTATTCTTAAGCAAAACTCAAATGCTCCCCCGCCCATCAGTGCCGCACAATCTAAAACAATAACCAAGAATTAGGTCCTCCCTCCTACAGAGCCATTTCGATTAATTCATACTTCCAAATCTCAGGAAGATGTCTGACTGTTGATCCACTTTTCCGCTGAAACACGGGGAAAAATCTTTTTCTCACTTGAAGAAGAGAATTCTCTTATCGTTGGAGATCTTAAAGCAAGACACTAGTTTACGGAGGGTATATTTTCTTGTTTGCTCTGGTGACTGACACTTTAGCAAAATACTTTTGTATTGTATACACATTTGATTCCAAGTCTAATCCAAAATAAAATAAGTGTCATTGCCATCTTGGAGAACCTGGAGTGTGTTTGTTTACATTAGTTTGGCCAAAGGACCCCCCTTACCAGTATTTAGACTGAATAAGAGATAGAGAAAAGAGTGGGGCGGCCGACAAAGCATGCTGACCCGGCTTGTCACCCAGTGACCTGTGAGAGGAGAATAATGAACTGTGAGTAGCTGTCAACTTAACTGCTTCTGACAGTGTGCCTGTGGGCACATCTGTGTTAGTGGCAGCGGAAGGGCCTTTGTTCTTTTCCCACTAGTGACTTGGTGAGCAGCGAGGTCTCCGCTACTGTACTCACGAGCAGCCCCTTCCTTCCCAGGGAAGCCAGCAGCTGCCATGGACTGCGTTGACATTTCTCTTCCTGACTCAAGCTGGCATGCACTTCATCCTTTGAAGAGACCAGACATTTAAAAGTACTTTGATGATTTTTCATTAAAAATGTACTTTAATGTCTCACTAACAAAAGGAGTGAGCTATAAAATATGTTTCATGTCATCCTGATTTTATACCCATGATAGCCTACAGATAGGGAGGAGGATGGATGAGTAATTTGAGGGAAATGTATCGAAATATCAGCAGTTGTTATGGGCTTTAAAATTTTATTTATAACATCTCTCCCAAGATTTAAGACTCAAATACCATATTTTAAAAATATATAAAATAGTCAACAAGATGCTGAAAAGCGTTTTTAATATAGACGCTTAATACATGCTCTACGGGGAAGAACATTTGGGAGGAAATACAAAGGTCTGTTCTACTTTTTGTTTTGAATTTTCCACTGACAATTTAAAAAATAAATAACACAATATTCTCATTTGAAAATTAATATAGATCTTATAGTTATTACAGTCATTAGGAAATGCAATTTACTAAGAAACAGGTGTTTCTGGTCCCCGAAGACTAGCCAGTGTTCCTATCACAATAAAGACAGCCCGTTCTGAATGAAGACCATCATACCTAAGAGATTTGTTTAAATTATAATCAAAACTTTATTTATAAAGTAGAATTCCTGAGACTGTTTTAGAGCCTTGTTTACATTTTTACAATTCCTATAAAGCCCACGCTCTTTACTATAATGAAATCTGGCTGTGATTGGCATGGAGTAGAGTGAGCATTTGGTGCTCAGTTGATTGTATTTGTCAGTCCAAGAGAATATGAATCCCAGAAATACTGCATTGGTCAATTTTTAAAAGGCCTTTTCTTCCCCCTGACGAAATAGAAAGAAATGAAGCTTGAACAAAATGACATGCTTTTTTTAAAATTTTTTCTGTACTCATGGTTTTTTCTGCAACACATCTGAGATGCACCAACTATAGGAACTATTATAGTTTCTCGTTTTTGACAGAAAGATAAATTAAAAGTAACGAGTTCTCTTAGCAGACAAATTATGATCGTGTCTATATAATTACAAACTGTAAAAAAACCACATATTAAAAATTGAAAGAATCATATTATGATTTTCTTGAGTATTCGGCAGCTTATGATTTATTAGCTTATTAAGTCGCTTGTGAGGTTTACCATGTAGTTGATGATAATCTGTAACCATGTTATTTGCTTTGAACTATCCTCCTGTTTTCTTCAGTAAACATCAACACAAATTTTCAGAGCTAATGAATAAACAGGTCAGTTTTGGTAGTCGCCAGAATCTGCCTTTGAAGCAAAGTAGACTGTTCAAATTCTCGCAGATTCATTTATCTAAAACGCTTACCAACAATATAGATCTAAGGAAATTTCAAGAAATTCAGTATGATGTCACTGTGTCTAATTATGATTTCTAGGAGGAAGATCCAACATTGGATCATCTTCCTAGTTCAGAGGTGCTCAGCGTTAGCAGTTTGCCTTAGCCCTTTTGAGAATTGTGCAAGAAATTTTCAAACTATGAGACTGAGACTGTAGTCTAGAGATGTGAGGTCATACGTTTGTTTTCCGATTAGAAATTCAAATGCTTTGCTATTGGCTGAATCGGATGCCTATTTGGGGCTTCATTGGTCTCATTGGTGAGGGTGAGTGTGTGGCTACACACATTCACATGTGCACACGTGGCATCATTGGTGAGGGTGAGTGTGGGGCTACACACACTCGCGTGTGCACAGTGGCATCACTGAGGAGAGTGTGTGTGGCTACACACATTCACATGTACACACGTGGTATCATTGGGGAGGGTGTGTGTGTGTGACTACACACACTCGCATGTGCACCCATGGCTCAGAGAGACCAGTGTCGGCTGCCCTCCTCTAGCTCTTTCCTTATTTTGGACAAGGTCTGTCACAAGCTGGAGCTCATTGATTCAATAGTGTGGCAGGCCCATGAGTCTCAAGGATTCTTCTCTCTATGCCCTGCTGACATGGATCCTGGGGATCCAAACCCATCTTCATGCTGGGATATCTTCCCAGTTGCGAGTTTTAGTAAACTTTTCTAATGAATTCCCATATGCCCTCTGTGAATTCAAATTAAGAGAACAAGTAGTGTAATTTCACTATTTCCTTGAAACAAAGTAAATAATATAATCAAAAAAACAGTCAGGCATTCAAGCTGTGAGGTGTGCACTGCTATTGCTTCAGTTCTGAGATTATCACAGACTTCCAAGTCAGCAGTCTACGATCAACTTGCATTCTCCTTGCAGACGTGAGTTACCTAAACCTCCAACTAATTTGGTTGCTTTCTGTTTTTCAACCTGTAGTCTTCATTTTTCCGTTCCATTCAGTGTTGTCCTTTGGATTATTTAACTATGGAACGGGAAACACTGCGTTTCTCTTCTTGAATTTTTCAGCTTCCGATGAACATGCAAAGACACTGAGGAGATAGCTCAGTGTGGGAAATGCCTATGCACACCGGGACCTGACTCAGTGTGGGAAATGCCCACACACACAGGGACCTGATTGAGATTCCCAGCGCTCACATAAAATTCAGAGACAATGGCATGTCCCAATAACCCGAGTGTGGACTGAGAAGTAGAGCCAGAGGGTCCCGGGTTTACAGTCAGTCGCTCTAGACAAAATTGTCAATTTCTGGTTTGGTGGGAGACCTGGGCTAGCTGGGTAGTTCAAACTGGCCTCAGCTTCAGATCTGCTCTGAGTGCTTGGATTCCATGCACACCGCCATGCTGACACTCAAATATTGGGTCCTATAGTCACACACATCCCAGGAGAACTAAAAATACATTTTTGAATGGTATTTTATAATACACCAATGTTCAGCCTCCGTTCAGTAAGATTTCCAATTCTTTAGAGGCAGAGATTTTTGTAGTTGCTTTAGATCTGACACTTAATAGTAACACTAGCACGGCAATTGTCACCAGCCGGGGTGTCACCATTCTGCTTTTAAAGGGACTTGGGGGAGTACGGTACTCAGCTTAAAGTTACCTGTGTCATACAACATAACAGTCAGGAGGGAGACTCATACTTACAGGTTTCTGGAATTAGGAGAGGCATCTCTGGGAACTTTCTCTTTTTCAGATTTGACTTCTCATGCCGTTTCACTCTGGCAAACAGCAGTTTTAGACAGTTTCTTCGTTTAGCCTTTACCTGCAGAATACTGGGCAACACCAGGAAGAAATACAGAATAGAAAGTAGTACTTAGCACTTGTAGAGCATAGCCACATATACAACACCACATTCATATACAAACACACCAACCACATTGCAGCACACATGTAGACAGCTATCAAAGAACAAGGTGCTCATTACAATTAACACAGGGCCAGATGTAGTGCTCCGGCCCTGGAGCGGAAAATGGAGATGAATTTGGCTTCACTGGAACTGTGTTGTGTGCCATCCTAGAGAGATGTGAAGAAGTATCTACTTACTCCAGATAGGAAATCTCTGACAGATAAAAGTAAGGAACTATTGAAATCCAACTTGGTTAGTCAAAGAATTTATTTGGGTTTCTTATGAGAGTATAGGTAAGGGGTTACTCACAGAGACAGAAATGACTTAAAGGCAACTTTATTGCAAAAGGCCACCCAAACATGTGTGATGGTTCATGAAAAATAAAAACTTAGAGCCATGTCACAGCCTACAGCGCAATAGGTAGGATAATGTCTCTTCTAGGCAGTTCAGTTGATCTCAACTTCTAAGCAGTTTGACTGGTCCTGCCTCTTTTAAGGAGTTTAACTGGTCTGAGAGTGTCTCTCAGTAGTCCTTATGTAAAACCTTAGTAGGGGAGAGGCCTAATGTGTCTGGTCAGTTTCAGGGTCTCCCTGACGCTTTTGAGTTGTTTACTTCCTGAATTTTAAACCACTTCCCTTCACGATGGAATGTTTTATCTAGGAGGAAATTGATTGTTACCTGACAGACTATTCCTGAGAGAGGGTGGGTTCTCAGGAGGAACTGGAGGTTGCCCTACAAATAGTTACACCCGTGGCTGTGTCCTTACCATATAAAAGATGCATTGGTGGATATTTTTGATATCTATTTGTTGTATACAAATTTTTCAGCTCTCCAGAATGAGGCAGTTGTAATCAGGTGAAAGAAATGGGAGTCTATGTTTTAGTGATATTTAAACTATGCCTTGTAGCAGGATTGGGGATTCATTGTTTTGCAGTTAAAACATGAGGGAATAAAAGACTTTCCAGTTCATAAGAGAAATTGCATAGGTTTTCCTTTGTTTAATTATTCAGAAGCATGTTTCCAGGACAACCTTGACACCTGATACACGTGATAGGACTTGATTGTTCTGAAACTTGATCTAAGACGATAAGGTACTATACGGTTCAGCACAGGATTATGTTTGGGGCTATTTCAATTATATATATTAATATTTCACAGCTTTCTGTGTTTTCCGTTCTACGAACACAATTTTCAGAGCCTTCAGGTAGTTTCGCCACCTCTCACAGTATGATGAATAATTCAAAGTCTAATAAATTTAGATGATTTGTCTAAGGTTTATTAAGAATCTTGAGTTTGTGTCTCATCCTATTATTTCCTCATATGTATACTTAATATTATAACATTGCTTGGCAAGTGTTCCTCATCAGAAACACTCAGGGCTAGAAATGTTATGAACTTCAGACCTGGAAAAAGGGAGATTTTGGAATGTTTGCATGTGCATGAGCTTGCTTAAGAAAAGACCCAAGGTCAAATACAGAGCTCATTTATCGTTCTTATACGTACCTTAGACATCAATATTTTGGCATAAATATGTTTTGACTGTGACCCATCACTTAAGGTCAGCTATAAATTTTCCACCATGTTGGCACTCAAAAGCTTCCAATTTCAGATTTTCCCATTATGAATGCTTAACTTGTGTCATTTTAATTTTATTTTACATTGCCTAAGGGAAGAGTGAGGGGTGCGGAGAATTAGAAATGGACCAGGATGCGCTCACTGCTGAGAAAGGTGAGATTTGTGAGAAGGAAAGTCTGACTGTGGCTTTTGCTTAAAATAAACAATTGAACAGGGTATTTGGTAACAATGCGGGAATGAGGCTTAGTTTGTCTGAGTTCCATTTCATATGGCAGACAAACAAAAAGTCTTACTGTTTTAGTGATTTTTGTACCCTAGTGAGTCCTCATGAATGTCATCTGGAGGTGTAAGATGAAGTGGCTGAGAAAAGACCAGAGCCACACCACACAGGTACAAATGTGGTCTCTGGCCAGGTCTGCAAAATGACTCCTCAGATGGCAGGTGTGGGGATTAAATTAAATAATCCATGACATCAGCTGTTAACAGAATCTAGACTCTAGGGCACAGGCTGGGGACCAAACTCTTCATAGCCACGTGTCCTCAGCCTGGTGGCTTAAGTCCCTCTATTTCCACTTGTTCATTCGTAAATTATTAATGACAGCACCAACCTTCAGAATTCAATGAGCTGATATTTGTCAGGCGTTTGGAATGGTGCTGGCATGAAGACGGTGCATGGGAAACGCTTGTTAAGTGAGCAAGTGCTTGAGAGCAGTCCCTGGCATGGAGAGCTAGCACGCTGTGGGATGCTATCTGGGGTAGTCCCCACCACGCCATACCAGTTTGCTTACCTTCCCCAGAGTACTTCCCACTGTCTAAAATCTTCTGCTTATTTATGTGTTATATCTCACTCATCTACCACCTGAGAACATAAGCAGTGTGAGGGCAAAGAAGATACCCTGACTTTTTCACCTCTGCAGGGTGCACTCAGGACCTGAAACATTGCCTAACACAAATACTAAACTTAATACACACTGTTGAATGAACTAGTGATCAATACCAACAACGCAAATATTAATCCCCATGAATCTGAGATGTAATTGATTTACTTAGACAGTGTGTTGCTCCTACATGATAGCACCTCCAGGTACGAAGTCTTCCATGTTCATTAACCTTTGTATTCTAAGGAAAACGCTTACAACCCCATCAATTATCCTTGGTTAGCCGTACTAACTTGACGCCATGAAATGCACCAGACTACATATATATTATGCTATAAATACTTTATGCCGAGCGCAATTGAGGTCTTTTCTCCATATCCATGTGAATGGGTATGGCACTTTATGTTAGCCTCGGTGTGGTGGGTTTGAAAAGCAGACCCCAAAGGAAGGGGCATTATTAAAAGGTGTGGCCGTGTTGGAGTAGGTGTGGCTTTGTTGGAGGAAATGTGTCGCTGTGGAGATGGGCTTTGAGCTCTCCTTTATTCAAGCTACACCTAATGAAACAGTTCACTTCCTGTTGCCCGGGCTCCTTCCTCAGCGCTGTGCCTGCCTACATGCCGCCTTGTCCTGTCATGATGATAATGAACTGAACCTCTGAACTGTAAGCCACCCCAATTAAGTGTTTCCTTTGTAAGAGTGTCTATGGTCATGGTGTCTCTTCATGCAACAGAAAATCTAAGATACCCAGAAAAGTTGTAATTTCATAATGATATTGATTTAGTTTTTTTAACTCATAACTTTTTTTTTTGAGATAGTGTGACCTCTAGGATGAACTAGGATATAAGCTAGGCTATTTTCTCATTTGATCATCATTTTTATGTTTGTTTGTTTGTTTGTTTTTTGAGGGGGGGAATGTTGCTACTTGACAAAATCACCTAGGAGATTAGCTTATGTGTCAGTATAAGGAGTTCTCAGTGATTCAATTCAATGATTTCAAACATAAGCAGAAATGTGTTGATAATAAACTATCCTTTGCTTTTCAGCAGAACATATGTGTTCTTTTATCTCTAGCAGTTAAAATCAGAGTTGAAATTAGCAGCTCATATGAATTCTAAAAATTTACGAAGCTCTTCTTTGTGTCATTTCAGTACAAGGTACTTTCTGTGTGTTCTCATATTTAATCTCATTTTTAAATTTTCTGAAGTAACTCCCGTTTTGGCCATTTTCCACATGTGAACAGTGATGTTCAGCAAATGTCAGCGATCTGATGAATGTTCCGGTGTCACCGGGTAACTGAGAAAGTTGGAGTTTCCCCTGGTCAGGCCGACGACTGAGCAACTGCTTTCTTATACGGAACCCAGGACCACTTTGACGGTGACTTTGTAACTTTGGAAATTTACAATGTTCTATACTTATCTTTCTCGTTACATCTTTTCTGAGAGCACAGGACTCTATTATGTCTATTCTTGGTTGTCTTTTAATTTAAAAAAAATTCTGGTTTGATCATTTTTTTTCATAATCATATCTCCACCTGCAAGCAGAAAACATTATTATCGATCCAATTTGCGAATGCTATAGCTTAACCTTTCTTTATTTTCTGTCTCAGAACACTGAACTTCTCTCTGTGTGTATTCAGGCATTGAGCTCAGTTTCAGTAATTGTAGCCTGTTTTACTGCCTCCCTTAAACGACTGCATTAATTTATTCTTTGTGCTGAGACTCACACAGCTAAATTGCCTTTCATCTTACCAACTTAACATATGCTAGTCAAACAGCTACCATAGGACAGTATATATGTGACCTTTCATACTGATAAGGAAGGAAAAACCAGCAAGAGCAAGTTAAATAGAGAAGGGTTTATTTAGAAGGATGTTTTGAGGAAATACAGTCCATTGTGGTCAGTAAGGAACAGCTTCAGGTTCATGTGGCTCTTCACATTGTGTCCACAATCAGGAAGCAGAGAGAGACGAATGCTGGTGCCCAGTTAGATTTCTCTTTTTACACAGACCAAGACCATCTACATTCAGGGCTAAGCCCTTCCTTAGCCACTCCTGGAAACTCCCTCAAAGAGATCGCCAGAGCTGTGTCTCCAACTGCTTCCCAATCCTGTAGAAGTAGCAATGAAGATTAACCACAGAAATGCCAGTTGAGTGCTTAATAGTAACACAAAATATCTATAGTAAGTAGTCTATATGATTCTGTAAATGCTCTAATAATAATAACATTCTTTTGTGAATATCTTACACTTTCTGGGACATTTCCCATATTTTTTCTTGTTTGTTGGGGCTTTTACTTTCATAAGCTACACATCTTGAACTTCTTTTTCCCTTGTTTTTGTAAAAGCACTGATTTTTATTATGATTATGTGTGTGGGTGTGTTATGTCACCTTTGTATTTCTATTGCCATGTGAATTTAGTTATTAATATTATCCCTGATTTAGAAATTAGGTAACCGAGAGAGAGAAACAGAACTGTCCCCTGTGTTTTCCTTTCAAATTCTAAAATTCAAAACAAGACAAAATAAATATGTCTCTAATGTGTGAAGTCTGGCAAAACCATGAACCATAGCTCAGAATGATCCTATAGTGTTTTAAACACTGCTTATTACAGAACAGGGATTTAAGGAAGACTGAATAAATTCAAATAGTAATTTTAAAATAAGTTTGTCACATAACTTTGTTTCCATGCCAAGTACTATAATCTTGATTAGATATCAGTATATGAAATTAAAACTTCCAAACATTTTACATTATAACCCCAAAGGTATTTCTTCTGAAGTCCTGCTTCTTTCACGTTGAGCTGCTAAGGTTTCCTTCTCCGCATCTGTCACAAACACCTCCTTTAGGGACAGCCGAAGACCGTGCTTCTGCAGCAGAACTGCTGATGGGCCAACCAGTTTATAATCTTATGGAGACCTCTGTGTGATTCTCTTTGGGGCTTGCTGGCTGCGGAAACCGGGCAGGACAGAAACCCCAGCAAAGCAGGCCCTCATGTTACAGCCGGAACTGGCCTGCTGTCATGCATGGGGTCTGAGTCACAGTGACTGACGGGTCCCAGCCATGCTCCATGCCAACCCACGATTATCCACGGAGACCCATTGGCACCAAGACAGAGGGTTGGCCGAGAGGCCAGGAAGCAAATCAGGTCAAACAAAATAATTTTTTGGATAGCTTCCTCTTTCAAAAATTCCATTTTAAAATCCAAAGTTGATCTCAGGTGTATCTTACTTGTCAGTTGACCCAGAGGATTGGGCTCTCATGGTTGTGACATCCACATCACACACTCATTATTTGAATTCTGACTCTCCTTAAATCTTGTTCTATTTTTTAAGGATTTGATAAGAATTATTGATCATGAGACTATAAAGAAATAGTTGATATTAAAATAAAGAATACCCTTTACACAGTTAATTTTTGTATATGATGTTTTTATTTCCAATTTTAATAATAAAGTAAAAAGTAAAACCCCATATAATAAATAATAACAACAACAATAATAATACACACATATATGCTATGGCAATCAAAATAAAACACTGATGGTGCTTAAAAGAATGAAAAATTTAAGACTCTTCAGGGGTTTACACCCCCACTGTATATTTACGTCCTTAAGAGAATTTTCTGTTCTCTGTTGTTTCAAAACTCGTTTCAATCTGTCTCCCAACTTCATGTCTTCTCTGCCAACAGGGGAACTCAAAGCTGAACAAAGTGCATAGGGTAAGTGTTAACATGCTCCCCCTCAGATGGGACATCTAAGCAACCCTTTTCCCAGGGCTCAGGCACCATCCCAGAAGGGACAGAAAGAACTAGTGTGAAACAGCCAGGATACGGCAGGAGGGCTGCATTCTCGAGCCCACAGTGGCTGTGATTGTCAACACGGAGTAGGAAGGAACTCATGAAGCCCCGCCTCCATCTGAGGGGCCACGGAAAGTTGATAGCTTCCAAGGGAAGGAGAGTCAATTTTCTTTAAGGTTGACCATGCTCCAAGGGCTGGCCCCATAAACCTGAGTACACGGCAACCCAAACTGGGTGGGGGTGGAGTACATGTAGGAGGAGTCGTGGGTGGTGAATATGATCAAAATAATTGTATGAAATTCCCAGTGTATAAAGGTGTTATATTAAAAATGAACAAATGAATCCAAATCCTCGACTGAATGCGCTGTACCTGGAGCTGTGGGAGACGCCTAACCCCTGAAAAGACAGACAGCGGATTTAAAGACGATCTTGATAAGAGCTATTCAGATGCGAGCTAATCTCCTTCCTTGGGCAAAGCCTGCTAGGTAGCAGACAGGGGAAAACAAAGGCCCTGCCTGCTAAATTCCGGAAGCATCATAGAGATAAGACACTTTGAGAAGTCCCCTGCGAAAAGCAAACTTTGGAAAACCAGTGGGCTCCGCTCCTGTCCGCTGGCAATAGGTCCCACCTGCGCGCAATTACGTGGTTATCGGATAATGCTACCAAAAAACTGGAGGCGCTCCGGAGGGGAAAAACACAAAACAGAGAACTAATAGAACAGACTTAATACCTGGGGCTTAGCGACTGTTCTTTAGAGCCTCAGGGCTCAAGACGCTGGGAGGGGTCTAGGGTTGAGGTTAAACTAGGGCCCCTCCCTCACTTCAGCAGCTAGGTTCTTGGGTTCTGCCCAAACCACTGCAGTGTAATGGTTGGAATGTGGGCGCTTCGGCTGCTGCAGAACACATGCTGGCTCCCTCTTATCAACCTGTGGCTTGGACAAGTAACTCCTCTCTCTGCCTGTCTGTCCTGACATCTGTCTAACGGCCATACTTGTCACGATATTAACATCGACATGTGTTACTGCCAGCCACGTGACTAGCACATAATATGTAGCTAGTGGGAAAGAATTCTAAAACGGAAAAGCAAAAAATAAACCCTTGGGACTACTTTTATGGGTATAGTTATAAAAACTAAGGGTAGACGTGGGTGGTAGCCACGCCTGGTACCATACACCTAGAACCCCAGCATTTGGAAGGCATTGATTACCAAGTCCAAAACCAGCCTGAGATAAAATCACAGGGCGTTCTGAGTTGCATAACAAAACCTTGTTCCTGAAAACCAAACCAGCCACACCAAACCAGATTAAAATAGCTCTCAGCGCGAAACCTAAGGACCTCTCCCTATTTTCTTGTAAGGTTTGATTGAGCCCTGTGCTGTTTTAAACAACACGCACCGGCCGGGCGGTGGTGGCGCACGCCTTTAATCCCAGCACTTGGGAGGCAGAGGCAGGCGGATCTCTGTGAGTTCGAGACCAGCCTGGTCTACAAGAGCTAGTTCCAGGACAAGCTCCAAAACCACAGAGAAACCCTGTCTCGAAAAACCAAACCAAAAAAAAAAAAAAAAAAAAAAAAAAAAAAAAAATAAACAACACGCACCGATTTTACTGTGGATTTCTGTTTTACTAGATATTCATAAGGCGTATACGTTCCAATTATGTTTTTTCTCAATTTTTTTCTTTTTTTGATATTTATTGAGCTCTACATTTTTCTCTGCTCCCCTCCCTGTCTCTCCCCTTCCACCTTCTTTCTCAAATTTAAGCCAGGAAACAGGTGGGGAACACACTCTGAGAGAATTTGTTTTCTCTACTCTCTGCCACATAGACAAAGGCAAGTCCAGGCCTGGTGATGGCTTCTTCATTGATGCCGTTGCTTAGGAATGGTCAGAAGAACCAGTGCTTCTCCCTATGAAGTGAAGATGTGCAAGGATTTAACAGCAAACACGAAGTAAGGACAGAGAGAGAGCATGGGGGAGTAGTTTTCACCTCTCCCTGTGCAGAAGAAATAAGCAATCATTGGAAGCATATTCCAGAGGGGCCACTTGCCAGCTCCTCTGTGAGTCACAGGCAATCTAAGCTTAGGCTCAAAGGCTTTTGCTGGTAGACAGATGAAATCTTCAGTTTCTAGAGAGAGGGAGCCACTATAAGACCGCACAAATGAGAGCTGGTTGTGCTAGAAAAGAAGGAATTTCTCAAAAAAAAAAAAAAAAAAGAGCAAACTTCAGACTTGAAAGGTAGAAGCTGGAGGATAAAGAGTAAAAGACCAGCTTCAACTGGCTCGGGCTAATAAAGACCCTGTCTCAGAAGATAGTGAGCAGAGGACACAGGAAGCAACCTCAAGAAAGGGCTGAAACAATTTGAGCAAAGAGCCAATTAAATGAATAGCTATTCGACAGATTACACTGACATAAATATATACATGAATGACTAAATGTGAGTTCCGGCTCCAGGTGTAGAAGGAATGACTGCTGAAGCGGGGACGTCACTGTCAGAAGACGGGGTGGTGGCAGCTGTGAAGGCCAGGGCCACCTGTGCAGCTGTGCTGGAGGGAAACAGTGTTTCAGAATATGCTTATTTCTCCAAAGAAGATGTAGTCTTACAGTGGGGAAAAACAAACAAACAAACAGAAACCCACAGGGCAGACAGCATCCTAAACAAGTGGTAAAGCTGCCATGAGCAGGAAGCCCCTTGTCACCCCGACAGGCCCTCTACAAATGAGCAGAGAGGACGCACACACGCCTATGTGCTGTCCTCCCCTCAAGCTCAAGCCCAGCCTAGATTACATGAAGGCATCGAATACAAACAAACTGAGGAATTCTACTGATTTGTTTCCACCAAAATACTGAGGTCATGTAAGAGAAGAAAACAGAAAACTAAAAACCTGTCATGGATGGAGGAGACCAAGGAGCTACTGTCACCATGCCACTGTTAGCCTGGTTTTGGTCTTGGGAGACAGAAAAAAAAAGCACATGGAAGAAAAGCTGATGGAAGCCAAAGTCAGTGGTTTAGCTGCAGGCACTGCGATGTGCCGTCATCCTGGCACCGTCCTGGGCATGGCACAACGTTCCTGTGAGCTGCCCCAGAAGGAAAACTGGGTAAAGGATGGATAGGAACTCCAGACTTCTTTACACACTTCTCGAAGAGCAGGGAAGGAAAGGGTTAAAGTTAGACCGGTTTTTATATTTCTGAAGTCACGTAGATCTAACGCTGAAACACAGCCGAGCACAGAAACTTGAATCTATCCAAATACTACTACCAGGTGCTCTTAAAGTTTTTTCAGAAATATATTATCCAAACCATTCCTTATGAGCAACACCAGGCAATTCGCTCAGTCAGTCAGTATGCACATAAAACATACACTGTATATGTAAGTGACAGCGGGGCAGGGAGTTATTTTAATTATACAAAGCAGTCATTAGAAACAAAAATGTGTGTATTTCATTAGAAACAAATGTCTCATGGTGTGGTTTAGGCTGGACTGGAAGTCATAATGTATTGTAAGCTGGCCTCAGGCTCATGGCAATCCTCCTGCCTCAGCTTCCCTTGTGCTATGATTTTAGACAGGCATGCACCATCACACCCATCAGAATGTATTTTATAAGGGTATATTTGAAGCCTTCCAGATAATTAATGGCTATTCCCAACCGAAAATAGAATTCTCAGAATATGTGGAGCAGGTGTTAAATGACATGAAAACAGAATAAAATAAGCATGTATTAAAGAGAATATGTTTCTATTAAATAGATGCTTATATATTTACGCATCTCAGCACCTCCACCAGGCAATTGCCTAGAATTTCCTTTTGACAGAGGTTGAAGTTCTACGTCTCTACACTTGGAGGAGATCTCTTTGGGCCAGCTTTGTAGAATGGGCAATTTTTGTTCCTGTAATTATCAGACAACATACAATCTTGTGCATAGCATTGTTGCTGCAATCAGCTCATTTACCACGTGTGCCCTGGAGACAGAGGAAGCTGCCCCTCCCTAAACAGCTGGGATGGAATTGCTAAAAGGGTCTGCTGTCAGTTTTGATAAATAGTGGCAGCCGCCCACCTCTGCCAGGTGTGTCTTCTTTTCCGAGGATTAGAGGAGGGGCCGGGGCTGGTCCCTTTTAAAACAGAAGATCCTCCTAATTGCAGGAATTGATTAGCTAATAGTAATGTAATCACCTTGGAGGCAATTTGAGTTGATTTCCTTCTCATATAAGCTCTTTAATCCCACTTTATTAAACTAATTAAAATTTACAAGAAGAAAAGAAAATCATCCCTGTAAGTTCTCATCAGCTAGGAAAGGAATTTCACCAAACCCATTTAGTCTGTTTGTTTCCATAACTATTGTCTGTTACCTCAGTTAGACCTCCGGGCCTTACTTTTTTCAGAGACCTCTCGGTATTCTTTTCTACACAGCTTCTCATTGTAGTCTCTGAGGCACGTGCATTGTAGCAGCTTGAATTCTTTCTTCTTCTTGTTGTTGTTTCTTGATTGTAAAATTATGTCTTCCTTCCAAAACATTCTAAGGTCTAACAGGTTGATTATAAAACTACCAGGGAACCTAGTAACCCTATAACCCATGAGACAATGAATTAAAATGAAGATATGCCACCTCATGTAATATCCATGCTTGAAATATTGACAGAAACTTATTGTCGTGGACTATATCCTTTTGGAATATGTATTCGGAGTCATTACTCTTTGGTATTATTTTGGAGAAGTCTGTTTAGAGACCTGCCCCTATGAACTTTGTGAGTCTCTCAGTTATGGGAGTGGCATATAAATGACAGGCGATGGAAGTGCAAGCTGGATTTCGTGTGGGTTTGGTTCCATGTGCCGGGATCTAGGCACAAAGGAGGCTGAACCAAGGGAGCCTGGCTCCATGACGACTCTTTCCGGCACGGAATTTGTATGTGGTATTGTCACGGTCAGATCTTTACCCTCCTGGAAGAGCAGCATTGGTAGAGCTGCGAGCACAGAAAAGATGTCTCAACGCAGCTAAGGAATGAGGTCCCCTGGTTGATTTTGTCTGTACCTTAAAAAGGAGAATATGTTAGCTGAGGAGTTTAAAAGTCCGCACTGTGAATCTCATAGCCTTCCTAGCACGAGGATATTAGTTAAACCAAGATTGAGATGAAATGTTACTTCAGAGAAACTTGCCTTTTCATGTCATGAAACTCTAGCCAGAATGTGAAGAATCAGAGATCAGTCTGCAGCACTGCCTTGTGAGCTCAAATGGGGCCTCTGGATCTCGCTGTGATGTCTGAGAACAGGATTATGTGCACAGAGGTCTATGCTCTGATTTGTCCTTTACCACAGAACAGTGTAAGTGATTGGTACAGGGATACCTTCAGCATTTTGACTTTGAAATTCTTGTATGGACAGCATAAAACCTCTAAAAATTCTATTCATTACATTTCCCCTAAAAGTAGATGTCTAAAATTAGTCCATTAATTCTTAATTAAGCATATAAATGACTCTGTGATAGTGGACATTTAACCAATGTCAAGTTAGTGAACTTTAAAAAAATTATTTTTCAAAGGATAGTGTTATGAACTTGAGAAATCATTAATGACAATAAAGTTTTAAGTACCTCTCCTTTAAAGAAAACATTAGTTTATGCTATTTGCAAATTCTTCCAAGATTTTTCCAAAATTACTGTATTTTTTCAGCTCGTATAGTCCTATAAAAAACCTCTGAAAACTAATTCTTGCTTAAAACTAATTTATTTTTTTTTCTGTGTTTTATTTTGCATACACGGTTTCCCCTCCCTCAACTCCTTCTGTCCTTCCCCTACCTCCCTTCTATGCCCCCATCCCTGTCCACTACTAGGTCTCCATTTAGATGGGGTAAGGTCTGCCTTGGAAATCAGCAAGCATGGTTGAGGCGGGAACAAGCTTCTCCCTCTGCATCAAGGCTAAGTAAAGCATCCCACCATAGGGACTAAGTTTCTAAGAGCCAGCTCAGGCATCAGGGACAGGTCCTGGTCCCACTGCTAGGGGCCCCACAAAAGACCAAGCTACACAACTGTCACCCAGATGCAGGCTCCCTAGCTGTCCAACCAGAGTCCATGAACTCACACGGAAGCTCAGGTCAGCTGTCTCTGTAGGTTTTCCCATCATGATCTGAAAACTAATTCTTATTCATGATTCCAAGTCTGTTTCTTAATGAAGAACAGTCCACAAGCCTTCTGGGCTTGTAAGACTGACCTAAGGATAAATGAATGGGAAAACAGTTCATAAAAACGTTCAACACGTAACCTTGACACCTTCTTAGGACATATGGAATTTTCATTCACTCACACCCTGAGGGCCAATGGGTGTTATGATTTTATTTTATTAAACTGATAAGAACTCAGACAAAAAGAAACTGGGTATAAATGTGGCTTCCCCTGTTTTCTAGTCTCAGAATGTGGGGTACCCAGATTAGTTACTCTTTCCCCATCCCCTCTCTCTAGAAACAGACACCCCTCCATGCTACGGTCTTTCGTGTTCAGTAATGAGTTAGTCCTCAGATACCAATAAGGTGATATGGGCTTGATGGAAGTTAAACGTCCCTAAATCCTATGAATTGATCCGCAGGAGACGCTTTCTGCCTGAGTGGAGGCTTCACCCAGGCAGACATTCGCAGAGTCTCCAAGGTCAGGGTGACAGAGGGGGAGTGGGCTTGGCGGAGCCCATGCACTTTCTTCCTGACAGTGTCTTGCTCAGGCAGAGGGAAGTGAAGCGAGCAGACCATGCTCAGTGGCATTTCCTAGCTCAGCTCAGCTGGAGGCCGAGGCTTATTGCATCAGTGGCAGACACTGGCCAAAAAGGAAATACATAATTTTGACCAAGTAGTAGATCGCATTCTCCCGATGCTTCCCTCCCCCTTCACCCCCACACACTAATAGCTCTAATAGATCCAGGCTTTCTGCATATTTCAGTCACAGCAGTGCTTCTAATGCATGTGTGAGAGGGTCCTTAATTTATGTCTACCAACTGTGTGGTGCCCTTCTTTTGGGTAATGTCATCATCCTAATGGTGTTTCTATTATACTCAAAGGTAGCAAATGAGGCTTATTGCAAGAAGGTAATTGATTTTCACTGAGGGAAAATGTAAATAGCCGTAAGAAATCCTATGAAAGATAAGCAGTTCAAAATTGTCAGAAAAAAAAGATGACTCGTATACATAACATTGGTCCAAGTACATATAAAAAAAATGCTTCTTTTCTGTTTTCAAGTCCATAGCCACCATAACCCTATTTCACATCATTTTATTTCAAATTGAAGTCGAATTGGGGAATTCTGATGATTTTGCTTTTAGCAGTTTAACTGTGTGCATTATGAAAATTACTATCTTAGGGGAAGGGGGCTTCCTTTGTCAGCGTGACTCTGAATGGAAGCCATGGAAATAAAATTCCTCCTGCAGATGTGTAAAGAGACAGGGTTTTTTTTCCTGCCGTCTTTCTTTAGCGAGAAGTATAAAGCATCTGATTTGAAAGGGCAAACCTTAAAATACATAAGCCATTTCTTTTTTTTTTTTGCTGAAAGTTAGCATAAATGGTAGCTCCATATTTTTTAAAAAGGCAAACAACAAAATGTATATTATTATACTAAGTATTGGGTAAAATTGTGGCGCGTAAGGGTTACATTCCGTGTGGATTCAGTTGAGAGCAACATTTTCTCAGTCAATGATACAATTCTGAAAGTTTGTGTGAGACTTGAGATAATTGAGAGCATCCGACACAAATGGCTTGCTAAAATTAAGGCAATTTAAAAGATATATAGTAAAGCACTCATCAAATTACATGTTTCTTTGACATGTCAAACACAGGCGTCTGCACACTGCTAGCCACAGCCACTGCTACCTGCGGCATCTACCACATTCTGAGGCTGCGTTACCTCCGGTGTGAACCACAACTAAGCATGAAAACAACATTTCAGACTCAGAAACCCTTTCTCTACTTAAGTTTTTGTACCTGTATTAAGAAATACATTTTCAATTCCCTCTATCTCATTTTAAAAAATGATTTAAAATGCACTTTTATTTTCAGGGTCATAAAATACATGAGAACGGTGTTGAGTTGTTGTCTTAGGAGGTCATAGTTTCAGAAGGTAACTTGCTTGGACCTCTGAGTTGGCAGAGGGAGAGACCTGCTGAGTCTTATTCCTGCAGGTTGCTAGAAAGTGAAAGACAGAAGGGCTCCAAATCTCCCCTCACCGAAGGCTGTGTAGAGGCAGTAATTCTTCCAGTTTAGTAAGGTCAGATGTGAAATCTGTAACACCTACCTTAACCTGCACAAGATAGCATTTGGTTGGAGGCAAGCTCGACTTAGCTCAGTCAGAGTAAACTGAGAGCATTGTGCCACAAGCAAAACATATTCTTTAATATTCCAACCATGCCCTTTAGTTTGCTACAGCCTCAGGTTCAGAGGGAGATTACTAATCCTATCCAGAGCCCTGTATACAAATTCCATTGAGTCAAAAGCCCGTGCTCGAGATGAGTACTCCAACTTTATAGTGGAAAAAAAACAACAACAAAAAAAACCTTGTATGTGTATTTCATCAGGAAGAAAAAAATCTCAAATAGATAAATTACTGCTTGACCTTATGTTGGAGGAAGGTCATTGGCTAATAAAGAAACTGCCTTGGCCCATTTGATTGGCCAGCCTTTAGGTGGGTGGAGTAAACAGAATAGAATGCTGGGAGGAAGAGGAAGTGAGCTCAGATGCAGGGCAGCTTCTCTCAGAGGCAGACACAATGAAGCAAGCCGCCAGGTCAGACATGCTGAATCTTTCCCGGTAAGACTGATGCTATACAGATTATTAGAGATGGGTTGATCAGGATATGAGAATTAGCCAGTAAGGGCTAGAGCTAATGGGCCAAGCAGTGTTTAAAAGAATACAGTTTGTGTGTTGTTATTTCGGGGCATAAGCTAGCCAGGCAACCAGGAGCTGGGGCAGCAGGAACACAGCCCGCAGCTCCTTCAACAACCTTACAGTGTCTCCATTCCAAACTTTCTAAAACCCAGGTCTTTTTTATGTTCTCTGAATCCACCCTGGATTTATCATGCTCTAAACAAGCAATGAAAACAGGAGCCGTGTAAAGGGTACTAAATAGCTACTGTATCTCAGCCATGAAACTGTGACACAGCCTCGGTGTGTCTGATAGGGAAGGTGTGGTGAGAATTGTAAACTGCCCAACACCATGGCAGACATTTCAAGATGATACATTAGCTTTTTGGTCAGGACTTTAAGATCATGAGAAGCAGACAGATGAGGTAAAATTGGGCCACCAGGAAGCATTCAGGTTGCATACATCTTTGTCTGAATTATCAACACCATCTGTGGTGTTATATGTTCACACTAAGAAGGTTTTTTGAGAAGGCTTTGATGACTACAAGTCACTTTAAGGGTGTTATCTTTGCTAAAAAGCAAAAAGCTGTATTAAATGTCGTTTAAAATTTCTAAAATCTGAGACCTGGAATATTTTATTTTACTATATGATATTGCATCATAGATCATTGTGGTAAGGCCCTGCTTTGGATTACAGGGAAATAAACAAGGATGGCTCAGGGGTAATAATGGCTGCAGTTTTAAGACTGGGATACAAATATCAGTGGCAGTACAAAGCTAAGGTTCCATCTGAGTCCTGGAAACTTTAATACAAGTGCATTGTGGGCACATAAAACTTGAGTTTGGGCGCTCTTAAGAAGTCATGCCATTTTGTCATTTGACATTAATTCCCAACCCAGCATGCTTCAGCAAAGACTGGAATTAGTTCCAAACGATTGCAGCTAAGCTGTTTTCTACCATCTACAAGAAAAGCCTTATGCCAGCAGAGTTGAGAGGTTTCACATTTCCTTAGCATGTGTTAGGCTATGGAACATGCTAGTCTAGACAATCAAGTGTTCTGATTACATACATGATCATGGCACCTCCGAATGACCATTTTGTTCATATTGATCACTTTTTTGTAATCCTCCACTCTCTTTCTTGATGTAGGAGGGTCATCTGTCTATGTGTTACTTTCATTGGTTAATAAAGAGACTGCCTTGGCCTTTTAATAGGGCAGAAAATTAGGTGGGCAGAGTAGACAGAACAGAATACTAGGAAGAAGGCAATGAGGCAGAGGCCATAGCTCTCCTCTCCGAGATGGACACAGGTTAAGATCTTTTCCCGTAAGCCACCACCTCATGGTGCTACACACATTAATAGAAATGGGTTAATCAAGATGTGAGAGTTAGCCAGTAAGAGGCTAGAGCTAATGGGCCAAGGCAGTGTTTAAAAGAATACAGTTTCCATGTAATTATTTTGGGTGTAAAGCTAGCCAGGTGGCGGGATGCAGCCCGCCGCTCCTTCTACACTTTCTTTCAACAAGTGTTCTTCTTCACAGGCCAAGGAAGAAGATTCTAACCCATGGGGAATTATGAAAATCATTTCACTTGTGACAATAGTTAACCATTAACTACATTAGAAAAAGAATTTAATAGGCATTCGGCTCACACCTCAACCTTTGTGCCCTTAAAGCCCAGTGTAGACCTGTGTATTTTTCAAATTTGGAGGCAGAATATTTAGGCAACATGACTATAAAGAGATATTGTTCAACCAATATAAAATAGAAAATTCTAGATTTAAAACTGATCTTTAACACATGAAGAAGAGTTTCCAAGTATGAATTTATTTATTTATTTTTGAGACAAGGTCCATCTTGAATTCTTTGTTGGTACTCCTGTCTCAACCTTCTTAGATTAGAGGTATACATCAACATCCTTGGTTGACTTTCAGCTCATTGCTTTAGTCCAGAACAAAACAGTTCAGGATGTATCAAAATCCAACTCATAAAGTATACAAATAATGCAGTGAGCATTCATGAAAAATAGCTCCATGCTGATGGGAAACTTAGGAGGTATGTAACCAAATTGAAGATAATTTGATACAGACAGGTCCAAATAATGGTTAAGTATTTAGTGCCATATTACTGCCAATAAAACTCAAGAAGGCTTTTCCTAAACAGGTTTATTGTGCTATAAGTATTGAACATAAAAAAATTATAGTAAGTGAATTAAGAAACTTTCTAAATGTACTTTTTCTTGAGCATTTTTCCCTTTCAACAAAGAGCTAAAATCTCCTAATTTCGTGAAAACTTCAGCATTTATACTTGAAGACAATCTTTCTCTTGCATCACTAAAACTTTCCCTGGTGATAAGTTACACACTCTACCACTACAGAATAAAGTAGTTCAAGTAAATAAACAAGAAAGAAAAGCACCTCAAAGTCTCTTGGAGGAGACAGCCAGATGGCAGGGAAGTGCAGCACTTGCTATAATTTTATCAAAATTACTATTGTCATAGCATGTTAGCTCTCATAAGGGTTTGTGCAGTCACTGATCGCATACAGACAAATTAATTTCAGGTTCTCTCATGTGTAGTCACATAACAGCCACACTTGAGCACGCACAAAAGAAAATGAAATAATCATAGTCACATAAACTTGAAAAGCAGCGCAGCATCTTGAGTTTACTATTCCATAACGTCTTGGGATCAGTGATCATCTGTTATGTTAGACTAAATTGATCTATGAAGTAGCAGCCATTGTGTGTTTCCTGCTATATTCAGTCTTTATTCTATAAAGGTACGATGTCATGTATTCTATTAGTGAAGAATTGTTATTAAGGCAGCAATATTGTAATTCCTACATTTGTGGCCTTTCTTTTGGTTTTATGCTTTTATCTTTTATGTCTAAAAGAATAACAGAGCTTTTATGTGTTCCTTTAGAGATAAATATACATATGAATTCCCAGTGATTAATGGGCTTAAATGATATTTGAATTAAGATGGTTTATTACAGGTTTCAAATACTCTCCTTCCTTTATTTGTCAAGAATTATGAAAAGAAAACCAGGCACTTTGTGCATTTAATATGATTCTGCTATTCATTTCTAGACAACAATATTTGATTCTAAAGGTTCCTTTTCTAAAGCTGTGTATCTCATCGTTCTGTTCCACAGTCCAGGTTCTTGCTGGCTTGCTGTGGCCCATGGTACCATGTGTCAGATTTGGCTATGCCGTTTACACACTAGGCCTCAGTTTTTTCTTTTGTGATGCAGATATCTACTGCACAGTCTCAGAAAGTTGTGATGAGAACTTAAGAGTAGTAAAAGTTTTAGCTTTTATGAGCTTAAAATCTGTACTTTTAATCATCTATTACAGTTTCAAATGACTCATTTGAGTGAGTATAAAATACATTATCTGGTAAAAAAGATGGCAGGCATGAACATCTTAGCAAATGGCTTACTACATATTTGCATTCTTTATCCTTTATTTCACCTAAAAAAGGCTACATTCAATGTTATACTTGTGCTTTACCGAGAAACAGTTGCTTAGTTCATTCAATCTAACTTCCCTATGCTCAAGGGCTCTGTGGTCTTGCATCTAAATTTAGATTTTATTTCTTATATGTTTATTCCATTATTTTCATCTCACTGATAATGCATAGCAATTTTGAATGTTTAGTATTTAATTCTTGAATTCTATAATGGTAGGGATGATTGGTGCATAATAGACAGTGGTAGCGCATGCCTTTAATCCCAATACACGGGAGGCACAGACAGGTGGATCTCTGTGAGTCTGAGGTCAGCCTGGTCTACAAAGTGAGTTCTAGGACAGGCTCCAAAGCTACAGAGAAACCCTGTCTCAAAAAAGAAACAAAACAACAACAACAACAACAACAGTAATTTGTTTTAGAATTCTTGTAGCTTTTTAATCCACAGCAGAATTTATTTCACCTTTCTTTTCTTCTTGTTGATGAGCTGGGAACTTCATCTTAGTCTTTTGGGTAAAGCCGTATGTGTCAGGAGTTCCTGTTAAGGAATATCTCTACACATTCTATAGGTAATATTTTGTGTTGTTTTTCTTTTGATTTTTTTTTTGAGGGGGATGGTCTTATTGTTTTTCAGGCTAGGCATTCAACTCGTGATTGCCATCCTAAGTGCTGAGCCACAAAGCCTGAGTCACCTTCTGTAACAGCTGGTTTCCTTCTTTTTAAGTTCTGATCGAGTTCATTCTTGAATGCTTTGCCCAAGTGACCGCAGATAACACAGTTCATGTTCAGAATCGGGAAACCTTGTCGTGACAAAATGCTTCTAACTTATCACTAAGTTATAGCATCAAAACCTAAGTGACACATGAGGAATTTACAATTGAGGAAAGAATAGAATAAGGCAAAATTATTGCTGCGTTATTAAAGCTAATGAAGATTTGAAAATGAAGTATGTATCTGTGGTAGTTTGAATGTAATTGACTCCCATAATCTCATAAGGAGTGGCACTATTAGGAGGTGTGGCTTTGTTGGAGTGGGTGTGGTCTTGGAGGAAGTGTGTCACTGTGGGGGTGGGCTTTGAGGTTTCCTATGCTCAGGATACCACCCAGTGTCTCAGTCAACTTCCTGCAAGTTGTAGGACTCTCATCTACTTCAGCACTACGCTTGACTGCACACCACCATGCTTCTCACCTTGACTGTAAGTCAGCCCCAATTAAATGTTTTCTTCTATAAGAATTGTCATAGTGTCTCTTCACAGCAGTAAAAACCACAAGACAAGGCTTATAAGGGCATTGCTAAATGAATTACACCTGAGCAGTGAAAGATTATGAAACATTAAATATCATTTTCAGAGTTATTTACAGCATTGGTAACTTGCTTATTCTGTAATTTTAATTGGTAAGAATTACAATGTGCATATGTAAATGCAAATGAAGAAAGCAAACAGATCATGGTGGTGAGGTGGTTGCTTATGATTCCTGGGACTGTGAGATTTAAGACTGATTCCTTATATGTTTTATTTATTTCTCTATTATTTTATAATGAACTTGTAGTCTTTATAGTATAGGAAATATCAATAAATAGATTAATTTACTACATAATTTTTACAACATTAATTAATTACAACATTGTCGTGGGATTCCCCTCTGTATGCTATGAATCTGGTTAATAGTTCAGTCTCTGTGAGTCCCATGAACCCAGGTTAGATGATCTGTGATCTTCTTGTGGTGTCCTTGGCTCCTCTGGCTCCCACCATGCTTCCTACCCTTCTTCCCCAGGATTCCCAGAGGTCCAGCTGAGGTTTGGTTGTGGGTCTTTGCATCTGTTTCCATCAGTTGCTGGGTGGCAACAGATAGCAATCGAGCTATGCACCAATCTATGAGTATAGCAGAATACCACTAAGAAGCATTTCATTGCTTTTTTTTGCCAGTCATGTTAGGTTCTATCCTAGGTCTCTGAGCTGTCCGTCCTCTGGGTTCTGACTCTCCAGGCAGTGTCAGAGGTGTGTGTCCTCTCATGGTGTGGGTCTCTAGCTGAACAGTGGTTGGTTGGCCATTTCCGTAATTCCAGAACCACCTCTTGCCCAGGATATCTTATAGGCAAGGCAATTGTAGATGAATGGTTATGTGGCTGGATTGGGGTCACAATCCCTCCACTGAAAATCTTGCCTGGTTATAAGAGATGGCTGGTTCTGGCTCCATATCCCCCATTGCTAGGAGTGTTATCTGGGGTTATCCTTATAGATTCCTGGGAGTTTCCCTTGTAATAGGTTTCTAGCTCATCAGATATCTTCTCTAATTGTGTTTTTAAAAATATGAATTATACCCCTTTGGAAGCTTTGGAATTTTAAAAAAAGCATATCTAAATTGTTATATACTATTATATGTGAGAGACAAACATTTTGCATATTAAGTTCAATATAAATAATTTTCTTAATTTATAGATGTCCTTTAATTTTATTATTTTTAATATATGAAATAAATCATATATTATACTGCACTACTTTTCTAGTATGATTTATTTGCTGTTGAAACTGTTTCTGTTGTTAATAAAACATGATGATTGATATACATTGTCGACACAAATGTGAATCATCTGTATGTATTTCATTCTTGTAATGTATGCAGTTTTATTTTCTTACATTAGGTACTTAAGCTACTGTTTTTCTTTTTGAATTTTCTCTTTCCACAGCTCTCCCTTTCTCACCCTGGGTTTCCTTCTGCTTTTACTTTTCTTGCACTTACTGAGTCTCTTTCTCATTGTTCCTTGTTCTGCTTTGATTGACCATGATGGAATGGTGGCATCAGCAATCACTATATTGTACTGCAGGTCATATTCTATTGTCATCTGTTGGTTTAAATGCCTGACAATCCCAAGATTTTATTTTAATTAGAGGTCAATTCATATATTATATATGTGTGGAGATATATGCATGTGTTTTGCTTTGGGTAAAAACAATACAATTCTAATGATAACTTCTTTGTCTATAATTATAAACTAAGGCAAAAGTTGGCCACACTTTTGGACAGCTGAACGTGAAGCTGAAGACTAGATTGCTTCCCTGCCATGCAATTATCACCACTCTTAGGGCCAAGTCTATTCTTTCTTGTTCTTGATCCTTCCTTAAAGAGGTGCCTTGGCTGTGTGGTACCGATAAGCTAACGTGGCTTTGGATGCTCACACTTTGACTGACTTGGGGAACCTCCTCTTAGCTAACCAAAAGGTTGTTATGGTGGATGAATGCTTGTAGAACCTAGACGTCAAATGTTTTCCTTTTATAATGTCATTCATCTGAGCTTTCCTGTAGTCCCTAGCATGTGAGTGTGTCATAAGCATGTAAGTGTGTCACAAGGAAACAAAGGAAAGAGAAAACATCTTTCCTGTCCTTGCAACACTTATATGTAGTTGGTAAGTAAAATGAGAGAGAGAGGAAGAATGTGTGTGTGTGTGTGTGTGAGAGAGAGAGAGAAAGAGAGAGAGGAGAGAGAGAGAAAGAGAGAGAGAGAAAGAAACAGGGAGAGGAGGGACATAATATGTGAACTGATAACTATATAAGCAGGAGTTACTAGCAGAGCCAAGATCTTCATATGCTATGGAATTTAATATTAGGGGACACAGTAAAAACAAAGCAGCATCAACTAGCAAAGGTCTTATGGGTTGACTTACGTGAGACATGCTAATGTCCCAAAACTCTCAATGCCCATGAATGTGAACTTGGTTAGAAATAGAATCTTTACAGGTGTAATCAACTTAAGATGAGGTCATACTACATTAATGTAAACTCTAATTTAGTATGAATGATACCCTAATAAGGGGGAAAGAAACAGACAGACAAGTTTTTGCTAGTTCTGGTATCTCCTATCACTTGATCTTACTAATGGTGCCTGTAGATTCTGATAGTTTGGATATAATTTTAAATATAATTTTAAATAGAGGGCCATGAATCGCTTAAATAAGGAGTGACACAATTTAAATTCTAAAAGATCACATCGGTTACACAGCATGTGAAAAGTAAAGCAAAAGAGAGTTTGCCTAAACAATCCATCTGAAGCAACTCTTTTTTTTTTATTGAAAAAAAAATTTTCCGCATCCTCCCCGCCTCCCATTTTCCTCCCCCTCCTCCCGCCCCTCTCCCCCTCCTCCTCTTCTCCTCCCTCTCCAGTCCCAGGAGCAGTCAGGGTTCCCTGCCCTGTGGAAAGTCCAAGGTCCTCCCCCCTCCATCCAGATCTAGGAAGGTGAACATCCAAACTGTCTAGGCTCCCACAAAGCCAGAACCTGAAGTAGGATCAAAACCCCGTGCCATTGTCCTTGGCCTCTCGTCAGCTCTCATTGTCCGCCATGTTCTGAGAGTCCGGTTTTATCCCATGCTTTTTCAGTCACAGTCCAGCTGGCCTTGGTGAGCTCCCAATAGATCGGCCCCACTGTCTCAGTGGGTGGGTGCACCCCTCGTGGTCCTGACTTTGTTGTACATGTTCTCCCTCCTTCTGCTCCTCATTAGGACCTTGGGAGCTCAGTCCGGTGCTCCAGTGTGGGTCTCTGTATCTATCTCCATCCATCGCTAGATGAAGGTTCTATGGTGATATGCAAGATATTCATCAGTATGGCTATAGAATAGGTTCATTTCAGGTTCCCTATCCTCAGGTGCCCAAGGAACTAACTGGGGACATTGCCCTGGGCATCTGGTAGCCACTCCAAGTTCAAGTCTCTTGCCAACCCTTAGGTGGCTCCCTTAACTAAGATATGAGTTTCCCTGCTCCCCTATCCAACCTTCCTATATCCCCAATCATCCCGTTTCCCCGAGTTCCCCTCATCCTCTCCTTCACACTTTTCTCTCTCCATCTCCCCTTACCCCCATCCCACCCTACCCCCAAGATTCCAACTTTTTGCCCGGCAATCTTGTCTATTTCCCATAGCCAGGAGGATAACTATATGTTTTTCCTTGGGTTTGCCCTCTTGTTTAGCTTCTTTAGGACCACAAATTATAGACTCAGTGGCCCCCTATCCATGGCTAGAAACCAATTATGAGTGAGTACATCCCATGATCTTTTTTTTGGGTCTGGGTTACCTCACTCAGGATAGTATTTTCTATTTCCATCCATTTGCATACAAAATTCGAGAAGTCATTGTTTTTTACCGCAGAGTAGTACTCTAATGTGTATATATTCCACACTTTCTTCATCCATTCTTCCATTGAAGGACACCTAGGATGCTTCCAGGTTCTGCCTATTACAAATAATGCTGCTATGAACATAGTTGAACAAATGCTTTTGTCATATGATAAGGGATCTCTTGGGTAGCAGCTCTTGTATGTAGGCTTTTTCTTTCTTTGCTACGTGATATAGGAGTTCCTTCTGTATTTGTGTGTTGTTTCCATTGGTTGAATAAAGAGACTGCCTTGACCTTTTGATAGGGTAGCCCTTAGGTGGGCCAAGTAGACAGAACAAAATTCTTGGAAGAAGGGAATTGTGGCAGACTCCATGCTTTTCCTACCCAAGACGGACGCTGATTAGACTCATGCTGGTAAACCACAGTTAAGTGGCGATACACGTTAATGGAGATGGGTTAAACTAATATGTGAGAGTTAGCCAATAAGAGGCTAGAGCTAATGAGCCAGGCAGCAATTTAATTAATACAGATTTTCGTGTAATTGTTTCGGATGTACGCCAGCCGGGCGGGCTGGAACAAGGAGTCCGCACCTTTTACTACACTACCATTGTTGTCAACTTTAAACATCCTCTGTTCATATATTAACCCTGGAACTTTTTATTACAACACCCTATTAGTTTTGTAGAGCTCATTGTAATCTATAAGCATATCATATAGTCCATATTCTTAGCTCTTTGCATTTCTCACCTCAGAGAGTCTTTTTCTCTACACAGGTGGCCATTTACCCTTTGCCTCCTTTCACTGTGATCTTCATGTCTCTCTTTTTCAGACCTTAATGATTAAAGTGTCTACACTTACTAAGATCCTTCTATTGATCTGAGCTGTTCTATTCAGCAAGCTCACTCTGTTAAAGCTGCACATGCCAATGAGGCTGAATTTTTTTTAAAAAAGATTTATTTATTTATTATGTATACAGTATTCTGTTTGCCTGTATGCTTGTAGGCCAGAAGAGGGCACCAGATCTCATTACAGATGGCTGTGAGCCACCATGTGGTTGGTAGAAATTGAACTCAGGACCTCTGGAAGAGCAGTCAGTGCTTTTAACCTCTGAGCCATCTCTCCAGCCCTCATTTCATAGGTAAACTGATGAAGGGATGATGTCACTGTCTAAAGTCCGTTACTAGATGGCCAAGTCAGAGTTCACTCTTGCTTGTCCACTGTAGAAAAGCTTGACTTTGCTCTCACAAATGCCTCCCTTAACAGCTCGCACCCCATCTCTAGTGTTCTTCCTCATAGCTGAATCCCCACTGAAACTTTTCTCACCTCACCCATTCTATTTCCACATGGTCTTCCTTGGTTTTCTTTCCTGAAAAGGCATACAATTTGAAAATCTATTACAAAAGCAGATGGGACCTCTAGAACTTCTTGATTAGGAAAAGGGAAACAGAAGAATAGAGTTTTCTTTTGTGAGGATTTACGGCATAGAGACAACTTCACTCTTATTAAATAGGTCTTACACCTTATTTGAAGATATACTAAAACATTATTCAATGTGTTTTAAGAAAATTTACTAATTTTAATGCTTTCTAATTAATTTGTAGGATAGAAGATATAAATTATAAAAACTTGTTACTATTTGCAAAGCTATTCAAAATCAGACTGATCTTCTAAAGCCTTCCTTATTAAGAAAGGAGAAACTGAACAACAGGTTGCTTTGTAAAAGCTGTAGAAAATTACAGGCTGGAGGGATGAAGCAGTGGATATTGCACAAGCATTAAGACCTGTGTTTAAATCCTCAGAGGCCACATAAACTCAGAAGTAACAGCACATGTCTATAATCCCAGTATTCCTGTACTGAGATAGGACATATCCTGGAATTTCAGGAACCATCGTGTCTTACAAATAATTGGACAAGAGACCTTGTGGTAGAAGATGAGCAGCAACATCCAAGGTTGTCCTCTTACCTCCACAGATGTACTAACAGGGTACAAACCATATTCATGAACCCATGCATGCATGTGCATGCATACACAAATATTATACATACAAAATTGTAGTAAAACAAACAAATTTTGAGAAGAGTGTAACATTCAAATTCTGTGGTATGGTGTTTTAGGTTCATCTCTTATTATTTCTGCCAGTCTTCAGCCAGACAGCTCAAGTCACAGGAGATAAACACGCTGGTGATCCCCACCCTTTTGTGCGTGTGTGCATACATGTGTGTGTGATTGTCTGTGTTTGTGTGTGTGAGCATGCGTGTATGTGCATGGGTTGATGAATGCCCTGGGACCTTTAAAATCTGGAAGCTCAAGCCACACCTTGGATGCTTTGATCTGTAGATGGATGCAGGCATTTCTGTTAGAGAGCTTGTGCTGCTCTCTCTAACAAAGTGGGCATCACTGTTAGATGCCAATGTGTTTCAGGATTGGAGGCCTTTACATGCATGTCCTCTGTACAGCACTGACTGAGTCATGTACTTCTTCCTAAAAACCAACTCAAATGCCAACATCTATCTTTGAAAGTTCTTTGATGTTACCACCCCATTCCAAGTCATATAGTTAATTAATATGTTTTCTGTTTTTAAGCATAATATTATATATACAATTTTCATCCTGCAATCTAGGTTTTCATTAGCATGTCAATCTCTTCTATATACATGACTTCACATATGCCATTGCATTAAACTTTACCAATTTTTTAAATGTCAGCCTTAAGATTTGAGAACTAATGAAATTGTATTATATGAAAGAATTCTAATATGTTTTTATTAATGTTAGTTTTGTTTTTCACTACTAACTTGAGTAATCTAAAAGAGCTACCATTAATTCAATACTTTATTCTCTTGTTTTTTGTTTCCCTAATCATATCTTTCTCTTTTTCTTTCTGCTATGTAGTCTAGTCTAGCCTTGTACTCATGATCTTCTTGACTCTGTCTCTTGAAAGATGGAATTATAGGTATGTCCACTACACCTGGCTTTAATTGAGTACTTTCTTTATAACACACACAAATGATCCCATTTAATTATTGTTACTACTCTTTAATGGAGTTGTTTTAATTCAAATGTTATGTCTAAGGAAAAGGTCCATGGAAGCTAGATGAGATTTTTCAGGCAAAAAATAGAAAACATGGTATAAAAACTCACTCATTTTCTAGCTACTTTCAATTTGCTTTCTTAAAAAATAAATCTCAGTATTTAGATACATTTTACATAGTAAAAGATGTTTAAGATAGTAAAAAAATGTTTGTCCCAGCCTCCTGGCTGGTTTAACCCCAAAATAACCACACAGAAACTGTATTAATTAAATCACTGCTTGGCCCATTAGCTCTAACTTCTTATTGGCTAACTCTTACATCTTAATTTAACTCATCTCCATTAATCTGTGCATCACCATGAGGTCATGGCCTACCAGCAAAGTTCCAGCACATCTATCTCTGGCACCGGATCCATGGTGTCTTCCTGACTCTGCCTTCTTCCTCCCAGAATTCAGTTCCATCTTCCCCCGCCTACCTAAGCTCTGCCCTATTAAGGGTAATTGCAGCACATAGAGGGGACTCCCACATCATAAGATTGTAGATGTTATTAAAATAATATTTTGACTTTTGTGTATACTATAATGTCTAAGAACTTCAGTAGCCATCATTAGTTACTGTCCTCAGGTCTTATTTTTAAGTTCCTGCCACTGAGTCCTAGTCCTTCCACTGGAAGGGATGGCCAGTTCAGGCTCCATATTCCCCATTTCTGGGAGTCTTAGCTAGGGTCACATTTTAAATTCCTGGGAGTTTCCATTGTACTAGGTTTCTAGTTCATCTTTAAGATGTCTTCCAATTCCAGTTGTCACTCCCAATACTCTCTTCCTCTATCCTACCCCCACCTGAGCCTTCCTGTTCCCATCCCCAACCACCCTCTACCCTTGATGTTATTCTATTTCCCCTTCCCAGGGAGATTCCTCCATCCTGCCTTGAGTCCTTCTTGTTACTTAGCCTTTCTGGGACTGTGGATTAGAGTATGTTTATCCTTTACAACTAATATCCACTTATAAGTGAGTACATACCATGTTCATCTTTCTGAGTCTGGGTTACCTCACTTGGAATGATTTTTTTCAAGGTTCATCCATTTGCCTGCAAACTTTATGATGTCATTATTTTTAACTGCTGAATAGTACTCCATTGTGTAAATATACCACATTTTCTTTCAATTCTTCAGTTGAGGTACCAGGTTGTCTCAGTTTCTGGCTATTAAAAATAAAACTGCTTTGAACATAGTTGAACAAATGTCCTTATGATTTGATGGAGTATCTGATAGCTATATGCCCAGGAGTGGTATAGTTGGGTCTTGAAGTAGATCAGGTCCCCATTTTTCTGAAAAACTGCCATATTGATTGCCAAAGTAGCTATACAAACTTTCACTCCCACCAGCAATGGAGGAGTGCTTCCTTTGGTCTACATTCTCTCCAGAATAAGCTGTCACTTGTGTTTTTGATCTTGGCCAATCTGACAGGTGTAACATGTATGACCTACAATTTGTCCTGCCAGAAGATGTACTGGGGTAAAGGTGGCACAGAAACTATGGAAGTGGCCAACCAAGTGGTCCAGTTTGGGACCCATACCATAGGAATGGACCAAGGCCACTCCTAACTGCCTAGATGGCCAGGAACCTGAAACTGAGTGTCCCAGAGACCCAGGATAGAATCAAACATGATAGAAAAGAGTCAATAAAATGATTATTAATGATACTCTGCTATATTCATATATTGGTGCCTAGCCCAGTTGTCATCAGAGAGTCTTCATCCAGCAACTGGTGTAAACAGATGCAGAGACCCACAGCTAAACATTAGCTTCGCCCTGCAGAAGAAGGGGAAGAAGGATTGTAGGAGGGGGTAAAGGACACCACAAGAAATCCCCCCAAATCAACAAAACTGGGCTCATAGGGGTTCACAGAGACTGACCTGGCAACCAGGGAGCCTGAATAGGACTGACCTAGGCCCTCTGACTCTATGTCTTGGTCTTCTTATGGGATTCCTAACAGTGGGAGCATGGACTGTCTCTGACTCTTTCACTGGCTTTTGGGACCCTTTCCTCATACATCTTGGTCAGTCTTAGTAAGGGAAGTGCCTTGTCTCACTGTAGCTTGATATGCCATTTTTGGTTGATAATCATGGGAGAACTGCCCTTTTCTGAAGAGAAATGGAAGAGGTGTGGAATGGGAGGGCAGTGGGGAGATGGAGGGAGAGACTAGGGGGAGAGGAGGGAGATGAAACTGTGGTCAGGATGTAAAAAATTAAAAAAAAAAAAAAAACATTCCAACCACTGATATCCACCAAGGCCCCCTACACAGTGGCTGTCAACCAGTGGCTCTACTTACCTGGAATCCATTTGTTCCCTAAAATTGCAACTTTAATTAAGCCTATTATAAATGGCAATATCTTTTGAGAGTGTGTTGTTCAGGATGCCTGCATCTTTCTGTCATAACTGCTTTAATCCAACACTTGAAACAACCACCCTTTTCTCTAGCCTTCCACAGTTATCTCTTGAGTGGAATTTAAGTTGTGGCATCTTTAGAATTTCAGCAGGTAATGATGGAAGGACACAACTCCATGAGGGTGGTAGGAAAACTGTGGCTTTACATACCATTAGATGGGCTCTTCATAATCAGTAAAATACCAAAGGGGGAAAGATCTACAAGAAAAAAGAAGAAGGAGAAGAGGAAGAAGAAGAAGAAGAAGAAGAAGAAGAAGAAGAAGAAGAAGAAGAAGAAGAAGAAGAAGAAGAAGAAGAAGAAGAAGAAGAAGAAGAAGAAAATCAAGCAAGTAATAACATGAGCAGCTGGAGAGAGAAGAGCAGGGGAGCAGCTGATGGGCCGGAGGGAAGGAAAGATGAGATTTTCAGTGAAAACCCGCTATTACTCAGAAGCAATCTTTGATATAGCTAAAAGATGTTTAACAAGAAAAGGCCTGACCAACAAAGCAAAACAAGGAAAATTTTAAATGCTAAATATAACTTACATAAGATCCAAAATAAGAAGGCATAAAATGGTTCTGGCATTTAGGATAATAAATACAATTTAAATCACAATTAAGGGCCTTCTAAAACAATTTTCTTCAGAATATTGGGGTATTAATGAATAGAAGATAATTAATTATTGCAATATTGATTGCTCTTAAAAGTCATGCTTCTAGAACATTAAGTACTACTGAGAAAACTGGTTATGTTTTAGTTGATTCACTGGTGGTTGTGAAGAACTAAGTAGGAATACTTACTATTAAGCCCCACACAATGAAACCTTTGGGGTCAGATTAATATGTAACTTAGCAGTTGGCTTTAAAGATAGTTTTGAATGGAATAGGGAATTAGCGATAAGGGAAGGTACCCGAAACTTAATGGCCTAAGATAAGAATCAGTTAATGTCTAACAGTTTCTTAGAATCAGAAATTTGGGGTGACCTTGCTAGGTGATTCTGTCTCAGAATCTTTCATGATGCTGTAGTTTAAGCTCAGGTTATACATCATCTGAAGACCAGAGTGTAGCTGGAGGACCCACTTCTGAGGTCAGACATTTAGTCATGTGACTTATGTTGGCGAAAGACCTCTTTTGTTCTTTTCTGGTCACTCAACCTCATTTACCATAGAGCTGCTTATGGCTATGAGATCTCAGCTGGCTTCCCCCAAGGGAAAAAGAGTAGGGGGGGGAGTGGGTTACTATGGACGACCTGATAAATATCAAAGTGTACTTTGCATGCTCTCTGTAACCAGGAGGAGGGGTATCTTTTCACAGCATGATGCATGCTGGCTTCTGTTGTTGGTTTATTTTTTCCTCTTTATTCTTTGGGGTCCCATCACCCAGATCCCAAATAAATGCATGGAGGCTTATTCTTTCTTATGAATGTCCAGCCATAACTTGACTTGTTTTTTTGCCAGCTTTTCTTAGCTTAAATTATCCCATCTACCTTTTGCCTCCCAGCTTTTACCTTTCTCTATCTCTGTATATCTTTTCTTTCCTTCTTATTCTGTGTCTGACTGTGTCACCAAGCAGTGATTTAATTAATACCGGCTGGATGCCTGGCCCCTGATATCCTCCTCTCCTTCTTTTTCTTGCTCCTTCTTGCTCCTTGATCTCTCCTCCCTGAATTCTCCTCCCACATCTTCTTCCTTTCCATTTTCATGAGTAGCTATTGGTCATTCAGCTCTTTATCAGTCCAATAAGGTATTTAAGGCAGACAAATAATCCAGCTTCACAGAGTTAAACAAATGCAACATAAAAGAATGCAACACATCTTTGCATCATTAAAAGAGTGGAACTGATTTTTTGGGAGCCCACCAAGGCCAGCTGGACTGGGACTGAATAAGCATGGGCTGAAACTGGACTCTCTGAACATGGCGGACAATGAAGGCTGATGAGAAGCCAAGGACAATGGCACTAGGTTTCGATCCTAATACATGAACTGGCTTTGTGGGAGCTTAGCCTGTTTGGACCTAGATAGAAGTGGGAGGACCTTGGTCTTCCCGCAGGGCAGGGAATTTGTACTGCACTTCAGTATCGAGAGGGAGGGGGAATGGAGTGGGGGGAGGAGAAAAGGAGTGGGGATAGGGAAAGGGGAGTGGGGGGAGGGGGCAATATTTGGGAGGAGGGGGAGGGAAATGTGAAACGGGGACAGGTGGAAATTTTAATTAAAAAACAATAAAAATAATAATAAAAAAGATATCCTACAGCATAAACAAATCTTCAACTAATATTCCACAACAGGCTCCTATTCTCTTGTTCTCTTTTCATGTCTTACCTGTCCTAATATGTTGTCTGCATTTTGCTTATGGATTGACATTGATTATAAACAAATAACTTAATAGGCTTTGCAAATATTTTCTTTCAAGATTGATTTTTGTATCTTTCATTCACATTTTTATTTGGAAATACTTAGTCTATTATTTCATTTTATGCTAAGTGTCTTTTAAATATGTAACAGTTTGCGTTTGTGTCTTTATGTTCTTAACCAAAATGATTATTTTAACTGGTATTTTCAAAGGATTCAGTTTGATTCACAGTTTCAGACTCTATGTTTTGGGGCCCATTGTGAGCAGAACATCATGTTGGTAAGGGATGTGATGGACAGGTGGCTTCATGGCAGAGAAAGGAATGTGGTTAACCAGCTGACTTTATCTTTCCCCTTTGAATTCACGTCAGTCCCCTAGCCCCTGTGATGGTACCACCCACATTTGTCATTGTTGCAGATACATCTGGAGGGGTTTATTACCAATCTCTTAGGTTATTCTCAATCCAGCCAAGATAACAATGAAGATCAACAACCACAGCTACAACTTTTGTCGGTTTCATACCCAAATACATCATCTTAAACCTAACACCTCTCCCTGATCTCCAAAGAATCAAGTCCTACTTAGACTACAAAAAAGGATTTAGTTGAAATCAGGAGTTTCTGTCATCTTACCAGTTCCAGCATTATTCAAAAGTAAGCTCAAAGTCTTCTATCAGATTCATGGAAAACTCTCAGCTGTGAGCCTTTGTAAAACAAAGCAAATGGCATGCTTTTAAAGCACAGAGAGATAAAATAAATACTCATCTCCTAAATGAGAACAGCAGCTGGAGGGCTGGCTCAGCTGCTAAGAGCACTGGCTGTCCTTCCCGAGGTACTGGATTAGGTTCCCAGCACCCACTTGTTGGTTTGCAACTACCAGCCACTCTGGTTCCAGGGGGTCCAATGCTCCCTTTTGGCTTCCCTTAGCACCGGGCACACACATGCACTTGGTACACAGATGTACATGCAGGCAAAACACCCCTACACATAAAACTAAAATATATAAGTCCCTCCAATTTTCTTAAAAAATAAAATGTAGGAACAAGAAAATAACAAGAAAGAATTAGACCACAGTAATACTAAAACCCAGAAAGGCAAACACTGAATTATAACAGTATGCACAGTTTTGTGATATAACCGCAATAGTCTTACACAGTCCCACTTCTGCAGCCTTCTCATGTGCCACCTGCTCTCTCTCTCGCTCTCACTCTCTGGCTGACTCCTCTCACATCCTCTCCATTCCATCATCACTAGCATCCTGGAGTCTTGGGTATAAGGGTAACTTTGTCCTCACAGCTTCACACATTGCCTTCCCATGGGACCCCTACGGGGAATCCCATATTACCCAGGCTTCTAGGCTTAGCGTTGGGATCTTGGTAAAAGCTTCCCTGGCTTCATAACTCATGTATTTTGCATGCTTGCAAAACCAGCATCATGTGATATGGTTGCAAGAGCTTGGTGACTTTCTCTAAGAAAACGCGTCCATAGGCACCATTGTACAAGCAGGGTACCCTGATATCTCTGTCTTCTCAAAGGAAAGTTTTTAAGATTAGTTTACAATTTTATACCCTGGGGTGAAGTATGGGCAATTTCTTATTGTCCTGATGTAGAATGCCTGACATCGCTCTAATAACACTAGTCTCTGTAACAACCACAAGCTCCGTACCTACAACTCTGAACTTTCTCCTTTTCTGACCAAGTGACATGTCTTTTCAAATATTTTTTCATTGCTTTTAAAAATTATCATTCTTACTGTAAAGACTAAGCACAGCCAGAAATAATTGCCACAACCTAAACAGTTTGCTGTCTTAAGATAGACTTTACTAAATTATTAAGTTCATAACTTGTAGGTTCAGCCTTTCTAAAACTCTAAGCGTTGTGTAACAGCTTTCTTTGAGACTAAAACCTTCCATTTCGGAAGGAAATGTTTTAAGACAGGGTGTATATAAAGAGGAGGTGAAAGTGAGATACTGCAGGGAAACTCATTAAGACAGGAAGTCAACAACTTAAAATAGCTTCCGGAAGTTCTTGAAGCTGAACAGATTTACTAGGCTCCTCCCTCCTCAACAATATATAAACAGTAAAGACTGCTGAGAATAGGTGTCAGAAAAGTACAGCCACTTATAAGAAACAGAATTCATCCAAACTGCCTAGAAGAAACGAAAGCTTAGCTGCGTGGAAAAGGCTGAAACCAACTGAACCACCTGGAAAGGACATTCTTCAATCTGTTGAGACAGCTGCAGTGTAGCAAACTCTAGGTCTATTTTTGGGGAGCTACCACCCATGCAAATGTCAAAGATCCCCCCCAGTGACATAATTCCTCCAACAATGCCACTCCTCATGGGCCTGTCGGAGCTGTTTTCATTCAGCCTACCACACTTGGCTTTCATTACATTCATGTAAGTTTGAAAACTGTATTTTATCCTTTGTTATCATTATTGATAAAGTTGATATTTATTGACTGTTTACCATTATTAAGACAAAATATTGTCTACTACATAGATTATTTCATTAAATTCTAACTGCTACTTTATGATATATGCATTCTAATTTTCTTTATTTGAAACAAAGAATTAGAGTAACAGAAATGTTCAACATTTTTGATTATACAACTAAAATATGTGGTGGAATATGTAGGCATATTTAGGTCATCTGATTCTGTAGCCTCCACTTTTATTAGTAGATAGACTTAGCAGTCAGAGATTCAAGAATGATCAACACAGAGAAGAGCCCTGACAATATCTGTGTCCTTTATGGGATAATAGTGCTAAGTAACTCCTGGAGGGAATCAGGGAGCAAACAGAGTTGTACGGGCTAGGTGACTGTGAAGTGAGCTAGTCTTCTGTGGAATCAACTCAGTTTCAAGAAATAAGTGATATCCTGTATTTTGAACAATAGAAATATGAAAAATAAGAGAATAAATGTAATTGAATAGATTGGTTTCTGGAAGTATGCATGAAAAACAGATCATAGAGAGTTGAAATGGAAACACTGAGTGGTTTGCAATGAAGAGATTTGACCTAACAAAAACAGTACTCAGTAGGTTCAAGAGTCCCCTTTCAGAAGAATTGTGCTAACATGTTGGCCAAGTAAAAAATCCAATGAACATGGAAGATTCTTTAGAAGGATCAACGTATACTCTTAAAGTGAATAGAAGAAAAGATAGAAGTAATCAGAAGTGTTCAGGGATAAAGAAAATTTGTTTTGTAGAGCTTTGTGTTAGGTAGCCATGATCTCAGGGAGTCTTTTTGGTCATTGGTTGAGGTGAAGATGGAGGGGAAGGTCCGTAAGTAAGAGAAACCTTATATTAAACCCGATACTACTTCCTGCATTTCAGCACCACAGGACAGTGTTTTGTCCCCTCTGGGGTTATACATTCTCTGTGAGTTATTTCCTTAGTCACTTTTCTAACACAGTAAGAAAGTACCCACTAGAACTTGTTCCAAGAAGGAAAATCTAGCTAGGTTTGTGACTACACAGAAGTCCCTGCATTATAACAGAGGGGAATGGTGCCAGAAGTGACTTTGTCCCTCTTGGGAGCCCGAAACAGCTGTGGACCAGTGAGTGCTGTGTGATGAGACCTTCCCTGGGAAGATGCTGCACACATGTCTACTCACCCCAAATAGGGAACCGACAGAAGACCAAAGTATGGACACCACCAAAGTCCAAATTAGTGAACCAAAGAGTATTATTGGGGTTTTTCATAAGTGGGTGAGGGGTTACTTACAGGAGGAGAAGAGACTCAAAGACTCAGTTGGTGACTGAGTGACTCAGTTGGTCTAAGCCTCTTCCAAGTATCTGGTCTGGTTTCTCTTTCTCCCAGGCAACTGACCTGATCTCAAGAGTCTTTCCTGTAGCTTGGCTTTGTTTATCTGAGAGTCATTCTCATCTTTTATTGCTCATTTTGCCAGGGAGGGGCTAATGAATCTGGTCAGTTGAAGGGGGTGTGCTTCCTGGTGCTACTTTTTGCTGTTTACCTTCTTGTTTAATGGACTTTCTGTAGGATGGAATATTTCAGTCTCAGATAAAGCTATTACACAATAACCAAGCCCCAGAGATTGGCTGGAACAAGGAACTGGAACAGAGCTAATAATGTTCAAATATACACCCCTAGTGACCTGTTTTCTCAGCCAGGCCCCACCTCCTAAAGGTATCATAGCACCGCCAGCAGGAGACAACAAACATTCAAAGCATGAGTCTCAGGGGATGTTTTGGAGTTGAACCATAAAAGTCGGGTGAGTATTCCTTTTGATCTTTTTCTGCTGGCAAGCTTTTCTGAATATAGTCTATTTTTGTTGATCTAAATGAATTGAGATAATTAAAGGACTGTTGATAATAGCATGAACCTTGCTGGAGATGGATCAGATGTAGTTTTAGTGTGACAGATTGGAAGGTTCTGTGTTTTACGTGGGTGAGGAAAGGAACAGAAAAAATGGAGAATAATTCACAGAGGAACATAGGTCTGGTCAGCTAGTGGGGCTGTGTTGAGACAGACCACACAGTCACTAATTGTTAGAACAACATTGCACATTCTTCTTGCTAAATACAAGGGTCTTAAATACTTTGTCAGATACGTTTTCTCCGTGTATCAAGTTTGTTTCTTAAATCAATCATTCAACATGAGCTGAGTACTTCCTTTTAAATAAAGGCATCTTTAGAAGGGTGAGTTTTTAATGAGACAGCCAGCAAAAAAAAAAACAAACAATAACACAACATGGAGAAAATGAGTGACTAAGGCTTAGTTAACTGCTTGAAGAACAGAACATGTCCAATAAAGAAGTTATATAGGAATGACATGTTGTTTTAATTATGTCATTCAACATAAATGTAATATAATGTGTTGCATATATCTATTTATGTATGAAAAATGATAGAAAGTCAGTTTTGTATTTTAATTATATTGAAAATATGTCTCATATTACACAAAGAGCTTTATCAGATATCTAAGAAAATATATTTTAGTATTTCTTCCCTCTCCTCCATCTCAATCTCCTCTTCTCTCCTTCGCCGCTTCCCCTTTTCTCTCCCTCCTTCTCTCTGACTTTGGAGGGTCTTGCTCTGTAGCTCAGGCTGGCCTTGAACTCACAGTTCCTGTGCTATAGCCTTGTGAATGATGGTCCCACAGGTACATGTTTCCATGCATGAACTTGCTTTAATATTCTTTATTTATTTCTGAGCGTGATAGGTTCAGGGAGAACCAAGTATTATTCATCCAGGCATGCTAGACATGTTTGGAAAATGAAAGGCATATATTCAATTCTTGTTAGCATTAATGAGCCCTTCTAATAGATTATACACATATTATCTATTTTAATTTATACAATACCAAAATGAGGGAGGTATTATCATTTTGTATACTTGTGCATGTGTGTGTATGTTTAATTGTGGAGGTCAGAAGTCAACACAGGGTTTCTTTTATTGCTCTTACTTATTATTCTTTGAGACAGGCTATCTACCCATGAGAAAGCTCACTGATTTACTAGACCGACTGGCCAGTGAGATTCCCGGATCTGCCGGTCTCTACTTCCTCAGCAGGGGGTTACAGATCTGCGGTGTCATGCCTGGTTTTTCCATATATGTTGGGGACTGAAATTCAGTACTCATGCTTGTTGTGACAGACACATTACCCACTGAGCATTCTTCCCAACTGCTATTTGTTTTATTGTGTCTCACATGTATAGGGAATCAGGCACAGAGTAGGAAAGACACATGCTAACAGTCACACCTGTACTAAAAGGTGAAGAGGGGACCTCAACTCAGGCAGCTGATATGGTCTGCAGTCTTAGCTTTTAGAACAGAATGTCCTGGTAGCCTCTAGACACGGCATCCCACAAACGCGTACAGATCGAAGTCCTGTCTTTCCACTCAGACATTCGAAATTAGTTTCTTATGGTGTGGATCAATTTGATGTTCTGTATGCTGAACACAAATGTGGCAACAACTGACAAGAGTTTGTAAACTATTTGGGAATAAAATTCTATACAGCACATTTCATGACCGTTTGAGCATAAAAATAAGTATGCTTTTTCTTCAGCTTTAACAATGGCTCTCATACATTCACCTCATAAAGGATTTGGGAGGAGTTGTGCTTATCCAATAAGCAACTGGACATTTACTTTGATACTCCCTAGAAATCCAATATCAGTATTTAAGAACCCCACCTATTAGTCCTCCAGATGTTCCCACTCTCACCATCCACAAACTGGCCAAGAGTAAACCTAGTCGCCGTCCCTACCCTCCCTCACTCAAGCAAAGTCATTTTGTGAAACAATCAAATCCATTTGCTTGATTTGTTTTCTTGTCTTCTATTGCTTACCACCTCACCACGCTTAACACATTTCCCACTATATGACTTTGCCTAAAGCACAGCTCTTGTCTGTCCCTTCCCTATTTAAATCCACGGATGGCAATGGGCAGTCTTACTCAGGCTGCTGGCTTCTTCCCGCTGTCCTGCTGTGCCTCTTTCCCTGTCTTCCACTCTTCACGGCCCCTCTGCTGGGAGGATGCTCACGCCAGCCTTGTCCACAAAGATTTTCAGACCAGAGATGGAGACATCGGGAAGCATTTGAATAAATAATGCAAGCTCAAGGTTCTGTCGTTTATGTTTATCTCTATAATTTATTCCCGTGGCTCTAAATCTAAAACAGTGGTGGGAAGTGCAGAGAAACACAGTGTAATTAGTACGGGGTTAGGAGGAACATGGGGTGCACAGCGTAAAAAGGGAGTCGGGGAAGCAGCAGGGGAGAAGATGATCCCATGATTGACATCTCAGCCTGACCCAGAGGAGAAGCATGAGTTACTGAGACAAAAGGAGGAAAAGCTCTTGTCTGAAAATCTCTAGGGGCAAGGTAGGCGTTGAGTCTACTGCTATCAAAGGGCAACGCGAAGATAGTACTGGGAGACGAGAATTTACAGTTAGATAGCTGCTCATTCAGGGCCAGTCTCCTTGTGGCTTGAGCTTGCTGGGAACCCACAGGTCCCTGCCTTGGCCTCCCATGTTTGCTAGCACACTTCTGTGCCTTCTCACACGGTAGCACTCAAGTGTGGTTAAAACGGAGACTGTGCAAGAAAATTGAAGAAATAGCCAAAAGTTGCTTAAGGCAAACACAACAATCACAGTCAACGACTGTAAAGCATAGGTCTCAATGTATATGTAGTTCATTGGGTCAAGATGGAACTCTCTGTGACGTACTCCCCTCCTCTCCTTTGGGGGACTATCGTTAGTGGGCTTTCATCCAATAGTTGGGCTCATAGTAGGTGTCCTTTGCTCCCATCTTGACTCCTGAAAACAACAGTTACGTTAGAACAACATAATTGTTTGGTTCATTTAGTCTGTGATATAGCATATAAGGATCTCCTATAAATAAAATGAAATAAAATGTTAAAATATATTAAAACAATTTAGTTCTACTTTGAAAAGAACTATCCAAATTCATAACAACAACTAACGAGGGAATATTTTCATAATTATTTCTGTCATAGTCAAAAATATTCCTTTCCCTTCTAATTACTCCAGTTGTGAAGAAAATGCTTTTATTTTTGTATAATTTCCGTATTTGTTAATATTTGAGGATAAGTCATAGATGGCCTTTTAGTTAAATAATGTTCAGACACGAGATTACACTTAGGAAATTAATTAGCCCGCCAAGCATTGCTTAGAGTGTTTTAAAGAAGTCTAGTTTATACATGCTGCTGACCCTGCAAAGGCTATCCACGTCTCCAGTTTTCTCTATGGACACAACACTTGCTGGGCCCTGAAGCCAGTATTTAGGAGCCTGGAAATGCCCTGGGATCAGAAGAATATCTGCAGTGTGCAAATCAATGGACTGTGGCTGATTCTTTCATCTCTCCGAAGGGAAAGTGAGCTTGGGAGAGCCCGCTAAGCACCTTGCATCGGGCTGTCACCCTCAATGCACCTTAGCTATCCTGGCTGCCCGTGAAAGGAGAAGATGGGAAACAGAAAGTGTATCATTTCATTCACACGGACTTGTTCTGGAAGTGTGGCTGTGATATGATTTCTGTCAGAAGCAATCTGCTCGATTCACCTCTGTTTTTTGCTTGGGAACACAGCGCGGCCCGTGTGTTTGCTAACCCTAGGTGCGCGGATGCACTGCCTTGTCAAGCTGCATTTGTCTCCACTGCCTACCTGCTCGTTGAGCGGAGCTCAGCCTCGCTGCGGTGGCAGGGAGAGCCTTAAGGCTGCGCAGCGCCTGTCTCTTCATGTAATTAACTGTAGCCCCAGATAGAGAACAAAACTGAGATTTTGTGTTGGGAAAGGGTAATGTGTCTAGACAGGACTTTCTAAGCAGTGAAAAGATTTGTTAGCGTTTCTGTTCAAACAGAAGAACATAGTTTTTGCCTCAAAATATTCTGAAGGCACTGTCAGTTTGCTTCCTAAAAGCAAAGGAAATTTTGGAAAACCTACTTAAGGTGGCTTAAAAGCATCTTCAGAATCCTTCATGATAATGTTAACCTTAATATGCCTTGAAGATATGGAGCAGAAAGAATCTTCCTCAAATGTAGCCCTGGTTATTGTGTAAAGTGTCACAGCTAAAAGGGCTGATTAACATGGGGGTATTTGAGTCAATATGGACAGATAAATGATCAATAGAAGACAGACAAGAGAAGTCCTCTTTATAGTTGAGTGTTAACTGATAGGTTCTGAGGGAGGATGAACTTAGGAAATCACCATTTCTGCCATGTCTACCAGTAGATGCTGCAGAATTCACTAATGAATGTTACTGAGCCTTAGTACATAGAGCCTCACAGTATCTCGGCACAATCTTTATGCATCTGTGCACTAGTGATTCTGGGTGAAGGACTTCGGGAAGCTTGTTGATGTAAGTTTTCTATGCTTGAAACTGTATCAACACTGTCCTCCCCCCAAACAGAATTCGCACGTTGTTTTTAGCTTCTTCCTAAGTCATCAAAACACAAGTCAGTTTGGTTGCTGTTGTTTTTATCAAAACCCTACACAGGCATGGCTTTTTTTTTAACCCGGCATTAGAAATGTTCATGCTGCCTACCAATGTGACTCGCCAGCCGCCAACAACACCTCATTACTATAGCAAGGCACCCAATCAGCACCTGCTTTGATGACGAGGAGGGCATCTTGCATGTTTACAGTTCCTACTCACTGAGATCCACCAGGATTTCCAAGTCCAACGCAAACGTCTGTCTGTGAGTTTAAAGTCCCATTTGACGTCATAGAAAAGAACACTGACCTCTAGGGAAAGAGGGTTTGTGGTTGTTTCTGTGTCATTCTTGGTAAGTTTCCTTTGAAGACGTATGCCAGCGGCCATGCCAGAGGAGCAGTGGGTGGTAACTGAAGTTCCAGGTGTCAGCCCACCAGGAGGAAACTCTCTGACAGGCCAATCTTGTTTAGTCAAGGCCGCGGGACTGCAGACCCTGGGATGTCTTTTGCTTCTGCTGTGCCTTTACGTGTTGGCTGCAGCTCTGTTTCTCTGGTCTCTAGCTAGCATGAGTAGGATGTGGGGAGATGTAGTGTGTTTATCTCTTGGAAACATTCCATTCTACTGGGCAATTTTACCTGGGGATTGTCAAGAAGAGGACCTCTCCCTAAGCTGTGCTGTCTAATTTGATAATAATACTAGTAGCCTATGCAGAGTTTTGATGGATAAAAATAAATACAAGGATATGTTTCACAGCTAAGGCCTGTAAATTCTACTTTAGGAGCTGCTCAGGTTAAAGAATGAAAGGAAAACATTTGAGTCCAGGAACCAGGATGGTTCTAATTCCCTTAATGCTGAAAAGAGGCAGTCGTGTGCCATTAGCTAAAACAAAGCTTCAAAATAACTTCAGGTTGGGCCAGATGCGTTGCAATAGTTTCAAGATAAAAAACCCCAGAAAATGAGCTAGAGTTCACAAGGACACGTAGCTGAGCTGTCTGACTCATTAGGCTAGGGTTGAAAATACAAAAGGATCTGACTGTTGCTAGCTCTCCTTGCTAAGTCTGATTAATAATGAAAGGTAGTGATTAATTTCTTGCACCAATCCCTGACCCCAACTTTTGCTATTGATGAATGGGTGCGCACCCTGGAGACTAACAGTTCAGCGGACTGACTGGTTTATATGTATAAAAGTTGAGGTTTGTGTCTCCCTTAAAATTCCTTGCAAGATAACCTTTCGTCATGAAGCGACTGATTCTATCTTTGTAACCATAACTTGCAAACTGCCAATGCAAGAGCTGACTGAGAAAAATGCCTCGTGCTTGCTCATGATCTAGATATATTGTATTGTAATATTGGGATGACCCTGTTTTTAATCATGTAAGGGGGATGGAAAACATGTTTTTACCTATAATCATTCACTTGAGAAATGGAATGAAACCTGCCTGCCACTCCTTTGCTGTCTGAAAGAGTATTGGAATATATAAGCTATAGAAGAACGTGAGATGGAGAGAGAACGGGGAATAAAGAAGGAGAATAAACCAAGAGAGTGAGTGTTTCTTTTCCTAAACGCCACTTAGAAAGAAAAGTCTAGCTTACACTGACCCCACGGATTCCTCTCAAAATCCTGTGCTGCTGGAGGCTGGTCTCCCAGATAGTGGTGGATGTAGAAGGGAAAGTATGCTCACCCCATAAGATGCTGTTGTATAGCCATAGCAACTACAAAATGCTTATGAGAAACAGGCTAAAACATTGTAATAAAGAGTAAAAATAGTATCGAAGACAATTAGCCTAAATTTTCTTACATATTTTTCATCTTCATTTAATATAGAAAATGCAACGGTGAACAGGTTTATAATTTAACATAGCAGAATTAAGCAATCCAGTGTGTATATGGAAGAGTCATCACTAACAAGGTGAGCAATGCACTAGCATGTGTCTCTCACTGATAAGTGATGATAGGCGTGAGCAGGAAGTTAGCTATATGCTTTGATTGCTGTGCTTGTGGTAAATACATTCCGTCCTGTCCTTTAACTGCGTCCAATTCTGTCGATTATGTGCCTCTTGAGTCAGACTTGAATCCAGACCCACATTGTTCTTTCACAGAACTCTTCTCTGGCTATTCTGGTTTCTTTGATGTTCTAAATAAACTTAAAAGCAGTTTGTCAAGATCCTCAAAAATCTTTAAATTCTTATTCTAATTGAAATCACATTGACTCTGTAGATCAAATTGTAAAAAATCAGCACTTAGCAATATTAACTTATCTCACTCATAAATATCTAGTATCTTTTCATTTACTTAGATCACTTTTTCTACTGGTGTTTTGTAATTTGTAACATTGTATAAACACTGCACAAATTTTAAAAGATGTGTTTGTAAGTATTTTCTCTTAATATTTTGTGTGATTGCGAGTGAACTATTCAGTTTGAAATCACAGTTTTTCACTGCTGGTCTGTAGGAATATAGTTGGCTTTCATTCTTGATCACGTCTTGCAACCCTGTGAACTCTCGCTAGTTCTAGAAGCTCTGTTGCAGATTCTCTAGTTTTCCATGTGAACTTCCTTGCTGTCTGTGGGTTGGGATCATCTGGTCTTCTAAAAGGTTTACCTCTCATTCCCATCTCCCACTGGCCTTAGAAAAGCAACCCCAGTGCTGTAGTGGGTAGTAACAATGAGGAATGAAATCTGTTTCAGCTTTGATGTTAGGGGAAGATCATCGCGTTCCGGACCAGAGTATGATGTTAGCTCTAGATTTTGTTGTTATGAAAATAACATATGATAAAAAATTCTCATCCTATTTCTATTTTGTTAAAAACTTTTATCAAGCATGAATTTAGAATTTTAATGGTTTAGAAAACAATTTTATTGTATTTACTTATTTTATTTACTTACTGTGTGTATGGTATGTGCACCGTCATCTATGGGACACAGATGGAGGTTAGAAGACAACTTACAGGAGTCTGCTCTCTCCATGCACCGTGTAGGTCTTGGGGATCAAGATCAGATCCCAGGCTTGGCAGCAAGTTTCTCTATCCACTAAATCATTTCACTAGACCCTCAAGTTGAGACAGTAGCAAGTTTCTCTTATTAGCCTAATATAGAAAATTATACCAACTGTGGTAGTTTGAATGTAATTGACCTCTATAAGCTCCTGGGGAATGACACTATTAGGAGGTGTGGCTTTGCTGAAGTAGGTCTGCCCTGTTAGAGAGAGTAAGTTATTGTGGAGGCGAGCTCTGGGGTCTCATATATGCTCAAGCCACACCTAGTGGTTTAGCACATGTCTTGTTGCTGCCAATCAAAATGTAGGACTCTCAGCTCCAAAACTATGTCTGCCTGCATGTCACCATGTCCCACCATGAGGATAATGGACAAAACCTCTGAAACTGTAAGCCCCCACATTAAATGTTTTCCTTTATAGGAGTTGATGTGGTCATTGTATCTCTTCAAAACAATACTAATCCTAAGACACTGACTCTCAGTGCTGAATCAGGATTTCTATAATGAATCTAAGCTGTTACAGAAATTTTGATCACCACCGCCCTTTTAAATAGCTGGATCTGCTTTCTCAGTATTTTGTTGAAGATTTTTCCATTTTGTATCTCTGTCCATGTTAGTCTGTAGTTTTCCCAGATTTTGTTTTGCTTGTTTGTTTTTCGTTCCTTTTGCATTTTGAGACAGGGTCTCAGTAAGTTACACAGGTAGTCTTGACTTCCATAGCCCAGGCAGGCATTGAACTTGGGATTGTTCTCCCTTAACTTCCTGAGCAGCTGGGATGTTTTCTGTTCTTTGAAGATCCTTGCTGAGATTTGGGATTGAGATGATGCTGGCCCTCAGAGACTAGATGGGAAGTTTTCTTATCACCTTTCAATTTCTTGAAAAGATGATAGCATTAGAGCAGTATTTGGTAGACTTTGAAGTCCTGTGAGCTGAGTTTTTTCATTTACCAGGAGTGCTCACTGCTAATCTCCTGCCTCAAGTGGAGATATGAATGCTGTGTATTTCGTCTTGAATGAGTTCCATGGTTTATGTTATTCAGGTAGCTGGCACATCCCATCTAAACTGTCAGATTCATGGCTGTAGAGCTTCACAGTGTGTACTTACCTTCTCGGTGTCTGTGGGATTAACAGCTGTGCAGCCACTTGTGATATTTTTGTGTTTTAATTTTTCTTGTTAGTCTAACTAGACATGCACTGCTTTTAGAACGAGGCCTTTACCTCATTCATTTTTTTTTCTGTTATTTCATTGGTCGGTGCCCTAAGTTTTATCATTTCCCATATCTGCTTGCTTGGAATTAATTTGTTCTTTTTATAGTATCTTAATTTGGAAAACTTAATTATTTACCTTATTTTTCTTTAGAAATATAAACATTGAATGCTATTAATTTCTCTCAAATTTTCTCTTTATTATTTGTGTCTTCCACACTTGGTGTTTTTATTTTTATTTAATCAACGCATCTAGAAATTTTTATTAGCTTAAAGTATTTTACTTCAAAATATTTTAAAGTTTCCTTTGACACTTTTTCTTTAATCTGTAAATTCTTTAGAAGAAAAATGCAAACTGTGTTGTGAAGGTATAACATTTAATACGGATTTTTGGCACTTGATAATTTTTAGACAACTAAATAATATTTTTATGTGGAATGCCATTTTAGCTTTTAATAAATAAAACATTTATGGATCCTTCTTGAAAAAAATCAACGTTAACTTACCTGATATAAATAAATGATCACATTTGCTCATTCAATTCAATTCACTATGAGCAGTGTATAACACTTGAAATGAAATTCAGACTCAGCCTCCATCTTCTTAATATTCCTGTGTGTGATGGGGGTTCTGTTATATTCTTTGTAGCAAGACTAACACTGACAATCAAGCAGTAACATTATCCCTGACTCCATGCATTGTCTTAATGACCGTACCACCTCTTGCTTTAGGACTTTTGCTGTTTCAGTCTTCTTGGAGATTATCACATTTGTCTTCGTCCGCCATGTACCTCTCAGCCTAAGGATGCTCCACGAGTCTTTAAAGCACACTTTCTGGGAACTGCCAGGACATGAATCATACGTTCACCGTGGAGCAAGGCCGGGCTAAGAGCCTGGGTTGTGACTGAGCAGTCACTGGGAGGTGGCCCTCCTTCAGAGTTCACTGTAGCTTGGGCGAGTTTGGAGACTTACCTTGAGCAGGCGGAGTTTGAGAAGTCAGTTTGGTACCTGTCTTGGTCTGTGTAATCTCACTTAGCCTGGGTTTAAAGGTTCCCGGGAGGTCAGGATTTTATCCCATAAGTAGCCTGTCTCACTTTGTTGTTGGTCATGAGGTTTTCTTCACAATGGATTTACCATTATTCCGATGGTCACTCTGACAGGGTCTTGATCTTTTGGATGTAATATTTATAACTATAACACACAAGTAAATTTGGATTAAAAGGACAATATCTCATTTTCTTTTAAATGAGCTGATGTTTGCCGTTTTCATTTCACAGTTAAAATAGATTCAGCTGAGGTAGAATTTTGTTGTTTGTTTGTTGTTGAAGATAGGTCTCACTGTGTAGCTCTGACTGATTTGGAACTCACTATTGGATCAACATGGCCTCAGCTCACAGAAATCCGTTTACCTCTGTCTCCTAAGTCCTGGGGTTAAAGACATGCTTCACTGTGGTGAGCCTCAACTTAGATATTATAAAAGTAAGCATAATTTTATTTATGTTTTTCTTCTAAAGGAAGGCATTTTATAATGCATTTCATTTGTGTAAGATGAAAAGTGCATCTTTTAAATTTTATTTTTAATATTTTTGCAATAATATTCGGTAGTATAGAAGAAGTCCAGGTATTTCTTGCTGAGTGAATAATACAGAGACCAGCATGCTGTTTTCTTTTTGTTTTGTCCAAACTCTTCATTATAGTAAGTTTAAATTATTCCCCTCCTAAAGTTAAAAAAAGCTTTTCTAGTATCATGTTTATATGAGAAAATTGATTTTTCCATTCATATTCTGTAGAGAAAAGTTACTTGTATATTTGTTGGAGAATTATTTTCCAAACAAACCTGTCTTGGAACTGTGCCTAGCAAGTCCTCAAGGCCCCGTGAGACAGCTCCAAGACAGGTATGTTTGGGAAATATTTTTATGCAGAAAAAAAAAGGCATCAGGAGAAAATGGTGAGGAGGTTTCCACCACTGGGTTACTGTGGCAAGTTTAATGGCCTCTGCAACGAGTGACAGACAGACATTCAGGTCCACACCTCCCGCTTCCAGCCCTCCTGCTTTGTGCTCTGGGCCTTCGGTCTTTCTTTCCAGTTATCATTACTATGTGAATTATGGTGTTTTGATACTCATCGGCCTAATGCTGGCCCTTCCGTGACTGCCCCTCCCTCCTCCTCAAGGAGCAAGGCAGCTTGCTCATGCGTTCTTCTGTCTGCTCTCGAAGGTCTGAGCTTTCATTACAGCCAAGCACCTGCTGCTCAGGCCTGCCTCCTCCGGGTTTCAGGGATGTCCTTAGTCTTCCCTCAGCAAGCCCATTTGTCATCTGCCTCATCCTTGGCGGCACCTATTCTTATACCAGTAATATTACAGCTTGCTCACATCAGCTTCCCCTCGGCTTCTCACTTAAGTGTGCCTGTATTATCCTAAAGAGCTTCCCACCCCAGAGTTATTTTCGAATGGCACAATTTCAAGTCCACTGGCCCGGAAAATGTCACAAGAATGGAAAGTTCTCACCCATGCCACTTGCTTGAAAGTAGGTTTGCCTCGCTGCACTAACGCAGTTAATGTTAGTGAAACTGTCTACCCGTGGCATGTCCCTACTCACTAACTGCTGAAGTATAGCTCTATCGTGCAAACAGCTTAATGCCATTAGTGAGAACCAAATAAACATGGAACTGTACGTATGAACACATGTGCTTTGGTATGACTGTGACCCTCATGTCCTAGGTCCTCTTTAGCCTGAAGTCAAAATAAGGTCACCCAGCAAATGCTCCTGTTTCCTGGCTAAGGGCCTCCCCTGCATAGTTCCCAAACCTTTTGTCTTTCATAAGATCGTACCCTAGGTCACCTGGGTTGTTCCTGATGTTTCCTAGTATGTGTGGGCAGTCATCTGGTGGTAGCCTGGTCCTCTGTGAGAGCAGGACTCAGAAGGAAGATGTCCATTCTGCCACAGGTACTCCCACAATGCCAAGGCTCCCCTGCTCCCGAGAGAGTCTTTCTGTGACTTGTTTTATCAAAGCTTCCAGTGACATGGAATGGTGTGTCTCATTAGGTTTATAGTCAGGATGCTCAAATATGTTCTTTGGGGAATATGTATTCTAATGAGATTTTACAGCAATAGAATATATAAATATTTTTAATTTTTCCTAGGGAAACAAAATATTTCACATATAAATTCAGCTGTATATATGGTGTGTGTGTGTGTGTGTATGTGTGTGTTCGTTCCCTGTTATTGCCATGTCAGCACTGAAATGCCTTTCAACACTGAGATCCAGCACCGTGTGTATCTTATGTTGTACAGTGCCTTCTGAGGAAGTCCCTCCTTCACACCTGAATTGATTTGGGAGCTGGCTGAAGGACTCACACTTGATACCCTTTTCCTATTTCCATTATCTTAGACTCAAGTGCACACGCATGCACACCAGCCATGCTCAACTATTCAGATAAGAGACCCAGGTCTTCTTTGTGCCTCCTCTTCCCACCAATCACAACTTCCTGTCCATCAAAACCCAAATGCCTAAGGGTTTTCTACTTCACCTTATAAGATTAATTGCAAGCTAGGTTTTCTTTTTCATTTTACAGCAACCAATTTTAGTAAATTGATTCTTTATAAAATGGGAAATAATAGGAATGTACAATATTACGTATTACTCAAATAATTTTTCCAAGATTTATTTTATTGGATATGTTTAAGCAGAAATAATTTATGCTACCTGGTGGCATAGAATTGAAAGGTACAAATATATTCCTTCCTGCTGTGTAAGTGCTGAAGAGAACACATAGCATTTTTTACTGTCTCTTCAAAGATTTTTTATTATTTTTATTTTTTTTAAATTTTAATTGTTTTATTGAGCTATGTATTTTTCTCCACTTTCCTCCCCTTCTACCCTCTCCCATGGTCCCCATGCTCCCAATTTACTAAGGATGTCTTTTTCTATATCCCATGTAGATTAGATCCATGTATGTCTCTTTTAGGGTCCTCTTAGTTGTCTGGGTTCTCTGGAATTGTGAGTTGTAGACTGGTTTTTCTTTGCTTTATGTCTAAAAGTCACTTATGAGTGAGTACATATGATATTTTTCTTTCTGGGTCTGGGTTACCTCACTCAATATGATGTTTTCTAGATCCATCCATTTGTCCGCAAATTTCAAGATGTCATTATTTTTTTCTGCTGTGTCGTATTCCATTGTGTAAATGTACCTTTTACTAATCCATGCTTTGCTCAAGGGGCATTTAGGTTGTTTCTAGGTTCTGGCTATGACAAATAATGCTGCTATGAACATAGTTGAGCACATGTCCTTGTAGTATGATTGCGCATCTTTTGGGTATATACCCAAAAGTGGTCTTGAGGTAGGTTGTTTTCTAATATTCTGAGAAATTGTCATATTGATATCTAAAGGGGCTGTACCAGTTTGCATTCTCACCAGCAATGCATGAGTGTTCCCTTCACCCTATAACCTCTCAGCATAAGTTGTCATCAGTGTTTTTTATCTTGGCCATTCTTACATGTATAAGATGGAATATCAGAATTGTTTTGATTTGCATTTCTCTGATGGCTAAAAATGTTGAGCATTTCCTTAAGTGTCTTTCAGTCATTTTAGATTCATCTGTTGAGAGTTCTCTGTTTAGGTCTTTACCCCATTTTTTTTATTGGAATATTTGTTCTTTTGATGACAAGTTTCTTGAGTTCTTTGCATATTTTGGAGATCAGTCCTCTGTCTGATGTGGAGTTGGTGAAGATCTTTTCCCGTTCTGTAGACTATTGTTTTGTCTTGTTGGCCGTGTTCTTTGCTTTGTAGAAGCTTCTCAGTCTCAGAAGGTCTGTGCTACAGGGGTTATATTTAAGAAGTGATCTCCTGTGCCAATTCATTTAAGTGTATTTCTCACTTTCTCTTCTATGAGGTTCAGTGTGGTTGGTTTTAGGTTGAGGTCTTTGATCCACTTGGACTTGAGTTTCGTGCATAGTGATAGTTATGGATCTATTTTCATTCTTCTACATGTTGATATGCAGTTTTGTCAGCACCATTTGTTGAATATGCTTTCCTTTTTCCATTTGATATTTTTTTGCTTCTTTGTCAAAAATTAGGTGTTTGTAGGTATGTGGATTGATATCTGTATCTTCAATTTGGTTCCATTGTTCCTCCTGTCTGTTTTTATGCCAATACCAGGCTGTTTTCAGTACTGTAGCTCTTTAGTAGAGTTTGAAGTCAGGGATTGTGATGCCTTTAGAAGTTCCTTTATTGTGTAGGATTATTTTGGCTTTCTCAGTTCTTTTGTTTTTTTCATATGAAGTTGAGTATTGTTCTTTTGAGGTCTGTGAGGGATTTTGCTAGGATTGATGGGCATTGCATTGAATCTGTAGATTGCTTTTGGTAAGATTGCCATTTTTACTATGTTAATTCTATCTACCCAAGAGCATGGAAGATTTTTTCATTTTCTGGTGTCTTCTTCAATTTCTTTTTCAAAGATTTGAAGTTCCTGTCATACAGGTCTTCCACTTGTTTGGTTAGAGTTACTCCAAGATATTTTATGTTATTTGTGCCTCTGGTGAAGAGTGATGTTTCTCTCATTTCTTTCTCAGCCCATTTATCATCTGTGTAAAGAGAGGCTACTGATTTTTTTTCAAGTCAGTCTTGTATCCTGCTATATTACTGAAAGTGTTTATGAGTTATAGAAGTTCCTTGGTAGAATTTTTGGAGCCGCTTATGTAAACTATCATATCATCAGCAAATAGTGAGAATTTGACTTCTTTTCAGATTTGTATCCCCTTGGTCTCCTTTTGGTGTCTTATTTCTCTAGCTAGAACCTCAAGTACTATATTGAGTAGCTATGAAGAGAGTGGACAACATTGTCTTGTTCCTGATTTCAGTGGGATCGCTTTGAGTTTCTCTCCATTTAGTTTGATGTTGGCTGTTGGCTTGCTGTATATTGCCTTTATTATGTTTGGGCTTGTTCCTTGTATGCCTGTTCTCTCCAAGACCTTATTATGAAGGGATGCTGTATTTTGTCGAAGGCTTTTTCAGCATCTAATGAGATGATCATGTGCTTTTTTTTTTCAGTTTGTTTATATGATGGATTACATTGACAGATTTTTGGATGATGAACCATCTCCACATTTCTGGGATGAAGCTGATTTGATCATGTTGGATGATTTTTCTGATGTGTTCTTAGATTCGGTTTTCCAGTATTTTATTGAGTAATTTTACATCAGTGTTCATGAGTGAGATTAATTTGTAATTGTTTTCTTAGTAATTTCTTTGTGTGGTTTGGGTATCAGTGTAATTATGACCTCATAAAAAGAGTTTGGCAATGTTCCTTCGCTCCTGTTGTGTGGAACAATTTGAGGAGTATTGGTATTAGTTCTTCTTTGAAAATCTTATAGAATTCTATGCTAAAACCATCTGGTCCTGGACTTTTTTCAGTTGGGAGAATTTTGATGATTGTTTCTATTTCTTTAGCAGTTATAGGTCTGTTTAATTTGCTTATCTGGTCTTGATTTAATTTTGGTCAATGATATTTATCCAGATAGTTGTCTATTTCCTTCAAGTTTTCCAATTTTGTGGAGTACAGGTTTTTGAAATATGACCTAATCATTTTCGAGATTTCCTCCATGTCTGTTGTTATGCCCCCCTTTCATCTCTGATTTTGTTAATTTGGTTATTCTCTCTGTCTTTTGGTTAGTTTGAATAAAGGTTTGTTTATTTTGTTGATTTTCTCAAAGAACCAACTCTTTTTCTCATTGATTCTATTGTTTTCTTTGTTTCTATTTTGTTGATTTCAACTCTCAATTTGATTATTTCCTGCCATCTAGTTCTCTTGGGTGAGTCTGTCTTTTTTGTTCTAGTTTTCAAGTGTTTTGTTAACTCACTAGTGTGGGATTTTTCCAGCTTCTTTATGTAGGCTTTTAATGTTATGAACTTTCTTCTTAACACTGCTTTTATTGTGTCCCACAAATTTGGGTATGTTGTATTTTCATTAACTTTTAGGAAGTCTTTAATTTCTTCCTTTATTTCCTCCTCAACCCATTGATGATTCAGATGAGAATTGTTTAATTTCCATGTGTCTGTGGTCTTTCTGGAATTAGTGTTGTTTTTGAATTCTAATTTTAAGCCATGTTGATATGATAAGATCCACATGGGTTTATTCCAATTTTTTGTATCTGTTGAGGTTTGCTTTGTTACATAGTATGTGGTCAATTTTTGAGATGTTTCCATGAGATGCTGAAAAGAAAGTATTTTCTTTTATGTTTGGATGGAATGTTCTATAGATGTCTGTTAAGTCCATTTGAGTCATAACATCTGCTATTTCCCCTATTTCTTTGTTAATTTTCTGTCTGACAGACTTGTCCAGTGGTGAGAGTGGGGTTTGAAGTTTCCTAGTATTAGTGTTTAGGGTTTAATGTGTGATTTAAGCTTTAAAATGTTTCTTTTACATATGAGAGTGCCCTTTTATTTGGGGCATAGATAGTCAGTATTGAAATTTCCTCCTGATGTGTGTTTTTCCTGTGACTAGTATGAAATGTCCTTATTTGTCTCTTTTGATTGATTGATTTTAGTCTGAAGTCTATTTTGTTAGATATCAGGATAATTACACCAGCTTGTTTCTTAGGTCCATTTGATTGGAAAATTTTTCCCAACTCTTTACTCTGAGGTGATGTCTGTCTTTGAGGTTGAGGTGTGTTTCTTGTATGTAACAGGATGGACTCTGTTTTCAAATCTAATCTGTTAGCCTGTGGTGTTTTTATAGGTGAGTTGAGTCCATTTATATTAAGGGATATTAATGACCAGTGATTGCTAGCTCCTGTTATTTTAGTTTTCATTGTTGATGATGTTATTGTGCGTGGTTTTCCCTTCTTTGGGATTTGCTACTTTGAGATCATCTATTGTTTGTGTTTTGTGGATGTAGCCAACTTCCTTAGGTTGGAGTTTTCCTTCTAGTACTTTGTGTAGGGCTGGGCTTTTGGCTAGGTATTGGTTAAATCTGGTTCTGTCATGGAATATCTTGCTTTGTCCATCTATGGTGATTGAAAGTTTTGCTGGGTATAGTAGTCTGGGATAGCATCTGTCGTCTCTTAATGTTTGTATAACACTTGACCAGGACCTTCTGGCTTTCATTTTTTCTGTTGAGAAGTTGGGTGTAATTCTGATAGGTTTGCCTTTATATGTTACTTGTTTTTTTTTCCTTTGCAGCTCTTAATATTCTTTCTTCATTGTATATGTTTAGTGTTTTGATTATTATGTGGCAAGGGGAGTTTTTTTGTTGTTGTTGTTGTTTTTGGTCTAGTCTATTTGGTGTTCTATAAGCTTCTTGTATCTTATGCATACCTTTCCTTATGTTGGGGAAGTTTTCTTCTATGGTTTTGTTGAACACATTTTCCGAGAACAGATAGCATTTGAATGAACCTTGAGAGAGCAAAGTTTGAAGTGATTTGGAGTTGCTGTGCAATAGAGAATGAGAATAAAAAGAGCATCAGAACCTCAGTGTTCTCCACCATATTCAAACTTCCAGGAAAGGCAGCTGACAGCCAGACTGACTTGGGAGGAGAGGGGAGGTCTGTGCCAGTTTAACTTCCTTGTTTTCTCCGGATTATGAGTGACCCACCTTCTGGATAGGTGCTTCCATCACATCCATCTAAATATAGAAACCCAATATAACTGCTCAATCTTCGTCTGACATGGGCTCTCTGCAGGTTCCCTTCTGTTCTTACATTGCTTGATCTTTCAAGACACCTGATTCATTACCTTCCTCCTGCTTATGAAATGTTTTCCTGTGCACATCACAGGACAGTCCTTTCCAATCTCTTTTGCTGTGCTGCCCCTGTAGAACTTTAAGACAATTCTGAAGCCATTTATGACAACACTGAGCCCTCTTAGTCTCAGCAGTAATGCTCTCCCGGGAACCAAGGACATAGCAATTGCCCACACACATACTGAAATGTTGGGAACTTTCCAGCATCTCCCTAAGTCCTTGTGAATGTTCTCCAAATAGAACTCAGTTATTGAATAGGGGCAAGATAACCCTTAGGTGTTGATTCAGTTACTGATGTTTTGACTTAGGCCCTGGGAAAGGGACAAAGTGACCTTCAGATGTTTTCCCTTACCTCATCTGATCTGGCAACCACTCTCCAGCCAATTATTGGTAATAACCCTTTTGAATAAGCCAATCTAATAGTTAAAAAACAACCCTCAGACACTCCCTTCCTTCTGTGGCTTTTTCCTTTAAAAATAGCCTGTACCAGCCATTTGGGGTCTTTCTAGCCTCCCAAATGCTGAAATACCCTGTCATGACAGAATTAATAATATCCTCATGCTTTTACATCAGCTGTGGTGTGAGAGATGGTCTCTTGAGGTTACTCCTTCTCAGTGATTGTACTCAGGGTCCAACACCCCCTTGTTTGTAATAAATCTAAATGTCAGAACCCCCAGGGCTCTCCAACCTCCTTCACTCTACTGTCTATGTATCCTAGATGCTCTCATCTGCTTCTGTGTTTGAAAGGTCGTTCAGATAGCACTGTGTCTCAAACCCACAGCCCCAGTTCCCATATCTTCACATCCACGAATGCAATGTCATACCAAATGAGTATTGGTAAGTGCAGTAGAGATTCAAGTTGTACACATCAATATGCTAATAGCATTTTTTCCCTTAAATATTCTCTGCTCATTCCATTCATGTTTCCCTCAGGCAGAATAGCTGAGAATTTCTTTGCTGTATGTGTTCCTTCAGGAACCATAACCAAATTCCTTCTTCACTCACTCTCAAGTTCAACAGAACAATCTGTTCATCACTTGTTATTGTTGTTCAAATCCTCATTCATTTATTTTCTTATCCCAGCCAAGATAGTTTGTTCTACAACAGTTAATAATTAACTGATCTCTGCTTTCTTTACTACCCCATTGGCCCACATCCCTTCTTCACTCAGATTTCAGTTACTGCTTTGGAATGAAAACCACATATTTCCCTCATGCTGGACACTTTTCATCAGATTGAGAATAAAATTTCCTTACCTTGGCTCACAAGACGCTCCATACTCTTTCCCACCAGCTCATCTGGCCTCACTGTCCTACTTCTGATGGACTCTTTGACTTTCATCTTCCTCTTGAGCACTGAATTCTTTCTTTCTCCATCTAGAGCTGTGATGTAGCTGGAACTCGGCCTTCCTCCTCTTTTCTCAGAGATCTTTACTGTGTGAGAGCACTCACACAGTTTCTGTCTGCTATGTTGATTTAATTCTCTGCGTAACAGCATTTTCAGATGTTTGTTTCTTGATGATCAACTCCCAACATGCGTAGGGTGCATTTTGTTCATGCCTGTATTCTCAGTGCTCAGAACAATTCCTGAAACTGTAGACGTTACAAAATATCTATCAAGGCACACCTTCTTATTTGTGAATTTTCATTCCCTTAAAACAGACCAAACAAACAAATCCAACAAATAAAACCCAAGAGAAACAACACACAACATCCAGCATCCTGCAGAGTCCAGAAAAGGGTATTGGACCCCTCAGAGGTAGTCACAGGTGTTTAAGAGCAACCCAATGTTGGTGGGTACTAGAAACCAAGGTCTAATTTTCATAGCTGAGAAGCAAGTGCTCTTTACTGCTAAGCCATATCTATGGTCCCTAAAAAATACCATTTAAGAGGTGTGAACCTCATCTCGGAAACACACTAGAGCTGACCCTGTGGTCGGAGACACAGGTGAGCCAGCTCGCATGAGGGCCTGAGGGCAGGAGAATTAGCCCTACCCCTCACCAGCTATAGCACATAGGCAACACAGGCAACAGTACCCTGCACCCCACCTTCATAACACACTAGAACCGGCACTGTTGTTGAGATGCAAGTGAGCCAGTCCCTAAGGCATGGGAGTAGAACTGATCCTGACACCTCCTCATAGTCTCCCCATAGCAATCAAGAGAAAGCACCCTGTTCTTTGTCTGAGTAAAACAGCAGAGCTGGCCTTGACAATACGACTGAAGGGGATGCAGATCTGGGGGCCTGAGAGCAGGAGAACTGGCCTTGCTGCTCCTTGCTGTAGGCTGCATTGGGCAAGCAGAGGCCATGCTGGAGAGCGTGCCTGGGTGGTGATGATGAGGGAAAGCTAGCGAGCCAATCAACGCAGCTGTCACTCAGGCCCAGGACCAGGGCTATGGGTTGGTCCACCCCCATCTACTGAATCTATGAACTATGAGCATGTGAAGGAGATGAACCTACAGATCCCAAAACAGCAGGGTCTCCAAGCCACAAAACAACAGGATATAGAAGAGGAGCCCATGTGAGAGCCCATTATCGGTGGTGTAGAAGAAACCAGAGGCCTCAAGTCAGACCAACGACTCTTGCGGTTAAGTAAAGACAAATGGACTAAAGGGTAAACTATGTGACTCAATGGGTCACACTATACTTTCCATAGCAAGATTCTTTTATTTTCTGTTTTTGTTTTTATTTCTGTTTTGTTTTTCTTTGTATTGTTTACCTTTTTTTTTTTTCATTTGGTTTTGATTTTGGGAGGAAGTTACAAGGGCAGATCGCAGATTTGAGGAGATGGGAGTAAGTGGAATAGAATGCCTGATGTGAAATCCGCAAAGAATCGATAAAAGGGCAAAAAGAAAGAAAAGGGCATTGGGTCCTCTGGAAGAGAATCGCAGGCAGCTGTGAACCACCAGAGCTGTGTTGGAAACGAAACAGGAGTCCTCTGCAAAGCAGTGAGCATGTGTAACTAATGAGCCGTTCTCCAGCCCCCACAGACCATTCTGGTGTTTTTGTTTGTTTGTTTGTTCAGTGCACTATGTCCTGGTTATGAACAGAACTGTTTATTTTCTAGTTACAGCTTCCTATATTTATATCCCTCAAATTGTTTATTTGTGTACCTTTTCTTTTCCTGAAATGAAACTACTAACTGCCTACCAAATTTCTACCTTTTTTTTCTCGCCTCTTTAAGATTTGAATTCAGTGTCGTCAAAAATGCTAGCTGCTTTGGTGCCCGTTGCAGATATAGATTTCCTATGACATAAAAAGTGGAACCCATTATGTGCCATCTTTGAAAAGAGTATTTGAAAGGTATTGACTAAACGATTAGGGGATATTCTTTGTCATTTGCATCTTGTCAGTCTTGCTGCCTGGGACTGCAGCAATGGCTCTGAGGCAATAGGAAGAAGGGAAAGATAAGGAGATGGTAGAGAGAAAAGAAGACACACTTTCAGTCACAATAAGTCAATGTCATACCAATTTTGGGCTGACAGTCTCTAGGTGTACGGGTAACAGGAAAGCAACCCAATCATGTTTAATCTTCCATTGTTTGAGTTTTCTCAGTTCTCTGCAGCTGAGACTCATACTGATTTCTCAGTCCCAAGGAAAACATGGTATTTTCTGGAATGTTGAAACTATCAGAAAGTCAGTCTTAGTAAATTGCTTTATAAAATGTTCTTGTTAGTCATGTGACATAATTTGGTGGTACAGCTTATCCCTGTAAGTGCTGAATTTTCCTGACCTCTATTTTGATAAGACACTATAGTTTAGAGAAGGGATTTGTGCTCTAAGGACTAACAATCATATGTTTTAAAACTTACTGACCTTTGACAAATTTCTTAATGTATCCAGATCTTACTTCTTGATATCAGCTCATATAATTTTAATAGCATATGCCTTTTGGAGAGTTTGCAGAAATGTTGGAAATTATCTCTTGCTTGAGGTCACACCTCTCCACACATGTTATAAGGAGGCTGCTTGTTGGTTTCCAGCTGCTCAGCAGCTCAGATCCAAAATAATCACACAGGAACTGTATTAATTAAATCGCTGCTTGGCCTGTTAGCTCTAACTTCTTATTGGCTACCTCTTACATATTAATTTAACCCATTTTTAGTGATCTGTGTATCACCATAAGGTTGTGGCCTGGCCAGGCTGTGGTGGCACACGCCTTTAATCCCAGCACTGGGAAGGCAGAGGCGGACGAACCTCTGTGAGTTCAAGGCCAGCCTGGTCCACAAGAGTTAATTCCAGAATAGACTCAAAAAAACAAAACAAAACAAAACAAAAAAAAACTACAGAGAAACTCTGTCTCAAAAAAAACCAAACCAACCAAACAAACAAACAAACAAAAAAACCCCAAACAACAACAAAAAAATCCTATAAAGGTAAGGTTTAGGGGATGTGTATGGTGAAAAGGTTGTGGCCTGCCAGCAAAGTTTCAGCACATTTGTCTCTGGTGGCTCCTCCATAGCTTCTCTCTGACTCCACCCTTCTTTCTCCCAGCATTCAGTTTAGTTTTCCCTGCCTAGCTAAATTCTGCCTTGCTATAGGTCCAAAGCAGTTTCTTTATTCGTTGATGGTAATTTACAGCATACAGAGGGGAATCCTACATCACACACATATCTAAATTTGTAAAAGAAAATCACTGGATTACAATTCTAAGATTTGTGCATTTTTCTTAGGTAAATGATGCCTTAATTAAACAGATATCATAAATAGGTGTGCCATAAATGGAGAACAAGGAAACTCCCTTATTTCAGTGTTTTAACACGATGCCATCATTTCCTTAGTGAAGATGGGGAGACTCATTCAGAGGGGAGGAGAAATTCACAGGCATTTTAAACTGAAATTCAGAGACAGAGGGTTGCATTCTACTAGGAGTGCAGACAAAGTACCATATCTTGCTGAAGTTTTCTTTCCTACTCTTGGATTGTTCTATTAGTGAACCTTAATGCCAAACCTGAAATTCGTGATACCTTTGTGACATTAATTGAAGAGTCGCCTGTGCTAAAGAGGACAATAGGTAATTTATATTGAATCAAATATGAGAGGCCATGACCCAGACACATGGGTTCAGATTGCCTTGTTCACACTACGCTTGTGGAAGATGTTCCATGAACATTGATAATCACAGAACAAAAGAAAAATATAAGGCAATGCATTTGCCACATACATTGCTAAAGACATCTGGTAGGCAGGGTACTGGGCAGCTGGGGAGCTGCAGATGCCAGCCTATGATAATCTTAACTTAAGTTGAAGAGAGTTAATGGTCCACATTTCAAAATTTTCCTAACGCTCGCAAACAGAGAGTTTGGTAATAAACGGTTATCAAGCTACTAAAGACAACTCAAGATAATTCTGACCCTACATCTGCAGCATTCCACATCTCCACCCTCGTGATGTTTCAGTCAGTCAGTCTGTATGTCTGTCTGTCTGTCTGTATGTATGTATGTGTGTGTATGCATGCATGCATGTCTTCAGTAGTCTCTGTGGAGATGTGGATTCTTCAGAGAACGTCAGCCAGTTTCCAATGCTGAGACTTGAAGTGTAGGAAGCAGCTTCTAAAGCATTTCTCATTTAAAATGATGTATCCATGTCCCTGACCTGGGGAAGACCTTTAAAGAAGGGATGGCTTCGAAACTGGAGGAGGGATCCTATAGTGTCTGTGAGGAGTATTTCTGCCAAAGTCAAGTGCATAGGCTTTGAAGCTTCCTGAAGCTCTCCAGGGTAGCCCCTTCTTTTAGGACTGACGGTATTCCTTGCCTGAGTTTGTGAGCTCCTTTCTGTAGTTGTTTTTTCCTTCTCCCATTGACCCCAAACGTATGTCGCACACGTGGGAACAGCTTCCCCATCATTTGGAGGTGCCAATTTGCCTCTGTGAAGGACAGACTGCCTTTCACAATGCACATTATCCTGGACTTTAAGAAAACAGCTGTGTGGCAGTCAGATGACCTGCATTTAACCAAACAGCTGCTGCCCAGTCCCCAGCGGAGCTTGTGGGTCATTGTGGATGGAGTCGTGTCGTACCCACGCTTGTTTGTGAACGTGAGTTGTTGTGATTCTGAATGATGGCTGCTTCTTCTCCCAAATGGATCATGAATCATCAGGGATGGGGTTCTGTGCTGGTTGGTTTAAGGCAACTCGCCCAAGATCAGACTAAATAGATCTGAGTTATAGGAACTGCCTATTCTTGCTTATTGTTTGCTCATCGGACAAAAATTAATTGCTTTGTAAGCAAAAAAAACCAAACAAACAAACAAAAAAAAATCTTGTCTCCTTCTTCAGGTTATTTCTGAAGCAAGGATACTGAAGTAATGGCTCCATGACCTGTGGAGCTGAATGACACATTTACTGATAAGGCAAAGTACCCAATGACACTATTCAGTAAACACACGCGCGCGCACGCGCGCGCACACACACACACACACACACACTCAGAGCCCTCTCTCAGGGAGTGACTGCAACTACAGATTTAGACATCTTTATTTCTGTCTTTGTGAAATAAACTCTAAAATCCATGGAATAAACTCCATTTATTTTTGCTCCCTTTACCTCCTCGTACCCTGCACAGTAATTTTACTCCCCAGGACAGCTTTTAAGATTCTAATCTTGTTCCTGTCCAGCACTTTTCTCACAGCAGTAAGGAGAGGACTGGCCTTCCTCCAGTACTGTATGGAAGGGAGAATCTGTCCCTAGAAATAAGAGCACTGTTTATGTTACGATTCCCTTAGCTTAGCCGAACCTTCGATTATGTCGTCCATTCAGATAACCAGATTTTTACCCCCTGTGGTCTGTTTCCATTCTCGGAGAATTGTCAACAATTTACTTCTGCTCCGGTGATTATTTTCATGACACACACAGAGAGAAGGGGAGAAAGAGAGGCACAAATTTTGATAACTGAATCATGTATACAAAACTCTAAGCGCATTTTAAAAAGATAAGATGCAATAAAATAGTTTTCCCTTAAAAATGGCAAATTGAACTCCATTAGTACTTGCAAGCCAGGCCAATATTTAGGTATAAATCACACTGCTAGCTTCATTTTAGAAAGCATGGAGAACACCTTTATTTTTAGTTCAGAAACTGAGGAATATTATAATGTTTAAAATTGAAAAGGATTTTACAATTTGAATGGATCCCGATCGTGAGCCAAATAATCCTATTGCATGAGTGGGAACCGTACAACATAGAACTAGAATGGATGCACTCGAAATGGCTGATCAGTTCGATACAAGAGCAAACCCACAGCGCAAGCCCTCTAACCTCGGGTGGTTTGCGCACTCTAGGGCATCCAGTGTGCCCTAGCTCTCCATTCTCGTGATACACATTCATCTATAAGCAGGGGAACATTGGTGGAAATGTGGTGGTCAATAGCTCTTGTTTCCTAGGGGGAGACACAGTTATCTCTTCCGAAACCTGGGAAACAGCGCTTCATCCACGTCCTTATCGCTACTGAATGTTTACAAGGACCAGAGAATATTCAAAGCAGAGACACACTGTTTCGGACTGTGTTAAGTTCCCCATGTACGGCACTGTACATGGGATGCACACAAATGGCCTGTTTTCATCTATTCCTGTTACATTCGAGAAGTCCACGCCCCGCTCTCGGCGTTTTCCAGCGCAGCTGTAGTTTAAAGCCTATTTTTTAAAATAAGTGCTGCTCAATTTGTCTTTGATGATCCGGATGATTCAGGTGAGATGGGAGCACGTTGGGCCCTTATTTGCATAAAAATTAATCACAGAAAAATGTAAATTGATAAAATTTTGCCTGGCTTTTTCCCCCTATTTGAGAAGCCGAGGACGGCTCCTAGAAGCAATCATCCCAGCATGGGGCTGCATTGGATGCTGTACAAATGATCACATTTGTGTTGAATACTCACTCATTTAAATGTCAGCCCTGATGGGGCGGTGCATCAGTGGAAAAAAATGAAAGCTAAATACACAGCAGCTGAACACTATCAAACCCGTGGGCACTCTTTAGAGATATATGATCTAATGTGAAAAAATTGCAGATTAATTATCCTTTTTGCAAAATGGTAATTGTTTTAGTATCACACCAGAAAAAAAAAATCTGCAATTTATTTGGAATCAAACAAAAAACCCATAATGTTAAATACGTCATTACATCATTGTGTTTATTAGAAGCCTACAATTAATTCCTGAGGCTTCTTTGGTTTTTAAAGATGTGTAATATGAAACAAAAGAATGTTGCTATTAATTTTCAGACAAATGCTTATCTTTTGAATGAGTCAGACTCCCATGAGAGAGAAGCCAGGTTTATGGAGTTTGGTAGATACGGGGTATTCACTTTGTTGGGTTGCTGACACGTATGATAATATATGCATGGATCCCTTTGAAACAGTGAGGTTAAAATGTGAGGGTTTTATACAAAGCGCATGTACATTTAACACACCTTGGAAGAAGTTGTGACATCTTCTCATTGGCAGAAGCTTGTAGAACAACCACACTGAGACAAACACTGGAGTTCAAAACCTATTCCCAGAACTCGCCCAGGAGAAGGGTGGCCAGACACCACTCAGCTGCATGAATGCCTAAATAGGCATGCGGCTTCTCTCTGTTTGAGATCAAGAATTAGAGACACAATAGTAAGGAAAGTTATAAAACCTTAAACCATGTGTTAAAATGTGTACAAGCAAGACCATTGTAACACTACATAAAAGATGACGAATGGCCTTTATTGATATGACCACAGTGATTCTCCAGTTCGCACAGGTTAAGTTTTGTGCTTCCAGCCAGCTCTCCATGGCTCCTGTATTTCCGCTGGTCGGTGTTCTCATATAGACTTTCCGGACAGTGTTACAGCAGCGATGGAGAGCTGTGCCTCACTGGAGCATCCACTGCAAAGAACTGAAACACTGAATGCATCTGAATTAGAGAGGGAAGTCAAGGTGAGTACCGGGTGCCTTCACCTGCCAACTTAGACATTTCCTATTTCATTCCTGTTCCTCTAACTTGCCTCAACTCTGGCAACCTAGTCCAAACATTTTTCAAAGCTTGAAATCTCATTTTCTTGGCAGAGTTGTTTTGCTGTTAGTTAGCTTAGTGGGTAGTCTTTAAAACTGAAAAGGACCAGCATCTTAGAGACCAAACCTGTTGGGGATATGGATGATGACATGTTCTCTAATAATAACTAATACCATGAGACATATATCATTCCTATCATTTGCCAATGTCACATTCAACTCTGGAAGTCAGACATTCAAGGGAGCTCTCTGTGAGCCTGATACTGGCTTTGCCTTTACAGTTAAGGATGTCTTTTTAAAAATCTGAAGCAGAAATAATCTTGCCCCAAGTGTACCATAGCCAAGGTGAAGCCTTGGAGAATAATTGAGAATGTAAAAGAGGCACAAACTCCATGTAGAGCCTTCCTCTAGCTTCCCTGCATTCATTGCCCACTGATTAAAGTATGGGCCCAGGACAGCTCCAGCTGCCTAGGCTGGTGGCTAGTGTTGACCAACATTTTAGGAATACATGTTGAGTGTTGGCTCTATGGTAGATGTTGTTCTAGACATGGGGGACATGCTGAAACAAACTTCCAGGCAAAAACAGAAACAAAAGTTATTTCCTGTAGGCCGAGCCCTGTGATAACCACACCAACCCGCTGTGCAGAAAGGAAGGCTATTTGCTATGCTCATGAAGAGCTTTGGTTTTGGGGTAAAGCAATGCACCAGGGAGCAAGTGCAAAGGATGCCTTGAGAGGCACCAAGACAGTGAGAGACGCTGAGGCTCCCTGTGTCTCAGAGCAAGCCAGCACCACGTACTTGGCTTGGCCTTGGAACCCTGACAAGAGGTGGTGAGGAAATGAGGAAGAACAGATACACAGACACACATACAGCAAAACTGGGGTCAGGGGAAGTGTGCACATTTTGAGGGAAGACCTGCTGCATCTGTAACCTGGAACCCCAGCAATATTTAGTTGATCCACCACCAGGGCGACGTTAGCTGTTTCGGTAGATCTTTGCAGGCAAGCAGTCTCAGGCTGTAAGCAACTGGTGCAGCAAGCTATGGCTGCTAGGTTTTGTACATGCCTGGCATTTGCTCACATTCCCTGAGGAAGGCTTTGACCCCATCTGAGCCTCGCTCACATGGGGAAATGGCTTAGCCAATTTCCCATGGTCTGAGGCCTTTGGCACGGCCATGACTGTGTCAACAACCCTCAGAGCTACACTGACTCTGAGCCTCCTCTGATCCCTGCCAACCAGAATGAGGGGCTCGTCTCACAGTCTGATTGCAAGCACACCTGACAGTCATTTACTGTCAACAGTCCTATCTGTCACACAGTAACTCACCTTCCAGGCACTCAGATTCTTGATGTGTGACTGGGAGGCTTGCCCTCTTGAGGACCGTATAATTTGCTGGGCCATAGGGGGAGAGTCGAGTTTATCATGAACTCTTCCTGTAACCAGCTGGACAGGTCTCCCTGGGCCTCACATGTTAGACCACATACACTAAACAGTAAATTCCTTTCAGTCCAACAACAGAATCATCTGAACCTGACATTAGTAAGCAAACATGTTCCCTGTCCACTTCTAGTAATAGAAACAAAGAAGACAGATCACACCTTCCCTCGGCATTCAGGTGTCCCACATCGAACCAGGCCTGAGGGGTGATTCAGAAGTACAAGATTACACAACCTCCCAACTATCCGATACAGTAACACAGGCTAATGGGGCAGCTAATCCTAAAATAAATACCTACCTCACTTTAAGAGTCCTCTCATAATCTAGCTTGGAAAACAATTTGATAGTAAAGTCCTTGAGAGATTACTGCCCTCTCAGTGATTGGCAGGGTACCTGCTGGCCTCAGGCTCAGGACACACGGGTGACACCATAATCTTGCACTAATTGCAGGGGGTAGGATGAAAGGAGGGATGGGAGGCTATAGAAAAGGAATCAGTTGCCTTTACAACTAGAGCTGGTCAGCTGTGATCATGTAACACAGTTCTGCTAGGAGGAGAAACAGCTAAGTAGTTGTCACCAAGAAAGTGTAAGTTACGGGGGTAAAGTCTTGAGTGAAGACATCTACTGAGCTATTGCTGAAGATTTTAGTCACACAGTAGTCAAATAGAATTCCACGTCAGGGATTATGGCCATCATTGGACAATCAGGTTCCACTCTAACTGTGGCTTAAATTCTTCAACTCATTTCTACTGAAATACTGGCTACTCTTCATTGGTGTGACAGTCAGCTCAGGTTGAAAGTCTGCTGTGACGTCTGCCTTCTGCCAAGAGTGAGCTGTCTGCATTCCTAGCTCAGAGCTGCTGACTCTTGGGCTGTGCTGTGCTGTGCTGTGGCATGGTTAGTTGACTGAAGAAGAGTTTCACTGTTTAATTCAAATGCATGCAGTTTTGCATTTCAATAGCCGTGTTTAGCTGGTGAAGACTACTAGACAAACTGCATGGGATCACTAGCTGTTCCCCTGTCTGTATCTACCTTCCTACAAACACGAAAATCAAGACTACCTTTTCTTCCTTCTCTTTTCTTTTTTCTTCTTCTTTCTTTCTTTCTTCCTTCCTTTCTTTCTTTCCTTCTTTCTTTGTTTTATTCTTTCCTCTTTCTCTTTCTTTTCCTTCCTTCTTTCCCTTTTTCCCCTCCATTCCTTCCTTCTCTTTTCCTCCTTTGTCTTGTATGTGTATAAGTGTTTATGATTGGCCCCAAGTTCTCATGGATAATAGTCAAGTGCTTTACTACTGACTATCTTACCAGATCTAAGCATTACTTTCTTTTGTTCAATGAGATGGGGGTCTCACACTTAGCTCAAACATTCTCAACGAAAGAATGAAATTTACATTTTAAAATTTATTTTTAAAATTTCATATACATTTGTCTATATTGCTTATGTGTATGTTCTTTGATAAAGTGCCCCCATTATCCTCTCTCCTTCCCTCCAAATACCTTCTTTCAAAGTTCACCTCCTACTTCCGTGTCTGTTTTGTGCAAGTGTTGTACTTTTATAATCCTTTAAGATCCCCCTAATACTTAGGAGAATTATTTTTTTAAAAAAATTAAATTTATTAAAAAAATAAAAACAAAAAAAAATTAAATTTATTTATTTATTTTACATCCCAGCTGCAATTTCCCCTCCCTCCTCTCCTCCCAGGCCCTCTCCCCCACCCCTCTCTGTTCTCAACCCCCAATCCAATCCCCTTCCATTTCAGTTTAGGAAAGAGCAAGTCTCCCATGAATACCAACAAAACACAACATATCAAGTTGCAGGAGGACTAAGTAAGTACTTATGGCTGGGCAAGGTGGCTCAGTATGAAGACTAGGATCCCAAAAGCCAATAAAAGAGTTGGAGACAGCTCCTATTCCCGCTGTTAGGAGTCCCACAAGAACACCAAGCTTTACAACTGTAACTTATATGCAGAGAGCCTAGGTCAGTCCCATGCAGGCTCTCTGGTTGTCAGTTAAGTCCTGTGAGCATCTAGGAGCCCAGGTTAGTTGATTCTGTGAGCTTTCCTGTGGTGTTCCTGACCCCTCTTGTTCTTAGGAGAATTCTTTAGGTGTGGTGTATATAAACTCTTGATGATTTGTGGTTGGTTGTATTAAGACATTTTGGGGGAAGAAGTACCTTCAAATGTAAGGATAAAACTGTAACGAAAGAGCTTTTAAAATCCTGAGTTTCAGGAATGTTCTACTAACTGTCATCCTTCTGCCATGTACAGGACTTTCTTTAGCACTTCCTGTATGCTGTGAAATATTAGTTTAAGATGTACTACACTTGTTCATGCTGTGGAATGTTTGTTTAATGATGCAAAGATGGGTTGCATTCTTTTATGTTGCATTTGTTTAAATCTGTGAAGCTGTGTTACTTTGCCTGCCTAAAACGCCTGGTTGGTCTAGTAAAGAGCTGAATGGCCAATAGCTAGGCAGGAAAAAGGACAGGTGGGGCAGCCAAGCAGAGAGAATAAAAAGAAGAAGGGAGGCCGGGCGGTGGTGGTGCACGCCTTTAATCCCAGCACTCGGGAGGCAGAGGCAGGCGGATCTCTGTGAGTTCGAGACCAGCCTGGTCTACAAGAGCTAGTTCCAGGACAGGCTCCAAAACCACAGAGAAACCCTGTCTCGAAAAACCAAAACAATAAAAATAAAAAAAAAAAGAAGAAGGGAGGAGCAAGAAGTGAGTAGGAAAGAAGGACATCAGGGCCAGACACCCAGCTACACAACCAGACACAGAAGAAGGAAAGAGAAGATATACAGAAACAGGAAAAGGTAAAATCTTAGAGGCAAAAGGTAAATGGAATACTTTAGGAAAATCTGGCTAGAAATAAAGTAAGCTAATGCTGGACATTCATAAGAAAAAATAATTCTTCATGTGGGAGCTGGGTGGTGAACCCCCCCCCCCCAAAGAGTAAAGAGTAAAGAAAATTCAACACCTGCATGTTGTGTTTCAGATGGCAAACTAGACTCTGCAGATATAGCCATGAACACGAGGGCTAAGATTAGTTCTCACCAACCTTACATTTTAGAAAAGAGAATAAAAATGATCTCACAGTTACCAGCGGAGTGGTAAGTGGTACTGGTGAAAATTATCTGTAACACAGAAGAACCTAATCCAGATGGGTTGGAGACAGTCTTAGAAAGTCTCCTGACCCACATCAGAATGTCTAAGACACTCACAAATACTTAAATACCATGGAGTTTTGAAAGAAGTTCATATTTTTTTAGTTGTTTCTCAAATCAGAGTTGAGACTTTTTAAACAATATAGTTAAAAAACAAGTATTGGCCCAATAATGTCTTTAATTGAAATTTTCAGATCTAGTACCATTCCTTTACAAAATGAAATGGAAATATACATATATAATTTTAACTATTGATATTATTTACATTAGCAATTGCATTTCTAAATATTCAAGGCCTAAGCAAGTTATAATACATACTGAGAAAATGAGAGTGCATGAGTGAATATATTCACTTTAATATTTATATAAACTTAAATCTTAGAAGCACCCTAAATGTTTAAATGTAAAGATTTAGTTACGAAATGTGCAGCATGTTTTTTAAGTGTTCTTAACGTTTGCTTTTTGAAAATTCCATACATGTATAGAATGCGTCTTGCTCATATTCATTCCATACTTCTCTGTTCAGCTTCCCCCTCAACAAATCCTTGATCTCTCTTCCACATTCTTGCCTTTGTAAAAAGTGATCCAATAAGCCCAATTAGTGCCACACATGTGGAGGATCATCCACAAAATCATAGAGTAGCCACTGCTCCTAAAGAAAACTGACTGCCCCTCCCTCAGAAGCAATCAACTGCCATTGTCTCCTCAGCTTGGAGTGGGACATCAGGAGCTCCTCCCTGGTGTGGATGAGAATTTTTAGCTCTCTTGATCTCATAGAAGACTTGTGAGAGTAGCCATAGTGGCTCTGAACTCATGGTGTAACAGCCACATCATGTCCAGAGACCAGCCTTTCTCGGCACACCTCCTCCTCTTCTCTGTCTTGTCCTTCTTTCTGCCCTGTCTTCTGCCCCAGTCCCTGAGCTGAAGGTTGAAGCCATGAGCTAGAGTCCATTCATGCCTGAGCTCCCACACCCATCCTCATTCTTTTGAAGAGGTTCAATACTCTGCATTAACCGTTACCCACTGCAATAAGCATTTCTCTGACCAAGGATGCGAGCAGTGTACGACTATGGATATAAACATAAATGTTTAGAGAGTTTGAAAACATGAGTGTCAGACAAGCAACATTCCTAGGTTCTGCCCTGGGGCCTGTGACTGCCTGACTCATGGAATTTGGCCATGTTTACTATAGTAAGAATGAATGCCTCCTGTGAAGCAGACCTCAACCCCAATCAGGAGAGTGGCTGGTTACCCTACAAACAGTATTGCCTCTATTGCAGTGTTGGATATATCCTGCCTAGTAAGCCATCCATTATTGTAGCCTTTAGGGTTTAGTGCAGGTCACTTGTGTCTTTTCTCCCTGTCACAGTCTGTGCAGCATTTTCTGGCACCGTGAATGCTAGCTAGCAGGAAAAGTGTTTCCTGGTCAGTTCAAGATGGGTTCCTAGACGTCCTACAACTGAAAAGTATGCTATCTTCACAGAGAGTGTCTTACCAACTACTTCTGAAGCACGACTAAGAACAATGGTGATATTCTGTCTGAAAAATGAAATTTGCAAACGAATGGGTGGAACTGGAAAAAGTATTCTTGGTGAGGTTACCCAAGCCCCCAAAGACAAATGCTACATGTTCTTTTCATATGTGGGCTCTTTCTTCATCACCTCAATGTTTGCTTCCGTGGTTACACTATTCTCTCATTTTTGGTACTGCCAATTTTTCTTCTGCTTGCCTCTTTTGTTCGGTTGGTTTATTTTGTTTCGAGAACATGTTTCATTATCCCAGATTGGTCTAGAACGTTCTACATAGCTGAGGATGACCTTGAACTCCTAATCTTCCTGTCTCCACCTCCCAAATGCTGGATTACAACCATGTACTAATACATTCTGTCCCTCTTCTTTTCTCTCATGAAAATATTCATATTTAATTCAAGGTCCATCCAGTTAAGCCGAGACAATCTCCCCACCTTAAAGTCCTTAGCCATATTTGAAAAGTTGAATTTTGCATCATCATATGACATTCACAAATTCTGGGAATTACCTGAGGGTGTCTGTTCAGAGGCCATATTGCACCTGCCACAGGTGATAATGGCTATGACATCCTGCAACGGCCTTGAAAAAATAAATAAATCTTTATTTGAGAATAATGATATTGATTGTTCAATGAGATGTTAAGACTCAGTTTTGGAAAACATCTTGAGTAGGCCTTGCGATCCATCTCACACAGGGCATCCTTTGCTGTACTTAGGTAATGTATAATTCTGTGTTTGCTCATCTTGGGTTTTATGTTTAAGAATTCAGGGATCTTGAGGATCAATATATATTGAATGGGGAACTCACAATTCTCAGCTTAATTTATTTATTTATTGTGTATATACATGAGGCTAGTATGCATTGCTGTGTATATGTTTGACTATAAATAGGAGCGTGGGTGTGGGTAAATTTGTATAGCATTTGTGTGGAGGTCCAGAGTGGCAACAGGGCATCTTCCTTGGATCACTCTGCATTATTATTTTGTTGAAGCAGGGTTTCTCACCAAACTTGGCAGCACTCAACTGATTCAGCTAGCCTTAGCTAACCAGCTTGCCCAGGGTATTCCTATCTCAGCCTCCTGAGTCCTGGTATTACAAGTGACCTCCAAGCCTGCCAGGTTTCTACGTGGGTTATGGGAATTTGAACCCTGCTATTGACGCCTGCTCAGCAAATACTTTATCTACTAAGCCATCACCCCAACTAGCCCCTTGTTTATCTCTCACTCTTGTATTGTGTGTTCACGTGTACACACGTGCATGCATGGAGGCGTGCACATACGCATAGGTCAGAGAAAACTGTGGGTCCCATTCTCTCTAGAGGGCCACCACCTTTAAGACAGAGTCTCGCTAGTGTGGAGTTCAAGAATTAGACCAGAGCCCCAGGCATCCCTCTGCCTCTGCTCCCCTGGCACTAGATCACAAGCATGTGTTGGGCAGTTTTTTGTTTTTTGTTTTTTTTTGTTTTTTTTTTTTTTTGATTTTTCGAGACAGGGTTTCTCCGTAGCTTTTGGTTCCTGTCCTGGAACTAGCTCTTGTAGACCAGGCTGGCCTCGAACTCACAGAGATCCGCCTATCTCTGCCTCCCGAGTGCTGGGATTAAAGGCGTGCGCCACCACCGCCTGGCCCTGTGTTGGGCAGTTTTAACACGTTTTTGGGACTCAAACTCAGGTCCTCATGCTTACAAGACAAATACTTTACTGCCTGAGCCATTCTCCCATTCCTCTCTGCCTGGATTTTAAATATAGTTCCTTAGTTCATCCATGTATTTGATACAAACTCAATGTACCGATAAGTGGGGCGGTTCTCTCTGCTGAGACCAGAGGACTAACTTCCATTTCCTCTTCATTAACTTTTTCAGTTCCTCAGAGGGAATCAGTGAGCCTTTGGCTAGGTGTCTTCAGATCTGTGCAAACATCATGCTTGTACTGAACCGGCTCCCCCGTCCTTCCTCCCCCGCCCCCCAAAACTTCATCTGTAGGTCCATTCTTTCCGACAAACTGGGACTTTCTTTCTGACAAACTGAGGCTAGAATCTGCCTCAGTTCCCTAATCCTTTGCATTATCAATACAGATGCCAAACACGTGGTAGATGGTGCTTGCCAAAACCAAGTTTAGACAGAGGACCCTTGTTACTTCTTTATGTTTTCCATTAATATGTGTTCTTCCCCGGCCGTCGGAGCTTTCCGACTCTATCTTGTCTCCTCCTTAGATAGCTAATTTTTGATTGACATGGATCCATTACTATGGGCTTCTCTCCTTCTCAGTTTCTTATTGACCCTTGTTACATCTCTTTTCTGGTATCTTTGGCTGACAGAGAACTAAATGGACAATGGGTTATCTACAGACTTCCAAAGCTATTTGGAGAAATATTTTTTCAAGACAAGGTGCTTTCCGAAAGCTACTCCCCTCTTTCTTCATGTCTGTCAAGTTGCTGAGACATAGCCTGAGTAGCTTGCTTAGAATCTACTCCACATTTCTCTGGGTGTGCAAACAGACCCACCTTGGAATGATCCCCAATCCCAGACATCAGGAAACCACCTTTTTCTTCCTCCAGTTTCTATGTAAGAAGCATATCGTTTCTTCCTTCAAGACCATCTGCTATACTTCTTGCCGAATATGTCATTTCTTTCCCCCTATAGTTTGTCTTACATTGTGTTAAAACCATCTTTCCATGTGTAAACTATCTTTGAAATGCTACGATGTTGAGGCTGGAGAAATGTCTCAGTGGTAGAAGACTTGCTGCAGGAGCTTGAAGACGTGAGTTCAAATCCCTAGCACATCTATAAAAAGATCAATATGGTTGCACATGCCTAGAACCCCAGCAATATGGGGAAGGCGGAAGACAGGAAGATTGCTGGGCTTGCTGGCCATCAGCCTAGCTCCAATAAGCTAAGCTGAGGCAGCTTCCTCTGTCTCAAATAAGAGAGACAGAGAGCGGTAGAGCGAGACAGGCAACATCCTCCTTTTCCCTCAGTGGGTATGTATACAGACCTGCACACACACATGCACAAGAGCGTGTGCACAGAGACTCGCTCACCTGCATACACACACACACGAGTGTGTGTACAGAGACTTGCTCACCTACACACACACACATGAGCATGTGTACAGAGACTTGGTCACCTGTACACATACATGCACACGAGCGTGTGTACAGAGACTTGCTCACCTGCACACACATTCACACCAGCATGTGTATAGAGACTTGCTTACCTGCACACACATACACACGAGCATGTGTACAGAGACTTGCTCACCTTCACACACACCACACACGAGCGTGTGTACAGAGACTTGCTCACCTTCACACACACATGCACACGAGTATGTGTACAGAGACTTGCTCATCCGCACACACACACACACACACACACATGCCACACAACGCACCACATTCCATCTAAACACATACAAAATAAAAAATTATAAATTATAAAAATAACTGTAACTTTCCAGAGGGCTGAGCTACTCTAAAATTCTTTGCATTTCCTGGGACATCCATCTAGCCTTGGCACAGAAGGAGAGCAGAGGCTCACTTGACAATATCATCTCCCTTACTTGCAGAGCATGGATAGGGAAACTTCAGAGGGTTCATCACAAAATGTGACAGACCCAAGCTATCCTAAGTGAAGCAGACCCAGCAAGCCAGGATCTCCCACAGTGGCAGCACAAGCAAGCATTCAGAAGAAGAGCTTTTATTTTATTTTATTTTATTTTATTTTATGTTATTATTTTTCTTACAAATCTTGCACTTGGTAGAGGCTTTACCATCGCTGCAAAGAGAACTTGCTTTTACACCAAGTATGAAACCCCGGAGCACAGGAGATAATGATAGGGTTTTAGAGCTGAATATAGATTACTCCTATGGATCCAGAATCTAAATAGCCAGGAAACTCACCCAACTAGAAAAACAACACCGAGCAGGTAAAAGACATTTTCAAAAACCAAACTTGCAAGAGATGTTACGACCAGCTTTGTATCTATTTTTCAATGCATGTGTGATGCTCACACTATCATTAACAAGCCCTCTCGAGTTCCCACTGCATGACACAATCTTTGAAAAATAACTGCAGTGATCTTTAATTGAATATAATATAGAGACAGAAAAATTATAATGAAATAAATATCCTTTCCAGTGTCATAGTCGAAACAACCTGTCTTCTTATAAATTCCAAATTCCTCCAGGTGGATCACGATCAGGTGTTTATTATTCCTACCTATTAATTGATACTAAAATCCAGCTTCTACTTAAGCTAATTATCAAAATAATGTAAAAGACAAAGCAAAGGTGCGTATGGCATAACAGATGATGAAAGTTCATATCTGTTATTAAAATAACATAATTAAATAACACAAATGCAAAAAACCCCAAAATAAAATAGTATGTAATATATGAGCTACTTTCTCTCTGAGCTTTTGAAGCACAGAATAACAATGCTTCGTTCTTCAGGGTCATGTTTCTCCTGGAATCAATTACTTAAAATGAATATCCTAAAAATAATTATTAACATAAGCCATTATGTTTATCTTTAATAATCAGTGTAAATTGCAAAGTTGATATAGTTTAAAGGACTTCGTGTGCTGTTCTAGTCAAAGACTTAAGAGTCACATTTGAGTTGTCAGGAGTGCAGCGAATCTTCTAACCCTTGGGTGGGTTCAGGGTCAGCTTGTGCGTGGTCTGTCTTTTTCTGAATGATTTCTTCCTTATGTAGAAGACTCAGACCTTACAGTGCTTCTTACAATTCAAATTAATGGGATTTTGTTGGGCCGTTATCAAATCTCATCAAAGTAGGACATTATTGCTATTTCTTCTACAACCCATTTCTTTCTTTCTTTTTTTTTCTTTCAGAAATTGGGCACTTAATGTGGGTCTCATAAGATGAACTCTATCAAAATCCGTGTGTGGAATGTGTTGTTGTATTGTACGGAATCATGCTGTTCACTGTCTCTGAGGAACCAACCGTGTCCTTCTGCCGTGATCAGAGATGAGTTCTAGGTGATCTAACCTAGTGGCTCAGATAATCTTAGAAACAGAGGAGTGATCAGTTAAGAGGATAACTAGGTCTACAGATCAAGCAAACAGTTAAATGATTTCTGTGAGAGCCACGGCACATGAATCCACGTGTGGCTGTGGCATGCTCGATTGTAAGATGCTGCCGATTTGGGTTGGAGTTTGAGCACCTACTGTTTACTGAATCCGATCCAAATCACATATGCATCATTTTATTGCCAAGTTCACTATGTTGTTTGAAAATGTTACTGTGTCCTGAGAGGCTATCACGGGAGAGACACATTCAGGTCTGTTGCATTCTGTTCCTAAATCCCGAGAGTCTCTCTCACACATCTATAGTCAGTCACAATATCGTAGCTTTGCCAAAGACGCTGGACTCTGAGAACATGAACCAAAGTGTTAAGACTTTCTGTTCCTCCATGAAAAGCATTCAACAGGCCCTTATGTTGGAGCTGTGCCTAAATTGATTAGATTAGAATAAATAGAGTCAATTCTAGACTTCATTTTTGAGAGGCGATATCATCCAACCAAAATATTAAAAAAAATAGCCCCATATTTTGTTCCTTTTGAAAGAATATTATAACTTTGGAAGTTATATAAATTTGAAAGAATATGATAATTTCAGCTGTATTTTTGTACCTGGAGAAGACAGTCACCAAAGCATATTAAGTAGAATTTTGCCATGAATAGAAAAACAGTCCTCAGACCGTTGATTGCCACATGGAGTTTGTGCCCATGTGTGTTTTCAGTTTGGTTCTTCCACATCTTGGAAGTTTGTTTTAGATGATTCTTTGAGTAGAAATACTAAGGGGGGGGGGGGGGGAAGAAGATGTTAAATGGAAACTTTCCAAACCAAGAAGCCTTCTGCAAGCTTTGCACGAGACGCTGTCTCCACCTAGTGGTATCTCCTGAAACTGCGGCTCTGAGCATTTTCTGATGCTGGGTTCTAATTTATGTTATGCACATGCACTGTCATTATAGCTGGGCCTGCTAGTGCCATTACGGCTAAGGGTCTGTCAGTGCTTCATTTATAATGCAGAATATTAAGAGGTCTATCGCTTTTACATAAAAGCTCATGCTGCGTTAGAACTCTGAAGTCTAATGGCTTCTGCTCTGTGGGAATGTTTAGCGGTGGATGCTGAACTTGGCCAGCTCGTTTTAAAGACACCCTCATGAGCTGAAGCTACAGAGGCTCTACAACCAGAAAGACAAATCTTTTCCCTTGCTTGAGAAACTTCAGGAATTGACTACGGTGTGGTATTTTTAGAACCAAGCATATCTATAGGATGTAAGCACCTTATGTGTGTGGAGTCTTCACACTTGAAGATTAGATAGTACTTAGTAACTTAGATGTTGCTTCTCACTTGGACAAAAACACATGACATAAACAACTTCAGGAAGGGAAGGCTTATTGTTGGTTCACATTCCAGAGGTTATCTCTCCACCCTGGCAGGGACAGCAGGTCACTCAGCGCTGGCAGGAACATGTGTCTGCTTGTATCACAGTGGTCAACAAGAAGTGGAGAGACCAGATGGGGACTGGCTGACAGCCATCGGGACATGCCCTTATGGTACTACATCCTCCAGGTAGGACCATGTCTACAAGTTTCCACAACATCCCAAAGAAGCACTGCTAGCTAGGGACCAAATACATTAATTGGTGAGGAACATTCTACATCCAAACCATAATATTCTATGTAGGACTCCATATGGTCATGGTCACCATATACAATTAAGTACATTCAATCAAAGTCCATAAGCCCACCCCCCCCCCCCCATATTCTTAACATTCCAACATTGATGTATTCAAGACTTCAAAGTTTCTACTGAAACTCAAGGCACTCTCTTAACTGTGAGTCTCTGAAAACTCTAAAAAAAATTAAAAATTAGATACTTGTGATATACAGTGGCACAGGATAAACAGCCCCATTTCAGAAAGGAAGAATAAAACTTTAGAAAGATCAGACCAAAAACAAGGTAAAAACTCAGTAAGGCAAGCACCAAGTACTGTGGTTTTGTGTCTGGTATCTAGGGTTTGTGGTAGTTAGCCATGTTCTGGTATTCTTGTAAAATCAGCTCTCAGACACTGGCAGCACCCATGGGTTCTCTCTTTGTAGACAAAGGTTTCTGTCCCACCCAGTCCTGCAGCTGTTCAGTTCCAAAGAAACACACAGAGGTCGACATTAATCATAAACTGGTTGGCCTATTAGCTCAGGTTTCTTATTAACTAATTTTTACATCTTAAATTAGCCCATAATTCTTGTCTGTGTTAGCCACATGTCTTGGTACCTTTTATCAGCAAGGCATTCTCATCTTGCTTCCTCTGTGTCTGGGTGACAACTGCAGACTCAGCCTTTCCTCTTCCCAGAATTCTCATATTCTGGTTGCCCCACCTATACCTCCTGCGTGGCTACTGGACAATCAGCATTTTATTTAAACAATACAAGTAACAGGGTACAAGACCTACAGCAACCCCCTTTTTTCCTTTGGGACTGACTGGCTGCAGGACGGAGTGGGACAGAAATCTCTGTTAACAAATGGTGCCAACATGCAAAACTAAATCCACTTAAAACTTGAGAGAGCTTGGGAAGTAATTCTAGACACAAAAGAACAGAGTTAAGCATGGCTTCTTGGTAGCAGCATTTTCTCAGGTGAGCTCTGTTTGCTAGAGGCAAGTACGTCTCATTTAAGATAAAATTCCCTACTCACCTAATTTAGCTGCAAAAACATTGCAGCTGTTTCAAGAGGACCCACCAGCAAACACTTAAAAGGTATTTGTGAATAGCCAACAGCATGCTTCTTGGTGATGGCAGGTACCTTGAAACTCAATAGAGTTGTGATAATAAACATGACACCTGCAAGTAACTCTACCATGAAGCTAGACTCCCAGAAAGCTAAGGAATGGAGTGGATCCAGCCATTAAAGCCACAGCTTTAATTCTAGTCATATTGCTTAGCAAATTAAAGACTCATGTGGTCAGAAAAAGAGATATACAGTACAGATAGATTCAAAGATGAAGAAAACCTCTAAATGGTTTACAGTGTATTTAAAAATATATGTAGGTTTGGGAGAGAAAAGAAAAAGGATAAAGACAAGAGAGAGAGAGAGAGAGAGAGAGAGAGAGAGAGAGAGAGAGAGAGAGAGAGAGAGAGAGGTAGTAGTTGGGTGTGGTGGTACAACCTTTAATCCCAGTTGGGTGTGGTGCCACACACCTTTAATCACAACACGTGGGAGCAGAGGCAGGGGGATCTCTGTGAGTTCAAGGACAGCCTGGTTTACAGAGTGAGAGTTCCAGGACAGCCAAAGATACACAGAGAAACCCTATCTCACAAAACAAGAATTAAAAAGAAAAAGAAAAGAAATAGAGTTTAAAATAAAGCCATGTAAAGATGAAAAATACAGAGTATCTGGATATTGTTATTGTGTTGTCTTTGAATTGTTTGATGACTAAGGAAGTAGCAACAGCTGCTAAAAGATATTTGATAGAATCGGGGGGCTCTCAGTGAATACTGAAGATTTACTTCTTATAGCCCTTTTATACCCGAAGCAAAATTCCTAATCACTCCCCATGTATGAATATATTTACACAACTCTTTTATCTACATGTTTTTTCAAAGTGCCTGCCTTCTTGAGTGATGTTTGCCACTGTTGTTCATAGCTATAGGAAGTGGGAGCACAGAGCTTCCATGTAAATTGAGAAGGGCTAACATGGCATATTAACCTGTTTGCGAGCCAGCCATTATGAGTCAGCTTGAGTCTCTATCAGTAGCTAATGTTTTGCAGGGCTTACTAAGATAAAACTAGTCAAATAAAAAATAGCTTTAAAGCAAAAGTATTGTGCTATCACTTCCCTAGGCAGAGTTAGCATGCACGTGCTTGCCCCTATGCAAGGACTCTCTTGAGTACGGGAATACAAACACTGAGGGACGCAAATGTGTGGTATCGGTAGCTCAGATATCATGAGGGCAATAGATAGAGAATAATACAAGAGTGGCTGTATTGGCAGACTGTGAGTCTTGCATGGGCGTTAAAGGAACTGCTCCGTTATTCAGAAGGTTGGGAGAATGAGAATGTAATAAATGCAATGGTTTGTGATAGCTGGTGTTTCTAAATATCTGGGATATTTGGGGGAGATGTGTATGGAATAGATTAATGTAGAAAAGCTAGGAAGAATGAGATCTACAGGCTTCCTACCTCTGTGCACAGGGTGATTTGATGTGTAAAGGTAAAAATGCCACATAAAAATGTGTCAAAGAAACCAGGTTCTTAGAGATGACTAGGTATCCAAAACAGAAAATAAAACCGATATGAGTTAAATACACATGTTCTTACCACCCAGCTTGGGGTAGCAGGAGCTTTTTGCCATCTGGGGTTGTTCTGTAACCTTTGAACTGTATTGCTCAGTCTCTAGTTCTCTTTAGACTTCCTTCCAGGTGACTGGATATCTGCCATCTTTTATGTAGCTAACCGTCTGGGGTGAGTATGATGAAGTCAATAGAGAATGTTCAGACAATACATACAAGGTTCCGCCAAGGAAAGGGGGGGAATGTAAGATGGATGGAGGCCGTGTCCCATCACCACCCTGGCTCCTGAGAGCTAGCGCCCAGCTTGACGCCTCTTGGTTGGGTGGAAATGCTGTCATCTCTTGGTTGCTGGCTCTTCATGTTTGCTGAAGGATGGCTGAAAAGCCGGGCCCTTCCACATAAGACAGATATTACATATAGTTTTGATGGGGTTGGATGACCTTAGAAATTTCCCGGTCTCTACAGATCACCATCTCTGCTTGAAAAGTATGGATGGTGAACTATTTCTGTATCATTTACTCTCAGTAATGCATTAAATTAAGAACTGTCCATAATTTTATCCTTGAGATCAGTTTGACTTATATACAGTGATTAGTCTCCTGCCATAATATTATATTTTATTAATATTGATTTAGAAGTGCTATATCTTTAATTATAAATAACATTGTTGTATTTCTTCTTAAATAACCAGTGACTGAATTTATTATGAAGGTTTTCAACCTGTCGTAGAAATAATTAATTGGCTTCCCCTATGCCGTGGTTTCGAATGTTTATATAGCTCATACATGCTCTTTTCCATGACCTGTTAAATTATGTGGGTGAGAACATGCATGCGTTCTACTTCCTTTATCTGTATTTATCTGTATTTCAAGTCTGGATATTTTCACAAATTATCAGAATTCCTCCTAACTTTCTTTTTACTTCTTTTGTCTTTCACGTCACACATCTTGATCCCACTCAGTTCCCCATCCCTCTGTATCCACCCTCTGCCTTTACAACCTCCCCCGCAAAATAAAATAAAATTTAAGAGAAAAAAGAAAGAATAAAGAAGGAAAACATTCTCACCATGGAAGCTGTGGTGTGACACAGTGAGTCACACAGTTTACCTTCTTGTCCATGTATCTTTCATTGCAAGTCTTTGTGGCAGAGAGTCATTGGGCTGGTTTGAGACCTCTTGTTTCTGCTACACCATCAATACTGGACCCTCAATGGGACTCCTCTTGGATAGCCTGTTGTTGCCCTGTGTCACGGAGATCCTGCAGCTCTGGGTCTGCAGGACTGGCCCCTTCACGTGCTCCAGCAGATCATAGATGGGGTGGATATTGGGGTGAACCAGCTCATAATCCTGGTTATGGGCTTGGGTTGGCCAGTCTTCCGGCTCTTCCCTGTCCTTGTGACCAAAGTGAGCTCTCTGGCATTGCCTCTTCTAGTTCACCCCTTGCTGCAAGGAGCAAGGTGCAGGGCCAGTTCTCTTGCTTTCATGCTCTCGGGGTCAGCTCTTTAGCATCTACAACAGCAGGGCCAGCTCTACTGTGTTGCCCAGCCAAGGTGCGGTGGCCACTCTCCCAAGTACTGCAGCTGGTAAAAGGCAGGGATAGCTTATGACCTCTGGACCAACTCTGCCATCTACCACAGACAGTAAGGGATGGCAGGGGTGGAGGGCATCTCTCCCCAACCCATACCACCACATGGCAGATGAGGCATGGTGCAGATCTCCCAAGCTCACATTCTCGGGGACTGTTCACATGTACCTCTGTCAATAGGGTCAACTCTACTGTGCTGCCCTGGTGAGGTACAGGGCCTGCTTCCCTGAGTGCTGCAGCTGATAAACAAGAGAGTCAGCTCTCTTTCCACCTGGAGGCAGAAGGGGTGAGGGAGGATGATGGCATCTTTCCATTGACCCTACCACCAGACAACAGTCGAGGGAGGCAGTACCAGCTAGCCAACTCTCTTGCCCTCAGAGTTGGCTCACCGGAACTTCTGTCTACAGGGTGAGCTCAACCATGCTGCCCAGGTGAGGCACAGAGCCCGTTCTTCTTGAGCGCTGCTGCTGGTGAGGGGTTGAGTCAGCTTCCCCCACTCCGCTGCCCTACTGTAGGTGGGGAGGGGCAAAGGAAGGAGGGCGGGTTTTCTCTCCTGTGTCACCAAGTAGCAGATGAGAGTGGCAGGATCCGCTCTCCCATTCTTACACCCGCAGAGCCACCCCGCCCACGCCCACAAACAGTCAGTTCTATTGTGCTGCCCAGGTGAGGTGTAGGATCCTCTCTCCTGAGTGCTTCAGCCGGTGAGGGGCAGGACCTGCTCTCCCTAGTGGCAGCCAGTGAAGACGGGGCCAATTCTGTTCAGCACTATCCTCTCAGCCTTTGGTGGTTCAGGAGCCAGGAACATCAACACAGACAGTAGCTGTAGTAAGGCCATGAACCCAGATGTGGGCCCCACAAGCAGCGCTGGCACAGACATCACCATGGCCGCGGGTGACAATCAAGTCACCCGTTTCTGCCTGCTCTTTACCGCTTTCACCTCTTCAGATTTGCCATGTCCACGGGACATGGACCATTCTCTCCTTCTTTCTCCCTGTGAGGTCCACAGTTCTGAATCTGTTCCATCTTGACCAAAGGTTAGACTGGTCAGATCTAATTTTGCTCCTCAAGGATGAGCAGATGATTGACCAAGAGTGTGGCTACTCTCCAAAGGCCAGTCCACAGGATGTTTTACTTAGGCCATGGTTATCAGGTGTTTTGAGATGTAAGGAGGTAATCACGCTTGCTTGTTCATTGTGTCATTGGAGTCTTGTGCCCTCCCCTTTTGATTGGGGTATATAAGAACTTTGAGTAATAAACTTGGGACTGGTCACTGGGTGGTGGTGGCACAAGCCTTTAATCCTACTGTAGGAATCTTGGGTTTACAGCCATGGGCTACTGTGGAGTCTTGGGTTTACAGCCATGGGCTACTGTAGGAGTCTTGGGTTTACAGCCATGGGCTACTCCAGGAGGAGTGTTGGGTTTGCAGCCATGGTCTACTGTAGCAGTGTTGGGCTTACAGACACAGGTTACTGTGTCAGGCTTTTATGTAGGTTCTGAGGATCCAAATTTAAGTCATCAGGTTTGTACTGCCCATATGTGATTATATTGAAGTTTACTTTTTTCATATGATGCAAATATTTCTAATACTATAGGAATTCTTGAGAAGGACATTCTCTGAAAGCAGACTATAATATGTATAAGTAGTAACAATTACATTTACTAATTTCTATGATAGAATACTTAATTAATTTTTGGTTTCAAGACAGGATCTTGCTGCATATCCCTGAGTGGCTTTGTGATCTTCCTGCCCCAGTCTCCTGAGTGCTAGGATAGCAGGTGTGTGCCTTATTGCTTAAAGACTACAGGCTGCAAATTTCCCTAACAAGTGGGAGGCCCTGGATTTAATGCTCACTACTATAAACACACACACGCATGCACGCACGCACGCACGCACACACAAACACATGCACATATAATTAAATTCACCTAATAGTTTGAAGTCTGCTGGCAATGTAATAAATTACTCCCACAATAAGTATGTACACATTAGTTTTCCTTTGACCACCTAGGAGTTTCACTGAATTTTTCTATTTCCACTGGTTTTTCTACCTTTGTGTTATTATGTATGCCATTGTCTTGGTAAATGACTTTGATACTTTGTCTTTTGCCTCAGATTTTTTTTCTGTTATGGCGTTGCCAACTTTGGCTCAGTTTAATCTGTTTCCTTCTTTTTACAATTAGTTAATTTATTTCTAAAACGTTCATTTATATTCTTAGAAATAGCAAATGACGGAACTCTTAATTCTAGTTGAGTCGTTTCCTGGCACATAGCAGATATTCAGTGAGACTCAGACTGTGGAATGACCTTTAACCTTGCTACATCTCGCTTTTGTTTTCTGGTTCATTCTAGGTGGACCATAAAGCATAAGGGGACCAGGAAGCCCAGCCAATGGAAACACTCCAAAGCTGAGAATCCTCTGTGGAACAAGCTCAGGTACATGTGGCCAGTCCTTCCCAGTGGCTAGCTTAATGAGGTTGTATGGCTTTATTTTATGTTTTTAAGATCCAGTATCTGGTCAGGCTTCTGAACATACCATTTTGATTTCAATATTTTTAAAAAAAATCTAGTTAATTCTGTTGATTACTGAAAAGAGGTGTGTGAATCTTTCACCGTGGAAACAAACTGAGCTGGTTTTCTCTGGTGATCTCTCACGTTTTAATTCCTAAACTTTGAAACGCAGGTCCTAGGCACACATACGATCAGAATAGAATATTTTGGTCAGTCTTGTCATTATGTAGAAACTGTCTACTTCTAATAAAAAGGCCAGTATTCAACGACATTGAAAGCATCCCAAAATTTTGGTTATTGTATGTCTTGTATGTTTTCTTTCCATCATTTTGCATTTTGGTTTTGTACATTCTTGAAATGGATGGGCCCAATAATCAACTTAGGAAGTGTGTCTGCCGTCATCCTCTCTAAACTAAAGCGTCTAGCCTTGTCTGTCCTAACTACAGGTGGACCTGAATTCCTACTTTCTTTCTGCTTTTTATGCCTTATCTTCCCTTCCCCTCGGTCTTTTATTCTATCATGGCTTTTTTGTCCTGATAGGTTTTTTTTCTCCATTTACTAGTTTGCACATTGTTCTTTCTATTGCCATTCTTTTGGGGGGGCAGTCTTAATGTAACTATCTTGAGCATCCTAACTTGCATAAATAAATGACCAAAATGAAAAATTAATAAACATGTTGTATCTTCTCTCAAGTAATAGGACCATTAGAATAGTTAGCTTCAACCTTATGATTTCTAATATGAGGAATTATTTATTGCCATATATTTAAGTTGTGTCTTAATTCTCCACAAAATATTGAATTTTTGCATGCAGTCAATATATATTTCCACTTATTCTAAAGTTTTCACCTTACAGCTCAGGTCCTCCACCTAAGGTTACTTTCCTTCTGGTCTGCTTGCCTTCATTTAGCTAGTGCCTAACAGCGAAGTCTCACCTGTCTAAAAGTGCCTCTACTGCGCTCTTGTTCTTGTCAGACTATACCCCCAAATTCTTTGGCCCTTACTTGTAAAATGAAGAGAAAGAACTGAGGCATTAAATTAGCTAGAGTTAGATGGATGGACTGCATCTTCCAAAATGACTGGGTTTTGGGGTCCTGCTGCTTCTTGAAATGTTTGGAGAAAAAAGTACTTAGCAAGCAGGGAACTCAAATTAAACACAACCCATTTCACTTCAAGCCTGTGTCCATTTCATTTGAAAGACCCATATTTCCAAGTCCTTCTTCACATAATTGATTTGGAACTTTGACATTCCTATTGTGGAATTCGAAACACTTCGGGCATGTGTTCATTAATTTTATTCTGGATCTGATCTCCAATTTTATGTTGTATCTATTGTTTGTTATGTGTTTTGGTGTTGGGAGGAGAATAGGAAAATAGATGTGGTCTCTGAGTCCCAAATCGTACAGTTTAAGGATAGGCTGTAAGAGAAGAGAAAATAAGGCAGAGAAAGGAGGCTGGCATGCTGAACAAAGAGTGGAGTGAAGAGAGAGACAAAACCTATGTAACAAGCTTTGTGTTTAAGTAGTGAAGGCTGCCTGTCCAGGAAAAGCGAGCCAGGCTTCATAGCCTGGAGGGGCCTGAACATTGAGTCACAATATTGAATCTAGGAAAAACATCTAACAATCACTGAACTGAATGGGTATCCAGTTATATTTTTTATCTATTTTTTTTAATTTCATGGCAAGAGTTATTCAATACACAGTGATGATGAACAGAAGAGATGAGAAGTATAAGTCCCGTGGGAATGCGAAGCTGTCTTCATTATGCCTCAGGCTGCATACCTGCTGACCAGACAGCTGATCTGAGAACGCTTCCAATGCAAATACCACTTCTGGATACCAATTATCCTAAAAGAAAATTAGTAACATTTAATAAAATGTAGTCAGTAAAGTACAAAATTTCATGCATACAGGACATCATTGTTTTATAACATATTAAACATGATAAAAAAAAAAACACAGAGAACTAACACATTCTTTTGCCTTATTCTAAACAAACCAATGTTTTTAGTCTGTTTATTTTATTCAGGAATTGTTTAGTTTATTTAGAAATAGTTTATAGGAATGCGCTCTCGGGTTATTTTCTCAAACCATGAAGAAAAGTTATAACTTGAGAAATTAAGTTTTAAATCTCCAATCGCAAGGAATAATGGGATTTTCCTATTCAAGGATGACATCGTTAGAATTAGCAAGTTTTAAGAGAGTTAAGATTTTAGTTCGTATAACAGGATAATGATCTTAAAACTACTAAATTAAAATACATCTATTCAGATAGACCAATGATAGAAGAAAATTAAAAGTACATGTTTTATTAACCTGTTGAGATATGACTTTTCAGTGACCAAAGATGGTAAAAGGTAAACATGATGGGTATCTGAAGATGTAAGACAGGGCACTGTGTCTACACATAATCAGGAATTCTTTTACCAATGATGTACAGTCTTTTGAAATGTCAAGCAAACTCAGAAACAATATTTAAAAAAGGAAAGGAGGAGGAATACAGCCTTAAATGAACAGGTAAGAGAGATGAAGATTTGATTATTACTAACCAACGAAGAGGGGCCAGTGTTTTAGAGAAGGTGAAGTCATCGGTTAAGAGCTCACTTCTGAACCCGCTCATCTGTGTGTGAGATGAGTTAAAGGGAAAGCAAGGGGAATCACCCAGTTAAAGGAGCACCAGGGTCCCTCGGGGTTCCCTGACAATGCAGCCGTGCTGGAGAAAGGCCTGAGCATGGAGAAGACCAATAAAAAAATGAGTGGGAAGACCAGAATTCCAACAGAGAAAATGGACGGGGAGAGACAGCCGCAGCCAGTTTAATTAAGCATGTTTTTGTTGGCCATCATTATCCCGAGGCCGTATTTCTCTGTTTGCATGAAGGACTAAGAAGATGTCTTGAATGGGAAAGCAGACATAATGGCAAACCCCTATGATTCTAGCACTTGGGAAGCTGAGACAGGAAGATTGTGATAAGTTTAAGATCACCCTGGGCTACATAGATGGTCCCATGTCAGCCAGGACTACATAGTGATGCTTTATCTCAAACAAACAAACAAACGCCAATTAAAGAACCTGTAAGGACAGGAATTAAGATATTTTAATATTTTATTTACATTTCTTCCTGTGTGTGTATATATGTGTGTGCGTGAAGGTACCATGTGTTTGCCACATTGTTCCTATGAAAGTCAGAGAGAGGCAGTTCTCTCCTTCTATAGTGTGGGTTCTGGGGATCGAACTCAGGCCATCAGCTTTGGTGACCAGCATTTTTACCTGATGAGCCATCTCACCCAGAATTAAAGTATCATAAAAGGAAGAATTGATGTTAGTGTTAAGAATATTTCTTAATATTAACTCCCTGACGACGCAAAAATTCCCAATGAAGCCAAATCCAAACAAGCCAAATTAAGAAATATCCAGGTTTAATGGGAGATCTGCGCTCTCGGGTGGCCCCAGGGGGAACCAGGAAGCTGCAAAATCTCTTGACCCTGGGAGGAAGAAAGGGAGACCACGTGTTCCTCTTTCTGGAGATCACTTAAGTACCCTGGGGAGTGGTCCTGACTACTAAGTGACAGGCTAACAGTGAGAGAGAATCGTTTCTCTTGTTTTTCCCTTCCATGATTCAAAAAAGGAGAAATGTTAGTAATTTTACACTCAAATATCAATGTGAAATGAATCTGTGTTTGCACATGTGATGTGATGTGTGTGTGTCTGTGTGTGTGTGTAAACCAGAGAATAACCTTGGGTTTTTATCCTCAGGAATTTTCTTTTGTTCCTTTTATAAACAGGGTTTCTCATTAGCTTAGAATTAAGAAGCAGGAGAAACTAATAAAATCAGCATTCAGCTTATGGAGTTAGGAGAATAATAGGAAGGATGGGCTGTTAGGGATTAGGTAGTGGGCTAGAAATGTAACTCGGTGGTAGAGTACATTCCTAGCATGCATAAGGCCCTGGGTTTGACCACCAATACCGCAAAATATGCAAAAATTAGGAAGAAGGAAATAAAATAAATTATAAAATCCAAAGCTGACAGACCAGACTAGATGGCACATATACACAGAAACATCCAAACAAAAGACAATCTGTTCTTTGAAAATATTAATAAAAAATATATGTATAGCCATGCTTATTAATAAAATTTGGAGAAAATGAAATAATTTTAAGAATAAAAGAAGATATACATGTATAGCTGCTTGGGAAGGTAAAGGAATATTGTAAATAACTATATGCTAATAATTATAGTAATTAATAAGATGGTCAAATTTTTAAACAAAAGGAATATTAAGAAGGAGTCAAGAAGAGAGCAAAGGGACTGTTGGGCTGGTTCCCTGGATCAAGTGCTTGCTCATCCCTAGGACCCACATGGCCTAGGGAGAGAGCTGCACTGCCTGACGAGCTGTTCTCTCATCTCTAGCACAGCACTGCACACACAGCACCCTCCTGATAGCGACACAAATTTAATTAAAGGGAGACAGACAACAGGAGTGATCCATCAGCTATGGGAAAAGAGTTAACCCCACAACTCCACCATGGCCTCATTTTTCTGATTCATTGAACTAAGCTCATACCAGACACAAAATTCAGAAAACAGAAAGCAAAGAAATATCTTCCAATTCATTTCACAGGAGTAGGGAAACACTGATACCACCATTTGTGAGGATCCTAAAAGAACTTTAGACGCTAATTCCAGTTACAAATATCTGCAAATATCTTAAGGAAACTCTTGGCTCGCTGAATTCAGCAATCTATAGACACTGAAGTACACCGTGGCTGGTTTGAATAGATGTCAGTTGACCTTTATGCAACTTAAAATGAGAAAATTAATTAATGTAATTGACACATAAATGATGGAAACACAAGTAATACAAACACAAATCCATTTAAAAGAGCTTTGTATGCCCCAACATATATATGCCTAGCACTTTAATGGGGATGCTTCAGATTGAAGCTAAGTTCTCCTCCAGACTACACAGTTTCTGAGCTACCACCACACCCCATCTTACATCCTAAAAATGAGGCAAAATGGGGCTTTCCTAACTGTACATAGAACGTCTGTATACCAAACAAATTTTGAAAAGTTGACTTATATGTACAAGAAATGGCAGAGGGTCAACAAGAGCCAATATGCAAAGAAGACAGGATACCGAGATCTACCAGAGAAAGAGTGTAGCCAGATGGAGGGTACTGTGCATGGCGGACACACTGACATGCTGAAGAGAATGGCACTCACAAACCAGAGGGGAATCATGACAGTTCTCAGAATGGGCATGATGTCACCAGGCCAGTAGACAGAAGAAAGAATGACAGGGAGGAAGGGAAGGGAGGGGTGGCAGCAAGCTTGTCTTTTGCTGGACGTCGTCTTTGACCACGGTCTCTTCTGTTTACACTGCTTGCTCCATCTAATCTCTGTAGATAGCAATTTGATCCCCAGCCACCCAGTGAGCTCCCGAGCCATCCTTAGTTTCCTTATTTCCCACACACAGGCTCCACTAATCTTCATATCTGATAAGCACGCTACTACCAATCCTTTGCTGCACGGAGGCCAGCACTCTTACCAACAGCGCTGTGCCCCCCCAGCACCCAAACAAACAAAACAAAATACCCCAGTTGGATTGACACAGTATCACAACTATGTCCTAAGGCTTCAGCACTGTGGTGATGCCTTACTGAGTCAGGGTCTCCTCCTGTGAGGTCCCCTGCAGCAGCTCCTGCCTTCATTACCAGGATTTTCCAACTGATGTCTAAGTAAGCCTCTGCTGTCTTCAAAGTATAGATTATTCTGTCCAACTTACAATTTTACTCCTGTTCCCCAAATAAATAATCAGTAATTATTTGAAGAGTGATGAATTAATGATATGAATAAAAGTTTTGTCAAATAATATAAAGTCACTAAACTCCGCAAAGGAAATGTCTGAAATGTGTTTGTTATTACTTCATCATCTTAGTCTGTTTCTTAACACCCCCCACCCGTGTAGTCTGCCATGCCACCTTGATTGAGTTCAAGATGATATAATTTCAGGCTATTGTAAAATTCCTTTTCACACATTCTTCATTTCCTTCACACTGGCTAAAAATACTTTACACAGAAGCAAAACCAGAGATACTTGAAGTTAACTAACTTCTGCTTTTCTAGAATGTTTCTTTCCTTTGATACTTTAAAAAAATGATCAATTTTAAATTTAAAAAGTTGGATACTTTTTAAAAAGTGATCAATTTTAAATTTAAAAAATATCACTGGATTTTTTTAATGCAAAAAAAAATACCTACAGTTTTTTGGAACGGCTCAAATGTCCAATTTTTGCTGAACGGATGAAGGATTGAAGGTCCACAAGACTCATATTCTTTATTGTTCTTATATTCTTTTATTCATTTTTGAAGGCATTTGATTGGCCAATAGAAGGTCTACAGGTGCCAAACAGCCCTGCCATGAAGAGGCCGGTTTGTAAGACACCCGAGCAGTGTGTCCCTGTGAGACTCCAAATCTTGAGGAACGGAGACAAGAGAAAGAGCGGACCCCTTGTTACGGGCCCAGATGTCTTACCGGGACGGAGATTGCGGTAAGAACAACACCCATCCCGCGGACCTTCCAGGACATTCTCCAACTTCTACAGCCGCCAGTCTTCAGCTTGAATGTTTTCTCGAAGGATTATATGTTTATGTACAAAAAGGGTCCTATTCAAAGATAAAAACAGACACGGTTTTCTTTAGTTTCTTTGTCAGGAACTTGAGTTCTCTTCTGTTTTCAGAAGACTGTGTTAGACAGGAGTAGTGGCTGCAATTCAAACAGCTCTCTCCACGTTTTCAGAGAGTGCTTTTGTTCGAGTTCTACAAGTGTATGTAGGTATAAGTAAATTTACAATATGCTTGTTAAATTTGGATTTTAAATTGCTTACTGATTATTGTAAATAACTATTCTCCTATCTGTGGGTTAAGACACACAGTTCTCTGAGGTACTAGGAAAACATTGATCTGCAGTTGAAAGTTACCCTGCAAATAAAGGCATCCAAGACAGCCTGTGTTTCTCTACCACTGGAGATGAATCGCCTGCCGTATGTTTCCATTTTATGGATTGTGGAAGAGCTTTGATGGGAAGAATGAGTTAAACACATTGTTTCTTATATAATTACCAGCAATGTTACCTCTTGACCTTTCTTCTGAGATATTTAGGATATCTGAGGCTGCTGATAATAGTTTAATATTACTCTCTTCACATCGATTAAATATACTTCATACATCACTGAACAATGAGTAACTTTCAGATTGGCTGTCCACTGAACTGCCTGTAAAGATGATAAAGTAAAAAATTAATTTTCAAAGTAAAGTCAAGCCTGAAATTGAAATCTTTGACGCATACATCTCATAATTAGCTCATTCTGCTCAATGTAAGATGTGCGGGTAATGCCCTTACAGAGAGTGTGACTTTTCTCTCACACCCAAAGCTAGCACATCACTTCCTTCCCTTTCTACATTGACGCTTTTTTAAAATTTTATTTTGTACCTTTAATTGTAATTATAATTATACACAGAAAGCATCTTTTACCTTAGTGTTTAAGGTGCTTAGCTCAGTCAAGGAATTCAGCAGTATTTTGAGAGATTAGCAAATTTGAACAGACATCCTGGCAGAGAGGATGTGAACTGCCCATTGTCTGAAAGCTCTGCTCATAGAACAACGTGTTGAGCCATCAAGTGTGCAGAGAGTGGCACGCCACTTTGTTCACCCCAAATTACTTTTGCCCAAATAATTAAAATAACCTGACATTCGCTTGACAAAATTATCCTCCCAAGGAGAGCTCAGTCTTCCTTTGCTGACTGAGACAGTTTTGTGCAGGATCATCTATAGCAAGTCCCAGAGCTGTGTGGAAATACTGGCTGACAAAAGGTTTAGATAGAAAGACACAGCTTACGTGAGAACATGGTTAGGTGGCCCCATCTCCAGAAGAGACGTATTAGAGTCTGTGTAATGGCATCTTATTGGGCTCTCTTTAACAGACCCAAGCTCAGTATCTTCCAGAAGAAAAGATTTGACTGACACATGGAATGTTTGCTCACATTCACATGGGATATATATATTTTTATAAAGTTGAGCTATTGTGAGTATGTATGTACGGATGAATGTTTGTATGCATGTGTATCATGCTAGAATAGAAATCTATTTTAGCACCATCCTGCTCTGGCTACCTGCTGTCCTTCAGCTGTGTAACAACCCACTGAGGATGGTTTTGAGGGTTTGCTGATGCTGTTGACTCCACCACTGATAAAGACTGAGGAAGACAGCCTTGCCTCTCTGTGTCGTGATCACCTGCTGTGCTGTTGCTTACCTCTGTATGTGTGCTGCCTGCTGTCACATCAAGGATTAGAGCCACTTTAATAAAACCATTAAAGGCCTACAGGGGGCGCCACCGCAGCACTCATGAGTGATTAACCGTATTTGATCCATTTTTCATTTCCTAAAATACAGAACAAGTGTCTGACTTGAAGATTCGAAGGAAGATCTTTAAGCATTCCATTATCTCTATCAATATCCTTTTTCTGATCATTATCATTTAAAATTTGTTTAGAATAATAAAACCATTAAGTAAATAAAACACTACAGAGAAAAATGAATGTCATCTTTAAGTTTTATTTAATTATATTTTTGAGTTTTCAGCACTGTGAAAAAAGGTTTGAAATATTGCAGATAGATTTTCCTTTACAAATCCTTCACAGAACACATGCTTCTTTAGCGTGCCATATCATTCAGTATACAGTACGAAAATGTATATTTAATTATAAAACGTGAAGTTTAATATTTAATTAAAATTTGAAATTGTATCTTTTAAAGGAAGGCAGAGTATTAACAGCAATTCATTATCAGCTAAAGTCTCACCGCTTTCCCACACGTTAAGACACGCTGTCGCTAATCAACCATGTCACATAACATGCGCATGCCTTGAATTATTGGTTGCAGAAATGTTAATGCTGAAAGAAAGGAGAAAAGCCATGCTGCAAACTATTCAGAAGCAGAAAGAAACCAGACTGAATTTCACCACCTTTTGGAGAGGTAAATGTTTACTATTCGAAATGCAAGTGTGTTTTGCATGAGAAAGCTTGAGTGGTCACACTTAACAGAGAACACACAAAATATTTCTATACATAAGTTGTGAATATAATGATGGTAGACATTTTAATCATATATAGTATATACTGAGATAGGAGGACAAAGCTAATTTATAAAATCTCAAAAATGCAAGATTGGAAAATTCCAGAAACCAGAATAACAGAAGTCCGGCATTTGAATCTAGATAATCTGAGTCCGGAAGACATATTCATTATAAGGCATTAGAGGCCAATTGTTTTCTGCTCTATACTTTGATGCTGGCTAGCACGGAAACTAGAAAGAGGAAGGAGTGCACAGAAAACTGCTTGTCTCAGCCCTCTGCTGCCTGCCTGGAAGGGCCAAAATCAGCTCCAAAGCTAGGCCTTCAAAACAGAGCAAAGGGTAAAGACAGATTAATTAGCTATCCACCCCTTCTCCTGCGACCCAACTGTCCTAACGCCAGATGTTCCCACAGGTGAGAATTCACTCTAGGAAAATACAAGTGAGGGATGAACACTGCTCTACCACGGGCTTTGCCATAACCATGCTGATATGCACTGATATCAGTGCAGGAAATGAGAAGGTATTGCATTAGCTGTTGTGGTCTCAGCCAGACAGAAGCAGAACAAGCCCACCCACTGCTGCAAGTGAGGGATCTCACTCAGTGTACACCGCTTCATCGAATAGAGCATGAGACGATCTACTTTCTCCTGGCTTATTTCCTTTCAAGACCACCCCAAGGACATCACTGGTCTCTATATCTGCTTAATTTCTATATGCTATGCAGGAAATAAGAGTTAGAATGTTCCGTGCTCAGTCTTGCTGAGAAGCACAAAGCCATTTCTGGCTCACTACAGTGGTACAGGTAGCATCAGCAGTGTATGTCAAGACCTTCATCCCAACAATATTCTTTAGGAAATGAATGACCCGGCACTTCTGTTAGCTCTATTTCTCCCTCCCTAGGGTTTAGGCATAGCAAAAGGCAAGGAAACCTGTGCTCCAATCCCTTCAGTGACTCTCCATGAACTAGAACTCAGGTATGCTATTCTAGAATCCAGAATGCCTTCAAGCTGCTCCTGTCTTCTTTATAGGCTCATCAGATTCCCCAGCCCATTCATACACCCTGGCCCAGCCTCAACTCTTCTATTTTATTTTTAATTTAATTTTTTATTTCTTGAGAATTTCATTTCTACCTTCCTTCTTCCCTCCCCCCCCCAACTCCTCCTCCTCATCTGTCAAGTTTAACCTTTCCTCTTCTTCTTCTTGTTATTGTTTTGCACACACACACACACACACACACACACACACCTACTGAGTCCCTTTAGTGTTTTTCATATGTGCATGTGTTTAACAATGACAACTTGGTATTGGATAATCTGTCTGGGGGCTCATCTGTGGAGAAAACGGATTCTCCCTCTCTCAGCAGAGAGTGATTGGCTTATAACTCTTCATCTGGGGTGGGACCTCTTGGAATTTCTCCCAACCATGTTGGCATGTTCATTGACATGGTCATTATGCAGGTATTGCTTAAGCAACTATACTATTGCTATACCATGAGTGCTGCATCATGGTCAGATCTAGAACACACCATCTTAGCTTCCATGTTCCCTGACTCTTGTAGTCTTTCTGCCCCCATATTCCATGGCATTTCCTGAGCCTTAGCTTGTGCCTTACATCTCCCAAATGGGACTAGACACCCCACTGTCACTTACCCTCTGCATTTTTCCTGGTGGTGGATCTTTGTAGTAGCCTCTGTCTACTTCAAAAAGAAGCTTCTCTGATGGCGGGTGGGCGCTGCGCTTATCTTTGGGTATGAGGTCTAGTATTTAGAGTACAGTTAGAAATTATATTGGTGTAGAAAAATGGCAGTAGTGGGCTCTCCTCTAGGGTCCATGACCTCTCCATCCATAGGAGGTTGGCTAGGTTTACAATACTAATCATAAATTCCCTCCTATTGAATGGGCTTTAATTCCAATTAGACAGCTGCTAGTTATTCCCCCCTCCCCATAATAGTCCCACTGAAGGCATCTTACTGGCCAAGCATTTGTTGTAGCCAAGGCTTTATAGTTAGATGGGGGTTATTAATGCCTTGCAACTATCTTCTGATGTCATGAGAGCTAGCCACAAAGAGGAGGCTTCCATGTCAGTTGCAGCTTGATTCCTCCAAGTTCCGTGTCTGAAGTATGAGGCGTCTTCTGTAACAGGGTCTTACTTTCGAGTTCTGAAGAAATCTAGGGCTAGGGCGACAGTCTATGTTGTTTTTAGCATCTCTTGGAAAACCCTGGCCAACAACTCGAAAAGGGGTTTGCAATGCCTGGAATAGGGATTTTTGTTAGATAGTCTGTGACTCTTGGGGAAAATATCACCTCATGTTGTATAACTACATCTGAACTATATACATGCATATGTGAGTAAAGCATATATGTTTGTATTTTTAAGTAAGCTTATAAAATAATATGCTCCCCTTATGGGCTTCTCACACATCATTAGCGTTGATCCTTCTTCTTCTTTCCTTCTGTACTCTCTTTTCCCCTCCCCAGCCACAGTCTTGTCTGCCCCCCTTTCTTCTTTCTCCCTTTATAACACCCACACCCTGGTCTTAAAGAACGATTCATGCTTTCAAGTCCAAGCCAAAGTCACTTCCTTAGTTAAAGCCCCTGCAGGAAGAGATCCACTATTTTCCTTTGCTCTTGAAAGACGCTGACCATGGCCGACAACAGTAGCTGCTGCGCCATGCCGAGAGTCAGTAGATGGCCTGTCTTCACTCTTGGCCGGGTAGGCGACTCCTCCAGGAGTCAAGAGTGTATGGCATTCATCTCAGTGCCCACAAAATACTGTGTGAAGCTTGGGGCGGGGGGGTTGGTCAATGATAACATTTAACCAGGTGAATATCCTGACTGCAATCACTTCTGGGGGAGGAAGATGAGGAACTGCTTGATGGAGGTGTGGCTTTGGTGACTTTGGAGAGCACATGGAGCTTCAGCTGAAAAAGCCAAGAAATGTATTTGAGATAGAAGGACGAACATGAGTTAAAGCCAAAGAAATGGCCAGACGTAGGTAAGACACATGTGAGAAAGTCTGAATTTAAGTCCACAGACCAGAGTCAGGAACTGAGGGTCAAAAGGACACACTGGCTCTTGAGTCGTGATTAATGACCAGGCTTTGGTTTCTTCTGTTTTCTTACCTTACTCCTGAAAGCCACTTGTACGCAAAATTAATTTCTACGTCTCTTGTTGCAGGTGCACTGAAATTTTAAATTTACCTTCTGCTGCCCGGAGACTTTTCGATGAAAAAGGGAAGGAAATTTTTTCCCTGAATGACCTGCAGAGAGATGAACTGGTAACCAGGGGAGGGTGGGATTGGAACTGTGAGTAGATGAGCACACGCTGAGAAAGAGCATCCTTCCATGCAAGGCTTCCATGCTCACCATGCTTACTCTTTCTTAGTCCCCCCAAGGCGTCAATCATCAAAAATCAACACTAACCGATAGCATTGCTGTCTTCCTAGACAGCGGGTCAGGCTTGTGTGACTCAAGATGATAAATAAATATGTGTTTATCACGCCTTTTAAAAAAGGATACCTTTTCATCCACTACAGAGCCTACGGCAGGCCAGTTATTCACTGCTTCTGATTCTACATCTGTTGCTGAAGGAGAGAGACCCTTAACTCTTTTTGAAGTCTATCTATAGTTATTTAATGATTTCCTTATTAATGACTAATATCCTTGCTTTCTCAAATTAAAAAAAAGTACACGTTTTCATACCCTCTAATTGGAGTCTAGAGAAAGCTGAGAAATGGAAGGCCTTGTACTGCCTAGTCTTGCCCACCGCCTCCTCTCTGGGATTAGAGATATTTGCGTAGGTGGAAATATTCCTTGCCCTGACTGATGCCTGAAGTTCTTTGAATAAAATCTCCAAGCTGGACATGGTGGCTCATGCCAGTAACCCCACTATTCCTAGAAGCTGAAACAGGAGGATTGTTGTGAGTTCAAGGTCACTATTGGGTTTATATTAAGTTCTGGGCCAGTCCGATTTGTGTAGGAAAACACCATCTCAAGGAAAAACAACACGCATGCACACATATGCGACCAAAACAAAATAAAACACATTAGTTAGTGCTCTGAATCTGAGGACCTCTTGAAAGCCACGTTCAGTGAACAGTGTGAGAGGCAGCAGGTGAAGAGGCCTCGCTTTTGTTTCTGCAGGTTTTATGTGGAATGCGAACTCTATCACTTCTAAGAGTTTTGTTTCTTATGTTTCTGTATGTACATGATGCTGGGGTTATTCTGTGGTTTGCTTGTTTCTGTTTTCTTTTTCTCAGGGCAGAATAAGTTAAAATAAACAAAATCAAAAGATAGATGTAGCCTAAAGATGAGTATAGAGGAGGCACCGGGGCAAAGGGAAGATGGGCGTGAGGAGGGCGGGATGATGGCATCGGGAGGGCATCTCTTGTCACCAGGGTTTAACTCACTGTGCTGTGAGGGGGAAATTGTAATGGGGCCAATTGTTAGATGTAGCGTCTGTCAGAGAATGGGAAGTCTGATGTTCAAGATGGGGACAACCTAAGAGGATCCTTCCTGCATCCTCATGCAAAGAGCTAAGTGATGAGTGTATGATGATGGCAAGAGGTGGCACTGGGGTTCTCCTCCACCTGGGTCTCAGCATGTTCTTGTTTTTCCTGTCTTTAAGGGAATATGTGCCAGGTGTGGTGACACAGTCCCACGCTCCCAGCAGTCAGGGGACTGGAGCTGGATGATCTTGAAGCTCAAGGCTAGCCTGGGCTATATAGAGGGACTCTGTCGACGGGGAGGGCTGGAAGGTTGGGAGGAAGGAGAGAAGAGAATGTATTTAAGGACATTTAAGAAACAGATACATGGAATGAGGGACAGTGCTACCTCTACTATTATCATCCAGAAATTACACATCAATATTTTATGCACATTTTAACATTGTTCAATAAGCTAAAGCTACCTTAAAAGAGAAATGTTAATTCTATATCATTTTAATTGAAGTAGGACTCTTTACAGTTTTTAATTAAAATAGAATTCTATCACTTTCTCTCCTCCTTTTTCTCCCAACCACTCTCAAGTTGGTGGCCTTTTTTCTTTGATTATTTTTGTTTTATACAAATATGTATGTACATATGTGTGTATGTATGTATGTACATCTGTATATATGCATGTATGTATATGCATAAACAAGACCAGAACAATGGCAATATCAGCAGACATGTTAACATGGAAGAGAACAGTTTCACAGAGTTCCATCCCTAGGCAAGAACCACAGGTAACTCATGACTACTGAGAGAAGGAGAATTAGAGATGAGCCCTTATTGGTTGCCTAATTCAGAGTGACCAGCCTTGAAACCATGTACATACAGACAGCAAAAACATATCCAGTAGTGTGTATGTATGTTTAAAAAGATCTTGGTTTTTAATTATGTGTACACTTGCATATGTTTATACATATACATGCAGTGCCTCCAGAGGCCATAAGTGAGTGTTGTATCTCCTGAAGCTAATTTACAGGTGGTGATGAGCCACCCAACATGGATGCTAGGAACATACTCCAGTCTTTGCAAGAGTGGTACATATCTTAAACTGCTTGCCATATCCCCACATTAGTATTTTGGTGTTTATATAATATTACAAGTCCATTTCTGCAAGGGATCTTAATCTTTTTTCCATGAAAGAGCAGGTAGTGGAGATCTTAGGCTTTGGTGACTATGTGGTCTCTACGGAAACACCAGCCATTGACTGCACGTAAACAAATCAGCAAGTCTCTTTCCCAGGAAATCTGTATTTACAAAACGTACCAGCAGCTCACATCTGGGCCATGGTGGCACTTGGCCAGCTTCTGATTATCCCTTCATTTCAATCCTTCCCCCTTCCCCTCCTTTCCATTAAAAAAAAAAATTGAAATTTTTTTATTTGTAAATGACTACAGACTTATAGGAGTTGCAAAAAAGATGTGAAATGGTTTTGTTTGTTTGTTTGTTTGTTTTGCTTTGTTTTTTCCCTGCTCCATGCTGTGCTCCGTGAGAGGCTGGCATCACTGGCCAGCCATGGTAGAGACCCTGGGGTCTAACAGCATGCATGCAGTTAAGGCTGTGCCGCCTGCCGGGTGCTCTACAGAACCAGTGCCTTTGTCGGTGGCTTGTTCCTTTTCATTACTGGGTGGTACTCCATGACACTGCAGTTTGGCTGTTCACCCTCCGTACGGTCCTGATTGCTGGGACTGCTTCTACTCTGAGCTGTTTCGATCCCTTCCACACCAGCCCCCAGACGCATCTCTTTGATAGGTATATGTTTCATGTGGAGAAGCCTGGATTAATCCTGACCTCTCCATCGCTCAACAAAGGAAGCAAGTCCTCCTCAGGAGCCTTGAGTCTGACGTTTCCAAGATTAAAACCTTTTGCAGCTTGTGCAAGGAGGAAGGTAAGCTTTGGCAGTACCTTACTTTGATACCCTAACACATCCAATGACATGGCTTTGTATTAAAATCATGTTTATTCAAACAGTCCATGTCTCAGCTCTGCATCTTGCTGTTTGGCTCTTTAGCCTCATTCATTAAAGTGTATTTAACATGGTTGCATATTTTATTACCTACTATATTTCGGAAGAGCCAACGGTTAAAAACAAAACAAAACAAAACTCAACACGATTCCTTTTATGTTTTACAGATATGTAATTTGTGAGCCCCATGCATTCCCATCAAGGAAAGAGGATTAGATGTTCAATCATGTTTTAATGTTGTACCATCTGTTTATGTCATCAATCTCTTAGGCAGGGTTTTAGAACTTTCTAGTTTGCAGAGCCCTCCCTTGACTGAGAAGAAAGAACTTGGGACATAGATCATCTTGTTCCTGGACTCCCAGGCTGAAGTCTATGTCTGCGGTCACTTGTGCTTGTTTGTTTGGCCTGGACAGGACTGGGAGTGGGCCATGGCTTCCTACCTAGCTCAGCCTCCTTCCTGCTGTCTTACTCTCTGGAACCAGGCAGTGGTAGCTGGCTTACTTCTGGCTAGAGAGCTACCTTATCCTTGTTTGTCAACCACTTTAGGAACTTTCCAGAAAGCTTCTTGGCAATTGATAGGTCAGCTGCATCTCCAGAAAGCCAAATCCATATGCATGTAGCCATGCAGGGGGGTGGGGGGGGGGTCATGTCACAGAGGCCTGATGTTCCCCTAGTGTTTCCACAGTGACACCAATAAGGGGAAATACAACTCCTTGCACTGGTTTCTAGTATTCTCTACCTTCTACCTCTGTCCCTGCAGGCCAATACTGAAAGTAAACTCTTTATACACTAAGTAGGAGAGAAAGGCTTGTGGAAAACACACACACCAGTGCTGTACTTCTTGGCTTCTATAGTTGTCATCTCGGGACAGTATGCTATTTGAATGTCAAAAACTGTCCTTAGCATCTGGGGAGTCAACTCAGTCAGCGAACCGCTAGTCACTGGGGCTGATTGCCAGCACGCTTGTGAAAAGTCAAGTGTGGTTACAAGAACCTGCCATCCCAGCACTGGGGACAGAGACAGACTCACCAGTCAGCTGAACCAGCCTAATAAGCCAGCCTCAATTCCCCATAGGGAGCCCTGGCTCAACAGACAAGATGGACATCGGCAGAGGAACGGCATAACAGCATATGGTTGACTTCTGCCACCCCTACCCCTACTCCTGTCTTTGGACTTTTGAGTTTCTCTTGTAGTATCTCTCTCTCTCCCTTGTGGACTTCCCCTTTCCCTTACCAAAGTAAGGAAAAACCATTATCCCCACAGTTTTATACACCTTTCGCACTACTGGATTTCATGCTTGAGTCTGAATCTCAGAGAACTATCTAAAGACGTATATGGAAATACTACAGCTTGTTTGAATAATTGGCATAGAGAATCATTAAATTAACCTCGGAAATACCTAGTATTAGTACTTTTGTCTAAGTAAATCTCACGAGGAAAGAATTAGCAAGCATCCAGTTAAAGTCCAACTTCTTAGTTTAAAGAACGCCCAAAGACTGAAGGTTTTGCACTTCATTGAGTACGTAATTTTGAATTCCTGGTCCTCTTCAGTCATGACTAATATGTCTTTGCAATTGGTTCATTTCTTCTCAGCTCTCGTTTTAGAAGTCCAAAGTGACCTTGTGTCTGGGGGCAAGCTCGCTGTGCATAAACCTGTAGTCGCTGTTGAAGAAGAGAAGCAAGAGAAAGGACCAAAGGGAACTCAGATGCAAAACGATGCTTTAATACCAGGAAATGCTCCCAAAGATGCTCTGGCTCTGTAAGTCGTCACTGTGGCCAGAAAAGGGGCCAGTGCTGTGTAAGTGCAGCTCTTTCACCCTAGGCAGTGTGGAGCCCATGCAGGGAACTCAGAGACGTTTCTGAAGCTCCATCACTTGTCATACCGTATTCACTTGGTTTCAGACAGACCAATAGAACTAGGGCTTTAACCATCACCTTCCGCTCCTTTCAGCGATGCAGCTACGACATTATCTTAGCATGGTACTTTCATTTATCCTTCCTTCCTTCCTTCCTTCCTTCCTTCCTTCCTTCCTTCCTTCCTTCCTTCCTTCCTCTCTTTCTTTCTCACCATGTTTTGTCCCAGTAAACACTGAATCATCCTGAGCCACTGAAATCGCGCTTTCTGGAAGATGGTCATAACACCATCCTTTCAGGCTCTCTAAGGTCCATCCATGGACAGTTATCTGCTAATTCGTCTCCAGTGCTTCAGGGAGAGCCAAGGCTGACAAGCTGAGTAATAATCTGCCCTCTTATTGCCCTCAGCCCTGCCTGACAATGGTCCCGTTTTTACCTCATGGTCACTTCCATTTGACACATCTCTTCTTGCTGTCTAGCATACCAGCTTCTAATAGGTGACAAACTATGACCTGAAGATACCTAATGCTCACTGCAGATACTTCTTTCTTTCTGCCTCAAGTTCTCTTTCTTGTCACACACCTATCTGTGGTGACTTCACTAAATTTAGACAGTGCTGTACATGGAGATGTTTATGTCTGGCCTCTTCGCCCAACCTGGGGCCTCAGTGTTGCAAAGGACCCCACCCACATGCTCTGCATAGGCAGAATAAGGGTATAATGAGTTCCTTCCAGACTTTGTTACAAATTTATTTTTTGCCTTCATTAATTTTGAAAGTGTGTGTGTGTGTGGTGCACTCAATGCACGCACCACACTGCAGGTATAGAAGTCAGAAGATAAGGACTTACTTCTCTTCTCCCACTGTGGCCAATGGGTATCAAACTCAAGCTGCCTGTACCTGCTGAGCCACTGCTGGCCCACCTTGCTACCAACTTGTGAGAAGCTGGTTTTCGGAAGCACTTTTCTTAATCTGACAAGTGATTCATTCATCTATTTCAGGCCTCCAAACTATACAGGCACTGGCAAGCAGTTTTTTGCTTTCAGAGTTTCTTCTCCCACATGGCATCTCCTATAAAAGTTAGGGAATTGGACACAAACTTTCCTAACAAGCTTTCCATTCTTCTGAAGAGTGTTTCCTCCGGCCTCTAAATTACCAAGCTGCACTCAGACAAAACAGAGCGAGGAAAATGGAGTAACCTTCTAGAGCAAAGGTCTGCTTTGTGGATCAGTCACGACAAGGCCTGGAGTCCTTAAGGTGAGGGAGCTCATAGCTCCCAGCACACAGGGTTGCTGGTTCTCACCCAAACACCCCAGGCAGGTTTTGCGACCCAGGATCTCAAAGATTTCCTGAGTCCAGGTGCCACTGGCTCATAAGACAGCTCATTCTGCTTTGATGATATACTGACTGGTTTTGTGTCAACTTGACACAAGCTAGGGTCATTAGAGAGGAAGGAGCCTCAGCTGAGGAAATGCCTCAATGAGATCCAGCTGTAAGGTGTTTTCTCAATTAGGGATCATTGGGGGAGGGCCCAGTCCATGGTGGGTGGTGCTATCCCTGGGCTGCTGGTCCTGGGTTCTGTAAGAAAGCAGACTGAGCAAGCCATGAGAACAAGTCAGTAAGCAGCATCCTCCATGGCCTCTGCATCAGCTCCTGCCTCCAAGTTCCTGCCCTGTTTGAGTTGCTGTCCTGACTTCCTTCAGTGACGAACAAGAATGCTGAAGTATAAGCAAAGTAAACCCTTTCCTCCTCAATGTGCTTTTTGGTCATGGTGTAGCTTTGCAGCAAGAGAACCCTGACTAAGACAGATGACTAGCTCTCAGAAATCTCTGCCCCTTGAACTCATGCTTTCCTGTGATGAACTCCACTTTTAGCTGGCAGGCCTTCAGTCCTCGCTTATCAATATACCTGTCTGTCCCTCTTTGAACATAACTTTCACGAGTTCTTTGAGCTGCGACCAAATGACAATGTCTTCTGTATCTATTTAATTGTTTTTAGTTACCTATTTTTGAGTTGGCATGAAAAGTCATGGGTTTTCATAGTCCATCCCACCATGAGTTACCCCCCACTGCCCTCCTGCACCTTCCTTCCTGCTCTGCCGTAGTCACCTTCTTCCCAAATGCCCCAGTTGGGCTTCCATGTCACATATCCTTCATGACCCTTTCTCGCGTTCCTTCCTCTCTTTCCGGTAAGACATCTTTGATGACAAAACTCCACGTTAGGAAGTCCCTGTGTGATTTCTCTGGAATCTGTCAGTCTGCATCTTTGGAGGATCTAGCTTGTGAGAACTGAGGTGATTTAAGAAAGGATATCCATCAAGCAAGTTCTGGGAACATAAATCTAAAAGGGACCTTCTCTTCTCTTTTTGAGGTTATTTGATTCCAACATTGCTTCCTCTTCTTCCCTCCATCCACATCCTCCCATTTATCCTTCCTTACTCTCTTTCAAACTCATGACCTCTCTTTTTACTCTCACATGCATATATGTACATACATATATGTTCCTAAATATAACCTGCTCAGTCCATATGTTACTTGTATGTATGTTTTCAGGGCTGAAAGGCAGGCTTTTTTCATTGCTGGGTTCTGTGGAGAGATGTGTGCCAAAGCCTGTAAGGAGCAATGTGGGAAAGAGCCTGGGCACTGGGTCTACATCCCGGCTGATGGGAAGCAAGTTCAGAGCACAGAACGTGGGGACGGCCTTCTCATTCCTCGCAATATTGCAGAGACTGTCCCTTCCTAACTCCTGAGCTCTGTCTGGAACCACCTCCCTGACTACTCACTCTGACATGTCAGCAGCATCTTCCTGTTCCTCAAATGAATCAAATGCATTCTTGATGTTTTCGATTGTCTTTATTTATTTGCTTTTGACTAGAATGTTCTTCATCAACGGCAAGATTGTTCTGGGCCCTCAGTTTTGAGCTGGGCTCGGGGAGGAGTCTGGCTTCACTTCTAAAGCACTGAAGACGGCAGCACAGCAACTCCTCGCTGCAGTATCCTGTTTTCTTCCGTAGGGAAGCTCACTGTGGCTACTCATTTCCCTGTCTGTTATCTTTCCTTTTCCCAACACAATGCGAGCACAGTGAACCAAGACCTTGCCTGTCTTGTTCATTACTGTACCCAGCACAAAGAGTTCTATACCTGGCGTATACCAGAAGTTAGATAAATGTTGGTTAAAGGAATAAATAACTAGTAAAGTATGCATCTTATGAATAAGGGATTTGGTTGATTAATTATTTAGAGAAGATAGATTTTAAAAACGCGTTTCTAGAACTGACTTGACTCCATTTGACTTGCCAGGACTAGCAAAGGCTGCTGAATTCCCAGTAGACTATAGGACACCATTTGTGTGGTGAGGGTGGAGGAGCTGCGTTTTCTGTTTCAAACACAAGATGGCACTGGCGTCTTTTCAACGACTGGGGATATGCTGACCAGGGAAGCTGCCTGGGCTCTGAAAGAGGTCTTGGTTGCGCTCCAACCTCATACCCATATGCAGCACTGGCCCTGGCATTGAAACGTGCAAAGCCAGATGTGTTAACACCAGAGTTGCCCTGGAAGACTTCGGTCGTTTGATAATGCTGGTGCTTACACCAAATTATCACCACGACCTCGCTGATCGCAGCCTATCCCAGAGAAAGAACTTTGTTTACCCAGCTGCATATTAGGACTGAAATATTCATGCTGTTTTGCCTGGGTGTTTATACCTCCCTCAGCTGAACAGTCTTCATAATGCTGTGTCCTGATCTTACTCAAAGCAGATGTGTTCTAAGAACAACCTGGAGTTCAGAATCCGCGGACCTGAGCAGTGGCTGCTACTCCTGCCCCTTTGTCTTGAGTTTTCAAAATCACTATTCTATTCTAAAGTTTTCATGTGCTTTTCTCAATTAGAAAACATGCATGCAGCTATGATTTGAGTCACTTTCAATTCCTCTATTGAGAGCAAGATTCTTTAACATCAACTTCAGAATGAATATCTGCAATCTGATCATCTGAGCTATACTGCTTTGTACAAAATCAGGATCCACTTAAGCACCAGTGTGAGGAGTGTCATTTCGTGTCCACTATGAGTTGCTCAAACTACTGTTTAATAGCTTTAATAGAACTTTGAAATATAATACATGGACCCACATTCTAAACTAAAATAACAAAAATAAATGCTGTGGATTATGGCATTGAGGGATTTTGTTTGTAGGCATCTACCAATAGAGGTACGGATTTCCCAATCTAGGCACCCCTATGAAAACATGATCTACAGAAGTGCCAGTATTGGGCAGGCTGTGGTCAGGCTACAGCTGGAGACTCTGTGAACATATACATCAGCACTCTTAGACTTGACTTTGCCCCTGCATCTTGACAGAGATTCACATGCAAGAGCCCATCTCCGCATGGAAGCCTGCCTCAGGATGCCCAAGTATGCCTGGCAGGACCCTTCGTACAACCTTGCTGATGGCGACAGCCTTCCAAAGAAAATGGACAAAGAGCTCCTGGAAAATGTGCAGCCCCAAAAGAAACACAGGTAAAGTTTGCATGGGATTCCTGTTGGAAGGTTCTGTCTGGTCTTAGCTCTCCTCGTGCGGCTACAAGCACATTCCTTAACATCTTTACGTTGGCTGCTGTGTGTGCCAGCATGCACATTCTTCTATTGTGATGCTGATCACAGCATTTGTGACATGTAGGAAGGACATGTTCTTTACCCCTCAGTTCCTCCTGGGCAGGCTGACATGATGTTTGGGTGTCTGATGGACTCTACTAAACGGTAGTTCCATCCACCTTTGACTCCTGAGAACTTAGAATAGAATTCGAACGCTTGTATACATCGGGTGAGCGTGTGGGTAACTTACTAAACCCCTAACCAGAATGTTCTTAATACCTTAAGAAGCTAGGAAAATACAATTTTTCCTTTTAAACAATTTTGTTCTGGTTGTCATCCAATGAAATGTTAGGAATATAACATACATTGTATTTTTCCATAATCTTTAGATATTTGCTTGATGTTATAGTGGCTACTAGCACACGTGAGTTAAACAGTTTCCACAGATTTAGCCATTACCATTAGAGCACACACACAGTGGAGCCTTAATAGAGCTTTTAGATGAATATGTCAGTGTATTTAGGTGTTGATGGTGTGTCACACATCTGCCTAATATTATGGTCCTTAAATAAGAGATTTCTTTAAATTAACTTCCTGGCATTTCCTTATCCTGTTATGATAGTTCTTCACTAAAATTTTGGAACCCAGAACCCAGCAGCAAGAAGAAAAAATATTTCAGTTTACACAGAACACAATTATTTCTCTGTTTTCATTCTGCACACCTCTTCTCTATTCATCACTGCAAGTTAACACACAGCCCACGGGCAGCTCTGACCAGCAGAACTTAGCATCTCCAGTGCATACACTTCCAGGGCCGTTTTGGGGGCACTAACAGACTTTTCTTAACCTTAGCCATTTCCCAAAGCACAGTAAATTGCAGAAGCTGCATCATCAAGAATTTGAATACAGAAATGGGCGAATCATTAGCCTTGCCGCTCCTCAGCTGGCCTTGGGTGTACAGGGATGCAAATCCCGGTCGGGCACAAAGGTCGTTTTGGTAGAGAAGAAATCTGATGATGGGAACCAACGCTGGACACATAATGAAGAAAGCAGGTAAACCCGCTGGATTGTGAGGTTTATACACCAAACTGGATGAACAGTGGCTCAGTGGTTACGAGCACTGCCTATTTTTCCAGAGGACCTGGGTTCAGTTCCCAGCTCCTACATGGTGGTATACTGCCATCTGTAACTCCACTCTCAGAGGATCTGATACCTTCTTCTGGCCTCCACAGACCCCGAGTGCCCATGGCGCATATGCAAATACTCAGTACACATAATATCCATCCAACTGCAAATGAGACCCTAAGAGTTCTGCCATGCTCTCCACATCGCGAGCATGAATATAGTTGAGGAACTCGGTTATCTGTTTTACTTGGTGAAAATTCTTTATTCTTGTCAAAAAAGAGACAGAGACATAAACAAAAAAATTAGGTAAGTTACACACAACTTAACAACTGCTAGATTAGATAAGACATCATTTATTTCTGAGTTTTACCTAGCCATTGCCTCCAGACTGGATACTCATCTCATTTCTCTTTGTGACAGGAAGAAATCAGATATGAATTCTAAAGTATTCCTAATTTTTAAGTATTTTGGGACCTTTGTTTATTGAATCACTCTCCTTGTCTCTCCTCACATGGGTATCTTCCCAGTTTTCATTCATAGAAAGAACAAGTGATTTCTAGTCATACAGAGAGCATTAATTCCTGCTTTATCAAATGTATTAGCCTAATTCAGTGTCTGACCTTGGCACTATATTCAAAATGATCAAACATTTTCTCGAGAAGATCAGAAGAAATCAGACAATTTGGCTACTTGATTATAGTAAGAAAATATTATTAATCTTGTTGCATATCATAATTGGTCAATGGCTGTGTTAAGATAAAAAGAGAGCCTTGGCCAATTAAGTTTATATTATATTTAGAGATAAAAATATGAGATGTTAGACTCTTTTTTTTGTTTTTGTTTTTTTGTTCTTTTGTTTTTTGAGACAGGGTTTCTCTGTAGCTTTGGAGCCTGTCCTGGAACTCCCTTTGTAGACCAGGCTGGCCTCGAACTCACAGAGATCCACCTGCCTCTGCCTCCCAAGTGCTGGGATTAAAGGCGTGTGCCACCACCACCCGGCCAAAATATGAGATGTTAAATGAGCTTTATTTTAGGCATTCTAGCAAGGGTTTAGAGAGATAACTCAGCAGTTAAGAGTACTTGCTGCTCTTGACCAGAGCTCAGTTCCCAGCACCCACAGAAGAGTGGGCCCCAAACTATCTTTATTTCAAATTCTGGGAGAGCCAACATCATCTTCTGACCTCCGTGGACACTTGAACGTACATGTGCATGCATATAGCAGATATGTATTTATTGTGTAAACACAGAACCAATAACAAATAAGTCATAAATTCTAGTAAATATAAAAGTATCAAAAGCTGAGATATAGATGAAACAAGATAAAATGTTGACAGTGTTTCAGTTAATGTTTTATTACACATTTCTCTTTGTTTTGTGTATGTTTGAACATTAATTTAACAAGAAAACATAACTACCTGTTTTGTTGGACTACTCTACCTAAAATTCTACCGTGACATATCGTGGAACTCTAGTGAACTCCTCAGCCTTTTTTATAATGTACAGGATATATTTTTTATATTGTGCAAAATATTTCTTAATGGGAAGGAACTGTGACTTTCACTGTATTCTCTGAATGTCTGCATTGCCCATGGTTTGGGCTCTGTGCTTTGAGGGAGACGGAATAAGCTTTGGGAGGCAGCATCAACAATCCTAGCAGGACAGGAAAGGAGTTAGCTCTACTTCACCATTTTCAGGGTGAGTACAACAGACAGCAAGGATTAGTCATTGGTTGTGTGTTAAAGGAGCTGGAGCGCGATCTGATGGACAGAGCTGTCGGCCTGTTTCTTCACCCCATCCACCAAGGCTATGCTGTCTGTGACGAGGAGCTAGAAGAATAGGCTTTTATTCCCGCAAACGACTAGTTTTAAGGACCACAATTCACTCATTTAGCTGACACTGTATGTTCATTGGAGGGAAAATCTACCACAATGTTACAGCCCTTAACATTTACAAACTCAAATGTAAGGCACCCAGTTTCATAAAAGAAATGTTATTCCATCCAAAATTCCCACTGACCGTGACACAGTGATGGTGAGTGACTTCAGTTCCTCACTCTCACCAGCAGACAGGCCAACCAGACAAAAACTAAATAAAGAAACCCTGGAGTTTAAGATTACCATAAATCAAACGGGCCTAACAGACATCTGCAGAGCATTCCACCAAACACTAAAGGAAACAGTTTCTTCTTCTCAGCAACCCATGAACCTCCTTTTAAACTGACCACATATCAGAATACAAAGCAACTCTAAACAAATTTAGGAAAACTGAACTACCATCCTGCATCCTGGCCGCCATAGATGAAGGCTATGGGTCATTGAAGGCATGGTTTCAGGGGTGGAACTTCAGCAAAGAACTAAAAAGATCAAGATTCTTGTTCCTCTGGAGCTAGACTCCTAGAGTACAAAGATACATGCACTGTATTTAGTGGTTCTTTCTGCCTTGTTTTTCTGGATCATGGTCAAGTTCCTGTGATTGCTTTTTTTAAAAAATTGAAAATAGACTTTTTTTATACGCTATATTCTTATGGTTTTCCCTCCCCCAACTCGTTCCAGATCTTCCCCAACACCCCACATACCCACTTCCACACCTTTCTGTCTCTCTCCCTTTAGAAAAAAAAAACTAGAATAAGATAAAACAAACAAACTACCAAGAGAAAATGGGCGAAAGTAAAAACATACGAAACAAATATAGACATAGACACATACACATTCACACGCACAGAAATCCCATTTAAAAATCCAGAATTTTCTTAGATCTGGATGCAGGCACGACTGAGTGCAGGTGAACATAAGGGGGGGTGGCCATGTGACTCTGACTTGGGCAAGCTTGGAAGTGCTTCCGTGGCCCTTGTGAGGGAGATACCTGTGGCTTTGAGTCCTGGTTAGCTCGGTCATTTATTCTTTTGGGAGCTGGAGAGAAAGGAGCAGAGAAGGCTGTTGAAAACAGAAAGAGAAATATACCTAAAACTGTTAGCTGATGGGCTATGAACAGCTCTGAAAACTGTAGCCATGGGCAACACTAAAGTCTATTTCAGTCTTCTGGAACTCTACAACTTGACCATCTTGAGATTATCCCGGGTCAAGCCATGGGACAATGAGGGGTAGTTGGTGGGGATAACTGGCTGTTATAATGCTTTTGTCTTTCCCTGTTTTGACAGTACTATGAATTGGTACTTGTCGATAGCAAAGGCGTATTTCCTTTCTATAAGAAGCGTGTGCTTACGAAACTTCCACAGGAAGCCCCTATGTACAAAAGAGCAAGGTGGAAACAATGTACCCCAGTGATCTGAAGACGAATGTAATTTCAAGCATTAAGTCATAAGTGAATCTATTCTGGGTAATGTGGACCCTAAGGTAGTGACATTTCAGGGGGCCGCTGCAGGAAATCGGCAATCATCTGCTCATTTGAATATTATTGAGTGCCAATACACATGTAAGAAATACACATGTATGAAGACAGCTGAGCCCACAGAGGTGAGGTCTTGCAGGACCAAGCCCTGACAAATGCTCAAGAGACATTTCAAAAAATTAAATATCCATTTTGGAAATTCAGTGGTACCCCATTAACTAACTGTGGAGGAGAAAATAGATGGTAAGATTAGATGACCATCTTTCACCCATATGATGGGTTTTAAGTTTTCTATTTTCCAGAACTTTGTGATTCTTTACAATAAGGGTGTGTTGTTTTTATTCTCAGAAAACTGAATAAGCTATCTGACCGTTTTTAAGTCTTTAGAATATATATATATATATATATATAATATCCCCATTTTCTCTCTGTTCTTTTATTTTCACCATGACATTTTATATTCAAGGTAGGTTACTTATATTTTCAATGACAGAAATGCCACCACTGCTCTCTAATGTAACCATGTTCAGAAATATAGAGATGAAATTCAGAGAAATAATTTTTTGTTTGAATATTTGCTTTAGTTTTTCAAAGTGATATAAGAAAAATGACATGAAGATTTTCACTCAGTCATTTGAAATTAATTTCTCAGGATTTGTACTAGCTCCAAGATCTCTTTCAAATTTCAACTGAAGGGCAGAAAAATGGTCCCATGGTTTAGAGCCCTGGTTGCTCTTAGAGAGGATGCTGGTTCTGTCCGCAGCACACACAGTGGTTTACAATCATTGATAACTCCACTTTCAGAGGATACAGTACCTCCATCTGCACCAGGCATGCAAATGGCATATGGACAAACATGTAGGCAAAACACACGTGAAAACAAATGAGTAAATCTTAAAAAAAAAAAAACTCAACATAGGGGCTAGAGAGAGAACTAAGCAGTTAAGAACACTACCACTCTTCCAGAGGATCGGATGGCTTACAGCCCTAGCTCCATGGTGATTAGCTCCCTCTTTTAGACTCCAGAGGCTTGCACACACACATGAACATATACAAGTATACACACCAATAAAATCTTTAAAATGCTCAACATATATCTTGGGTTTTAGAAAATCTCCTTTGGAAACATGAGAATTTAATAGAAAAATACATATTAAGATTTATTTTATCCATTATGTGTCTCTCTGTATGTGGGAATGAGCATATAAGTACAGGTGCCTGTGGAGGTCAGAGAAGGTACCCAAGTTCCCACGACTGGAGTTACAGGTGGTCGTGGGTCAGTGTGGGGGCTGGGAACTGAACTTGAGTCCTCTGGAAGAGAAGTATGTGCTCTCGACTGCTGCACCATCAATCCAGCCCCAGGAAAATACTTTAAAAAGCCAAGCAAATGCACAATTACAACTAATGGTTTCCCTTATGGTATTTACTTTTATATGCATTAACTCACTCAACTCCCACCGGGTGCATGTTATTCCAGTGCACAGATGGATAAAGTGAAACATGGAGTTTGTTGATGCCATACAGTACTAAGAGATAGACCCAGGATTCCATCACATGCAGCAAAACTATAAACTCCATTTCATCATCTTCAATGCTTCTCAGTAACAGCAAGCTTGGTGATAAAGATATATCAGGGTGGGTAGAATCTAGAGACAGAAGGCGTACCATAATTTACATAGGGTACATAGATTATGAGGAATTATTAAACCATGATAAACACAAACTATTGTTTATACATTCTACATAAATTATTATATGGATAATATCTATATTGGACTATCATAACTTATTTGTTCTGATAAGCTGGTGAGACCGAAAGAAATCTGGGTTTCCACATAGCAGAAATGTATAGAAATTCCATTATATTAAATATTAAATTATATTAACCACAGTCTGTTACTTAGTGGGACTAATTCTGTCTTCTTAAGGACCTTTCACCTCGTGAGTAACCCCGACCTTGTGCTGGCAGTGTCTATGGCCAAGGCTCAAAATGAAGCCCACGGCTATCCAGTTATCATTCAGGTAAGATACACACAGGCCAACAAGAAGCTATGCCCTTTCAGGAAGCTGCAGTGAGACTCCATGCCCCTTTGTTACAGAGCAAAGGGATAGCTGTCATAGAACGTTGTTTTGAATGTCACTGTTAAAATACTTTTTGCAATACCCTGCCTAGACTTCAAATTGAGTATATTGAGATACCTCAGTTTGTTTCATTCTGGTCAGTGGTGAATATAGGCTTGCTGGTAGTCAAAAGTGGGGACAGTGATTACAATCACACTCTGGCAAGCAGGAGAAACTGTCCTTACAGATTTCCAGAAGCCTGCAACCTCAGGGGGTGATGGCTCTTTGGTGCACCTAAATTTATTGATGAAGAGCACAGACAAGGCCCCACTGGGTAGATATTGGAGGAAGAGACCTTGTCCTTCTTTTGGGAGGTCATGAGCCCACAGTGGTAATTCTGCTAAGAAACTCACTTGCAGTACGTCTAATGCAGGCTTCATTTGAGTTTGGGGCAGAGACCCTGAAGCTCTTTTCTGTTGCCCCTCTTTAGAACCAAACACTCACAAATGGACGTGTGATGCTCCCTGATAGGCCAAGGAACAGCTTAGGAGTGTCCCAGCTCTGCATCTGCCTTCTGGAAACTGCACCCTGGTTTCCACCAAACAGCATAATCATCTCCACATAACATTTGCTTTATTCTGTGCTTTTAATGAGGAAACTTGTTTAGCAGTTTGGAATCCCAAATCAGGACACAGCAATCTGGATAGATTCTGAAATTCGCTTAATTAAGTTTTCTGTCCTTTTGGTAAATAAGAACTAGACATTTGTGCTGAAGACGCAGCACACATAGCCTTTCGTGTTTCCTACCGGGTGCCTCTTCAACACGGGCCACAGCTAGGTGAAGCCTCACGTGCCTGCACATTCCGTTCCCTACTCATCTTCATAACAGTTGGAGATACAAATGTCACCCCCGATGTGTCTTATTTTATAAAGAATAAACTTAATCATAAGGCAATTTGGAAAAACTTCCAAGGTATCTTCCTATTACCAGCGCTTCCATTTTTATGTATTAAATAATAAGCTCTTGAGAAAACATTCATGTATCTGTAAGTGGAAATGAGTCCCTTCAGGTTAATGCCACTAGATCCTTTCCCGTTGCTTGAGAATTTAGCCTTTGGTTTTCCAGATCGTGGAGGGACCTCTGTTGTCTGACCCACTAAATTAGTGCTCAGAACTTCAATGTTGTTTATATCTTACCAGGCACAGTAGTTATTATAAATTATAAAGTTCCTTGAGGCATCATGATATGCTTTCCTGTTGCTAACTTGCCGGCTTATGTCTATTTAATTACACTTGAGATAACTCCATAGAATGCTATAATTAAATAACAAAATTACTTCCTATAATAATGTAAACAATAGAATTAAAACACATATCCTGTTTCTATTGCATAGTTAGCTGAATTTTTAAAGCTGGGTTTTAAAAAATTCACTTCCTTTAATATCAATCAAACACATGTTGAGAGGTCGACAAATTGTGTTTTCATTTAGTGAGTTGGTGTTTAGGGAGATATTGTGCATGCATGTTGGGCAAGAACATAAAAACAATAGGTAAATTCAAATACAGTTGGGAAAGCAGAAAGTCAAATAATGTTTCTAAAAAATGCTGTTTTGGTCAATATCATAATCTTTTAAATGATCTAATCAATAATCATTCTAGAAACTTTTCCTAAAATATTTTCATGATTTACACACATGCACACACACAAAGAGACACACAGACACACACCCATCACACACACAGATATGACACATGCACACATGGTCATTTATTCTGCCAATTTATTTATTAGAGAGGATGTTTGAAAAAATGTCCTGCAGGTTCAACTATTTAGGAATTTCCCTAATTTCCTAAGCATAATTTTTCTAAGAAGAAATGATTAATGTTCTTTTAAAATGTCAGAAAAAAAACACAAAATAGTGTTAGGAGTCAAAAATAGTGGAATTACAAAATTTTAATTTGTTTGTTTTTTGGTTTTGAGAATCAAGTATGTTTAATGTTATGTAGCTTTGTGTGTAATTCCTAAATACTGACAGTAACTATCATTTACAATAAGTTATGAGTAATTGTATTTCTAAATTTATCCAGTAAAGAACTCCTGCTCCACCATCTTATAAACTTGCCTGTCTCTCTGAGTCCATATTTTGTCACTCTTTCATTTTTTAGAAATACAAGCCATACAGCAATGGGGCTGCCAATCAAAAGTGGCACTACGTGGCAAATACTAGAACATTTATAGCCTTTCACAGCACTGCCCTGGATCGGAAAATCACAGCAGCCAATTCTTCCGGCCTTTGTACATCATCTGTCACTAAAGAAAACATTGATCAACCTGTAAGTAGTTCCTTCTTCCCAAAGATGGAAGAAAAATAGGGTCAATTAATAAAGCAGGAGGTTTTTCCTCCATGGAAAGTTTAAGTTCATATAAGGCTGAACACTAATTTGCTTGCTTCAGACAAGGTCTTGCTACAGAGGCCACGCTGGCTTCTGACTGGCAGCCCTCCTCTCTCAGCCTCCAAGGGTGGGATTACAGATGTGCACAACCATGTCTGGCATGAATGCTGGTTTTTGATGAGATCATTTAGACTCTAAGATTTTTAATAGGAAAGAATGGAAGGAAATTATGAAAAGTAGAATAAATTACACTCTCTATCTAGAATTACTTGTTTTACTGTGGAAAGTTTTATACATATTCTAAAGTAGACACTAGTACAGAGAATCTTGATTGATGCAACACATTCATTAAGATTTGGACACTTTTGCTAATCCCAGATATGATATTATTTTACCTCTATATTAAGCATGCAGTTTAATAATTTTGATCATTTTTGATATAAATCATCATGTCATTGTCATAATTAATAAAATAAACAGTGACATTTGGGCAGTATAATAAACTATTTTTTTACCAAATTTTCTAGGTTGTCCTAAAAATTCATTTTTATTGTTGGCAGTTTGAGTCAAGGCTGAGAAAAGGCCCTCAGGTGGGGATCATGTTCACAGTGTGGTCCATAGGCAGGCAGCATGCTCTGACTTGGGGTGCCGTTTGACTTGGTTCTCTTTCTCCACGATCTCTGTAAATAGGATTCACACTAAAGTTGTTGTTAAACCTTTGTTTACCATTTTCTACAGAGTCTTCACAGATTGCCATGTGTGCTTCAGATACTCAGGTCTCTGAAGCCTATGCCTAACTTCTGTTTTTAATGATGCTTTAGTGGTTTGAAGGAATTTCTCCTCAACCCAATACCTGAAAATTTCTCAATGTCTATTCGTCTAATGTCATCATTTTGCTTCAAATCAGTCGATTTTATCTCTACATCAATTAGCTAAAGATTTAATAAGAATATTACCTCATTATAATATTCCAGTAGTCAAAAATACAGTTTGAAAGAAAAGGCAGAAGAAATGTGTGATTCTTTCTTGCACATCTACTTAATCAACTGAAAAAAATGTATAGCCCTTGTGAGGTGGCAATTTGGGTTGAGCTCTGCCGGGCAGCTCTGCTGGTCTTGACAAGGGCTGCAAAAGTGGCTCTCATCATCTTGTGGATTTTTAGTGTATGAGGACTGGATAGTCCAAGATGGAGTCTCCCACAAAAGTTGACTCTCCAACCATTCCACTTCTCATGAAGCTTGAACCAGTGAGTTCTGTGTGACCTCAGGGCTCCAACTGTAGCTACAGAGCCAGGCGCTACAGTGCAAGCTGCTTTCATGCACCTGCTTGCCTCTTACATCGGCTGTCATTGGGCCAGTGTCAAGGACATAGCTTGCTCACAAACACAGAGGAGAGAAGGAGAAAAGCACTGTACCTCCTGACCAGAGGAACGGTAATGTCACCAGTTGAAAGGACATGTAAACAGCATTGGAATGGTTTTACTGTAACCACCTTTAGAAATAATTTGCTACACTAACAGCCACATGGTTAGTTTTCAAGTCAGTGCCTACCAACCACAATTATTTTTGCATGATGTCAAATGAGGTCCCACCCCCGCTTCATTCTTTACTTGTATTAATAGCCTTGTTATGAGCTCCTGTGAGCTTACATACTCAAATCCAGTCAAACTTTTCAAATTGTTCTTTCTAGTCTCAAATTGCCCTTCTTTGAGTCAGTTGGGACACTTATTTTTGCTCTTGTATTTTTTTGATTTTATTCCTTAACTTTAGGATCTATTAATTTCTGTGCACAACAAGATGTCCCTTATATACAAGATGCTATATTGTAGTTTTTCTGCCTTTGAAGAGGTACTGGTCATTCTTCAAAGAAATCTTGATTTTGTATAGAAGTTAGGGTTCTCGGTATTGCATAGTCATTGTAAAGTTAAGGAATACTTTTAAATTTTTAATTACTGGGGCTGGTGAGCTAGCTCAGCAGATAAAGCATTTGCTGGCAAACCTGAAGACCCAAATTCAGTTCATGCAACCCACATGATAGAAAAAGAGAACCAATTCCTGCAAGGTGTCCTCTGACCTCCACCCATATGTGCCCTGCCCGCAGCATACACACCAAATAAATAAATATATGTAAAAACTTAATTATTGAGAAGCATAATAATGCATTTGGGTTGTGGTTTTAAATTTAGCATTTGATGACGACAAATGTGTTTTCCTTGTGCTGTGAAGAGTTCTGCAAAAATGCCCTCATGGTTTAGGAGCCCCACATGGAAGCATCTTTTCTGGTGTTTTAGGGATACTGTTACCTCTCACCCAATGGAAAGAAAAAAATGATGCTCTGCCTGGCTTGTGGACAGTCCATGCGGGCAGAGAAGGGGTTGAAACAGCTGCTTCCAGGCTCTCCATTCTTCTGTGTTTCTGGCTCCGAGCAGAAGTCCTTGCCACGAAAGCCATTCAAGGTCATCAGCGTTGCCAAGGTACTTCCCCACTTATCCAGCTGAGCTCTGCTACTGCCCATGCAACGATGATTTGGAAACTTGGGTGCATTTAGATTGACCTCACATCCAAGTTCACTTCCACGCGTCCACTTCATCTTCCTCAGAGGCACCTTCCCATCCTGCCAACATTGATTCCTTTATCCTAATTGCAATTTAAATTGCATCGTCTTCCAATAGTTCTGTTCAGCCTTTGGAGTGAATCGGGCACTTCTGCTGCTGTTGGCTGCTGACACCTTTCCCTTCTCTTTGTGTAGCCTTTAGGTCGGGAAGTGACTTTGAGTCTGCTTGGCACAGCAGCATTTGCTCTATGTTGATAGGAGAAGCTCCTTTATGAGCATGGTGCATTTCAGGGAGGATTTGACACATTGTTGTTAGTAGCAGTTCAGGCTAGGTGGCAGAATTCATGCATCCATACCTAATACCATTTAGAAGCCCTAGGGGTGACGGTAGGGGACTAACTCTGAGACATTCTGTGACCTTAATTTAAAATGACACCATTTTAAAAAAGAAAATCCTCCCTTCAACTTGAACAGTGTTGTTGGAGGTTGCTTATTGGTTTCCAGCCGCCTGGCTAGCTTGGACCTGAAATAATCACACAGAAACTGAATTAATTAAATCACTATTTGGCCCATTATCTCTAACTTCTTATTGGCTAACTCTTACATATTAATTTAACCCATTTTTATTAATCTGTGTATCACCACGTGACTGTGGCTTACCAGCTAAGTTCTCAGCTTCTGACTCTGGCAGTGGCTCCATGGCTTCTCTCTGACTCTGCCCTTTTTTCTCCCACCATTCAGCCTAGCTTCCCCTACCTACCTAAGTTCTGACTTGCTATAGGTCCAAAGCAGTTTCTTTATTCATTAATGGTAATCACAGCACACAGGGGTGACTCCCACATCACCTCCCCTTTTCTGTTTAAATAAAAAGGAAGGTTTTAACTTTAACATAGTAAATTACATATGAAAAGCAGGTATCAAACAAGAATTACAGTTACAATATTTATAGCTACTTTATTTTTTATCATAGCTAAGGAAAAACTGTAACTATAACTATAAATTCTTCAACTCCATCAAAGACTCCAGAAGGATATAATATTACCAAAGTGAACAGGAAGTGCATTGTAAGCAACTTCCGAAACTCTAGAATTGATAGAGACATCTCGCTACCTAGACAGTCACCCAAAAAAGTTCTTCTGTATTATCAGGGCATCCATCTTCAGCCTACAGGCCCACAGTATCCAGCAGATTTTTCCATGAAGCAGGAAATTTCAAAGACAGTTCTGCCTATATTGGCAGTTTGTCAGTCACCTTTTTTTTCTGTGTCCTGCAGAATGTCTAGCAGACTCTTTCATGAAGCAGGAACCCCGAACGATCATCTCACCTTTAGGCAAGTTCAGCAGTCATTTGTCTGTGGGTCCTGCATGTCCAGTTAAGCAGTTCAGGCAAGCACAGTTTCTTGCCCAAATGGCTAACCAACTCCATAAGAAGGCTCTTCGATGCCAATCTTTCTCTTGAAGTAATTTGGTGCTTCCAGGAGCACATGTGTCTCACTGTTATGAAAAGTTCTAAATTCTTAAAAAACTTTAAATGCCATATTCTGCAGTCTTTGAAAGATTTGAAGAATTCCTATCCATCTGAAATACTTCTCTGTACATCTAGAAAATCTAACTTGCATGACTACAAGCTTGACTACTATAAATGATTCTCTATTTACCTGTATTTCTTAATTATACATTACATTTTTAAATGAGATGCATAATCACAATACCTTAATCAAGAGCAGAAATTATATATATATATATAGTATAACAAAATAAACCTTAAATTTGTATCAGTAATCCAAGATCAATACCAATGCAAATCTCTATAGCATATCACCTTTTAAATATAAAGAAACATTTATAGACAAGATTTAGGAATATGGGTGTAGTTTTCTCCATACTGCTTCCTACTGATTGTTGGGTGTAGTAATTTTTGGGAGTGTTCACAGTGACCTTTGTGGGGTTTTGTTTCATCAAACCACACCAGTCTCCATAGGTTCTCATCCTCTGTGGAAACAACAGAAGAACCTCTTTTCCAAAGCAACATATATTTAGATCCAAATTTGGAAGTCATGATACCTTTATAATATACATGCTGGTTTAGCTTAGCAGCCCATTTAATGGAATGTCTCTCTGTACTTATTCATAGTCAAAAAATTCAAAGATAACACAATAATATACATAATCCAGACTCTCTGTGAATTTCATCTTTATATGGCTTGTTTTTACTCTATTACTTTTTAATATTTATTTTATTATCTTTACTACTTTAATCTATGACTGTCTATACTCTATCTCTTTAAAGACTTTATACTTTTGTTAAAAACCATTTACTTCTTTTCCAAATATCTATACTCTTTGTCTTCTTTCCTCCAAGTCTATGCACATTTATCTAACATTGTCACCCATTTAGAGGTTTTTTATGTCTGAATCTGTCCTACTGTGTATCTGTAATTGTGTATCTGTGTATCTTTATTGTTAAGGAGTGCTTTTTTTAATTTTAGCTGCTTGTCAATAGCTCAGGGTTATTACTGATTTAGCTCTTACAGCTTAAATTAAAACTATTTCTATTAATCTATGGTCTGTTACATGGAGTTACCTTTCTTTCATGTTTATTTTTATTTTTATTGAGCTCTACGTTTTTCTCAGCTTCCCTTCCTACCTCTCCCCTTCAACCCTCTCCCAAAGCCCCATGCTTAAGGAATGCTTCTTTTTTTTTTTTTTTTTAACTTCTTTTTTTTTTATTCTTTTTTAATTAAAATTTCCACCTGCTCCCCGTTTCCCATTTCCCTCCCCTCCTCCCAAATATTGCCCCCTCCCCCCACTTCCCTCCCCCTATCCCCACTCCTCTTCTCCTCCCCCCACACCATTCCCCCTCCCTCTTGATACTGAAGAGCAGTCCAAATTCTCTGCCCTGCGGGAAGACGAAGGTCTTCTGTCTACTTCCAGGAAGGTGAGCATCTAAACAGGCTAAGCTCCCACAAAGCCGGTTCATGTATTAGGATCGAAACCTAGTGCCATTGTCCTTGGCTTCTCATCTGCCTTCATTGTCCGCCATGCTCAGAGAGTCCAGTTTCAACCCATGCTTATTCAGTCCCAGACCAGCTGGCCTTGGTGGGCTCCCAATAAATCAGTTCCACTGTCACAGTGGGTGGGTGCACCCCTCGTGGTCCTGATTTCCTTGCTCATGTTCTCCCTCCTTCTGCTCCTCATTTGGACCTTAAGAGCTCAGACCGTTGCTCCAAATTGAGACTCTGTCTCTACCTCGATCCATCGCCAGATGAAGGTTCTAAGGAGATATGCAAGATATTCATCAGTATAGGATAGGGTCATTTCAGGTTCCCTCTCCTTAGTTGCCCAAGGTACCAGCTGGGGACATATTCCTGGACACCTGCGAACCCCTCAAGAGTCAAGTCTCTTGCCAACCCTAAGATGGCTCCCTTAGATAGGGTATATACTTCGCTGCTCCCGTATCAATCCTTCCTATATCCCAACCATCCCAATCCCCCGAGCTCCTCCCATCCTCCCCTTCTCATGTTTCTCATCCCATTTCCCCTTTGCCCCATGCCACCTCACCCGCAAGTTCCCAGTTTTTGCCCTGCAATCTTGTCTACTTCCCCCTCTCCATGCGGATGACTATATGATTTTCTTTGGGTTCACTTTCTTATTTAACTTCTATAGGATCACAAATTATATGCTTAATGTCTTTTATTTATGGCTAGAAACCGATTATGAGTGAGTACATCCCCTGTTCCTCTTTTTGGGTCTGGGATACCTCACTCAGGATAGTGTTTTCTATTTCCATCCATTTGCACGCAAAATTCGAGAAGTCATTGTTTTTTACTGCTGAGTAGTACTCTAATATGTATATATTCCACACTTTCTTCATCCATTCCTCCATTGAAGGGCATCTAGGTTGTTTCCAGGTTTTGGCTATTACAAACAATGCTGCTATGAACATAGTTGAACAGATACTTTTATCATTTGATGGGGCATCTCTTGGGTATATTCCCAATAGTGGTATTACTGGATCTTGGGGTAGGTTGATCCCAAATTTCCTGAGAAATCGCCACACTGATTTCCAGAGTGGTTGCACAAGTTTGCATTCCCACCAGCAATGAATGAGTGTGCCTCTTTCTCCACAACCTCGCCAGCAAAGGCTATCATTGGTGTTTTTGATTTTAGCCATTCTGACAGGTGTAAGATGGTATCTCAAAGTTGTTTTAATTTGCATTTCCCTTATCGCTAAGGAGGTAGAGCATGACCTTAAGTGTCTTTTGGCCATTTGAATTTCTTCTGTTGAGAATTCTCTGTTCAGATCAGTGCCCTATTTTTTTATTGGGTTCATTAGCATTTTAAAGTTTAGTTTCTTGAGTTCTTTATATATTTTGGTGATCAGACCTTAAAATGCTAAGTGCTTTTTAAAACTTAAGCTGCACCATTACAAGGGTATATACATTACTACCTGCTTGCCCAACCCAGCCCAGCATGGCAGAGCTGCTTGCTGCCTCTGAGAGCCATGCACAATGCCACATCTCTAGGCATACAGCTGGTCCATGTTGTCACCAAGCAAGCTGTAGCATATTGCTCACAACTCCAATTCAAATGTTTGGTTTTCCAAAAGTGTCAGAGTTCATGCTAGCAGCACTGCCCACAGCCAGGAAGCTGCTGTTTTGAAAGTGCAAGTGGCTGCTACCACTGAATCAGTAAGACTTCTCTTTAAAAAGCCATGCTTTTGCTTGCTTCTAGAAAATAGAGCCCACCCAAGAAAATGCTGCTACCAAACCTGCCTACCTAAGTTCTGCCTTGCTGTAGGTCCAAAGCAGTTTCTTTATTCATTAATGGTAATCACAGCACACAGAGGGGACTCCTACATCACATGTAAAAAACTGGGGGTGGGGTGGGGGAAGGGTGGATTTAAACAGCAGAATAAAACGGAGGTAATCCTAAAATGTGGCAGCCTGCCAACCTGGTGTGCCCCTCAGAGGTCACCTGCCTGTCTCTAGACCTCACTTCTCTGTCTCCCAAACCTGATTTATACTAAAAGTGGACAGTGACAGGTTGCAGTGAACTCACCCTAAGTAGTAACTTAGGGTTACTAAGTTAAGTAAGGAAGGGGAAAGGAAGCAGTCATCTGGAAGCCTGAGGGTATTTGGTTTTTTAGACGTAACTGGGAAGGACTACTCTGCACTACAGTAGTTCAGCCAGGGCCTGTGCATCTGGGCAGGCTCCTAGTCAGGACACTGGGGAAAGCTTTCTAACAAATGTTCTACCTTCCTCCTTCATCTTCCACCAATGGATGGCCTCCTTCTAGAGTTGTTCATTAAGAAAGTATCTGTAGTGTTCATATCCCCTTACTTCCATCCCAGGTTCTCTTTGGTCCTGGTCTCCTTTCATCTGCAACCCAAACAAACATACAGCAACATTTAAAGAAAACAAAAGCAAGTCAGAAAGACAGACCAACTTCTCAAAAGTCAGTGAGAGGGCTAGAAAAAGAACTGAGGAATTTTGGCCCAGCTCTCTTCCTCCTCCACACCAGGTATCTAGAGTACATAAAGAAGACACTATAAAACGTAGGTCCACCACATACACACATATGCAGACTTTAAAGGGGGAGTAGAGATATGCCAAGATAACAAAACAGAAACAATTCAATATGTGTAAATGATTATTTTTTTTTAACAAACCAGGCTGATTTATCTTCTTATGAAGCTGAAGACACTCTAAGGTATTACGAAGAGCGTCTGTCATCTTTATGGATGAAGGCACGCACATGCACTACATCCCACAGTGGTGTGGTACCTTCCTACCAAAAGGCAGTGAAAATAATCGCATACAAAAATGGGGATGCATATCGGAATGGGAAGTTGATTATGGCTGGAACATTCCATGAGGTAAGTAGCTATTAATAAAATGCTGTATGTGTCCTTAAAGGTAATGGTGGTGGCAATTCTGGACAAGAAGTACCTCAAAGCTGAGCAGCAAGTAACCCTGTCTACATCCACCAGTTTGAGCTGAGGAGTTGAAGATTTCCATTTTCCAGAGGCATTCTTTCTGATGGTTTTTCTCTGAATATAAAGTTAGAAGCAATGTGAAACTAGCACCTTGGTTTTCAAGGGACCCAGAACAAAGATGCAAAGGAAGTGGGAAAATGGAACCAAAATGAAACTATTGCTCAATGAACAAAGCAAAGTACAAAAGTTAATCCCAAGATTTACCCATGGCTACAAGACTGGCCTCCTCTCTCTCTCTTTCTCTTTCCATCTGAGATGATACCCTCCTCCCAGTACATGGATCCCAGAGATTGGACTCAGGCCTTCTGGTCTGAGGCAGGCACGCTAAGTCTGAGCCATCTTGTTGGCCTACAAGGCCAGCTTTTAGATTTGTTTTCCCATCTGCAAAATGGCGGGGATAATATGTGAGAGTTTTGGTTAGAAAATAATTATTTGTTTATTTAAAACTGTTCACCCATTTGTAGTATTGCAACTTTATATCTTATAGTGTAACAAAAAGGAAGGAGATGCTACACACTTTAAGTATAACAAAAAGGAAGATGTTACATGCTTTAAGCAAGAATGTCTCCTGGAAAAATGTATCACCGTATATAAGCTGCTGGGCTTCAGCTTTAGAGCAAGGAATGTTCAAAGCCAGGTGCAGCTCATATTAACTTAGAGAAAACAGATGTAAACATTGCCTGTAATCAGAAATCAACATCCCAGTTATTCAGCATCTGTTTTCTGAAAATAAGGGCTTTACAGTTCTCTACAGTGGCTGACAGCTTGTTATAATTTCAATGTCATCATTATTTCCTATGAGTGTTTGTAAAAAATTGTTTTTATTTTTCTGTATTCTGCCTGCATGCAAGTGCACTTCATGCATGTCTGGGACCCTCAGAGGTTACACAAGGTCACTGGATGCCTTGGAATTGCAGTTATCTGTAGGTGGAAGCCATCATGCGGGTACTGGGAGGAGAACCTGGGTTCTCAAAAACAGTAGGTGCTTGTAACTGCCCAGCCAGCTCTCAGGTGCCTCCTATCCATTACTTACAACTCATGCTTTTCAGCTTCTTGCAGAGTGTACGGAACGACTTGGACTCACTAGAGCAGCCACCAAAATCTACACCAGAGATGGAACCAACATACTCACTTTGCGCGGCTTGGTTCTGTTTGCCATAGGTGATACCCTCACCCAGAGATACCCTGATGCACAAGAGAGAATCATGGAGACAGCTGTTAAAAATACAGAAGGTTGGTGAGCTTCAATGGGCATGAGTTGGTGATGTTTATGCTCCATTATCGAAAAGTTAAATATGATTCATCCAATCATCACAGCAAGGATTTCAAAATTATACCAGCGATTTTTGTAAGTGGTTCAGAGAAAGTGAGGATCTCATAGTGTCCTTACCTTTCTTAATAAGTAAGTAAATAAATAATACATATTCTTGTTTTAGAACTGAACCAATAAATTAATCCATAAAATTAACAACAGTAGGTAATTTAACTACTTTGTAAAGCACTAACGTTGTTTTGTTCTAAAACTCAGACCCCAAATCACCTGGGAGTAGTGAAGAAATTGTTGCTAGACCAGCGCTTCTCTCTTCCCACTGTTGATGGGAAGGTCTCTGTCTTCTACTTTTCCTGCCCTCTTTTCCCTCCCTGACCTTGCTGCTCCCCCTGCTCTATGAAGCACTAGAAGCTCTGGTGGATGTTCCTTTCTTGCCAGATGTGATACAACAGTGTGCTTCTCAATGTGAGATTTTCTACTCGGGTCTGGAGAGTCATGGTTTAGAGCTTATAAACTTTAGTTTGGGAGTCAGAATAGCAGGTTTCCAATCCCAGGTTTGCCAGATACAGCTGAATGACATTGGTCAAGGTCTTGACCCCGTCTCTACATCTGTACCTACATTTACCAATAATCACTTTTCTTACAGACTTTTCATGAGAAGCAAAGGAATTAAATGCTGATTAAAAGAAGAAAATCTTATCTTAAAGGGAATAAGAGATAGTTTATTCTGGAGTTCTTTTGAGTAACCAAAGCTAGAAAACATAGTTTTTTGTTCCCTCCAATTCTATGTTTCAACATGGAAGCCGTTTTATGGTTTCACAGGACAAAAAAAGTCATAAATCAAGGCAAGTTTAAAATATATTGATGGGTATATCAGAGATGTGGTAAGCTTTTTCTATAAGTCCAAGATGCTTTCTTGTGACATTTTTAGCTTTTGGATTGGTGCAAGCTAGTAATATTGGTCTGTTAATAGGCTTTTAAATGTTTTTACCTACTGTACACACAATGTTAGTTCAGACATGGGTGGGTGAGGAATGGCTGTTCTGGAGGGCTGGAACCAGCCTAAGATAAGGTAATTACCCTCTTGACCTGCAGTTCTCCAATCCCTGCACAGTACTGACATTCTAATTAGTCAGTCTGTCTCTCTATTCAGGAGCTTTTGTTCACAACAGAATGTATCTGCTTGTGATTTTTGTTTTTTTCCTTTTTGTTCTATTAAAATAAAACACTACATTGTGAGAAACATTTTGTTCTACCAAAGATGACTGGCCTACCAAAAGTCTATAAATTTCCCCATCTTGTGAAAACATAGTATATTCCTGTTTGCCCCCTGCTGGATATCAGACATTTCTGTGCCTTGACCACACCCTTCCTTTCTTCACCAGCAGTGAATTAACCAGGCTGTGGGGTCTAGCTCCCACCAATGGGGCAAGACCACCTGAGTCAGAATAAGAACTCAGTGAACCTCCATCCCCAATGTACTCGCTCACTCAATTCGGGTCATCTCAAACCCTGTACTTGTTCACTCAATTCGGGTCATCTCGAACCCGGTTGCCGAAGTAAATAACCTACAGACTAGACTGTGTTACTTTGTGCAGTTCTGGGAATATTCTTTTCTAATGAATGAGGTGGGGGAAATGGCTCAGTGGGTCAAATGCTTGCTGTGCAGGCATAAAGACCTGGGTTCAGGTCCCCAGTACTCATGGTAGTACACAACCATAACCCTAGGCTTGGGCGGTGTGGGCAGGTAAATTCTGGGGCCTTATACAGCCAACCTCACTGAAAGAGCAATCACCAAGGTCCGTGAGAGAGCCTGTTTCAAAATTAAGATGTATAATGATAGAGGATGATATTCCCAAACCAGCCTCAAGCAGACACATGTACCTACAAAGGCAATCATGCCTTAACATATGCACATGCCATGTAAATGAATAAATAAGTCAATGAAAGAATCCAACTCTCTAAGAACATCATGTTGACCATTAATTTTCTCTACTTTAATTTATGAATGGACACATTCAAAACACAAATTGAATAAATATTTAATATTTTTTCATATAATTTATATTTGGTCTTTGTGAATATAAGCATATATTATACCAGTGCTTGGCTGGTATCTATCAAACAGTCATGACTTTTATTTACTGTAATTGTGTATATTATGTTGATTTTCCCATGAGTTTTAAGAAACAATGATTTGAACAACTTGTACCAGGATGATTTTCAAAGCACATGGCTCTCCCTCTACTTAGTGTTAAAAGGGTAATCATCTCAAACGCAGTTCTTTCAAATTCCTTTTAAAAGTCTTCTTGACGACCAGAGTAGTGCGACTGCTCAGGACTGTCAGGAGGATACCACTCCTCAGGACAACCAGAAGTTATCTATTTAAGGCATCCTTTCTTCTCCCATATTCTAAAACCCATCCTGGGGCAAGGCAGTGCCATTTGTGGTCTGCTTCTGTTTGGAGTTGAGTTTCGGCATTATGCCATTAATTTCCACAGAAGAAATTTAAAGAAATAGCTGAAGTGTTTCAGCACGGTGCTTACAGGACAGGAACATATCTGCTAAAATCACTCAGCTCTGCTGCAACCCAGCAATGTCACTAAACTTCACGTGTTTCAGTTACTTTTTAAAAATTTATTCCATTTTAAACTATCTGGAAGGATGTTCAATTCTTTGATTGTCTGTGACGTTTCTGACTAAATGTGTATATTGGCTCCAGTTTTCATAATAATTATGAAAGTCATCAATGAAGAAGAAAATACTTTGAGCAAATGAATTCATAAAGGATATCCATTCATTATTAACTGACAAGAGTAAACATGTTGCTTCTTTCCCAGAAAACTCAAAAATGAAAATGGGAAACAGATTGGATTGTTTGGAAGGCATAGATAAATCTTTGCTTGCTCAGATCCTCAAAAGTCCTATTGCAATTTGGGTGTCTTGTGGTGAGCCATTTCTGTCTCTAAATGGTAAGGTTTTTCTGTTTTTGCTTCCTTTTAGACAGCATGTAAAAAGGGGAAATAAGTTTTATGTCATGAAAAAATGAATAAAGTGTGTCTAATGTCACCATAAGGATATTGTATTTATGCAGAGAGCCAATCAGTCAATTAATACTTGTGAAAAGACAGCTATATGCACATATTTACACAAATTGCTTGTTTTTCTCTTACTGGAATGGCTTATTCTGCACAGAGAAGTGTCTAATTTAGTTGATAAAGAGATGCTTGGTCTATAAGGCGGAGAATAATGATATCCATTAGAAAATAACAAATGAGTTTAATTCACACTGAGGACGACCTGTCTGCACATTTTCATTTTTAGGAATAGTACCCTTTAGGCAGTAGGTGGATGTTTAAAAAAAATGAATGGTCCCAAGCCAGGCTTTCATCACCACCAAACAGTTGGTGGAAGCAGAAAATGAAATATGGCTATTGCATATGGTAAATCTATACAATAAAGCAGTTTTGATCGCCCTCCTGGCCCGCCTCTGTTCCATACAGAAATGCCCTAAGCTTTCTCATCTTTCAAACGAAGCTTCTTTTAACAGCTTTTACCTCTTTTAATTACATCTTTCTAATTCAATCTGTCTCTCAAAGCAGAAAGTTCTGTGTAAGTTATTGGTACCTATGATAAGTTACTCTTGACAAACGAGCACTATGCAAAACATTATTTCTTTACTGTAGCTCCGCAGAACTCAGAAAAATTAAAGAAACAAAACTGGCTAAAGAAGGACCAAATTTTGGCTGATTTAGACACCATGAGGCACAAGATGCGGCAGTTGAAAGGTCAGTGTGGATGAAGTTAGTCATTGTGTTTAATTCCAAATGGAACATCGGTTACCAATAATTATTTTCTACTGCATGATACCAAATAGTTAGCCAATACATACTACAGAGACACTATGCTGTGTAAATTAGGACAACGTGTAAAATCTAATAGCTTAGCCATTTGGTACTGGTTTTATATCTGTAAATTTTATATTAAAAGGAACACCCCATGACTTGCATTTGCACTGAGAAAAGTAAGGGTTGTCTGTCCTTGCATTTGAAATGCTCCCTTAACTGACACTATAGAAACTTTAGGAATAAATAAAACAAGACCTACATATTTAAGCAGAATCTTGCTGTTATTCCTTGGTATTTTATTACTGGAGATAAAGTTTATTTATGGGACATTTTTCATTTTAACAATTAGAGCAGAGCAGTTGTGAAATCCTCAAGGTCATGTTCAGGGAGCCACGGACTCTCTTAATACAGCATGAGATATGCTTTTCATAGTCAAGGCTAACAGCGGCCAGTGTGTGTCCTCGCCCCTCGTTCTCCCCACAGAATCTCAGGTTCCTGACTTCATACTGTTTCGAGCATTTGAGATGCAGGTGATTGTTCAGAGAAAATCAGTATCCTGTGGACTGGAGTCTAGGAAGGAATGCATTTCAATCTTCATAATCACAGAATTTCAGCTCCTGATTATAAACATTGGCTTGTGTCTTCAGCCCTTGAGTCTTGCTTCAACCATAGCGCATATAGTTCTCAACATAAAAGGCAGCTCTGGCTTTGGGATAGCCAATATCCACTCCTTACCTGAGGAAGGATTCCGGCTATGAGAAAACTTTTTGTAACTACTCCAAGTGTCTGCTATCCAACTACTAGACATTGTGACCTGAGTATTTGGGGACAAGTCCAGACTCAAGCTGGTATGTCACCCAAATGCCAATGCCTCTTTAGTCTCCTCTACCAGAATTTCTGCCCCTCTTCATCCAGGCATTCTCTACCAGGAACCTGCAAATTGTCCTTGTTATCACTCCCCTCTCTCCTTCCCCAAGTGAGTCTCTAGAAAATCTTGTCCCCTGAGTTGCATTGAGCACTAATGAATTCCAACCCCCTTAAGTCTATGTGCTGGTTAGTTTCTGTTGATTTGACAAAAAGTAGTCACCCAGGAAGAAGGAACCTAACTGAGGAACTGGCTCCATCAGCTGGGACTATAAGGATGTCTGTGGGGCACTTTCTTGATTAGTGACTGGTGTCTGAGGGCCTGGCGCACTGGGGCTATACCACCCCTGGCTAGGTGTTCCTGAATTTTATAATAAAGTAAGCTGAGCAGACCACAGGGAGCGAGCCAGCAAGCAGCATTTCTTCATGGTTAATGCTTCAGCCTTCTGCCTTGAGTTCCTGCCTTGTTTTCTCTCTAGAAGACTATAAACTGCAAGCCAGATAAACTCCCCAGGTTGCTTCTGGTCAGTGTTGTATCATAGCTACAAAGAAGCTAACAGGAGGTGTCTCCTCTGCCTTTATCCAAATTCAAGCAGAACGTCTATGACTGGGTTAGTAGAACAGTTTCTAACTAACTGGTCTTCCGGCTTCAAGTCTTAGCAGCATCCATCAGATGAGATGGCTCCCAGCTTCACTCATGTGAAAAGACCCCAAAAAATGGTTTTTTTCCCCACACTTACAGTTGGAAACTAAGAATAATACTGAATACCAACTTATAATTGAAGAAGGCTTTCCTTCTTAACCAAGGACCTGAGAAATGGGAGATAAACCTCAAATAAAGTCTTAAAGTTGGGAAATGACTGATAGAGTAAGATAAATGGATGGGAGATGTGAGGAAGGAGAAAAGCCACTAGTGGGAAATGTTCCTGTCTTCCCTGGGAACGAGCAGAGATTTTCCTGGAACTCAGGCATCATTTCCTTTCCCTCCTATGATTCCTTCAGGTTGTTACCATAGCAACTATCAACTGTACTGGCACAAGAAGGTTGTCTTTTAGCATGCAGATGGGATTATAATAAAGACAGGGATTGATGAGAGGGACCACTCCGGCAGCCATCAATTTCAGTAAGATAAAAAAAAAAAAAAAAAAAAAAAAAGATGTTGCAGCCTACGGCTATACATACCAACCTCAAAGAGAAGCAAGATTACAGTGGCTCAGCAGTCAGACCACCAACTCAGTACTCAGGCACCATGAGCAAGGGCGAGACTCTAGAGTTGAAACGATCGTGTGAAAACACAAAGGTGTTAAGGCAGCCCAGATATACAGGCTACTGAGGCTTCCTAGCACCCTTAAAAACAAGTCTGGACCGTCTTCATGTGGGCCTCCATGATCCCACTGTCTATAAGGTCTCCTGTTTCCTTGCTCACTCCACCCATGAGTTTTCTAGAGTTATCATATGCTTTCAAAATTTGGGGCTCTTGAGAAAATTTAATTCCCTCTACTTCAAGTTTTCCCCCTCTGACTCTCTTGGATTCTCCCTTGTTGTTATTTTTACTTCTTATCCAGGGGTCCCCCCACAATGCATTCTAATCCTGGGGTAAAGCAGTTTATCACATCTTGAACTCCACCCCCATGGCCCTCAAGATATTATGGTAATTCTTTGTTCCCAGGACTATTCTCCTCAGATGAGAAAAGTTCCATTCTTCTAGTGTGTTCCTGACTAGTTTTAGAATGATTGAAAGAAAAAAGAATGAATGGAATTTCAATTCATTCACTGCAGGGAATCTTCCAAGCTCCATTTCTTTACTGCCTTAAATTTGTAGAAAGCAACATTACTGAAAATAGCATCTGAAAAAATTGCCTTTGCTGAATTCTGGTTTTACATTATGCCTTCAACTTTAACTATAATTTGCAAAAAGACATTTAAATGTAATTTGGTATCAGCCACAGCACCAACACCTAAACAGTTGATGTTTTGTTTGTTAGTGGAAGTCCATGATGGAGTTATCCACAGATGTACTTTCTTTTCAGATTCAGTGCTAATTCTTGTCTCCCCCTAAAAACTGGCATGTATTCTGCTGTTACACATAATTATATGGATTGCTCTCATGAAAAGCCTAGACTAGCTACAAGGATTATCAGAATAGATGGTAATCAAGTCTTAGCTAAAGCGCAATTCATAAAAACTCGGAGTGAGGAGGGAGGGAAAGAAGGAGAGAAGGGGGGAGGGAGGAGAATAGTCTCTAAATCGTGATCTCTTGGCCTCAGACTCCTAAATTCTGGTGTTGTAGACATCAACCACTGCTTAATTTTATACATCTTGAGGGTTGATACATCAGGAGGTATGAACGTTTGTTGGTCATTGCAGCAAATACTGTGTACAAAAAACATTAAGCTGATTGGTTTTCATTTGTAAGTATGATCAGTACTATTAATAATAGTAATTATTTTGTAACAATTTCGTGATCATGTAGCTTTTGTTAAACAGTTATTGCATGATTAACACATAATCGAAAATAAATATTGATACCTGCGTTTCTGAGAAGAAAATATATTTCTTAACTTGGTTTTTTAAATTAATTAATCTCAGTATTACAAATCAGAGCAAGTATCGCCTTTGCTGCATAGGAACCAGGTGGATCTATCTGATAGCTAAAATCCCTTCCCAGACACAGATATTGAAAAGGATGGGGGTCCTAATAAGGGGTGGAGTGCAGAGAATTGATGAGCAGGGCCATGTGAAACAGCAACAAAGCACTCACACTCTCTAGCTCCTAAGAGAAAACCGAGAGCGGAACAAGAATCCTCTGCTTGTTTCCCCAGCTTCCAGTGGGACAAGACATCTGCTGTCAGGAGAGCTCCACCTCCTTCAGATGGAACGGTAGGAGCAGGAAAGAGGCATGTCCCCAACAGCCCGATCATCGCTATCCCCCAGTCTCATGTCCCCAACAGCCCGATCATCGCTATCCCCCAGTCTCATGTCCCCAACAGCCCGATCATGGCTATCCCCCAGTCTCATGTCCCCAACAGCCCGATCATCGCTATCCCCCAGTCTCATGTCCCCAACAGCCCGATCATGGCTATCCCCAGTCTCATAGAAAATAAAGTAGAATATATAGAAACCATAACAAGGAAATGAAATAATTTATACAGAACCCCTTTGCTTGGCTTCAGTTTATGCTATCTTTACATATGTAAATTACAATAGATTATGAAAAACTTTCCACTGGCTGAAGCCTTTTGTGTATTTTCATGAGCATTATGGTGCTAATGTATTTGTTTGCTTAGGACCTCTAGAAGCAAGGTGACAGAACTGAATGCCATGTAATCTAGTTCTCGGGTTCCATTTTTCAGCTACTGCCCTTCAGCTGTGTAAATGAGAAGCAATTGCTGAACTCTGTGTATCTGAACAAAATTTGAATGTCCACGGTGCATTCTAAATATGATATTTGTTAGGGTATAATCCATTAAAATGTATGTTTCATAAATTAATATTATCTGCACTCTGTGAATAAAATTGGATGAAAACTGACTTTTTTTTTGGATTTTCGAGACAGGGTTTCTCCGTAGCATTTGGTTCCTCTCCTGGAACTAGCTCTTGTAGACCAAGCTGGCCTCGAACTCACAGAGATCCGCCTGCCTCTGCCTCCCCGAGTGCTGGGATTAAAGGCGTGCGCCACCACCGCCTGGCTAAAACTATTTTTAAGGATTTGTGTTAAGATTGCTGTGGTCCAAAGCTCGTTACCTAGCGATGCCGTCCCTGTGACTTACAGACCGCTCCAATTATGCTTTTCCGCATTCACAGACAGCACATGAAACGCGATGAGGCATGTTGTGTCCTTGCTTCCTGGAGAAGTCATTGCCATCACTTATTTTTATTGCTAGATTGTCTCATCAGTTTTAGCTGTAGAGACACATGGTCTTTATCCTCCGAAAGTCCTGAATTATTTTTAGAGTTTTGTTTGTAGCCATCATCTGAGAATCTTCAAATTGACAGGGTCTTGGCAGCAAAGTTGAGACTTTCATTCATTTTCCGGGCTCCCTAGTTTACTCAGTGGACTGGCCTCCTTAGAGACCCTTGTAGAACCTTGAGTCAGCAGCTCCTGCCAATGTCCCCTTTCTCAGTTTGTTTACAAAGTGTTGGAAATCGAATCCCAAGTCTTGAGTGTGTGAAGTAAGCATGACAGCATTGGACTGTGCCTTCAATCCTTTTTAATTTAGATTTAATTTTTTTTTTTTTTTTAATTTTGAGGCATGCTAGAATTGCTCTAGCTAGCCTGGCTTTTGCTCAGACAGGCCTCAAACTCGCCATCCTTCTGCCTCAGCCTTCATGGAAGCTTGGGTTTCTGTTATCTATATACTGTTCCCACATTTAGCTTGTAGCTATAACCATTTTCTTACCATTTTCCTTCCCTACTGAACTTGAAGCAAGAGCTCACTGAAAGAAGTGCAAAATGCACAACATGAAACATGACTTTTTATTTCAGAAGTTTAGAAAGCAATAGGGGACTCAGAGCCGTACTCACCTTCAACCCAGAGAGAGAAAGCAATATCATATAAGCATGACTGAAAATCCTATATAAGGATTCAAAGTGATCATGAAGGAATGCATACACCCTGGTCACCACACTTAATAATGTATGCCTGCAGTTCTTCAGAACACAGTATTCCAACAAATACATTCTCTTCCTCCAGCTTTTCAACAGTGGAAAGGACTCCGCAGAGGCATCAGAAGCAAATTGTGCTCAGGGGGTGTTATTAGATAGAAAAAAAAAACGGGGCTCCCATCTCTTCTGTTAATATTATTGTAGAAATACTTAATCCCCAGGCTGTGAGGCTAATTGTGGGGGAAGGCTTGTTATTAGTGGAAAGAACAAAACATATGCTCTGAGACTGGAAGGATTGATGGGCACCGAGTGAGGTCGTGAATTCTATTTGACTAAATTACTGCCGAACCAGCTCGCAGATGCTGTGTGGGGGCCAGGTGGAAGTCAGCACGCTATCTTCCTTTTCCATCTGCACAGCCACGGCCATTTAAAGCCTACACTTGAATATTGCTAAATAGTATCACCTTAGTCATCTCGGCTTCTATGATATTTTTAATATTTTATAGCTTATTTACTGCCCTTGGGTGGAACAATTTATGCCTGGAAAGTCAGTCCAATTCCCCTAAAACTTGGAAACCTCCTTTCAGAAGCGACATCTTTTGGTTCCTCTTTCCAGGGCGGCGAGTGGCAGCCCGTCAACCAGCCACCATGGTGCCCACCCAAAGCCCTCTGCAGCCGGTAGTGATGGAGGGAGGCTGGACAAAGCAGACTCAAGAGGAGATGAAGCTCATGGAACGTATCCGAGAGACCGAGGTATGCTCCTTGGGGTCCCAGACATTAAGGACTCTGCCCCTGTTAGCAGCATTTGTAAGTATCATGTTGGATTTTTAAATCACGCTATTAATATGCTCTCAGCAGCTAGGCAGTTATGACCACCATAACCATATGCCAGGCAATGAGTTGGCATTTGGAAAGTAGCTATCCCGGAGACAGCCAGCTCACATGAACGTCTGTTTTATTTGAATGGAGACCAGAAATTATGACCTTAGCAAAGACGAGAGAAAGGCCCAGTGGATATGTACAAAGGTAATTACACTAAGTGTAGTCAAGTTGAACCTTATGGCTTCATCGCTCATCATTCCAGAGGGTACTACGCAATATGTAGAAAGAGCAAGCAGCACAATGCTGATCACAATGGAGATATTTAGAAGTAAGAAGATGGAAAAAGTGGTTTCGGCCAATTGGTTAATCAGTCAAGATTGCCAGACATAAAACATTTGAAAAGAGAAAGGTCAGCTGTTGAGGCAGGATGGGGGATAGAGACTGGGGTAAGCTGCATGCTTCATGAAATTCTTCATCCAACTCATTGCCACTATTTTAGCCCGGCTTATCTAACTCGTGACGTGTGTTCAGTGCAAATTTTAAGTGTATGTCTAAATCAAGGTGCCTGGAGTGAAGAAGCTGACATTGCTAGAGACTTGACTCCTTGCCAAGCTCAGAAGGATCAGTCCGTAGTCAGGGAATGAACAAACAAGCATTGGGCTAGGATATGCTTGAGGTAGGATGAGGGGCTGCCAGGCGAGGGCTTGGCAAAGCAGGAAGGTGGCAGCTGCATTTCAGAAACCAGTGAGCTAGGACTTGCTACACACAGTCCCCTAAGCATCGCTGAGCTAGAGAAAATGGAGCTGTGGTTCTGCATCAAAACCTCACTCGTTAATCGCAGAGACGTCTCCTGTAGGAGAAACACCACACGCATGTCCAGAAACATATCACCCTTCATTTCTCAGCATTGCAAATGAGTTAAATGCTTCGTCTAAGTGAGTTTGTCTCTGTTATTACCCCAGTAGCTTCGTGGAACCAAGGGGAATTCACCCAAGTCTATGGCAGGAGAGGTCTGGGCATGCCACACTTACTAGAATAAGTATACATTGGTTGACATTGTGATTACGTGGCATTGCTGGCTTCCACCAGATTCCCTTTGCACACCAAATTGTTGTCCATATGCAATATTCTCTGGGCTTTCCTTAACAGGCGCAACTTTCTGAAGGCCAAGAACTACAGCCCAGGTGCTCCCTGACTGCAAGTCAACGTAAAGTAACCCAGCAGCACAGCCTGTACCAGGTTCCGCGCGTGAAACGAGTGTGGGCTTACCAGAATGGAGGCAGACCTGACGATGGTGCTTATGCCTGGGCCAACACTATTTCAGAGGTAGGTCTAATGTGGATGTCTAACAGGCCTGGAATCAGACCCTGACTTTGACTTCTCTAGGTTGGCAGATAAGGGAAGTTAATGAACTTTTCTCATTTGTCCAATGGTAATAAAACTGCCCTCGCAAGGCTGGTCAGGTCGCTGAACGAGCTCACCTGTGTGCACACGTCTAATGTTGTCTGACGTGTGTGTGTGTGTGTGTGTGTGTGTGTGGATTCGAATAGGACACATGGCCAATTGCACACACTCCAGACAAAGACTGCCCTTTAAAATCACTTAAGAGTGAAAGCTTGGTGGCGCAAGCTTCTAATCCCAGTACTTGAGAGGTGGAGGCAGGAGGCAAGGAGCTAAAGGTCGTCTTTAGCTACAGTGGTGAACTTGAGGCCAGCAGGGGCTACGTGGGACCCAGTTTATTTTACTTAAAATGGTTTTTCTCATTCGTCTTAAATCTAGCTCACAAAAGAGTCATTTCTACTCCCTGTTCTGACTTATTCCCCAGAGATGTTCTTTATGGAAAAGCGGCCGTGGTTCTTACAGAAAGCCTGTCATAGCCTCACGACCCGCTATCCTGGCCCGACAGAATTCCTACTTCCCAGAGATAAACACTGGCTTGAGGAGACAAGCAGCTGTCCCTGAATTGTTTCCAATTTGAAGAATATAAATCTAAAATTTGGCGTTCTGGTCTTAGTCTTTAAGTGGAAAAGAAACAAGGGGCAAGTAGGTTTAAATAGTAGGCATTCCTAAAGTCTTTCCTGCTGTAATGCTAACACTGCTTTCTTTGCCTGTTTTCCTCTGTGAAGTGTTTGCATAGACTTTCCTGGGATGAGAGACAGAAAGGACGCTGGGGGCAGGGGTCGGGTGCAATAGAAAGATGCAATAGAAATGTCTAGGCACTTCACTGAGTGGATGAAGTTTCTGGAATAGCAGAGGCATCTCAGCTGAGCTGGCCTCCAGGGATGCTCCAGGCTCAAAGCCTCTCTTCATGGAAAGAATCCTGAGTGCAGCCACATCTCAGAAGCTGATGGCTAACTTGCTGAACTTGAAAAATGAGGTGAAAATGTACAACATTCATGATGAGCAACAAAGGGAAAATTCTTTGTATACTTGGACAAGAAAAATGGTTATTTTCAAAAAAGCGAAAGCCAACTTCCTAGAGAGACTCTGAAGAGTGGCTGAAATGGCACCCTTCTCACTGTTCTCTTCAGAAGCAGTCATCCCAGTGCTGGGCCGAGGAGGTCTGCATCTGCTTCATCCCTTACTGAGTGTAGTAAACTCTATGAGGACAATTAGGGTAGTCAAGGCCAGTTCAAGCTCCGAGGTGTGGATGGGGGTGGGATCGGAGGGACATAGGGGAAGATGGTAGAGGGAGGGGAGGGGGAACTGGAGTTGGTATATAAAATGAAAAAAAAAATCTTTTTAATTAAAAAAAGTAAAAAAGAAAGAAACCAGAGTCAAATGTTGATGCTGCTTCTGAGAGAGCGCTTAGCCTTGGCAACTAAAGGCAACCAAGTAGTGAAAGACTAGGCAGTGACAGCCAATAAGCAGAGAAAGGAGCGTGGAGAATAGCAAAGTCGCCTATTAGACAGTGTGGCGAAACTCACAAGGGATTTTCAGAGATGGCGCATGGGTCTATCTAGTCAGGAGCTGGCTTTCTGATTCACGTGGCTTACACTGTCGGGAATGGAAGGCACTCCCTACCTACGGTTCCATGATCGTATAACTTTCATGAACTTTCTATATGGAAGCTACAGTGCTGGAAGCTGGGAAGTATCATTTTAATTTACGTCTGTGAGCAGATATTTATAAACTCTGAAAACACTGTGTAATTGACAGGTTAACATCAGTAGTAGAGAGCGTGTGCCACAGGATCTCATTAAATTATGATGTCAGGATGACAAAGACTCATTACACTCAGAGGCAACTTGTTTAATGTAGATTATTATATTCTAGAACAAAGCAATCCATTATGTCAAAATGAGTTTATGTGCTTTAATGACATTCTTGGCAATATTGACTATATTTGACAGGTTTCTTTAATATAAATTATATACTGGTCTTTGTTACTATCTTTAAATTAATTTTTAAGTTAGCATAAACAGTATTGAGTTGATTTCTTCAGGGTTTTTTTTTTCTTTTTCTTTTTCTTTTTTTTGAGGGTGGTGATGGTTTTATTTTTTTTGTTTGTTTGTTTGGTTGGTTGGTTGTTAGTTCAGTTGGTTAGTTTTTGTCTTTTTTTGAGACAGGGTTTCTCTGTGTATCCCTGGCTATTTTGGAACTCCCTCTGTAGACCAGGCTGGCCTTGAACGCACAGATTCATGTCTCTGTGTCCGAGTGCTGGGATTAAAGGCCTTCACCACCACCTGCCAGCCTTCAGGGAGTCTTCATACATACGTGTTGTACTTTGTTCTCAGTTTCCCCCTCTGCTATCCTCTCTCTCTAATCAGGGCATCTCCACTCCACTTCCCTGGTCCCTGTCCAGCCCAGTAGTCCTGATTCGTTTTCCTTTCACGTGTACTCTTTGCTCTCTCTATCTTCTGTATCCCTTAAATTCCATTACTTCCCTCTCCTGAGCCCCTTCTAGTTCCATGATCTACAAACCTAGACACATACATATACGCATCCTCGTATATAATTTAAAAATTAGGTTCCATGTCTGAGGAAACATGCAATATTTGCCTTCCAGGGTCTGACATAAACTTGTTTAATATGATTTCCTGGTTGCATCCGTTAATCTGCAAATGTCGTAATTTCATTATTCTTTATGTTTGCATAATATCTCTTTGTGTGCATGTGCTACAGTTTCTTTATCCGTTCCTCTGGTGATGAGTGGACACCTGGGCTGGTTCCATTCGCTGGCTTTCGTGAATGTGGAGGCGTAAGCACCTCTGTGGTATGCTGACTCAGTTTCCTTTGGCTGTATATCTGTCAATGGAATAGCTGGGCCATTTTGTTCAAATTTCAGTTTTGTGAGGACCCTCCATATTGATCTTCATAGTGGTTTCACCAGTTTATATTCCTACCAGTCATATATAAAGGCTCCTATCCACCCACCCCCATCTTCTCCAATGCTTGCTGTTTTTTTTTTTTTTTTCTTGGTGGTAGTTATTCTTCTTTCCCCGATGACTAAAGATATAAAATACATTATATGGTATTTGCTGTTTATTTATATTTCTTCTTTTGATAATGGCCTATTGAATTCATTAGCCCACTTTTTGATGGAAGAATCTAGTACCTCAGTACTGGGGTGGGTGCAGACAGAGGGCCTGCCTTTGTACTTTCAGGGTCTCCTGACTACCAGTCAGCCTACAGGAGGGATGTTGGCCCTGTGGGTATATACCCCTGCAACATCAGAGGATGACAGAGAGTTGGCTCCAGAATTTGACCTACCTGCTGGCTCAGAGCTATTAAACCCCAGGGTGATTTTCGGATCAGATCTGTCTCGGGTCACTTTCGGTGGGCCTATTTTTCTCTGTGTACTTCCCAGCCATAGCCAGCCCCCTGCTACCTTCATCTTTCAGCTCACTGATGGCCTGTACTCTACCACTGCCTCGCTGAGCCTCCTTCCACACAGGTTCTGTGTCCGACCAAATCAAGGCTCCCTATCCTGAGGATGTGCCCTACTCTCAGGTCCACAGGGTAGCCTGGTTTTAACCAAACATCCTGTTTCAAAATAGCCCCAGGCCACTGACCTCTGAGTCACATGACGTGATCAAATTGGATTTTTTCCCCACGGTGGAACACATCCTGCAGCTAGACTAAAGCCCATGAAGACTGTGGGCTTGCTCTGGGTGTAGGACTGACTGTTTCATCCAGGTTACCTTTTGGAGACAGCTTCTGAGTCCTCTTCTGGACTAAGGCTGTGCCATGGCGGCTGTGTTCAGCTTGCTCCTCTGAGTACAGACTATACTGAGTACACCATTGTATATACTATACTGTCTTCGCTCTTTCCAGGACCCTCTACTTCTTTTGTGAATTTCAGAATCAACTTGCATGTGTTCCTTTCTTTAGATAAAGTCTTGTTTTTTGTTTTACTCTTCTTAATCTCTCTTTCACCAGCTCTCACAGAAGTAGCCTCTCATCTGTCTCCTTCTAGGCTGTCTCCTCAAGTTGATACAGAGAATGAAACTATATTCAGGCTTTAACTGGGTACAGAGAAATAGGCACTCTCATGTTGATGGAAACTGAATGTTTTAGAGAAGACGCACTTGGTTATACATCTCATAAGTAAATGCACTTCTGAATGCATCTACATTAGCTTCTTTGTCACCGTGACAAAATAATGGGCAGGCGCACTTATGAGAGAAAGACTTGATTTAAGCACATGGTTAAGTCCGTCAGAGCAGAGGTCCATCATGGAGACCATGGTGACAGAAGCATGTACGTGTTGTTTCTCACATTTCAGCAGATAAGGAAGCAGAGAACTTTCAAAGGCCTACCCCTAGAGCCCTACTTCAGCCAGCAAGGCCTTGCTTCTTAAAGATTCCACCAACTACAGCCACCAGTTGCGGAATGGTATTAAAGCCCATGAGACTGTAGGGGTGGTATTTCACACTTGAACCTTAACCTGCCCCAAGATCATTTCATGAACCTATGCAAAGTTTGTTTGCTAGAGATATTAATCACAGAAGTGTTTTCAATAGAGATAAACTAGAAACAATTCTAAGTTTATCAATCGGAAATTGGTTAAGTGAATTATAGCACGTAGGAAGGAATATCATAACTCAATTAAAATCAACTTTAAGAGAGAATAAAAACAACAAATATGGCTGAGATACACTAAGTAAAATAAACATAATGTAAGGCACATGGAATTAGATTCTATATGCACATACACTGTAAATTGAAAGCAGCGAGGAAGGACTTAACTGCTCTCAGTATTCATTTTTGATTGGGCTGGATCATGGGTTACTTTTATTTTTCTTTCTTGTGTGTTTGTATGTTCTGGGTTTTTTATGATAAAGTCAGATTGTTCTTCTGTGATAAGGGAACTGGTCACCTTCTTGGAGAAGGGCTAACAAAAGAGATGAAGGTCGGGTTAGTGGAAGTTCAGTTCAGCCATCAAGAAAAGGAAACTTTATCCCTCAGATAAGGAACAATAATGCAAAGGAGTCCCTTGTCACCTCTGACAGATCTGAGAAAGGAGTTATGCATCAGCAGCTGAGGAAGAGGAAGTGTGGATGAGGAGAAGTGCCAAGCACAGGCATGAGTGTTGGCATTGATGTGTTGTGGCAAGCAGACGACACTTACATCAAGGAGTAGGAGATGGATGACTGTCTTCTTGGGATGTGTTGTGGTTTTTCCCCTCTCAGGCTTAGGTGTTTGGACAGTAGGTGGCATTGTCTAAGAAGGTTGTAGAACTTTCAGACATCTTGTCCCTAGCAGGTGGCACTGTCTGAGAAGGTTGTAGAACCTTCAGACACCTGGTCTTAGAAGATGGCATTGTCTGAGAAGGTTGTAGAACCTTCAGATACCTGGTCTTAGAAGATGGCATTGTTTGAGAAGGTTGTAGAACCTTCAGACACCTGGTCTTAGAAGGTGGCACTGTCTGAGAAGGTTGTAGAACCTTCAGGAGGCCCCATCTCCTGAAGGAAGTAGGTCTCTGGGGATGAGACTTTATAGATAGCTTGACTTCCTTTTCAGCTTTTCTGACTGTGGTTCTAGCATGACTAGCAACCTCCTGCTTCTGCCAACATGCCTTCCCACTGCTTGCTGAGGGCCCCCTTCTAGCTCTGTTCTCGCAAAACCTTTTCTTTGTGTGATGGAAAAAGGGGCTTTGTTTCTTATAAAGAAACCATCCCTATTAGGTTAAGCCCCTCCTTCATACCCATGTTTAACCTCATGTGTCTCTTTGAGGTTTCATCTTCAAAGACGGTTGAAATGGGATTTATGACAATTAGTGTCCGAAGGCCATGCTGCCACAGGGCAATACCAGTGCCATGGAATGTCTGGACTGAGCTGTGGTCGAGGGCCATATCTGGGTCTGTGGTCCTACCGCAGCTGGAGTCTGTGTTGATGTCAGTGGCCCATATTATCACTGGACACTATGGGAGAGCTGGCCATGGTGACCTGGGCATGGGGGAACTGGTCTTTCCTCTCGCCAGCTCCCTTGGTGTGAGAGCTCCCAACCCTCAGAACTGGCCCCAGTGGTGTGGGCACAGGAGAGCTGGTCTGACCTTCAATGGCCCTGGGAGAACTGCCCCCCAACCCCCGCTGGCTGCCACAAGGAAGAACTAGTCTCACCTCCCACCACAAGGAGAGCTCGCCCCGATGGTGTGGGCATGAGAGAGCTGGACCTGCCCCTCGCCTGAGTGGGGCAGTCCTGTGGAGGCCCATACTGACTAACTCAGCTACCATCTTGGCCCACATCCAAGGTTTTGAGTTGGCACACTCCAGCTCCTACTCCATCTATGACCTGCTGGAGTGTGTGAGGCATAGCCACAGGATCTCCAAGACTTAGGGCAACAGCAGATTATCTGGGGAAAGTTTTGGTGAGGGTCCAGTATTGATGATGTACCAGAAGCTGGTGGTCTAGAACCAGACCAACAACTCATTACAATGAACATTTGCAAGTAAATCTGTTCGGACCACAGGGTCTACTCTGTGACACATCACAGCTCCCAAGGCCACTATGACGAATGCATGATGGAAAGGCAGGAGGGATAGAGAAGTGAAATGTTTTTCTTTTTCTTTCTTTTTTTTTAAAATTTTCTTTTTGGGGGAGAGGCTACAAGGGCAGAGGGTAAACATGGAAGAACTGGGAAATGAGTGGGATTGGGGTATACAGTGTGAAATTCCCAAAGAATCAATAAAAAAGTTATATTAAAGAAAAGGTGTGAAGTGACAGATTGTGTTCAAGGTTGGCGTCTGGTTTCCACACATGGGCACCTATGTGCATTTACACACACACACACACACACACACACATGCACATATGACTGAAGAGAGATGGTGGAGGCTGATATTAGCTTATTTGTCTCAGTGACTTACACAGAGAATATTGACAGGTTTTGTGTTTTAATTCTGAGCATTCTGTTCTGAAGAACAATATAACATCATGAGTTCTCCAGGTCTCTTATGAAATTTTGAAGTTTGCTATCGAATGCATTTTGCATGTTGATAAGAGATGCTTTTTTCTGTCGTTTCACGTGACTATCAGACCCATGGTGGCGTGCATCCGACTTTCCACTTGTCTATGTTTTTTTTTTTATTTTGAAAACATACAAGAAGTAATCAATGATATGTTTATTTGTTGCTTTTAAGATTTTTAGATAATTTTTCACTATATCAAGGTTATAACAAGATTCAGTGATTTTTATTTTAAATTTTTATGTTTGTTTTTCTTTTAACAACTATGTGGATTTTTTTTCTGCTGAAAATTTAATTGAAAATATTTTCATCTTTGTTGGCTTAAAATGACTCTCTCAGCTTTGTTTACTGGCTAGCCTTGGTCCCCGTGGAACTGCAATGCCGGTTTAGAAGGCACCACACTCTTCTAGAGATCACTGGGCTGTTTAGTGGGCTGCAGCACTTAACGCTTTTAAAACTATTGTCAATTTATAACATAGTTTGCTACCTGAAAGTGACAGTTACTCACTATTTCATTTTGCTATCATATTTTAGTGCAGTATTATTATTTATTGAATCTTGTAAACAAATCATGGAAGTCCTTTTCCCCCCTATAAAATCATCATATGGACATTTTGACTGCAGCTGTACAAGACTATTAATCAACTTCATGAAAATTGACAACTTTTGTGACTGACACCTTTTCACAGTCAGATTTGTGGCAGTTTTATGTGCATGGAATCAGATTTTTGGTCCATCAATAAAATAGCAGTGAGATAATTTTATGATTGGGGCTCACCATAACATTGTGGAACTGTATTAAAGGGTCACAGCATTAGGAAGGTTGAGCACCACTGCTTTAGAGGATTGAGATATAGTTCCTTTGGTAGAGTGTTTGCCCAATATTTATGAAGCCCTGAGACTGGTAACACAGAAACCCAGCCTGGTGGTGCACACCTGTAATCCCAGTTCTCAAGAGGTAGAAGAAGGAGGATCAGAAGTTCAAGGTCATCTTCAACCACATAGTGAGTTGGAGGCTAAGAGCCTGTGTTACATGAAACCTTGTCTCAAAACAAAGCGTTGTAATAACTATTTTGCGATATTTGTCATTCAAATATGGTTGTCCCTTTGTGTTTCAGTTGCTGGATGAGTGCACTGCTCGCCTGAAAATGTCCCACCCTGCCAAAACCCTGTACACCTCAAACGGGGAGCTCATTCAGTCATGGGACAGCATAGAGAAGGATATGACTGTCTGCGCATCTGCAGGACGTGGCTTTATGACCTCAAAAGGTATGGGTGACACCTCCTCTTTTATCAAGGTCTTGAAGAGTAAGAGCATTTAGCCTTCTTTGCAGAGCCCTTGCCTGCTGAACTCTGAACACTGTTGGATGAATTTTAGTAATTACAGTCTTCATGCCGTGCTATTCCACGTGATGAAGGTGACGTTCACATCTGTGTGTGCTTGAAAAACCATCGTCACGTGGTTTACTCTAAGAAATGGCAAAGTTTGCTGTCGTTTGTAAAAGTTGACAGCTTTCTGTATTCTCAAAGTGTACACCCTGTCAGAACTATACACAAGACTTCCTGTCCTGAGAGCCTCCAGTTTAGTTGTGAATGTAAACACACCAGTTACTTTCCTTATTGCTGTCACCAAATGCCTGGGGGTACTGCCCATCATGGCAGAGAATGCCCTGAAGCAAAGGTCATTGCAGGTCACTTTGCAGCTGCAGCCAGGAAGTCACCCTCAATATCAACCATGACAGTGAGCACCTTTCAAACGGTGACAGTGAGGAAATGGGTGCAGCGACAGCAGGCGTTGGCTCAGTCTTTCTTCCTCACAGCTCAGTCTTTTCTGCTCTCAGCATGGCCCTCCTGGCTTCGTAGTGCTTACTGGGTCTGACTGATGAATGAAGCTATGTCTGCTTCAGGAGAGTTATCACAAAGAGTGTCCAACCCCCGCGCGCGCGCGTGCACACACACACACACACACACAGGAAAATCCAGACTGCCTTCCCGGGAGTAGGAGGGGGAGGGAGAAAATTAGAAATTTAAATGGTAGTCTCCCTACCATTTTTCTCTTTGCTAAGCATGTCTACAAGTCTGTGCAGACAAACCTTCATTTTCAGATCTTCAGTTTTATAAGCACACATTTCTGTGACGTCAAACCTGGCTCCTGGCCTGTGGAAATAGATGCTCCATGTCGCCTTCCTGGTGAAGGGTTTGTGGCTTCCCCCAGTTGCCTGAATTCTTTCCAGGAAGTCATGACTGTCTAAGCAATATGATTGGTCACAGAAGTGAGTCATGTTTATTCTGGGCAGTATGATTGGTCACAGAAGCAAATTTAAGTATTCCTTTAAACCTGATTTTTTTTGAAAGCCATTTTGTTGTTTCCATGAAGTAAAATAAAAGTATCATCTAATAGGAATCTACATTTTCCAAATACTTGAAAAATAAAAAAAGTGCTTTTGAATGTATTTTATTCACTATGACATATTTAGCTAATTAATCATTCCACATGTGACTTTTTTTTTCTGTGACCTACTAGCTAAAGGATGTGTGAGAAATAAGACATTCTGAGAGTCTCAAAACATGATAATTATTTATTTCATACACAATAATGCAAAAATTAACAAGCAGATGTACTATATTGATTTTTTAAAATGAATTACATTGGCAAAACAAAACAGAAGCTTTCTCAATGGCGTCTTTTTCTCACATCCTCAACACTTAAGAATACTTTGCGTCCTTTGCAGTAAAGGCCAAACGCTGTTCACAATGCCTGGATTTCCAGCTTTTCAGTGGACTTGGTCTTTGTACCACACTCCAATGTGAGCTTCCTATTCAGACATTGTATTGTTTGGAAAGAAGTCTTCTCTAATGTACTGTAAATTCTAATTTGTTTTAGTAACAAAAATCTTGAATCAGAAATTTGGGAAAATGCTTAAAGATCAGAGAGACAAAGGAGCATGCCATAGCCACTTCTTACCCGTCAACGCCTCAACATGGAAGGGGATGAACTCCTGGCTCCTCCCTCCTTATATTTCTCTCTGTGCCCATCAGTATCTCTTCCTGTCTCCCATCTTTCCTAGTGCTGGGAATAAAGGCATGTGCCTCCCAATTACTGGGAACAAACACATGAGATCCAAGTGCTGGGATTAAAGGTGTGTGCCACCACTGCCTGGCCTCTATGGTTAACTAGTGGCTAGCTCCACACTCAAATCTCCTGGCAAGCTTTATTTGTTAGAGCACAAACAAGGTATCACCACACTCTAGTGCCCCCCCCACAATTGCACAGACATCCAAAGAACAGCAGCATGTACCTGACGGTGTGAGCGCAGGAAGTGTGTAATGAGAACACAAGGATTGCCAAGGGAGCCTGGATGCCCTCATCACCCTGCACGTTAATTCTATACTTGAACTCTATAAACACGTTGACCTGTCTCTGAATATCCATGTGCTTTTCTTTTAACAGAAAAGCAGCAGCTGGTGGAAATCAAAGCGAATTATGCCAGAATCCGCAGGCAGCAGGGCCGCGAAGCCACAGATATTGTGGTGTCACCCTCCATGAAGCTGGTATCTCTCCTGCAGCCACACAACTAACTTCAAGCAGAGTTTCATAACTTGTGCTGTTATTTTATGGATATAGCTATGTGTAGATTCTCAAGGGCTAGTTATGACATGACCGTTTTTGTCCCTTTTAACCTGTACACAGTGTCCCTTTTATTCCCACCATCTGCTGAGATTTAAACCTAGCTGCTGGACATACACTTGAGTGGTGTGTCGAGCGTCCTGCGCTATGCCTCCAGCTCCCTCAGTCTCCTTCATTGTATGTGAAGTAGCATTGGATGCCTCGAGTCTGCTCCTGGAACAGCGACAAAACAACACAAATTATGCAAGGAGGATGACTGTCTTAGGTGAACTTTCTTTGAGAAAATAAAAGTTGCTGAAAAGTAACTTAGAAGGATCAAGGAACATACGTCTATGTGCATACATGTATGTATCTAGCTAGGACATTGATAATAAAATGACTCTCAACCACTGAACCCTAAATTCAAGTGGCATTTTCTGGCTCCATTACTCTGATTTGGGGGCTTCTGTTCGAATCCCTCACATACCCAATAAAACTGGAATGGCTGGTGGCTACCAAAACCACAGAACTCTGTCTCTTTTTCCCCAGATTTTCTGCAGTTCCGCAGGCCTCTCTCAGGGCAGTTAGGTGTCACTCATGAGAATGAAGGTGGGTGGTTATAGTGACTGATTGGTAGTAAGAAGTCATAGACCATGTTCTCAATATAAATGCAGGAAGGATCTAAACATAGTATTTCAAAGAAAGGTCATGTAAGGAAGAGGGGTGTGAATATTTGTGTCTCTGAAGTCTTAATGCCATTTCCACAGGACAAGAGGAATTTACCTATTAATTTGTTGCTGGGAAGAGGAAAGACCATTTAAAAAATAAAATGGGAGTCAGTGCCAGGCCTGAGCTTGGCTCTGTTGCTGGTGGGATGTCAGGGAACCGCCCCTCCTCCCTGTCTTCCTCCGTACCAGCCACAGTTCTGCCAGAACAGCTAGGTGTGTACACACACAACAGCACAGCCAGGCTCCCCGCTCAGTCACCCACTTTAACATGGTACAGAAAGGCAATGTGTCATTTCTACTGAAGGGGGCTCTTGGCAACTCCTGCAAAAGGCCTGCCTGGTATTTAGTCCCAGTCTGCAGATCAGCCAGGCTGCATGAATGAATCCCTGCTGTCTGGGACACCATGCCGGCCGAATCTCAGGTGTCAGGTGAGCAGCAGTTCGCCCTGTGGCAGACATTTCTCGTGTGATGTGACAGAAGCAAAGATGGCCCAGGGCAGCGTGTGCCGTGGAGGAGGCAACACCACATGATGCTTTTACTTTGCTTTGCTTCCTTCTGTTTTGCTAACAGTCCTGAAAGAAAACAAGAAAGGTACTTGCCCATGGCCTGGCGGTGGCCCATCAAGACTCCCACCAACTGGGTCTTTCCTTGCGGAGAAATGACTTGATCACAACCCCCATGAAGGAAATAAACATGTTTTTTTTTTTTTTTTTTTCAAAATGCTATGAAAACACATGCATTTCTTTAGGTGCAGAAGCGCCTATCATTTACTGCCAGGGAAAAGTTGCCTCGCTGTAAAAAACGGTATCATTCGCCCTAGATCAAATGTGCAAATTCTTGTGAAGTCTTCGCTGTTGCGTGGGAACGGGCCTGAAGCGAAAATTGATAATATCACACAACGTCCTATCAAGCACCAGGAGACATCGGGCAAAAGCCTTAAGTGAACTTCTCTATTGCCAGCAAATGGGATTTTAGATGTAACCTAACAGCCATCAACACATCACATCTTCCTAGCGAGGCAGTCACACTCACACTGCAGATGCAGCTTGCCTAGAATATCTGCAGCATTCCGAGTCAGTGCTGACTTCCATAAAGCTAAACCACTCTGGAGTTTTCCCTTCTGATTGCCTCTCTTTACTGGCTTGAGTCTAACTGGGGAGCAGTTATTACCCCTCAGCGAGGACTACAGGAAAAAGCTATTTTAACTCGGTGACTTGTCCCGCGCTTCTAATAAATGCAGTCAGTTCCTCTGGAGACATGTTTATCAAATTTGAATCAATTTCATACCTATGTCAGATTTCAGTATTTGTTTTTAATCAACTGAGAGCCACTTATTACCAGATACTAAAGCAGAACCCTCCAGGCCATAGCCTTCCCCGGAAACATAGTCCCTGTTGGCTCTCCAGGTGAGCCAGGAGTCAAGCACAGACACCTGCACTGGCAATCACTTTCAGAACTAGAATTCTAACAATGCTGATAATACATAGTACACGTGTGAGGTTACATGACTGTAACTGAACCTTCTACCTGAGTGCGTCTGTGTGCTTTGTGAGACAGGACTCTGCAATGCTTCAAATCACCAAGGTATTTCAATGTAGTTACTACGAATTTCTATTTTTTCTTGATTGCTCATAATTACTAAATATGATTTTACAAATCAACAAAATAAAGAGAAAGCAAAACCGAAAAAAATGAAGGTAAATTTGTCCTCTTTTGCCACAAATTCTTTTAGAAACTATGGCCTCTGGGTGCTAACCTAGGGACAGCTCTAATGTGCTGAATGTCACCGAGAGATTTGTGATTTCCCAATGAGCTGTTCAGGGGGTGGCATCATTTGGGAGGATACGATCAGGGCATCCAAGTCTGTGTCATTCTAGATCTAACAAAATCAGATGCAAATCTTCTCAACTAAACAGAATCTGGGCCCTTGGACAGTGATACTCAGTTGTGTCTATTAGACCAGGGACTCCAGTTTCCTCCTGGCTCTGAGCAGGTTTTCTTTCCTCCCAAAGCTAGGTAACCTGAACCAGAGAGCAGCAGTTTTATTCTCAACACGATAAACCAGAATTCCGCCTGCATGGCTTGGTGTGGGGCTGCAAAGTCATAAGGAACTGCAAATTAGGTTCGACACAGCCTACTCCAAACTGATGCTGCTAAAAGCCAGTGGACCTTCCAAGTAGCAGCAGATATCCAGAGGGTTCCCACTCTCGAGCCACAGAATCTTTTCATTCTCCCAGCCTGTAATGCAAAAGTATTACAGGCTGTCACCCTGTACTACATATACAAATAGAAATATAGGAGGAAAGAGGAAGTGCTGGTGTCCCCATGCAACTGAGTGGGAGGAGAGCAAAAGAGCGGAGGCCAAAGTTACGCTCATAAGGTAAGTAGATGGTGATTCTGAATTGAATATACTATTGCTCGTGGTTCATTAAACACTGAAATCTCAAGGGTTTCCGAAGGATATTGTGGTAATTTGAATGTAATTGCCCTTCATAATCTCATAGGCACTGTTAGAAGGTACAGCTTTATTGGCATGGGTATGACTTTGTTGGAGGAAGTGTGTCACTGTGGAGGCAGGCTGTGAGGTTTCCTATGCTCAGGATACCACACGGCATCTCAGTCGACTTCCTGTTGCAAGATGTAGGACTCGCAGCTATTCCTCCAGCTCCACGTCTGCTTGCCTGGTACCAGGCTCCCTGCCATGATGACAATGGACTGAGCCTCTGAAACAGTAAGCGAGCTCCCTCAGTTAAACGTTTTCCTTCTAAGAGTTGATGTGATCATGGTGTCTCTTCACAGCAATAGGAATCTAACTAAGACAGGTACTGACAGCTTCGGGATAGGCAGGTCTGGTCAAGCTGTCACGACGAGGTGCTCCTTAGTTAATTGTATAGCAGAGGTGACAAATTGAATGCTGACTTTGATGCCAAAGCACAGCTGTGCAGCCAAGACACCTGGCCGGCTGGACCACCTTCAGGACCGCCTCTGATAGCTGCATTACTCAAGGGACCAGCTTGAAGATAGGAATGTCCTGGAGCTCTTGGGTTAGTGCCTCCCAGAGTGTGAAACTTGAATCCCATCTGTTTCCTTTCTATTGCTCTTTCCTCTCCCCTTCTCTACTCCTCCTTGTCTTTGGTCTTTTGTCCTCTACGAAACTTCAAGTCTGATTTTTTATTTTAAAAAATGTAAATCTAGCCAAGAAGGTGACTTAATTGGAAAAGCGCTTTTGCCCTCAAAGCATGAGGATCTAAAAATTTGATGCCCAGAACCTATGTAAAAAGGCTGGGTGTAAGCCGCAGCAATGACCAGCCTGGAAAGATATCCCCAAAGGTGCAATAGCGTTGGCCCTGTCTTGGCAGTCTAATTGGACTTATGGCATGCTCAACAGGAGGGAAGTCGTGCCTGGCACCAGAAACCCAGGCAACTACCCAGGGCTAGTGAAGTCATGGGTCTCAGAAGAGATCCCACAACCACCACTTTGCTAAATACTTATGTGCCCAGATAAATGAAATTTCTCTTTGCAATAGACAGATCATTACAGAGAACCACAACTGGTTAAAATGCAGAGAGCAAGGGACCAATGGTCACCCTTTAAGTTATATATGTACAACCAACAGTAAAGGGACTCATCAGGTTATATTATGTATTTGTACAATACACACCTGTGTGTATGTATATATGTAATCATTATATGAAATCAAAGAAAAAGAGTCTATGAAATTGGAGCAGGGTAGGGACATAAGAGAAAAGGACATATGAGGAAAATGAATAGGAGAAATGGATGTGATTATGTTAATTAAAACAAAGAACATGTTTAAACCTGGGTTTGGTAGTGTACAGTTGTAATCCCAGTACTGGAGAAGGGGAGACGGGGTTTGTTGACTGGCTGACCTTACCTAATTGGTGAGTTCCAGGCCAGAAGAGAATCTGCCTGGAAATAAGGTAGACAACCCCTGAGTGACCACACCCAGAGTTGTCCTCTGGCCTCCTGCATGTGCATGTACAAACAAGCATGCATACACACATGAGCAGATACACAAATAAAGAGATAAAAATCCTCCCCAGAACCCGTGACTGAACAAGGGATGCTTCCCTAATAGTCCCCATATTTAGTGCACACGGAAGCACCTGGAAAGCCTGGTGGAAATGCAGAGTCCCAGGCCCCTTGGTAGATGTCATGATCCCAGCCCCTGCATGTGGCATTTTATCCAGCACCCGGGAGGAAGTATGGGCAGTCGCCACAGTTGAAGGAGCTTTCTCAGGAGTTCAGGGCTTGCTGAGGAGTGTGCCGTTTACTGTCAGCTGGTGGCCCAAGCTGGAAGTCCCAATCTGAAGACCACTCTCCAGTCCCTGCCAGACCCTACGCTGTGTGTGCAGGACTGGACCTAACTGACTGCCCTTGTGTGTGCTCATTACCATTTCCTTAAACAATGAGCCTAGGCAGTTTGGATGCTCACCTTACTAGACCTGGAAGAAGGTGGGAAGTCCTTGGACTTTCCACAGGGCAGGGAACCCTGACTGCTCTTCGGGGTGATGAGGGAGGGGGACTTGATTGGGGGAGGGGGAAGGAAATGGGAGGCGGTGGCGGGGAAGAGGCAGAAATCTTTAATAATTAAATAATAAAAAAAAACAATGAGGGAGATAGTCTTTCACTTTTTTTTTTTTTAACTTGGGTCTCTCACTTAATTCAGGCTAGTGTAGAGCTCATTGTGGAGCTCAGACACCCCATGACTTCACAGCAGTCCTTTTGTCTCAGCCTCAAAAGTGCTGGAATTGAGAGTGTTTAGCCAGTATGCCCATATTTAAATGGTTCGGGTCGGAACCAACCACCTAAGAGGCTGGAACTAGACCTAGATATTGGGAGGAAAAACGGAATCACAGGCACGACAGCTTCTCATATTAATTAAGCAGGCTTGGTGCCAATAACAGGGCTATTTCAAAGGTCGCAGAAATAATGTCAGAGTCATGGGACAGACACAAGTACCAGGATAATTTTGAAGTTGGTAAAAAGAACCAGTTTTCTAATACAGTTTTATAAGAAGAGAGATAAAGAGAGACCTGAAATGAAAACAGGATTTCTGCTTTCCCTAGTTGAGAGCCCTCCCTCAGGGTAGCAGCTACCTGGGCAGGGAAGGTAAATCCTCTCTAGTGTTTGCCTGGCCCAGTTAATGTGAAAGTCCAAGCCAGTTATTTAGAAGTCACATTCTTTGCATAGAAAGCACAAAGAAAATCAGCATTTTAAAGATTTCATTCATGAGTCGTGTATTTAGTCATGCATGTGTGTCTATGTCTTTGTGTATTTGTTTATGCCTATTTGTATTGGTGTGTGTGTGTATGTATGTGTGTGTATGTGTGTATGTGTGCTTGCTGTTAAAGTATTGTGCATGCAAAGGTGAATATGACATGGGATTTCCATCCCCATGGAGCACATGGTGTGTGTGGGTAGGAGACACTCAGAAGTTCTGCACGTCCCATAAAGTAATTATGTGTAATAAATAAACTGAGTGTTTATTGTCCTGTGTCAAAATGAGTTAGAGAATAATTAGGGATAAGGTGAGGGGTGAGCTACTTAATGTATGACAGAAAGCCTTTGGTAAGGAAATGGCACTCCTAAACAGAGATAATATCAGAAAAGAGCTCGACATGCTCAGAAGACCTGTGTTAGCATTGCATTATTACAGACCATGTCAGTTAGATGATAGAAGATTCATTTTGGGCTCACAGTTTTGGAGGTGTCAATCTAAGGTCATTTGGACCTGTTGTCCTTGGTCGCATGGCACAGTAGGGCATCACAGAGCGAACACATGGAAAAGCGAAGCTTCTCACCTCATGGCACACAGGAAGCAAAAACAGAAGAGAGTGAAGGTTCTAGTATCCCCTGCCAGGCCCCCAGTGACCTCATTTCCTTCTCATAGTGTTCACCTCTCAAAGGACACATAATAATGCCCACTCTGAGCACCAGACCCTTAGCACGTGGTCCTTGAGGGAACACTTACCAAGCCATGGAAGTGTGAAGGAAGATGGAAGGTAAGGCTGTCTAGTAGGACTAGAAAGGAACCACGAGCCACTCAGAATTTTCTAGTGGCCACGTTTTTAGAAGTAGAAAGAATGTGTGAGATACAGTTTAATACCTCTGTCTTGGTCAATGCACACAGTATATACAAGGTTTTGTCACTGCGCTACACAACCAACATAAAATTGGGAGATCCAGTGGCGAATAAGGGCAGCTAATAGGGAAGCTGTTGCAGATGTTCAGGGTACAAGTCCCCAAAATACTCCACCTCTTTTTGGTGATGGAGGTTTGCCAGGGTGATCAGGGCAGTGAAGATACACAGCAGCCCTAGAATTCAAGCTTCTTGGAGGCCTCTTCAAGAAGAGCCCATGACTGTGTCCCACGGCCATCCCAATATTCTGTTGCTTCTGATAGCTTTCATTTGGTTTTGTTTGACATGTGATCTCGTGCATTCTAGGCTAGCCTTCCACTGAGGATAACCCCTACTCATGCTGCAGGACAGCCACGGAGAAGTGTTGGTAGGTACGGCATGGTTCACATGAAAAGTTTGTATGATCCACATCTGTGCATGTAACTAAATCTATGTGTTTGAGAAGTTTATGCAAACCACAATGGCAGTGCCTGACAGCCTCAGAGGGGAGCCACATCCCGGGTCCTCAGTCTGACTCAGGAACCGAGGCTACAACAGAGGCTGATTTCCACTTGCAACTTTTATTAATGCTGAAACGGACTACTAGGGTTCTTCTGGCTGTGAAATTAGTTACCTTCACTGTCTTCAGGCCAGTCATCAGTCATGGGGATGAAAACAACCCTATAACTCACCACGGCACACTTTCTGCCCCTAGCCTTTCTCCTCCCTAGTTTCTTTTCCTTTTTAAGAATTGGCAATTCCATACATGCACACAATGTACTTTGCTCAAGCCCATTCTGCTTTTACTCCCGTTCCACTCCTCCCCTACCCATAGATCCTCAATCCTTCTCCAAATTCATGTATTCTCCTCCTCCTCTCCATTTTCTTCTTCTCTCTCCTCTCCTGTCATTGTTATAACTTACAGAGCCAACTTGTTATTGCTGCCTGTGTATACATGGATGTTGTGGTACCTGCTGGAGCGTGAATAGCCCTGGTGGACCACATCCCTCAAGAAAGTGCGTTTTCCTCCCAGCAGCCATCAATTGCCAACAGTTCCCCAATGAGGATGGGGGCTTCCTGGCCACCTGCTCCCACCGTGCTGAGACTTTGTCTGTCTTGGGAGTCCTGTGCATGCAGTTACAGCTACTGTCAATTCGTATGTGTGACTGCCCATTGCATGCAGAAAACACAGCTGCGCTATAGTCATCCACTTCCTCTGGCTCTTAAGATCTTTCTGCCTCCTCCTCTGGGACAATCCCTGACCCTTGAAGGGAGGGGGCATGATATAAAGGTAACCTTTAGGGCTAAACAGACCAGTGTGGGTCTCTGTGATAATTACTGTCTACTACAAAAAGAAGCTTCCCTGATGAGGGCTGAGTGATCTATTCATCTACGGGTCTAACAGGAATCAATTTAATTTTGTGTTCATTTTGTTCCAAGTGTAGTAGCTGGGCTCATCTTTCTAGAATTAAAATCACCTATGTCACCCTCTGTAACATGAGGGCTTGCTTGTTGGGGTTTCTGTCCTGCAGTTCCCACAGCCTTTTAGCCCCAAACAATCACACAGAAGTCTACATAAGTTATAAACTGATTGGCCCATTAGCTCAGGCTTTGTATTAGCTCTTATAACTTATATTAGCCCATTATTCTTGTATATGTTAGCCACATGGCTCGGTACCTTTTTCAGCAGGGTAGGTCACATCCTGCTTCTTTGGTGTCTGGACAAAATTGGGGGGAATGGACTTCCTCCTTCCCAGAATTATTCTGTTCTCATTGACCTGCCTCTACTTCCTGTCCGATTGTCCCACCTATACCTCTTGTCTGGCTACTGGCCAATCAGTGTTTATTTAAAACATAATTGACAGAATACAGAATTGTCCCACACCAACCTTCTTACTCTTAAGTCCTTCAGGAGCTTCTTGTTCACACACTGAAGAACAAACTCCCCCTTGGCACTCCAGGCCTTGCAGAGCCTTGGATCAGCCATCTTGGCTTTGGTCCTTTGCTCACAGGGTTCTGTGAACGTCCTCACTTTCCCCATGCGGCACTTTCTCTCTTCTTCCACACATGTTCACATTCTCTTCCTGCATTTCTCTAAGGTCATGTCCCTTGACTGCTCCTCTGACACAGCAGGGACAGAAACTTCCTTTACCCTAGTAGGCATGAGCTTTCTTCCCCTGATCTGAAAACCCCTTTACAGTAAGGTCAGGCTTATTCAGATTTGGGTTTCTGAATATCAAGGGCCTGAATATTCTTTTTTGTTTTGTTTTGGGACAGAGTTTCTCTGTTGTTCTCGAACTCTTGTTGTAGACCAGGCTGGTCTTGAACTCACAGAGATTTACCTGCCTCTGCCTCCCAAGTGCTGGAATTAAAGGCGGTTAACAACATTACCCTGCTGTGAACGTTATTTTTAACATAGGATGAACATTCGTTAAATAAATGTGAGATTTATGGTAACTTTTTGGCTAAGAAAGCTTTTCATTTTATTTTTTTCCAGGCACTGCTATGTCTGCCTTTGAATATGGAAAATGTACTGGATGAGAATTTGGCTTCCCAGGAGACACTTCCTTCTCCTCACATGATCACAGTGCCCCTTCGGAGCAAGTCAGCTCTGGCTAGTGAGACACTATCCACTGGCTATACTTCCTTGCAAACCAAACTCACGCTGCTTATGCTTACAATGCCTTCTCTACTCGCTGTACCATTTGATGCTCCCACTACCGGCCTGATAGACTGGAAAACACATGGCTCCCGTCAGAGCCCACGTAGATTCTCTTCCCAAGCAGCCTGGCTTGGAAGCGAAGACCTGTCACTCCCTTTCACAAGCCAGATGATTTGTGGCTGAGACGGGAGGAGCTGCTCTCTGAACCACATGCCCCCTGGTGCAGGCAGGCTAAGGAAAGATGAATGGCCGTAGAAGACAGACATCTGAATGTTTCGTATTAAATTAGTCCCACAGAGCACCCAGAATTCTCATTCCATAAATCACGAGGTAACATGGACTCGCTCCCAGGTTAGATTGCTGTGACTTTGGCCTGCGGTGTCACAGATAATCTGAGAACAGTTAACCGTTTGTCTGAAACAGTAATCATTTTCAGCATATTTACTCAGTAGTGCTGAGTGACCCAGACTGATCTCTGCTGCTAGAAACAGCATGTAAATGGGAGCCAGCCAATTGGGGAGATTTCCAAAAATGAGTATCTGTTCCTTAAATTCTCGGTTGCTCTGAAATTGCCATGCACCTCTTCAGGGGGCACCCTTCAAAGGAGTAAATATGAGGGAGCCCAGTGCGTCCCCACCCCTCCAGTAAATTGCAGACCCAGTGTTATTTTTTTAAACCCATCCTCACCTGTTACGCTCTACAAATCACAGACTTGGAATGGAGTTGATTGTGCCAACACACGTTTTCCTCAATGGCCAAGGTCAATTCTCAGAAGAGTTCACGTGTACTTGATCTATTGTGGGCCTTCTGTTTCTGAGCTGACATCTGTTGCTGTCTGGGACACTTCATAGACTGGAAGGAACATTCGCCTGCTCTTCAAGAGACCATCCAACTCACTGGTACTCACTGGCTAGGGGTTCTGTCTGCAATGCTGCTGCCTCTCTCAATTAGATGGGCTTTAAAAGTCTGGTTCTCGTACAGTGGTGAGCTGCAAAAGATCATTTGAAGCCATCTGTATCTGGTTCAGAATTTTTTTCACTTTGTCTTCACATGGCATAACCCTGGAAAGGAAAGGAACATCAACTTTCTACTCGTTCTTGTAGCTGCCCTCACCTAGGTATGAGAACAGAGGCCCTGTGACCGACATGCTTCCCAGAAGTCCCACCTCCTGATGCTATTGAGGGTTAAGTTGCCGGCACACGAATTTTGCATGACATGTTCAGGTCACAGCAGTTGCCACAACATGGGTTAAGTCACCTTGGCAGTGTATTGTCTCACAGTTATCTTACCATTGTCTCACAATTCTGCAAGCGAGAATTCCAAGGAAAAGGTACAAGCAAGGCCGATTCCCTCTGAGGACCCTTTGTATCCTCGGATTCTCAGTGCCCTTATCTTAGGATCTGAATGTTTGGGGCTTCTCCCCAAATCACCAGTGTGATCCTGTTAAGCGTGGGACCTTTGGAGATCATACCCCTGGGGATTAGTGCCCTTATAAAAGTGGTTTCAGAGGGCGACCTTCCCCCACACTCTCTGTGGGGACATAAGAATATAAGCCATTTGGGAACCGGCAGGCAGGCCTTCCCTCACCAGGCAAACTCTACTGTCCCTGTGAACAGAGACCTCCCAGCTTCCAGAAAATTGAGGAAGTAGTTTCTGTGGCTTTTAAGGTATTCCATCGCAGGTGTTTTGCTATATCACTGAAATAAACCAAAGCAATTGACAATCTTTGCCATTCCTTGTATTTTAAAGTATCACCCTAATTTCTCTCATGGCTATTTTAAATGCCGGGGTCTGAATTTCCCACTTTAGTGAGGACCCTGGTTATTCTGGCTATCGGGGGGCCCAGCATACTCTGATTATGCTGGCAATCAGGGCCCAGCATACTTTGGCACGGCCTCACCTTCACTGATTACACCTGCAAGGGTCCCTTTCCCAAGTCAGGTGACCTTCTGAGGTGTTGAAGATCAGGCCCTCAGCATGTGGATTCTGAGGGGACACAGTTCACACCCACAATAGTAACAAAAGGTCGGAGTTCCCCTCCTAAGCACTTTGCCCGACCATTAATCATGCTGGTGGTCTCTCTTTTTCTTTTTACATTTTTATGTCTTTCTTGTCTTTCTTGTCTCCCTCTAACACCGGAGTCTGATATTAATGGAAAAACCATTAAAAAAAAAAAAAAAAGACGATTATCTTGCGAGGCAAAGTGAGTGCACTCAGCTGTAAAAGGAAGACTTATCGATCAATTTCAGTCAAACCTTGCTTGTCTGACACTTTGCAGTTAAGGAATGTGTTTTTATTGCCTGGCCAGATAGTTCAGGTTTCCGGTCAGTCTTACCAAAGACCCTTTCTATAACACTGACAAAATTTTATCACGGAGCTATGAAAACAAAATTAGATTTCATAACTCACATCGGGCCTTGAAGCAGCTGCCCCTATAAATTTTACAAATCTTATCAAGGCTTTAATGTTTCTAGTCTGATAAGATTTTTAAATAGCAACTTTTACTGAACTTCATGTATATATTCATGTATATAAATAAATGCATATGTGTGTGTGCACATAGAGAGAGAGATGTCTTGTTTCCTCTTGGCCTTACAGAGAAGAAAGCTGTGCCTGTCTGCTTCTGGGCAGGAAATGTACAGAGGCCCATTACTTAGATGGGTGAAGACTCCCTAAAGGTAGACAAATTTACTTATGGAAAGCAAAATTGCCATATATCTAAAAGTTTGGATCTTAAAATTTACCTTCAGAAGAAATGGATTTTTTCATAGTCACAGTTTGAAGAACCAACAACATCGACAGATCAGTCATAGTATCTATACATTCTGAGTAAGCCAGGTCGTAATTGAGAGCGGTTTTGACCGCAGAAATTTTTCGTTTGGATGAGATCCTACATACATTCCTAGGCTTTTTAGTCTGTAGAGTTAACTGCTGGCAGAGCAAATGCATGTATACTGAATGAGTCTTTTGTATCCCTAGCCGGGTAGCAAGCAATGAGAGAGTACGAATCCTTGGTTTTATTTCCTCAGACCCACAAAGTCTTCTCACAATTATCAGCTCTACCCCAGTGCACTGGGAAGGGATAGTTCTGTCATCTGCTACCCTTGGGCCGGGCCTGCCTGACACTGACACTTACATCACTGATGGGAATGGAGAGGATCTGCCTACTTTATGGGACTTCCACTCTGCTAGCCGCTCAGCTACAATCCTGAGTCCAGCGCTAGCCAAAAGGTTCTTTCTGCCTCTCAGAGGCAAGAAGCACTTCTCAGAACTGTGCAAACACAACGAAGAATCACGGCATAAACTACATGTGTTATTCATTAGTAAAGCACATCTCTATGATTACATATTTTGGCTTCAAGTATCAAGTCTAAGGACACACAAAAGAAAAGTTATGTGGTATCTCTTACAAATGATTGAGCAGCATTTAAAACATCAACAGGCCACCGCGAAGCAGTTTTCAAGGCCTTTGGGTTCCTATACTCCTTCAAGAACTTTGAAAAGTCACACTTAGGAAATGCACCTGCAGAAAACATAGTGTTTTTAAAATATAGTTTCTCCGGGTTCAAGAAGTCACCTGAAAGACGTTCTAAGAACAGAGATCCTGATAGAGAAGGTTTCTGATCTCCATACTCTGATGTTTGAGACAATTAAGTTCTGTATCTCTTAAATGGCAGGTTTCCAGATACATTTCATATGGAGCACACATCAACTTGAATATTTAGTTATATGTTATCTTGTTATATACAAAATTAGTCACAAGCTATGATGATACTCTAGCATCTTTGGGCAAAATTTTTGCATATGAGAAAGAAGAGAAAATGCTAGCTTCTTCAAATGGTGTTGTTAATTTGGGAGCAGTCCTTGAAGAAAACCTTATTAGCTAGAGGGAAAAAAAAGATAATTAAGTTGATATTCTTCACAATCAGGAGGCCATTTTCCTGGCCATTCTTCCAGGCAGAAGGAAGTATGATATTTATCAGGAGAACAATATTCAGAAGAATGAGTGACTGAGAACTTCCCGAGTCTGCATGGTAACCATTGCTCAATGTCTGGAGAAAATGGGGCATCTTGTTTTGGGAACCCCAACCACCTCCCCTTAACTCTCTTGTTTGGAGCTTATTTTTTCTGAGTTAGTAAGGCTGGCTAACCACCCAAGTATCTTCTTGATCATCTTATTCCAAGTCAGGTTTATAATTACTGGACTTTCTATGTATGAGAAATCGTGAATGAATTACCTCCTCGATCCTTTAAAATTATGACTTAGAAATATTTTAGAACTGTAAAATGTTTATATTAAAAAACATTATGGGTTGTGGGTCGACACCACTGTTGTTGTGGCTAGAGTTTTCAGATCAGTTAAGAGCATTAACCTCAGAGTCCACTATGCCTTGCATGGCTAATCTGTCTATTCTCTTTGTGCTCAGATTCCTGCAAAGAGTCTGGGGCTCTTTCAATAGAGTAGATGCTCATTAAACCTGTTGGTCCCCAAATGACAAACTAAGTTTTCTACTCTGCTTCTCAACTGTAAGATATACTTGTTTTTCTCTAATTCAAAACTTTTAGCATCAGATCAGAAAAAGCATAGTGATGTGGGATTCCTCTCTGTATGCTGTGAATATGTTTTATTACCATTGGTTAATAAAGAAGCTGTTTTGAGCCTGTGCAAGGCGAAATAGAGGTAGTCAAGGAAAACTAAACTGAATGCTGGGAGAAAGAAGGCAGAGTCAGGGAGACATCAGGTAGCCTCTATCAGAGACAGGCACCTCTGCTGGAGCCTGCCAAAACTTTGCCGATAGGCTACGACCTTGTGGTGATGCACAGATTAATGGAGATGGGTGGTTAGTTTAGGTTTAATTAGCTAGCCAATTAAAAGCTAGAGCTAATAGGCTAAGCAGTGATTTAATTAATACAGTTTCTGTGTGTTTATTTCAAGTCAGGGTGGTCTGGAAATGAACTAACAGCCTCCACCAACAGCAAAGAAAAACACTTTCATGTCTTTTTTTCTTTTTTTTTTTTTTTTAAAAAAAAAAGACAAACAGTATTCAAAATCTTGCCTGTATACTAGAGAGGAGAAAATGATTTTTCTGTCTTTTTGGTTCTTAGCTAGACTTCTGTGACAAACAACAGATACAATGAAAGAAAACCAATTTATTAGCTTGTCGCCCTTGAGTGTGAAAGAAAGTGTGATTCTCAAAGCGGGAGCCGATTACATGCTTAAATCTCATCTTCACCTGAAAAGAGAGAGACCAATTGTGGTGATATTTTGTTTGTGTTTTAACAAATAAAGTTTTGCTGAAGAACAGAATGCAGAGCTAAACCACTAGAGGCCAAACAGTGGTGGATTACACCTTTAATCACAGGACTCTGGAGAGGGAGACAGAGGCAGACAAATCTGTTAGTTCAAGACCACCCTGGGCTACACAAAATTGATCCAGTTTAAAAGAGAAATAGCTCACACCTACCCCACTTCTTGGGAATGTGGGCATTTTGACTCTAGACTGCTTCCCATTGTCTGTGGGCAAAGGAATCTTTAGGGAACCTGTAAAAATTGAAATAATAGTCAAGTCCTAGAAAAACTAGCCATATCATTTATTGTCCAGCCTCTGTGTAATGAGAAAACACAAGGCTTATCTGCAGTTCTGGATAGAATAGTCTACGAGATGCTGTTCTGGATGCACTCTGAGAGGTTGGGTCATCCGGGCCACTCATTTTCATTGGTGTTTGTCCCCTTGCTCTGAAAACACACAAACTTTCTAGCATGGCAAACATTTGCATTAACACAAGTATGGACCATGCATTGTGGACAGGGAAATGTAAGATGAATTTTTGTTTTATGTTTGAACAGGTAAAATATATGTCACTTGTCTTGTGGTTTTTCTAGTATTATTTCTTTATGTCTGTAGCCAGGATTTTCAGGGGGTCTTCCTGATCAAACCTGATCTGTATTAACAGTATTAACTGATCAGAATCCATAGCCCTTCATTTCCTGGATAAACAAAAGCATAACTTCTTCCACAAAGGAATACATTTTTTTACTTCCATTTTAAAGTGAAAGCATTCCTAAAATACACAGGCCAGTTTAATTCAGCAATCCCTTCCACAGTTTCATGTCTCCCAGCAGCTGTTGTTTGCTTTATCACCATTCAGAAAATTGAAAGTCAATACAACATACAGGATCCAGACTTCCTGTATATTTCCCATCTCTATGTGGCTTCTTCTTTTTTTAATTTTTTTTTCTTTTTTTTTTTTTTTTTTTGGTTTTTCGAGACAGGGTTTCTCTGTGGCTTTGGAGCCTGTCCTGGAACTATTAATTTTTTTATTTTACTTCTTTTGTTCAAAATTTTACTTTATTATTTTTAAAGTACATATTTTTTCTATGACTATATTTTCTTTTTTTAACCCTATGTACATTTTAAAACACACTATGATCACTTTAGAGGTTTTGAGTTTTTTGTTGTTGTTTCCATTTGAACCTGCTTTACTGTGCATCTCTAGTCTTTTCTATCTACATGAGTAAACCCTTAAACTGCTAAGCAGCTTTGTGTTGGCAGCTCTGGCAGCTGACACCACCCTACTCGGGTCCCTGAGAGACAAGCTCTATACCTCCCCCACCCCACCATCTGTCTGAGAGTACATTTTTTTAACCTGGAACTGCATTCAATTGCCCTTACTCTGGAATTGCCTACCCTGTGGCAGGTTTTACTTCATGTTATTTTTTATTGATTTTTATTGAGCTCTACATTTTTCTCTGTTCCCTCCCCTGCTTCTCTTCTCCCTACTTCATTTTTACTTTTACTTAATGTACTGTTTAAGTGCTCTGCTGTATGGCAGAGTGTCTTAAAGAGCCTTATCTTTTTTTTTATTTCTTTACTTTTCTTTTTTCTCTTTTTCTTTTTTCTTTTATTTTTCTCATGCCCTGTGTGGAAATTCTGGCCTCACATTGGAATGCCAAAATGTACTAGGCTTTTTCTCTTTAGAAGACCTCCCCCACAATTCCCCAGTAAAGACACGGAGACTCATTCTTAGTCACAAATGCCTGGTCTTAGTTTAGTTTATTTCTAGCCAGCTTTTCTAACATAAATTAGCCTGTTTCTTTTTCTATGTTTTGCCTTTGGGTTTCTTATCTTTCTTTATTCTATATGTCTTTCTTACTCTGTGGCTGGCTGGGTGGCTGGGTGCTGGCCCCTAGCATCTCCCCCTCTCTCTCTGCTTTTTCTTTCATTCTTTTGTTCTTCATTTATTCTTGGGCCATTTGCATTTGACAAATTTGGTGAGAGTACTGCATTATCTATCCTATCATAATGAGTACAAGTCTTATACTTAAAGTACTTTATATCATAACTTGTATCATCATCCTAAAAATATGTTTTAGACCTAAAAACATTTTTTAGATAAACAACTTAAGCTTTTATGCTTCTCAAATTTATAAACTTTACATTTCTTATTAAATTTCTTCCCTGAATTTGGTAACAAGGAAAACTGTAAAACTATAACTCTTTTCAACTCCATCAGAGATCCAAAAAGGATGTAATATTACCTGAGTAAACAGAAGTACAAAGCAAGCAACTTCCAAAACTATAAAAATGACAGAGACATGTGGCCCAAGGTTCCATTGCAATGTTGGGGCCTCCATCCTCAGTCTATAGGCCTAGAATCTCTGACAGACTATTTTGTGAAGCAGGAATTCTGAAGGACTGTCCTACCTTGTGGTGGCCAAGTTCAGCAGTTGCCTTCTTTTGTACCCTACTTGTCTAATTTGGACAGTATGCTGTCAGCAGTTCAAGTAAGGACAATTTCTTGCCCAGATGGTTAGCTTTGTCTTATTGAAAGCAAACTCTATATGGGGGTTTTCAATGCATGTCATCCTCTGTGAAGTAAATCAGGAGCAGACATGTCTTACCATTATGAGCCCTTTGTTAACAAAACATTTCAAATGGCTTATTGGTAGGTCTCTGAAGTATATGAAGACAACCTATCTATCTAAAATATATCTCTGTATGACCTTGAAAACATACCTGATTACAAATTTGATTATTATAGGTTACTAACTACTACTAATCCTGTATTTCTTAATTATCCTAAATAATTTGTAACTTTCAAGTACTAGAACATTGCATTTTTAATGGGCTGTATAGATACAATACCTTAAATAAGAATAGAAGCATACATTTAGTATAACAAAAATAATCTTAAATTGCATCAATATAAAAAAAAACATGCCAATATAAAGTATTTGAAATTGATAGTTGCCTTCCTAGCCTATATTTCTATAACTGGGACCCTGTCCCCTTCTTGTTGTTGCTTTCTGGTCTCCTTGAAGTAAGCAGTTTTCCCCCTTGACCTCCTTACCTCCTTCTGCATCTACTATGTCCCAGAACAACTTAGTCAACTAACAATTGACCCAGCTGTCAGAGACCAGCTTTGACAGGGATCCCACTTAGCAGGGTAGGGGCAAGGGGATTAGAAAAGTAAGTAAAGAGAATAAAGATGCCAGTGAAAATAATAAACAGAAGCATAGGTTAGTATCAGGAGGGAGTTCCAGTGAATACTGAAAATTCTTTCTGTTTAATTTCCATTTGCTTAAATCCCCTACCCCCAAAAGGTAGGGGTGGTAAGATTTAAAAAGAAAAAAAAGCTTTATTAACATTATACAAGAAATGAAAAGACCAGCTGAAGGATTATGGATTACATTCTTAGTTAAACATTCTGTTGCCAATACAAGACAAGTAAGGCTCATACTCTAGACCAAAACATTCTGTAGGCACACCACTCTCTGGGTGGAATCCATTGTTATCTCCCTAAGAGAGTAGGGATCTAGTTGAATCCTTAGTCTTTTATTTGATGTAGAAACAGATCTATTCTTAAAACCTGAAATACCAGGTCTGGAAGGCTATTATACCTCTTGTCTGAACTGCTGACAATAACCTTGAAAGAATAGAACTCTCTGATCTAAATCAGGGTGGAATGGATCCTTGACCTTTGTTTTATGTAGAAACAGATCTACTTCTTAATACCTGAAATACCAGCTTTGAATATTACCCACACCTTTTGTCTGAACTGTTGACAGTAATCTTGAATGAACTGAAGTAAGTACCAACTCTCTGACCTAATTTGTCACTGTTGTAGAAAACCAACACAGGAAGTTGGTCCCAGAATGGGGCTGTTGATGTGACTACACCTGACTTGTGGTTGAGAAGACTTTGAATTGATTTTTGACAAGAATCTGAACAACATTGAAGAATCAGATCATGAGGGGCTGTGAAAGCTGTGATGGGTGACTCTGGGACTCAGCAGCCTAGAATGCTGATAGGAATATGGATAGGAGTGATTCAGCTCACAAAAGCTCAGGTAGAAATGAGGATTGTGCTGTGAACTGGGTTCTAGGCAATTTTTATACAGTCTGGCAAAGAATACATCTACATTTGTTCCAGCCCTGATTTGTTGCATAAATCCTGTTGAATGAAGGGTGACATGCTAGTTCATCTGGTGAAGAATGTTTCAGCCTCAGGATATAGCATAGATATTTCTGGTGTTCATAGGAGATTTATTACCAGAACTGAGAGGGGAAAAAATGGAGATTAGAAACCTCTCCTAAATTTATAATTTGGCAAGAATTGTGTAAAAGGTTCTAGCTAAAGAGTGTACAGTTGTCAAAGAGACCGACATGATTCAGAGAGTGTCCAGGGCTTTGCACTGGGGTAGTGGGAAAGATGCCCTGAGAACTCATCAGGAATTTCAAACCTACAGGACACAGGTTCAAAGATATCAAAGTATTACCCTTTCCGTCAATAAAGAAACACCAGGGCATCCTGCTCACACAGGGCTGTCCAGAGAATTGGTTTCCCATGGTTCATTTCATTATGTTTAGCCGGCCTGGGACTCAGAGGATGCTGGATCTGGAGTTTGAAAGGGTCTTGTATAGATCACGCCTGTGGTTGACCTAGATGTTGTCCATATGCTGGTTTGGCAGGCATGCAGAATGCCAGAGTTATATGTTCATCAGGCTCCTTCCAAGATTTCAAGAGAAAACATGAACCAGTCTTTGTGTGGAAGGGTTACTGGCCCCACTAGCATTTCCTGAGAGGGCCCTGAGAGTGAAGCCAAAGATGTAGTAGAGATCCCTGGAAGTCAAAGATGCCAGGAATATGGGATGCCTGCAGAAGGAAGCTGCACATGATGGACAGAGCTTGTCTGAGGAAGCAACTGTGTGGGCTGCAACTGTCAAGACTGGTGGGACATGGCTACCTAAACCCTTGGGAGTCCATATTTTACCACTGTGTACCACAATATCAGACATGGAAACTTGTATTTTTTTCCTGCAGGTCTTTGGTCTCACTTTGATCTGATCTTTCATTTTAATACTCTGATTCTTTTCTTTTGGATAGGAGTGTTCACTCTATGCCAGTATTCCTGAGAAGTATGGAATTTTTTCTTTTTCAGTGACTCCAAGATAAGTCTTTGCTTCAAGTCCAGGAGCCTTTGGAATTATATTTTTGAGAAATGTTGGAACTGTTAAGAATTATTAGGCAATTCTTGCAAATGGACTGAACATAATTTGCATTTAAGATGGTATAGTTTTGTGGGGCTAGAGGAAGGGTGCTATGTTGAGAATCATTATTGACAAAAACACCTCTTACCAGGGTAAGGTTGTGGGGATTTAGAAATATAAGTAAAGAATATGAAGACATGTAAAAATAATAAAACATAAGTCATAGAATAGTACCGGGAGAGTGGTCCAGTGAATACAAAAATCATCCACATTTAACTTTCTATGTGCTTTTATACCCAATACAAAAGGAGGAAAAACACAACAAAAGACTTCTTTAACATGACACAAAGGACAACTTGAACAGTTAATTGCTTTAACACTTTGAAACATCAAATCATTAGCATCCTGCGGTTTAGGCAGTGAAGCTACTCTAGACCAAGTTTCCTGAAGGCAGGTACTCTCCAGGTAACCTCACAATACAAAAGAAAGAGCAGAAGTACGCTTGCATAACCTGACCATCTGTCAGGATGGAATGGATTTACTTGTATAAGCCATCTTAATGTCAAAAGAACCAAGTAAACACATCCTGAGTCAGTATGTGTAGCTACACTTGTCAAACATTTTGAGAAACCTTAAAACTCTCAGACTATCAGACAAAGTAACAACAGGCTCACATTTTGGGGCCTCTACAATGCTATAGTTTAACCTGAAGTATGCCCCCAAAAGCTAATGTGCTCAAGTCTGAGCCACTATTATTTTGTATTTTGGGGGGTGCAAAATCTTTAGGAGGTGGAGACTAGAAGGAATTTAGGTATTAGAGACTCTTGCAAAGTATTTTAGACATATATCACACACAGACACACACACACACATCCCATCCTTCCTTCTTCTCTAGCTGCCATGATATTCTCCCTTTGCACAAGGGAGTCAATCAACTATAGACTGACTAACATCTCTTAAAGTAGAGGCCCAAATAAATCCTCCCTCCTTTTCAGATGATCTTCCTGGGAATTTTATCATAATATACAAATCTTACTAAGAAAACAGATAATAAAAAAGGCTGTGATGAAGAAAACAAAAATAATACTTAAAGGATTAGGAAGTACCAGGACACGTTAATATTCACATACAAAGTTTGCAATAAAATATTTGTGAAGTGAATGAATAAGGGAACACCAAACCACCATATCACTAGCTACAGTCACCGAGAGCTATTTGCTTCCTTGGAAATACCTCTTTAGACAACAACTGGGACAAAATGGCCTTGGGATGCTCACCTGTCCTTTTGGTGTCTCAAAGATTGACTGACCAACAATCTCTGGCTCAGCAGAAGACTTTCAAACTATAGATGTCCTAGATGCAGATGGGATAAAATATAACAGATGTAGAAACTTATCTTTGTTTACCTTTCTTATAGATTCAAGAGATCACCCTCATTCTTACCTTTGGCACCCTTACTGTCATCACCAGGTTTTCAGCTGGGAAAGGAGTGGCCCAATTAGTTAGGGAAGGTGTTAAGACTAATAAAAATTAGTTAGTTGATTACGTCTACTTATTGGGTTCTACGCTAGTTGCACAGGTACATTCATTTATTTTATCCTCCAATCAATATCACAACCATCACCATCACCATAATCAGCAGCAGCAGCAGCAGCAGCAACAACAACAGCCTCATTTTGCAGATTTGGAATTTGTGGTGGTTTGAATAAAGGTGGCCCCCATAGGGAGTAGCACTATTTATTACAGGGGTGGCCTTGTTGAAGGAAGTGTGTCACTGGGAGTGGCTTTGAGATTCCTAGTGCTCGAGCCAAGCCCAGTCTCTCTCTCTCTCTCTCTCTCTCTCTCTCTCTCTCTCTCTCTCTCTCTCTCTCTCTCTCTCTCTTTTTCTTTTTCTACTGCCTATGAATCCAGATTTAGAACTCTCAGCTCTTCTCCAGAACCATTTTTCCCAGTGCACCCACCATACTTTCCACCATGATGATAATGGACTAAATCTCTGAAAGGTAAGTCAGTCCCAGTTAAAGGTTTTCCTTCATAAGAGTTGCTATGGTCATGTTGTCTAAAACAGAACCCAAGTCTCCTGGCAGAGATGGGGCAGAATGAAGTCTGATGCTAAAAGCATAGGTGCTACACTCCCATGGTGACCATTGCCCGTTTGGTCATTCCAGAGTGTTTGTTTCCTGGGTGTCTGGGATGTACTAAGGTCCCTGTGTGAGTGTAAAGGGAAGACAAATGCCTACTCAGTGTTCTTTAGATTAAACTCCAGAGAGAATTTTTTTTTTTTTTTTTTTTTTTTTTGCTGCCACTCTCTGAGTTTCCAGAATCTTGTCTGCTCTGTGAACAAAGGTAAAACTTCTGTTGTCTCCATTCCTGAAGCTCTCAGGTTTGGGGTAGGGACACATTTGGTTTAGATTAAGCCCATTGTCTGAAGTATTGGAGCTCAACCCCAACACACGTGACCTCATCAGGCATCACCTGATCTGGCCCAACTGCTCTCTCTCGTAACAGAGCACCCCAGTCATTGGTGAGGACAGGGTCTGGGGAAGAAGATCAGTCAGGTTTAGCAGCCACATGTCCACAGCTGGATGGGGGCTTTATAGACTAAAAGGAATGGGTCTGTAAAGCCCAATCAGGAGCACGTGTTCTCTTTTTATAGAAGTCTTTTTGCTTTTTCTTTCTTTTTTCGGGGGGGGGGGGCTGAATCTAAATTATAGAGATTTTAATAGCTCTAGTGATTAGACAAGCATGCAGTCAAGTCCATTATGCCTTGTGTAATGTCACCCTCCCTAGGTGTAATGTCACCCTCCCTAGGGCTCACCTTCTCTGCTTGCTGGGCTCCCCACATGAGACTCCTTCCCCTTTATTTTCTACCATGGGCAACAGTTTTCTTCTGAAAGGACTCACTATTCCATTGTGTGACTCCCTTCACTCGGGAGGTGGACTTGTTTTCTCAGGGTTTCATGGTTGTGTATTCCAATTGTGTAAGAAAGGCACAAAGCAGCACCTGGTAGTCCACTTACAACTGCCTGCTGCCTGCTGTATGTGCTGAGGACATAGCAGCCTCTGCACAGTGCCTGGTACAAGGTGAGCATCAAAAACATCCATGACTCATGGTGCTTAACAAACTTTTCATGGTTCAGTCACTGACCTTAAAGAGAATAGATCAAAGTGCCCAGATTCAATGCTAAGTCATGATTTTGGTTTTGGCAGAATACTGCCTCTCTAGTTCCCTGGAAGACCTTTCATTCTCTTTCACTCATATTCTGTAATTGTATTTTAATAGTAATATTTTATTCCATCTTTATAGATGATCTTCCTGCATGGAATGGGTGCTGTATCTTGAGGTGCATTGGAAAGCTTGCATTTTTCTTATTGTTCTTTCCCTCAGAGTCAACACACACAGATACACACACATACATACATACAGACCATATCACACACTCAAACACACACCACATATACACACCACATCACACACTCAAACACATACCACACGTGCACACTACATCACACACTTAAACACATACCACACACACACACACACTATACCACACATACACACTACACACACACATACATACATGCACACCACATCACACACTCAAACAAATAACACACATATACACCACATGCACACTATACCACACACACACACACTTTTGATTTAAAGCAAAAAACAGCAATGATGTCTTACCAGAACGATACAGTTTATGTAGTTAAGAGATTGATTTCTTTATATATTCATAGGCATGCTTCCGCAGGGGCTTAGATTGAAGCTATTATTACCAATTTGGGGAGAAATTTTTTTTTGTGTGTGAAGATAATCTCAAAGAAAAGTTAAATAAAACTGTGTGAGTTTTATTTTCCTAAAGTCAACTTTTCAAATCTGTGTCTAAGTTAACTATTTTTGCCCTAGAAAGACATAAAAGTTGTCCTCTGAAAGAAATTTTAGAGGACTATGAAGTCAGCCCAGTGCCATCAAGGGGAAAAACCATCTCCCAACATCATAAAATCCACTGTTCAAAGGATGGTTATCATTGTGTTCGTTATGATTGGCTGATTCTTGTCTCTGTATGGGGCAAATATCAGATAACAAGCCATGGGCATAGTGGTTGGAACACATGAAAAAGCCAGCAAGATTTTTCTAAGACTAACTCTAAAATTTTCTATGCAGAGGTGTTAAAGGATAATAAGCTGAGTATTTCTAATGGCTTCTCACCATTTACCACGCAAATAAATCTCATTTTAAATGTGTTTTCTAGGCTGTAATGACAAAGATGTTAGATAGTTCCCTTAAACTCAGAAAGACAAATTAGCCACTTAGAGGGCAGAATCCGTCTTGGTGGCCAGTTTCCTCTCAAAGAGAATGTCGGCTGCATGCACAATTTTCCGTATTCTTCTCTCTCCTTGGGAGAAAGGTTGTGGGAGGAGCCTGGTTTCCTATGTCTTTGCTTTCAGTCAGAATTGATTCCAGATGTGGGAGGTAAATACTGGAAAGAGAGTGGAAAATAAAATGGAAATGAAAAAAACCCTTGCAGCCATTTGTGTGTTGATGACAGAGGAGGTCAGCATTTTCAGTTTAAGCAATGGACTTGTGGGGCGCTCGGAGGGCACCTCAGTCCTGTAGACATTTAACAAAAGAAAGATTCAGCTGAGTATCAAGCTTGCCCCCATGCCCTGTGTGCCCAAGAGGAAACCAGCTGCCCTGATATTAACACGTCAACATCAAATATATATTGGCGATGCTCTGTAAATAAGCCGACTTCAAGTCTTTCCTAGCATATTCATAATTTGTGCATTCATGGGCACTTTAAAATCCTGTAAGTGTTAAACTTATCACGGTTATTTCATTACTTGGAAAGATATGAAAGAAGCGTTCACAGTGTATAAGTCCATTATAATGGAGAAAGTGGCTCCTAGGACCCAGACAAGGTTCTAAAAGTAGATTCTGATACTTTCTCACTTACGCTGAGCAATCTATTATTGGTATCCATTTCCTTAGTTCCAAATGAGTACTGAAATTTTAGTATTTATTGCAGATGGGTTGTGAGAGCCAAATGTCGTGTATATAAACGCTAGCCTAATAGCTGAATCAATAAAGTCAAGTCTACTACCCTTTTGCCATTTTAAAAATTCTGCCAGAAGATGATGCCTAATCCAGCATGGTGTGACATCAGTGATCACAAGTCATTGAAATGTTGTGGTTTATAAGCCGTTTATAGCCTTTCTCGATGCCTACCGTCTCAACTCACATTGCTACTTCCATAAGAGTTCTTGGTTTACAGGTTCACATTTGTTATTGACAACATAAGCATCCAAACAACTTCATGGAAAATAAGAAGAAACTCAAATAATTGAAGGAGCAGTGGAAAGGTGGAGAATTTAAACAAGGAGCCCACAGAGCAGAAGACAAGAAACTTAGAATCCTGAGGTACCCCAGATAGCTAGTCAGCTGAAACAATGACTTCCCATTTAGTCCTAGGTCATTGGTCTAACGTTCAGTGTCTAGGAAATCCTACCTTATCAGCTGGGCTCTTTATATGCTCAAAGCCCAACTGTATTAGGAGATGGAAACAAAATATCTGTTAAAAAACATGTCTGTGAATTCTTTCCACCTCAATCACAGGTTCAAGAGGGAGCTAGGTGACCATGAAGGAATGTTAAGTAGAGACTGTACTTTTGTTACCCAGCTGCCTAGACCCAAATAATCACACAAAACTATATTAATTACAGCAATAATTCAGGCATATTCCTAGCTAGGTTTTATATCTTAAATTAATCTATTTCTATTAATCTATGTATCACCATGAGGCTGCGGCTAAGGTAACTGGCAAAGTTCTGGCATCTTTCTGCTTTGGCAACTACATGGCATCTGCCTGACTCCACCTTCTTTCTCCCTGCATTCAGTTTACTTTTCCCACCTGCCTATATTCTGCCCTGCCATAGGCCAAAGCAGCTTCTTTATTAACCAATGGTAATAAAACATATTCACAGCATACAGAGGGGAGTCCGACATCAAAGGAAAATGCGTGCTGTTGGTCAAAAGACATAAACATTCCTTGCTCCTTATCTGACCTGTGACGTAGTTTTACTTCAAGCTGTGTGCTCTTAGGCACCACGACTACATCACATATTCCAGGTTTTAAGAGCTAGGAAAGAGTTTCTCTTGAGTGAATCTGAGAGGTGATGGTGGGCCAGTGTAAATACCGTACAACCCAACAGGAAAAGGCAAGAGCAAGGAAACACGGCTGACTGTCCTTGCACTTCTTTCTTCTAGAACCTTCTTTCTTTGTTGTCTTTTTCCTAGAATCAGGCCATCTCAAGACTGAAGGAACATGGAACCCTTATGCAACGCAGTTGTTTAGCTAATGAAGAAAATGTCCCCACTCCTCCCGAAAGTGAACACATTTCGTCCAGATTTAAGTATGTCCAGAAGTTTATCACCCTTCACAGCAGCTGTTTTCCCTCTGACAGTTCTGAGGAACATTGTTCCTCACACTGACTCGAAAAGCACATGACTGTGACTTATATGCATCGGAGCAGGCTAGCTCTGCGTCCAGAGCTGCAGCAAACACGCGGAACCTTCTTCCAAATGAGAGGCCTGTCTATCGAAGTCTAATGCAATCTTCCTCTAAAGTTGTAACCTTCTCACTCAGTCCTTGGGCAAGATGGTTTCATAATACATCACCTGGAATTTTTCTTTCAAATCTCTTTCATTTGTATTACATACCGTGTGCTTTTCAAAGCAAGAGACACTCAAATAAGTTCAATCTAGACATCGTAAAAGTCACAATAAAAATAGATGCCTGAACTGATTAAATACTCATTACAAGCCAGGCAACATGATTCTTTGTCTATTGCATCCATTATGGCAGTACTCCGAGAGATCCTGTTATTCTCATTCACAGATGAAAAAGCTGAGCTTGGAAGTATAGGCACCACTCAAATTCCTGCTGCGAGTAGGCAGTAGTAGTGGGATTCAAGCTGGTTGCTCTGAAGATGAAGCCTCACGCTCTACTCCCTTCTTAATAGATTAACACAACTACTAGCTAGATTTTCCTCCTCTCTTCATCTCCCTCTCCGTCCCTTCTCCATTCTTTTCTCCCCACTCCTATTCCTTCTGATCTCTTCTGACAAATATTACAGCAACCCCTGAAAAGCTCTCCGGTCCTTTGCAGTACGGCTGTATTGCCTGTATGTTTTCATTTGCATGTATTCATATACACTGTGCTGCTGAATCCTCACAGTTAAAAGTACATCGAAAGTAGTTTGCATGTAAGATGAGTCACACATAAACTTTTACTGTTAACTCCATTTTACTCCAAGTTAAGTTGCTGGTGGGTTTTGTCAAATAGTTGGGGAGTCGTGATGATACTTGCTGGAAGGTGCCATCAGAACTGGAGGAGAGCTGGCGGTGTGTGCCTGAGAGTTAAAGTCCTTACTGCCCTAATCACAACCGCAAACGCAGGAGGTTCCTAACACCTTGTCCTTCTGAATCAATTCCATCCATCCTCTGAATCTGGATGTGCACCAAGTTTCAATTAGGTAGGTATAGATGCTGTTCTGCTCTTCCAAGTTTGGTTTGTTTGTGTGTTTGTTTATACATCTTTGTGTACTGGGGCTTTGTGCGAAATGGTTGGACTTGTTCATAGAAAATAATCAATTCTCTACCCAGTTACAGGTGAGTCCAGAAATTATCTTAGAAGAAATAGAAAGAGGGAGAGAGGGGAGAGTAGGGAGAGAGAGAGAGAGAGAGAGAGAGAGAGAGAGAGAGAGAGAGAGAGAGAACTTTTAAGATTTCTAGATCTCCTAACAGTACTGGAACTCGGGGATGTCTGGGCAGGAGTCGCCCATCCCCCATAGCAGAATACTCAGGTCTGTTAGGATCCTCCTCCAGGAGTGCCAGAGGAAACGCCAGAAAGCATCCTGAGGTGGTTCTTCTCTGCTCTCCGGGGCAGGGCCTCATTCCCAGCTGCTCTGCTCATGGACAAGAGTTGGAAGACAGTTTTGGAAAGTCATCTTTTACTCCATGTAGATGTGCATTTGATTTGTCCCAGACCGAAAGAGGTTTGAAGCAGAACATAAAATTAAAATTGTTGTCTGGAACTGGACAGCCATGGCACACGCCTTTAGGAGGCAGAGGCAGGCGGCAGATCTCTGTGAGTTCGAGACCAGCTTGGTCTACAGAGCTAGTTCCAGGACGGTCAGGGCTACACAGAAAAAACTGTGTCTCAAAAAACAAAAACCAAAGAAACAAAATTGTTGTGTGCTTTGAATTTTCAAAGCTTGGTCTTCTATTTACTATAAATCATAATCACTTAAGACAAAACAAGCTACTTTTTCTCATCACTTTCTCTTTCTAATGACACCCATGATAACTAGAAATTTATGTCTTTGATGTATATTCATATATTCTTTTAACTCTCCCTTGGCAGAATATTTAAAGATAATTCCAAATTTCAGTTCCCTTCAAGCGGAACCTATGCCAAATAAATAATGTCATCTTTCCAGCATAGATATTCTACCAGCTAAGATTTGTCACTTGAATCTTATGTTAAGGAAAGGAGATGCTGGAAGACATTCCTCTACGATCAGCTGTGTTTCGTTCTGCGCACTCCATATTGCCCACTAGGTGGCATCTCAACACACAGAAAATCGGATCTGTGTGCTGGAGGTAAATCCACTACATGATTTTAAAAATGGGTTTTAAATTGCATTGAACTATATAGTTGTAATAGCGGTGAAACTCTCGGCATTTTGTGAACTGGAAAATTCGCCGGTGAAGGAACAGTGTTCCTGTAGTAAGTGAGGGACGCTCTCTCTGATAGAATCCCGCTGCTCTTTCTGATAGAGTACTGTTCGGAAATTATATCCCGAGATAGGAAAGCTGATGCAGCAGCACACTGTGAGGTAGGCCGAGTGGCCTGCGTGGCTGATGAGAAGAAATAAACCACCAGAAAATGGGATACAAAGAGCACCTAAGAATTTAACAGACACTCGGCGTCGTTCTGGGCCAGATTTAGAAAAACAATGAGGCCCTTGTCCTGGCCTGTTCTGTGCTGCTGAGACAGAGTATCACAAACTGGCTAATTTATAAGGATCAGAAACTTATTAGAATGGAAATTTATTGGCTCACAGTTTGGCGGGCTGGGAAGTCCAATATAAAGCCTCCAGCGTCTGGCAAAGGCCTTTAAAGTGTATTATTGCAAAGCAGAAGGCGTAGGGGGAGGGAGTGCTAGGAATCGAACGTAGGGTCTGGTGCATCTTAGGCCTGCACATTGCCACTGAACTGCGCCTCCAAAGTTCAAAACCTACCTTGCATATGACAGCGTCAAAAGTCTCCTGCAGGACGGAGAAGATCTCATGGCCTAACCCCTTTCTAAAGTCCCCCTTCCCAGTGCAATTCCAATGGAGATTCAGTACCAGAGTTTTGCAGGTTACAGACATGCAGACCTCAGAGGCCCTCCTCGTCCAGCACCAGCACTTCTGGTTTCAGGAAATGAAAATAATCAGGGAAAAAGAGGAGTGACGTCAGAACAAAATAGACACGATGGGTGCATATCATGGGGAATGATGGAGATTGTCTCCCCTCCATCCAACTCCTCTTAGGGTTTTCTGTGGTTTTACAGCTACCCTTTGCCTTCTGGATCTCTGAGCTCCTCTCTGCATTGTCTTAGAATTCTGCCAAGTCTGTTTAGACAATATCCATGTCCGACCAGGCGATGAATTCTGTCAGGCCGAATTGCCAAGCCCCTCTCCCTTCCTTGGCCCCTCCTCCCCCTTCCCTCCTGGCTGGTTTCTTATTTTCCACCAAGAGCTACACCCTGCCTCTGCATTATATGTTCCTACTCTTGCTGACATTTGGAGTTAAGCGCCATCTCCTGCCTCCCTGAGAAACCCCACCACAGAAGTCCTTCCAGCTGTCCTGATGGTCTTGGTAAAGTTCATCTTCTCGTCCTTTACTGTCTTAAACCGTCCATAACCCAGTCTCTCAGCGGCAGCCCTTATTATCTGTTGCGATCTATACATTTGACCAACAGCACTTTTCTTTTGATCTTTTGCCATCTTTGAGATTTAATAAAAACCATTTCATCATCTGTCTGTGTGCTTTGTAAAATATTTACCATTTTCATGTAATAAAATTTCAGCCTTTCCAACAATTTGACTCTTAAGATCACAGAATTTTATTAGGGTTCCAGTGCTCGGGGAAGCATGCGCTTTTGGCACCCGTGTGTCCGTCATCCTTGCTCCTGTCACGTGGGCCCGTACTTTTCCCATCTAACAGTTGGCCTCCTGTGGACCGTGAGCTCTGGGATGGGGGAAGGGAGTAGCTGGCTATCTTCTTCACCGCTCCCTCTTCAGGATGGCATACAGTAGTGTCGGGTGCTTGGGAAACAGTTACTGAATAAACCAAACTAAACACCCAGGGAAGAAAAATGCATGTACTGATCTCTAAACTAAGGCATGAAGGCTGCTACAAGGGTTCTCTGTAACATACAATCCAAGGTTACTCCTTCACTCCGTATTTCCACAGGCTGCAGTCTCTCCCAGTGGGGACTCCCATCCTGGGCTTCAAATCATCACAAAGAGCAAATTTCATGCAAGGGCTACGACCCAGAGGTAATTCCTGGCTGTATAAGTCAAATCAACGCATTCTATTAAGTTACCATTAGTTGACCACCAGCAGATATGAGATTGGAAGTCTCCAGAAAAATTTAGTCTTCCTCTCATTGGTGTGTCCCCACATGATTTGACCTACATGTTTTCCCCTTTTACTTTAATGCAATGTGTTCATGGATGCACAGGAGATGTCTATTTTATGGAGCAAAGATTGTTCATGTTTTTTGTCACAAAAAAGACAATATTGTGAGTGTAGGACCCAGCCATGATAAGCTTAATAGGAAGAGACCCCCCCAAAGGAAGGTCTTAACTTCCAATCAGCAGGACCAAGTCATGATAAACTTAATGGAAGCCTGAGTCTCAGTAGTTTACCCTGAGGCAATACCTGGAGGAGACCACAAACTGAGATTACCTGAGCACCACCCAAGAACAGAATATCCAAAGGAAATTCTTCACATTCCAACTGTTATAGATAGGATCACCTGGCAGGACACATTCATCAGGACCCCCCTAGACAAATGTCAACCAGTCAGGGGTCCTGAACCTTAGAAATCCCTCACCCCCACCTTTACTACTATAAAAACCAAACTCTGAGCTGGGGGCTCTCAGATTATTCCAATATGTTGGGCATGCGGAAAGACCGATTTTACAAACTTGTATAAAATAAAGGCTCTTTGCTTTTACATACGGGAAGCCGTCTCCTTGTTGGTTTTGAGGGGAATTCACAGATCTGAACATAACAGAGACCAGGACTAGAGCTTATGATGGTATGGCAGGAACTCTCATGAATGAGGGTTTTGTCATGGGAGGATCACAAGCTGAGGTCCCAGCGTTATAAAATCTCGCTTGGAACCCTGACTCCACCACTTCCTATCTTGAGACCTTGAGTCATTATCTGACATTTTTGGAAGCTGTATTTTAAGAAGTGTAAAAGTGACATCTTTCTTTCAGGATTCTTGGGAGAGTTAGATGAAATCACGTGCTTCCATTATGAGCTACCGGCTGGCCCAGTGAGAGAGAGGTCAGTCAGCACTGGGCATCATTGTCAACCTTGGTTTCCATCTGAGTGTCTTTTCTTAGAGGTTCTCTCAGACATTGACAAAATGAGTATTCCGTGAGTTCCCCATGTATTGTTTTGGTTGTGTCTCTTGGATTCGTATGGCATAGTGAGATGGACCAGGCCAGAAAAATGCTTTCTGAGAAGCCTGAACGCGTAAGTGTTATCTCTAGGACCCATGTAAAGATGGAAGGGGAGAAATGGCTCCACTGAGTTTTCCTCTTACCCCCACATGTGTGCTATGCCACATGTGCTCACTCCTCCTCCAACACACACACACACACACACACACACCAGCAGAATCAGCAACAACAATAGCAATAATAATTATAATAATAAATAAAAAATTTTAAATGTTTCTGAAGTTATTGCCATGGACAAAAATAAATGTACCAAAGCATATACAATATGGTATGTTTTCCTTTTTCTTTTTGGGCTATTTTTTTTTCAGTTAGATTGTAAGATTAGTTATCCCTAGTCTTTTCTTTTTTCATTCATCTGTCTATTCAACAGCTATTATTGCTTACTAGTAGGTTTCGTGTATTTGGAGAAATGTCACTGAAAGTTTGTCGTTAAGAAGGAGGAACGAAACATACTCACCTCACTTCAGGAAGTGGGAGAAAGCAATAGGAGTCAGAAATGCAGACACACCACGCTGGACCTCAGAGTGGAGAATTGTTGCTGTTTTAAAATGAATATTCAGAAATGTACAACCAAGCCAGAAACCTCTGCTCTTGTGCTGAAAGAACTCAGAATCTTGAAAAATGACAGAACTGAAACAATGAGCAATTTTCCAAACAAACCACCGCCACCAAGCAGAAAACAGACAGACATCAACAAACCCAAGCACCACTTTCCTCCCAAATTGTTCACTGGGAGAAAGGAAAGCCTATGGGAGTATCAGTGTAAATATTTTGTTTGTCTGACTCTTTGTGATTTCCATAACACTTGGCTTCCAAAGATTGGAAGCGGTGGTCAGCATACTTAGGGTGATGCTTAAATTCAGATCATATCAAGACATATTTATTCCATGCCCAGCAGATGAGTACATGGATCTGGTACTAGATAAACATAGAGATAAAATAGATATGTAATGTTTACCTTCTCATTTCTAGCATGCAACATTGGAGTCCATGGGACAGATGCAATAAGATGGGACCAGATAACTACAGCACAGAAAGGTTAATTTGGCTCGTCTATGAAGTACCATGCAAAAGATCTGTGGAAGTACAAATCGTGAGGTCGGAGGGATTCCTGGCTGAGGATACTGAGGGAGAATATACAGACCTGTGTTTAAATTCCTGCTTCCACCCAGATTCCTTAAACTCAGTGTCAATTTTATCATTTACAAAAATCACAATAATTATAGCAACTTCAAGTTATGGTTCTGACCATGAAATGAGGCCATATATTTTAAGTGTTAAGCATACAACCTGTTGTTTCTGGTTAGCTGTGGTGGCATAGGACTAACCAGGAGGATTATGAGTTTAAGACCAAACTGGATGACACAGAGTTCTGTTGCAGCATGGGCTATATAGCCAGACCTTGTCCCAATACTCTTCACCCCCACCAAAGAACAAGAGATGATTCTTTTAAAGGAAGGTTACCCACTCACATTAAAAGCAGGAGAGGGCCCAGGTATACACAGAACTCTCTACTGATATGGTTGGTGGGTTTCCCTTGGCTAGTTCAGTGAAGTCCTGAATTGGACTTTCGTTTTGGTGGGTATATTTCCAAGGCAAGGCTTGGAACCACAAACATATTTCCCAACTTCTATCCTACCTTCCTTGAGTACAGACTATCTAGGCTCCTCTCTCCCACGGGTTGATAATCCATATAGACAGTTTAGTGAGTTTGGCCAAGAAAAGTGATTCTTATGCAACAAAAGAGTAAAATTGCTTTTTCTATAACACCAAGAGGTTGACTGGTAGATACGATCAAGACAGATTGAGCAGCAAACTGGTGACGCTCATACTTACGCCAGGGTGTTTGGACAGTGATCAAAAAAGCATTTCTTGCACACTGTCTCTACCCAGCCACTCTCTCAGTTAACAAAGCATAAAGAGAGACAGCACCATAAAGGATGGATTCCAGCTGCATCTAGGGCAGATGCCACATGAGGGCCTGTGGGATATAAGGACAACACCACCAGTAAGGGATTCTACAGGGAAGAAGGCGACCCTGCTCTCTTCAGAGCAGAGATGGGAGAGGAACTCTGTCCCAGGCAGCCCTGTACTCAAGTTTCCCAGTTTGGGTTGGTATTTTAAGCTTTCCTGATAGTGCCTGGGGACGCATCAATGGCTCTCCCTCAGGTGCTGCTTGACTAGCCTCAGCCTCCTCACTCTTGTGCTAATCCTCATTCCCAAAGCTTGAGTCACCAATTCGGCTAAGGTCTCCCACCCCTCTGGTGGTTGTACCACATTTCCACAAACTCCATTAGTTTCAGAAGACCACATGAAGATTTCGTTTTGTCTTTAGCATTCATTCTCTGGGTGTCCTTGGCTGAGGTCTGAGAGGCTGAGCTTTGATTAGATTTCAGACCAGAGATTGAGTTCCTATGAACTCCACTGAGAGCAGGAAGAAGAATGGAATGACAGAGGGACCTGATGATCTTTGACCCCAGCCCATTGATGGCTTTTGTCATCACTGCTGGTGGCTTCTCTGAACAAGAACGCATTGTCTCTCTGTCTATTGTGGACTGGCCTTTACAGTTAGTCTTCACGGGATGTAACCTTTAATCAGAGATATGTTCTTCTGCCCAGGGCAAAGGGTGGCTGAAGAGAGAAAGAGATGAAGCAAGTTAGCCGCCACTCTAGAGTGGGGCTTGAGGAAGAAACACTAGGGAAAATGATTACATTAATAAGAGTTAAAAATGAATAACCGTGGGGTTGGTAATATGTATTAAACATCTACATTGATTGTTGCATTTAATCCTGTCAAGCTGCCCTGCTTTTCAGAATAAAAACCCCTGAGATTAAGTCTCATGGTTTTATTTTTTAATAGTCAATTTGCTAGGTGGATCTATGTTATGGCTTCTTCCCAGACGATGAATTAAGCCATCTGAGACTGTAGCTACTTGTTGGTGTAAGCCAAAAGTCAGGAAAGAAGTTGAAACCTAAGCTGACTCTAGAGTCCCTTTCACTTCTCTGGAGTCAGGAAGCAAAGACACCCGTGTGCATAGAGCTCCCCCCCCCCCCAGCATTTGCCCTCCTTCGAGATTTGGGTCAGGTCACATGTCTTTACAATGCTTTCCTTGAAAGAGTTTCTAGAACCTTCTGATCTCTCCTTTGGAAATCATTTTACCCAAATCAGTCCAGGACCTTTTCAAAGCAAAAGTTACTCTTTCCGTTTCACAGATGAAAAATAAAATTAGTTCAGATAGGATTCGATCTAAGACTGCGTTTCTAGAAAGGAACTGAGTCTAGATTCAACGCATGGTTCATAGCCGGTAGCTACTTCATTTCTGTGTAATATTGATCTTCCTCAATTAAATTCTGTAAAGCAAACTTTCTTGAACTATCCACCAAGTCTCTACTTTTTGTCTTCTTCTTTTGCGTGTCTATGTGGGTTAAAAGTGTTTCTTTTTATTAATCGTTAATCTCAGTTCAGAGGTTGGAAACAAAAAGTAGAATAGGATGAGAAAAACGATCTTTTAACATGTATTTTGTATGTTATAGAGATGCAGTAATCAAAGAGGCGACTTTGATTAGCTTCTAACGGCATCTTTAACAAGAATAATAAATTCTAGAGAACTAATGAGACAAATGAAATGGACTTCAAATTCTCTCTCTCTCTCTCTTTCTCTCTCTCATACACACACACACACAAGAGAGAGGGAGGGAAGGAGAAAGAGAAAGAGAGAGAGAGAGAGAGAGAGAGAGAGAGAGAGAGAGAGAGAGGAGAGAGGAGGGTCAGTTCCAATAGTTTTGGGGGAAGTACAGTTTTCTCTTGTACAGTAGCTGAGTAGCTGTCCTGTTTCCTTGGTTAATTACCTTTTGTCGATGTTTTCTTTTGATTCTTTGATTCTAGAGGCTATGGTAGTTCAAAGTAAAAGAAGTGATTTTATCTTGAAAGTGTGAAATCTTGTCATATTTTTCTTTGATTAGTGCCTGGGGCAGAGTTTCTGTTTTGTCTAATTCACATCAAGTCTGGTTCCCAGCCCTTGCTACTTTGGAGTGGTAAAACCAATTCAACCTGGATAATTAATAGGGCCCTTTGCCCTTTCAAAGTAAACGCTACTTGAAAGTTTTCCATGGTGTAGAAAATAGAAGGGGAATGGGTGGAGAAGGGATTAAAAGACTTCTGACCTCTTATATAAAGCCAATAAAAGCCTTGTGAGATAATACTTGCAGTGTGTGAACCAGAAAAACAGAAAGTGATAGAGGAAGGAAAACATGTATTTCTGAGTCATGGTTCTGGGGAGGAAAGAGAGAAATGCATCTTCTAAGAATCTAGCACAAGTAGCCCATATTGTACCAGACTTCAGACAGATCACAGGTAAAAATACAATTTCCCCAATATGTCTGACAGAAAAACCTGGAACTATTACTTGCAGGAATAAGCTTTAAATCTAGACCTCAGAGCATCGCTGTGGCATCTGTTCTTGACAGCAGATGCAGCTATAACAGCAATAATGATGACCACATGCGTGAGGAATAAACAGTTAGGATTGAAAACCAACTTAAACAACAAATTGTAAAATCTGACCCGCTAGGAGTACAGATGTTGGGAGTTACCTGACACAAAATTTAAAATGGTATTTAGATTGTTAAACAAACAAAAAACCAAAAAAACTACTAACGAAAATGTAAAGAGCGTAAAGCGATGGAAATTGAAGGAAATTGAGGCAGTGGAAGACAGATGGTAATGATGGATGATCGCTGGAGTTCTATAATCACTAAGAGAGACCGAAGGTGGACAATATTCAGTGGGATAATGGACATCATTTTCCAGAATGTATGGAAGATACTAACCAAGAGAGACATAAAGTTCAGTGCACTTTGTACTTCATCTGTGGAAGGTACACAAAGTGAAAATCTTGAAACTTTCAATAGAGACAGAAAACTGCCAAGACCCAATCATTCTGGTGAAAGCATATTTAGGAGACACACAGTGCCACCATAGTGCTCAGGGAAAATCACTGCTGTCCTTAAATTCAGAAGTCTCTCAAATTATATATTTCAAAGAAGGCTATGTCTTCAGGTTAGAACAAACAAGCAAAAACTCAGTCTTTGTCTTAATACACGAACCCTCACAATAGGACTTTCTTTTTTTCTGAGAGAATTAAAATAGTTATCACAGAAAAATCCCATGACTTCAGAAGTAATTTCTAACAGCAAACATGTATAAATATGGAGAACTAGAAGAAAGCATTGGTGTGGAAATTGGGTATAAATCTGTTGGGCTATCCCAAAGACACAGTGGAAAGCCTCAAAAACGGCATAAACCTCAGAAGGGAGATGAAATGGGATTAATGAACTAAACTTTAAGTGAAGTGACTCCCAAAAGAGAGTCTGTAATAGTTACAGACAAGGTATAATGGTACCATGGCAACTTTCCCACACCCAAATTCTAGTTTTTCTACTGCCAGCTCCCAAATAATGACATGGAGACTTATTAATTATCAAATGTTGACCTTAGTTTAGGCTTGTTCTCAATTAGCTCTTAACACTTAACCCATTTATATTAATATACATTCTGCCATGTGGCTTGTTACCTCTCCTCCATATTGTACATTTGAGTTGCTCCATGTCTCACTGGTGAATCTCTGCCTTTCTGATTCCTTCACAGAGTTCCTATTTTTGCTCAGAAGTCCCACCTATCCTCTCCTCCATAGCCATTGGCTGTCCAGCTCTTTATTAAACCAATCAAAAGGTGCCTTGGCAAAAATACATCTTCACAGTGTATAAAAAGATTAGCCACAATACCAAACCACTTGAGAAGTTGCAGATCTAAGGCCTTGTCACCCCCTGAATACTTCCGTATGTTATTCTCCAAATAGGAGTAATGAAATAATCATGGACACACTGTGTCCTTTATACTCCTACCCACTCAAATTGTCTAATTATTTCAATGTTTTTTCTCACATATGTATGTGTATATATGTGGGGTTATAAGCAAGCCTCTTGGAGTATGTGTGGAGGCTTGAAGTTGACATTTGGTTTCTTTCTCAGTTCTTTTCTGCCTTATACTTTGAGGCAGAGTCTCTGGCTGAACCTGGAACTTCCTGATCCCAGCTAGTCTTGCTAGCCAGCTTGCCAAGGTCATTACATGCATTCTAGACCTCCTAACTATGGTTCTTAAGTTGCCTGGAAAACATTTTACTCACTGACCTACCTCTCCAGCACACTAACATGCAAGAGAAAATGAGTCTGTTCAGAATCCCATGTTGCATTTAGTCCTTATGCTTCTTAAGGTAGCATCATTTCTTCTCAGACTCCCATGACCTTGACACGTTAAAATTATGTGATGGTTACTTTGTAATCTCTCATTTAGAATCACTTGATGTATTTTTGTGACCAGATACATCTTTAGCAGCAATAGTAGAGTTTAGGCAACATCACTGGTCTCCTCTTGGATGGCTGTGGTTTCTACAGGTGTGACACTTGAGTAATATGTCCTGGACTAGAGTCACTGAGGAAAGGTAGTTAGTAAGTCCTGAATGGAAGTTATAATGAAACTGTACAAATAGTTATCTATCTATCTATCTATCTATCTATCTATCTATCTATCTATCATCTATCTATCTATCTTCCATCCATCTGTCATGTATGACTGAGCAGGTATGGACACATATACCATGGCGCTCATGTGGAAATCAAAGGACAATTTGCTAAAGTCAGTTCTGGGCCCAAAAGTCATCAGGCTTGGTGACAAGAGATCTTACCCACTGAGCTATTGCCCTGGCTTCTATCTATTTTTATTTTGAGAGCAAGACTCACCCTGTGGTTTAGGCCTCCTTTTTCTGAGTTCTCAAGTTTCTCAGTAAGTAACTAAATGCTTACTGCCCAACCTGGTTTCTCATTTGGTTTTCTATGTATTTTTTTAATTTGGAATTATTCATTTAAATTGGCATAATCCATTTTTTCATTATTTTGATATTCAAAATGGTCTTTATTTTTTTTTGAGGCATTCTCTGAGTACTTGTTTATTTTATAGTATAAAAAGGATTTTCCAGGCTCATCTTGTTCTTCCTTTCCAGCCTCCATAGGGTTTCTTTCACCCTGTTCTGGCTTCCAACCCCTCAGAGAGCCAGGCTAGGCTGGGTGATTTTATCACCTCCCTAGCTACCTTCCCACATCAGCACCATGAACCAGACTCTGTCTTCTTTCTGTCACTCCACCCCCTCGCGAATGGATATTTTTCTGTCCTGCTGAGGTCTCTTTCAGAGAGACTATGCCCTAAACTCTACACACATCTCATCACCTTTTCCTTATACAATGTTTCCTACTCATTTTGAAAAGGCTCCAACATCTTGTTCCAGTCTCCTCCAAAAACCTTTCTGCCCGGATGCATCTCAGTATCCCATTCCGGGTTCCTGTGACAAATGGGACTGACCCTGCTCAGCCCTACGGATATCTCCTTCTCCCAGGGGTGCTCTGTCACATCCACCCTGGTCAAACACTGACCTTTCTGGGCCTTTCTAATGGACCTAGAGGTCAACTGAGAGGAATGTAATGAAAGAGGAAGGAAAGGCAGAAAGAGAAGAAATGGGGAAGGAAGAAAGGGGAATATGAAAAAGGTAACTGGAAAAGGAAGTAGGAAAGGAAGGCATTTATATCTACATATTATTAAGTAAAAAAAATACATGGTATGTTTTTAGAATTGTGTCTCAAAGTACAGTGTGTGACATCTAAATGAGTAGAAAAGAAACAGTGAAGAAAAAAGGAACAAAGGAGGCAAGAAAGAACGAAACACTTAGGAAATAATAACAGACACACAGAAAATTCTACATTGGCCAGGAGGTAGTGGAGCACACCTTTAATATTAGCACATGGTAGGCAGAGGCAGGCAGAGCTCTGAGAGTTCAAGTCCAGCCTGATCTACAGCGTGAGTTCCAAAATAGCCAGGACTACACAGAGAAGCCCTGTCTCAAAAAACCTAATAATAATTAATAACAATAATGGTAGCAGTGAAGAGGAGGAGAGAACAGCAATCAATTACCAGTTATCAGGATCCCTGCTGGCTGTTTCTAGATTCTTGGCCTCTTCTTCTAAGAACGGAAATAAAGTGCCGACACAGAGTTGCAAGAGTTGCAAGGAACTTTTATTCAAAGCAAAGCCATAGGGAGGTCAGATTCCATTGCAGGAGGGCAGTGGTCCAGGCCAGAGAAGACATTCAAGGGCTCTAGGTTACTGTCTGGGGTCTCCTTTCATGGGGGCTAAAGAAAGGAGGGCCAGTTACTAGAGACTGTCATTTGGATGGTTCTCTATTTTGATTGGTTATGGCTGTATAACCTACTGCAAATATCCCCTCCCACAATGCATCAGATTGTAATTATCATCACATCCAGTTTCACACAAGCATGAGATGGTAAATAACTGATTCCTTCTGAAAGCTTGCTTGAGGGCACAGCTTTGCCTTAGAGTGCATGTACCCCAAACCAGTTCAGGCTGGATTCTCTTGATTCTTCAATCCAGACATAGCGATAGTATGATCAAATAGCATCTGATTAAGTTTGACTGCCATTAGGGAAGCAGAAACTTCCTCCATTGTTTAGAGAGCACTGTGTGTGCAGCTTCATGCCAGTGGGGCTGTATGATATTAGCATATTGCTAAGTGCATTGTTTAGAGAAGAATGTCTGTGTGAGGCATACACTTGTAAGGACCTATGCTGTCAAGTGCATTATTACAAGAACAAGGTATACATCTGTGTACAGATCGAGATAAGCTGGGTCCTAGCTTGCTTAACTATTCTTTATGTGCTCTGGCCTCAAATCTACCAAAACCACAAAGATAAAAGCCATGTGTGCTCTAGCACTTGGATGGTCATGGCAACAGGACTAGAAGTTGCAGGTCATCCTCAGCTGCATAATTTAAGGATAACCTCTGCAACATTCTCATGGTCCTGCTCCAAAAACAAGCAGCCAGCCAGGAGATATAGAATAAACAATTAAGAGCAAGCTGGACATAAAAACAAAATCCATCCGTATCCAGTTCACGATAGCCTGGCCTAAAATATTAGTATACAGAAAGTTTGAAATAGTCCCTGGCCCTGCTTCTCCCACAAATGAGTGGCTTTGGTCTCTTACTCTGGAGGAAAAAGAGGTAACAGAGTCCAAGTGATGCAGAAGGACGGTGCTAGGGATGGTGACCACACATAAGGCCCCCTTATTCTAGTGACAAGATTTCCTCCAGAGAGCGGCAAGGGGAGAATAAGATGAGCTTCAAACACCATTTGTTGTGTCGTAATGACTTCATGTTTGTGTTCAAAGCAAGTGCTTGAAGCAAAGTAGGGATGTGTCAGAAGGGCACAGGAGCCAGTGTGCAGGGTGCCACTTCCAAAATCAATGTGATGTCAACACCAGAATCAGGATTGTGTTTTCCCTGGAACACCTGGCTTCTGTATGCCTTTGGTCCTTAATAGCTGAAGCTGCTGGACAGTAGAGGTACTTCCCAAGGGTGTCAGTCACTCTGTCTCTTTTCAGGCAGTCCACAGCAGAGCATGGCCTACTGCCATGGCTCCTTTTTCTTATGGTTTCAGCTTGTATGGGCAGCCAAGCTCTTGAACTGCCCCCTCTCTTTTGCTCCCTACCCTATTCATGGTAGCGCCCCCTCTCTGTTGTTAAGCTTGAAATCACTTCCCCATTTCTATTGCATTTCTCAGGCCGCCTACCATCTGTGCAGGCCATTGCTTAGGTTAAAGTCCCTCTGTTTAGATGTTTAAAGTGTTTTCTGTTTTCCTAATCAGACTCTGACTAACACCACACATAAACACTGGCAAAAAGAAGGATGGTGCAATTACGTGACCATTAGACTTTAAGACAAGGAACATCAGTGAGATAAAAAAAATATGTCATCTAATAGCCTTCATATATATATATATATATATATATATATATATATATATATATATATATAAAACAAATACCAATGAAACTGCAGAGAAAATGGACAGTTCACCATCAGATGTTGAACACATTTCTCTCTGTAAATTGATAGTTCATGCTGTCAAGGGGGGAAATATGTAAGATTTGTGAAATATAATTTAAGAATTCATCTAGAAAACATATATAGTCCATCACACCAGGACCTAGGAAACATGTATCTTATGTGAGCACACATGGAACCCAGATCACACTTTTGATCATAAAGGAAGTCTCAACAAATTTCAAAGACCATCATATGATCACATTCCCAAGCACAGCACAATATGTTAGAGATCACTAACAAAGGAAAGGTTAAAATCACCTCATACATTCAGGAGAGAAAATCCACCTGGGTAAAATAAGAAATTCCAGTGGAAATCCAAAATGCTTACAATTGAAAAATAATAAAAAAAAACCAATAATTTCCTGGAGGAAATGGAATGCCTTGTATATTTCCTCTAATGAAGGGAAATAATACAGAAAATTAAGGACTTTGAGTAAGGATATCAAAATAAAGTGAAATTGGGGAAAGAAAATATTAACATTAAGAGCAAAAATTGCAATAAAATATATGACTAGATTGATATATTTGGTGACATTAAAACTATGAAACTATATTCACCAAACACTACCATGGCATTAAAAAATAAATAAAACCACCCCAACTATCACACACTAGATATGACATCTTAAGATACACTAGCTGTAAGAAATAGTGTTCAAAACATGAATAATTCCCATCAGTACATAAGCAACTCAACAAAACAAAGCAAGAGAAATAGACATCTCCAGATAAGAACTGTGCATTGCTATAAAGTGCATTGGCCAACGAGAGGATGCCTTATTCAATTAGGAGCTGGTTGTAAATTTCCTGAATTCAATGATACGCATATACACCAATGAATGTGCTCAAATATATCTGGGGAATATTTTAAATAGAACGTATTTTTAGGGCGGCTTTAGGTTCATCCCAAGATTGAGTTGAAGTTAGACAACTTATCATCGTGCTTGTGTTTTCCACTCTAACAGCTATGTATATGAGCAGAGGCCGTTTGATTTCTTCTTTCCCAGGCTGGACACGTGTTATCTCCTTTTCTTGTCTTCCTGCATTATTCCAATGTCAAAAGACAGTGGTGATTCCAGACATTTCTGCTTTGCTCTTGACCTTCGCAAGAAAGCTTTGGGAATTCCATTACTAAGATTGATAGTTGTTGCAGATTTTTGAAGGCTTTTGTTGTTATTGTTGTTTTATTTTTTATCAAGGGGGGCAGCTTTCCTCCATTTCTAGTTCAAGGGGAGGCTTTATTAGAATAAAGTCTCAGGTTTTGTCAGGTGAGTCTTTTAATCTATTTGTAGGATCATGTGACTTTTTCTTCATTAGAATATCAACAGGATAAGTTACAGGGATCAGCTTTTTAATATGGAGCCCACTTTGTATACCTGGGATAAATCCCACACCTGGTGTATAATTATTTATACATAGTTGGATTTGATTTGCCGATGCTTTGTTGGGAGTTTTGGTTTACGTTCCTGAGAGCTGATTGTTTTCTTATAATCCAGTTTTGGCATTGGAGCATTGCTGGCCTCATAAATGAGTTAGAAATTATTCAGTTTGGAGAAGTAGTTTCACCTAGAAAAGACTGCAGAGGATTGGCATAATTTCTTCCTTAAATATTTGTAGAATATGTTAGAGAATTCATATGGGCCAGATTGCTTTCTGTTTTAGAAAAATAGTAATAATGAACTCAATTTCTAGAATATTGGTACACCTACTTGGGTTATTTATTTCTTCTCGTGTGAGCTTTAACAAAAATATTTTTCAAGTAATTGCTACATATCAAATAGGTTTTCAAGTTGAGGGGCACAATGGTTTTTTTTATAATTAAGATTATTTGAAGCAGCTCATATAAGCAGCAATATTAAAATAACAAGGTAATTATGGGCTAGTAAGTAACATAGTAAGAGAAAACATAAAAATGAGAACTCGTGATCTACATTTGGGTTCTTGGTCTTTTTGTTTTGTTTTCCATTACCATGTCCTTCTGATATTTTAATTATTTCCTAACAACTTGCCTTAGATGAAATTTTAATACGACAAATTGTATATTTATAAAATGTGTATTTATAAACTGGTTTTATATCTATATATACGCATACATACAAAACATTATGAAATATAGCTTCCATATTTTCAATCCAATTTTCCCCCCTTGAGAATGCTATCACCCCACAATGAGAATGATTCATTCATCAATGTGGATGGATCTTTAAAGGCAACATTATTAAGTTTAAAAGAAAGACTATTAAACAGTGTGTTATTTAGTGTTTACATTAGTTATATTTAGTTAGTTATGTATGTGGTAAGGTTAGAAATAAAATCAAGATTATAACAAATATAAAATTCTTTAATTGCTTTTACAAGGTCAGTAGACCGAGGAATGGCTAATAATCAAGATGGTTTGTAATCAGCAGTGGTCTCTTAAACTATTGGGCTAGTACAAAAGGGCTTGAAAATGTTAGTATTATGTAAAACAGACATATTTGCTATTTTACCTACTTTTCTATTGCTGCGATAAGACCATACGCAAGGCAGTTTATGAAAGGAAACACTGAATTTGGGGCTGACATTTTTAGAGAGTGACATTTTTAGTGCCATCATGGCAGAGGGCGTGGCAGCAGGCAAGCAGACATCTGGGACAGTTACCGAAAGCTCACATCTTGAGACACAGAGAGAGCCAACTGGGAGTGTTAGCAGTCTGTTGAAATCTCAAAGTCCATTCCCAGTGACACACCTTTCCCAACAAGGCTATGCCTCCTAGTCCTTCCCAAACAGTACCTCCAGCTGGGAACCAAGTATTCACACATAGGAGCCTGTGGGGGCCGTTTTTCCTCCAAACTTCCACATGCCGCACTCTTTTGCAAACATGGTATAAAATAATGAAAACATTACATACCGTGACAGGTGTCTGTAAGTAGACACAATGAAACACAGCATCAACCACTTACAGCATTCAGAGATCTCCAGAGAGAGGAAGAGCATGGCCATAGCTGTAAAGGGTATGTGGGAGTTTTCCTATTAACGGAATTTAGATACAAGAAATCTTGGACATTAGAGACTTCAGAATACTTAAGTTGAAAGAGATGTGGGTTACTGATGCCTGATAAATGCGGAAAGATTAAAACCACAGCAGATGTTTCTTCATGAGAGCCGCTTTCACACCTAGAAGTAGAATCCAGTCTGAACCTTTCTTGTAAATGAAGTTAAGGCTCCACTTTAGTGCTTCGGGTTCTAATCCGTGGCTGCGCAAGTTCCGAGCCCCCCTGCCATCTCTATCTGCTCAGCCTTCTTCCCACTTGCCCTTGCAAAACTGTTCCTTTCTCAAAGTTCAAGATTTTTTAATCCTTTCGGGCAAGGCTTCGCTAATTAAAGCCCAAACAATCTGAGAAGTAAATGAGTATTTGGGGGCCCCGGGCACCGTTCCATGGCCCTGGATCCACTGTTGTCATCTGCTAACACTCCAAGCCTGCTTTGTTTAAAGCTGAGCCTCCATAAATGCGCCTCTTTTCACTTTGAGACTCTTCCCGCCTCTTGGCTCCGGTTAGGCTCAGCTCAGCCCCACCTAAAGGGAGCATTTCTTTCTCTGCTCACTTGCTTTCCCTTTGTAAATACTTGGCACACATGCCAGACACTCAGCTTTGCTGCCACTTGTGGTTACTTGGTGAGTATAATATCTAAGGCTACAGACGCAAAGCGCATGTAAGTGCAAAGTGCAAACTCGCGGTGAGAGAAAACAACCGGGACACGGGAGTAACTCTTGCTGGACTCTGACTGAGCGTGTTTTGTAGAAGACTTAGTTCACCTTTGCCTTCACTCCCAACCCTCAGGGCCAGCTTCCATTCTGAGAAAGGAAAGCAAATTGTTAGAGAAAGTAGGAAGTCGCTGGTGTTGCTAAGGGATCATCAGTAAATGGAATCTTTGGGTACTCATTTGTGCCTTACTAACAAAGGGCGTTGAAAATGAGGAGAAATGACAGGGACCCAGGGATGTCCTGACCTCTGCAGGGTTTAAATGCCTTGATTAGACTTTCTCATTTCCTCTGTGACAAGCTTTAACTTTTTAATCTTTGATAGGCAGCCTTTTTATTTAATGACTTCCCATTGTGGTAAGTGAAAAGTAATTGCAGCGACATGCTTAGCAAATCAATATAGAAGGAAGGCGGAGGGTCCGTTATGTGGATCTTCCTCGCCTTTAAAAGTCCCAGGAGCACATGTTTATATAGATGGACAGAGGTTTGTTTTTAAAGATAATTATTTATTATGTATACTGAGTTCTGCCTGCATATATTACTGTGCACCAGAAGAGGGCAGCAGATCTCATTAGAGATGGTTGTGAGCGTGGTTGCTGGGAATTGAACTCAGGACCTCTGGAAGAGCTGCCAGTGCTATTAACCTCCGAGCAATCACTCCAGCCCCTGAACAGAGTTTAAAAACATGCAAAGTTTTATCTTTTCTCTGCCTTGTTCAGACAAAAACCAAAGCCTGCCTGATGGGCTTGTGTCTTTGGAAAAAAATTGATAGACCTCTACATAAAAAAGTGGTTTCTTCCCTTACTTCTCAAAATAAAAAAACAAACAAAAAAATAAATAAATTCCGTCGTGTTCCCTCTGATGCCAAGCCAGCGTTTGGAGTTAGTATCCTCTGTCTACTTGGAAAGTAGCTCCTGTCTCTTGACACACCCCTCCCCTGGCTCTGCTAATCACCTACCAGTTTGGGGCCTTTAGTTAAATTCAGGTTAACTACTGAGATGGCCTGGAGTGATGGGCTTCAGTCACTTGTATGTCATATTTGGATTTTAAAAATAAACAGAGTAGCATCCAGAGATCAGTTGAAATTGGCTCATCTTTTTAACTGACTCAGATGGATCAAGGCCTCATCTCATAGGCCAGTGAACCCACCTGCAGTAAACAGCCTCAGTCTTGATCCTCCTCCAGGTGATCCTGGGGTTCTCAGGGAGCCCATGTTTCTTGAAGCATTTGCGTTACTTCCTTTCTTTGGGTCTTCGCATTCATGTCATCTCCTTGGACAGCAGGTTTTCCTTTTAGGATCACACAGAAGTTAAGGGCACAGAGTCTGGGGTCACTCAGAGCTGAGTAGGTCTGGACAAATACTCATTTGCTCTATGTTAGCTTCCTTGTCTATCCAAGCAGGCTAAGAGGATACTTCTACAGGTTATTGATAGCGTGAAGTCAGCATGAATGGGTAGAAATGAAAGGGGAGAAGCTCCTGCCAGCTCTGGCTCTCCCAGTTCAGACATCTTTGCTGAAGGATCAGAAGCTCAAAGTCCCTTTAGCAACTTAGTAAGACCTTGACTCAAGATAAAAAGGGAGAGGGGTCAGGGCTGTGGCTCACTGCTAGAGTATCTCCTAGCATGCTTGAGGCCTAAGCTCAATTGTCGTATTATAAAGGGACACAACCTTCTGCTGTCCTGGAAGAGCCCTTGTAAAGATAAGGGTTTACCTAGTCTCTCAGCAACAGGAAGTGGGGTCTTCAGAGCCTGATGAGGAGCACAAGTCTGCTCTTCTCCTTAGGGCTTTAAGAGTCTTGCCATGGGATTTGAGTTCCTTTCTTTTAATCCCTTCCTCAACTCTAGTCCCCCTCTTTCCTTCCTTTAAGCCCCACTCTGCCTTCACTTGGGCTCTCTAGGCTCTTCAGACCCTCTGGCTATTTTCCTGAACAGCACAACAATGCTCTACTCAAAAGGATAGCTCAGGCTGCTTTTTGGAAGCATTAGTCCTTACACCCAAGAAGGACTGGATAGCTCAGGCTACCCTTCAGAAACATTGGTTCTTATATGCTAGGAGGACTGGATAGCTCAGGCTACCCTTCAGAATCATTGGTTCTTAAATGCTAGGAGGTCTGGATAGCTCAGGCTACCCTTCAGAAACATTGGTTCTTATACCCTAGGAGGACTGGATAGCTCAGGCTACCCTTCAGAAACATTGGTTCTTATATCCTGGGAGGACTGGATAGCTCAGGCTAGCCTTCAGAAGCATTGGTTCTTATACCCTAGCAGAACAGCCCGCGTAGAATCACTTTACAAAAAGAATCTTCTCACTCTTCAGGAATAAAAATAACTTCTAGCAGCTGTGATTTGCAAATGGATGCTTCCTCTCTCTATTCTACTACTACAACTATTATTATTAGTAGTAGTAGTAATAATAATAATAATAGTAAATAATGCCCAGCACAGACAACTTTCAAAATTTCATCATAAGTTTAGTAATGAATCTATCTCCTCTTCAAAGGACTTTCCCAGTCAGCTTCCTTATCTGAGAAAGAAAAGAAGATCAAATTAAAAAAAAAATCAAATAACGTAATCCACATAAAGCCATTATAATGGTGCCCAGGACTCATGAAGTACTTCACTACTGGCAGCCACTGTCGTCTTCACTAGTGAACAGACACCCCATCACTGCTGGTTTCTGGCCAATATGATTGACCCATGCTATCAAAGGGAGAATGTGAGTAAGCTTAGATTTGTTCCCAGGTTGGTTGTTGTAAAGTTGATCTTCTGCTTTTTTTGAATCCAGCACTGTGTTAGTTAACTTTCTAACTCTGTGGAAGACTTCCCCCATATGTCAAAGTTCATCATCTGTTTCTTTCGAATCAAGTAATGTAGGTGACCACAATAAAGTAGTCCCACATTACTCAGAATAGAGCATAATAAAGGGTTTTTTATTTAGGGGCAGACTCACAGATCAACAGTCCTCTGCACGAGCGGAGAACAGGAACGGAATCCAGGAACCAAGAGAGTGTGCACACGCTTCTCCATCTGTTTATATAGTACCCAAGACAATTCCTAAAGTGGGCCAGCATCTCAAGGGCCATTGGCGGAAGGAATTCCCCCAGCAAAGTGCTGTGTTAGTTAACTTTCTAACTCTGTGACAAAATTCCCCCAGATGATCAACTTACGGGAAAGAAAGGTTGATCTGTGCTCACACTTTCAGGGTCTCAACCCGAAATTTTTTAGCCTTATTGCTAGGACTGGCAATGTCAAAGTAATGGCTGGGAATGTGCCTGTTCACAAGGTGGCCAGGAAGAGGGACGGGCCTGTAGGACGATTAATAAAAACCCAGAGACAGATATTGGGGTTCAACCTGAAGACCAGAAAAGCAAAGCAGACAGCCACTGGTTTGTACCTTTACCTTAGTCCAAAAATGGCGATCCTGCCTCCAGGAATCCTCAGAATCAGATGAGACTGAGAACTGTCTCCTCCCATTTTATAATCCTCTCTAGTGCTGGGATTAAAAACATGCACCCTACTGCCCAGTTTCTATGGCAAACTAGTGTGGCTATTGGGATTAAAGGTGTTTGTCACCATGGCCTGGTCTGTAAGACTGATCAGTGTGGCTGTTTTACTTTCTGATCTTCACTAATTATTACATTAATTATTACAAATGAAATATCACTACATGGCAGGGTCCCTGCATCCTCCTCTAGGGCATGCCTTCAGTGATCTTCCTTCCTTCCTTTAGCCCCTACTGGCGAAGGTTCCTGTACTCCCTGGTAGTGCCAAGGTGAGGTCCAAACTTTTAACACACAGGCTCTGCAGGGGCACTTCAAACTAGCAAGGCTGTGCTTATTAATAGGGAGTAAGCTTTTATTTTTGATTTTAGAACTGAGAGATCAGATTAGAAAACTTGATAGATTAAAAGTTTTAAAAAATCTATAGGTATTAAAAATTTGGGAAAATTTATTTGAAACTTTAGACACAGAACTTTTACGGATGAGGTCCTTCCTGCAGACAGCAGTGAGCAGTGGTGGAATTCCCTACCTGTGACCTCCGATATGTCGCAGGCTCCACCACTCTTTGCTTTGTCACTTTAGCAGACTCCTGGATGACCGAGATGTACAGCTGGCATCCTTTGAGTTAAGTTTAGTAGTTAACCAATCCCCCCTTCACAGGGCCCAGGAAAAAAATATCTGAAGATTCTACCTCACCGTCTCTCCGGTGCTACGATAACAAAAGGCACAGATCCTTTCCACAACTTCATCTGTAACAGCTGCTTCAGAACCGCCTCCCTGCTGGCCTGGCCACTGTCAAGTAAACTGGATTGAAAGACCCTGTGAGTTGCTCAGGTTGCTCAGGCCGTTTGCTCTGAGAGCTCTATGCAGGGTCTGAAATGTCTCTAAACATGCCCATGGCACAGGTCTGGACAGCTAAGGAATCTGTGGTCACATTCATGACAGATCTGCTTAAGACATATTCCAGAGAGCGTTTCCTTGCCTCGCAGCAGCAAGATGCTAACCAGCCTCTCCAGCTCTAATTCCCACAGCTTCAATTCATCCTGGATTCAACTGACAGAGTAATCTGCTTCCAACATCGATCTTATAACAACCTTCACCTGCTCAGGACCCTACAGAACTTCCCTATTACTGCTGCGTCCAGTCCACCCTTGCAGTCCGGCAATCTAGGCCCTCGTCAATTATGCTGTCCCCCGTGGAACATGTCCAGCCTTATCACAAGTCTCTTCTTGACACAGTACTTCTGCTACAGACAAAAGTCCGGGCTGTTGGACCTTCCAAATTCCCATCCATGTTTTGCCGGCCCGGAGCCATCTCTAGATTTGATATCAATCAATCACACCTTTTTCTTTCTTTACTCTCTTATCACGCACATATTTATTAAGTATGTGTTCTTGAAATTAATTCAGTTTTCATCCTTCCCCCAAAGACATAACTTTTTTTACAATAATACACATCCCTTCCCAGTTTTGTGCTCCTAGAAGATCTCACTAACCAACCACAGTGCAATTTCGATATTTTCCCTCAACAGGTCCAGGAAAGCAGCCACAAATAATTTTACTGGGATATGGCAGACTGTGTAGCATGATTATAATTAGTCTTATTAAATAAAAACCCAGAGTCAGGTGTTAGGGGGTGAGAGCTGAAAGATCAGAGAAGCAGAGCAGTCTCACCTCCCTGAATGTTCAGACCAAACAGCCAAAAGCCTGTCTTTACGAATCCTCAGGCTGAATTGGCCTGAGCTCCTGTCTCCTTCTTCCTTATATTCCTCTCTTCATCCAGACATATCACTTTCATGTCCACCTTCCTAGTGCTGGGACTAAAAGTTGTGTGACTTCCAAATTCTGGGATTAAAAGTGTGGACCATCACCACCTGGTTCTATTCCTCTTTTAGACTGGGCCAAGCTCCTGTAGCCCAGGGTAGCCTTGAATTCACAGAGTTCCGTCTGTTTCTGCCTCCCGAGCGCTGTGTTTAAAGGTGTGTGCCGCCACTGCCTGGCCTCTGTGGTTAACTAGTGGCTTAGCTCTGCAAGGCACTTGTGCTTTATTTGTTAGCTCACAAACGATATATCACCACAGCACAGTGTGTTTGTGATTCTTTTAAAAAACGTTAGAACATCATTAAAATAATAAGTGATAGAAAGAGGAAAATTTATCAGGAAAATTGAGGCAGGAAAGAGGGCTTTTTTATTCTTATTTTTTCCCCTGAAATTCAGGTTCCTATATGTAGTACGAGTAGGTCATGGTCAACATAATCACATTCAAGTGTTGGGGATATACCTCAGAGGCTAAACATTTGCCCAGAATCCAAATGACTACAAGATATAGACCTGAAACACACACACACACACACACACACACACACACACACACACACACACACGCAGTGTCCTTAAGACTGTTGATCACCCCTTATTGGTGTGTTTCAAAGGCTGCATGGACTCTCCTGACAGTATTCAAATGGCTACAGCCTTGTACATCTTGCTAATTTTACGGTCAATGAGAAAGGTGTCCCAGAAGACAAGGACAGTTTCCTTGTGTCTCACTGGACCTGTTTGAGGCATGGGGTCATCCTTGTCCCAATACTCTTATATGTGAGTATGTATAAAAAGACAAAATACCGACTAAAACTTGGTTATGATCGGAACTTCTGCTCTGAGCGTTCGTGAAAAGGAAAGCAGAAGATGTAAAAGGTTTGAAGGACACTGGGTATTAATTTTCTACAGGATATGTGTGCGTTCCTACTGCTGTGACAATATCACAGTGAACGAAGGAAATTTAATCTTATGACGCTTTTTAAAATTTATGTATTTTATGTATGAGTGCTCTATCTGCATATACACCTTTATGCCAGAAGAGGGCATCAGATCCCACTACAGATGGTTTGAGCCACCAGGGGGTTGCTGGGAAATGAACTCAGGACCTCTGCAAGAGCAGCCAGTGCTCTTAACTGCTGAACCATCTCTCCAGCCCCCTTATTTATTCTCTGTTTGGGGATACAGAAAAAAAAATGTGAACATAAGACATCAGGCGAAAACTGATGTACATGAAAACTGGAACAGTGATGTCACATGATAAAGAGCTTAGAAGGGATGGCTGTGACTATATTACATGGAGTGTTTTGATGTGATGCTTGAAACTGAACTAAAATAACTGAAGGAGAAAGTCAGACAGAGGAGCAATGTGAAGAAAAGAGCATCCCACACACAAACACAGTATCTGGTGAGCTTGAGAATCAATGAACACAAATAGAATGGAATGAACAGGGGAGGATGGGTCGGTGTTGAGGCTCACTAAAGGGTGGGAAATGGAGACAAAGAACTTACATTGTCGGGTCTTGTGGGACATTGTGAGGGTTCTTGAACTAATGGTATTATGAACTAACCATCTTGAAAACAGTCATTTTGATTCTCTTTGTAGTTGAGGTAGATTGGGAAAGGGTGACTGGCTAGAAGCCCACAACGATTTGGAGGGAGAAAATCTTGGAGGCCTTGACCTGGATGACTGGGAAATAAATGGCAAGATGTGGTCAGACTTGATAAACATTTTGAACACATTGAAACAAAGAGGCCCTGAGAAATTTGGTGTGGGGGTGTAAAAAGAGGAAAGACGGGAGTCTTTACAAGGACAGAACAAAGGAAGCATGGTGCTGCCGTGACAAAGAGTGGGGGAAACTAAGCTGTAGTGTTGGATATTTTAGACGTCAAGAAAAGTCCATCAGAGAGTTGATACAGGAGAACAAAGTTCAAAATGGAGGCATCAGTTGGCAATTCTAGCTCAGGAGCTGTAGGCATCAAGATAAGGGAAGCCACGAGAGGAGACGAGGAAATCGGTGGAGTAGATACATGGATGTGAAGTCTTCTCAGGTCCGACTCTGCCGCCTTCCCCACAGGAACTGAGTGGCTCAGTGTACGCAGCAGCTCTCCTCTCCGCACATCAGGAATTTCCCCTGTGCTTTGACTTTCTGTTGAACTCCCATAGTCCTCTTTTGAACAGGACTTCCCTGCTTCATTTTAAACGCTGTGTTTTCCACGTGTCGTCTCCTAAATACACGGACACATCAGGAAGGTCAACCTATACGGACTGCCAAAGCAAATGCTGAGCTAGCCAAAGACAGAGCTTGGATTTATCTTGGGCTGTAGGACCACCATGGCCTGGCTACCACATCCTGTCCCTGCATGGGCTCTTGGAAGGCATGGGAAGGCCAGTTAAGTCAAATCCTCAACGGAGGCCTCTGAGTATCTGAGTCAGCATCCTGGTGATGGGGGCCAGACCCTCGGAGGGACTGGCCTCCTCCCTGACTGAGGGCTAGCCTGATTAATCTGGCGCCTAATCAGACTCCTTTGAAGGCGGTGGAGAGGAATGAAAGAATGGCACACCTGTTTCTACTTGACTCCAATCCTGAAATAATTCAGCGGCTCCTACAAGATTTGAAACAAATTAAATCTGAAAGGGCAGAGAGGGCGACTTCGAACGGCTGGCTCTGTGGAGAAGTGGGGTTTATGATCCAGGAAACGGCTGCACTGAGCCGTGGCAGCTGGAACGGCGTTAGCGCAGGATGGCGACTGTGGCCGTCTACAGTGGCGTCTTCTAACCTGTTATCCCTGGCATCAGACTTCGGCTTTCCGGCCTTTGACAACATAAGAAGGTTATAATGGAACGACACAAAAAGCAACTGTCAAGAGGGAAAGACGTTCGGCGCTATTTGTGGAATCTCAGTCAAGACCCATTTGGCCATAAAGGGAAGCAATGACAGGCGCGATTCTTACAGCCTGTAGGAAGACTATTGTTGGGCGGGACACTTATCGCCCCTTCCATCAAGATACTAAGGCCTGGAGAATCCGGCAGCTACCACTGAGGCCGGAGGGTGGAGGGCAGGGCTTCCAAGCCAGAGCTCCGCTTGTACTTATCTTTCAAGTGGCCCTGGGGTGAGCGTCGTCCGAGGAGTCCCAGGCCTGCCTCTGCAGAGCCTGAATGGTCAGGATGTGGGGAGAGGGAGGTGATAAGAGACTGTCACTGCTGGCTCTGGATAGTATGGGTGCCTTGCTCCTTCCGCCCCGCCCTGCAGCCACAAACTCTTCCTAAGTATCGCTAGGTGACAGGCAGTGGGTTTCTGGTCTGGATAGGGGCCTCTTTGTACTCACGGCCCGGTCACTTTGATCTTCGCTATAGACACAGCCAGATGTGATCGGTGTGGCAACCTGTTTCCCTGATCTGTCGCCAGTGAAGGCTTTGACAGAGAAGCTGAGCGATATGAGGCCGCTGCTTTTTAAGGTATCGGTTACTAATACCCCTTGGCAACAAAGTCTTCTTGCCTGGGACCTAGGGCAGCTGATTAAGCACTCGTGTTAGTCCAGGTTTGGCCAAAGCTGATTTTTAAGGCCTCCCTTCATCCTTCGCACGCACGGAAAAAGGAGCTAAAGACCTGATTTGCCAGGCCACTTTGACCTTTGCTTCCCGACCCTTGAGGGCTGGAACGTTTCAATGAGGGAGAGCCCAGCGCTCGCTGTAATGAGGTTTGCCAGGACCTGCTGTTTGATAAGGGTGGGTTCCGTGACTCTCTCAATTTTCCTCCTCACTGATGTTCCTGTGGCCTTTGATAACTCAGATCACACACATGGGGGTGTGCCTTTCATGTTCTGCAGCCCCATGGGCAGGGGTCTGCGGAGCCATTATTAATATGCACCTCCATGTGGCTGGAGGACAGGGGAGTGGTGATGAATGGAAATAAAGGAGCCAAGGCTGCCTTTTACCAGCGCTCAATAAACCCATCATGTATGGCTGTTAAAAAGGAGAGTGCTTGCCAGAAGGGGACCAGGGAATGAACCAGAGTCACTTCCACAGACATCCTAAGATCAGAGACATTTACTATCATCTTAACTCTCACCCAGGCCAGGCTGGGATCCCTCCCAGCACCCTGTTTCTTTATCAGACACTGTTTTGGTGGGAGGGTTGGGGTTGGGGTCAATTGTAGACAAGTTCAGGGTCATTATACAGGGCTGGAGATCAGATTTAGAAACTGAATAGCAACCACTTCTGTCTTGCATTCAGGCAAGACCAACTATGCCTTAGCCTCTTCTCTCTGCAGCGAAAGTTTTCCACCAGTATTTCCCTCCTTTCTCTGTTTATATTAAGGAGCTATTTTGGGGGGGGGGGGGTCACTATGAGCATTGAGGGCAAATCCCCACTACAGAAGAAGGGATTTCTTAGGAGATCCATCCCTGGAGGGAATGACTTAGGCACCAAAATGAATCCACTCCATCCTAGTCCACGGTGTACGTTTCACGTCCTTCTAAAGTCGACTCCTCTGCACCTAACTCACTACACCTCTGGCGGTGACACCTAAGCACTTGATAGGGTTGATATCGGAAGCTAAGGAAAGAGCATATGAAATTCTTAGTCTAAGATCTAGCACTGCTCGCAATGATAGCATTAATGGCATTTGAATCTGAGTCCTTTCCCACCTGAGATCTTGCCTCCTCTCAGCTGCTGGCACAAACTTTCAAAAATGCAACTCTTGTTATGCCATGCCTGCGCTCACCACCCCCCATGACTCCCTGTTGCCTCCAGAATAGTCTGATTCATCCACCTGGTCTCCGCCTGCCTCCTCACTCTTTCCCCAGTAGCTCCTGCTAAATGTGTGATAGCTTGTGCTCTGAGGGAGGGAAGGCAGGAAATTATGCGGGCATATGCATACTCTATCTTATGATAATGCTGTGCTATATAACAGATTGTAGCAAGCCCACAACCTATAAAACTCCATTATAAATTCTGTACCATCAGTTTGGATATAGTGAATGCTTTCGTTCATTTTTGCTGACCCCTTGTGTCTGTTGTTAACCTCTTGCTGGAACTAATGAAAATGTGTGCTAGAGACACAAACATCAGGAGATAATTCCTTTAACATGTAAGATGAGATGAAAGCACTGGAACTTCGCTTGTCCATCAAAAATGTGTCCTCTTTTCTGTGTCAGAAATTCACGAATATCAAAAGAGCAATTCTTCAGCATTTTGCACAATTTCCAATGCAGTGGCTTTTAAAAAAACATTTGCTACACATTATCACTTCCTCTTAGATGATTAAAAAAATAAGAGCTAGTTCCAGGACAGGCTCTAAAACTACAGAGAAACCCTGTCTCAAAAATAAATAAATAAATAAATAAAAAATAAATAAATAAATATAAAAAATGAAACAAGCAAAAAAATAAAATAAAGCAAGCCAAACCCTGAATGGTAACATCTGCCCACCTCTAGGCCACCATAGTATCTTTCTAAAAGATACAAATGAAGCATTTCTACCTTCTCTGTGTACATTAGCTATAAATAATATAGATAAAAGTAAATCAGCTTAAATGCTTAGTGACCTGAGTTGCATGCTTACTGCGATTATTTTAATATAGTTCTATTCTAAAATCAAACCACTTAATTTTTATAATGGCTGCATTAGCAGCCATGTTATGAATTTCCTGACATTTTAGTGATTGAATGTTGCAAGACAGCTCACGTTACTGCTCCACTGCATTTACCCATAAGGCCTAGCAAAGGGCTAATTAACAATCACTTAGGGAGTGGGAGTAAATGCAAGACTCTGCTAGTTTCTTCTCTATCTTCTCCAAGTAGTCATCCTTTTCTGCAGTCACAAAAGGAGAAGCTTTGCTGGCCATCAATTTGTTTGTTTGTTTGTTTTTCACTGTTGTTCTTTAAAATGGTGGCCAAACCTAGAGTTTTCTTTAGGAAAACTTACTTGTTCTGTGAAGTTCATTTGGGATTTTCCTACCACCTTAGTCCTGGGTGGACATGTGACTGAAGTCTGGTTACAACTGGGGCAGAGAGGACTGGTAAGCAAACCAGTGAATCCGAGAAAATGGCCACAGGCTGTTTCCTAGACTTACTGCCAGAGAATTAATGCCCTGTTCTGAAGAGTACTTAACTGGTATGTATGAGCTGCTGGGGATCTACTGACCACTACTTAGGGACAGCCTATCTGAGTCTGAACCCACCAGAAGGAAAATAGGGTCAAATTGGGGAGACAGGTTGTGGGTAGAATGATCTGAACCCCAGATCTGCTTGAGCCCCAACTTTCTCATTTTATGAAATAGAATAATATTAGTGCTTCCTGTGAACCGTATGAATTAAAATGTATAACCTACTCTACCATTTAGTTATTCAAGATCCATCCACACCAATTTCTTGCCTAAACTAATGATTTTTTTCCCCAATCAATTGCAGCTATCATAGGCACCCAAGAAGGGAAATCCATGCCTAGCAAAATCTTAGTCCTCTTTGGAGGAAGGGCATGGCTCGTTGTTAGCCCTGGGTTCTCTTTCTATCTCGGTCCTTTTCTCAGAATCCATGGCGGAATCAATCACATCCCACACACAGTGCAGACATTTAAAAACAACGAGTGGATGAGAATCTCAGCGTCTTTTGGATTAGTTACTGACTGTTGTGTAACAAATTACCCCGAAGCTCACCACCTTAACAATAAACATTTATCATTTTTAATAGTTTCTGTGGTCTGTGAATTTGACAGAAAATTGGATGGGCAGTTGTCCTGTGAACTCTCACAGGAAGTCGAATCAGAAGAAAACCAGGACCGCAGTCCTCTGAAGTCTCTCTTCAGGCTAGAGGGTGTTTGCAAGATGGCTTGCTCCAGGGCTGGCGAAACGGTGCTGACCTCCTCTCCAAAAGTTTTCTTCAGTGACTCACAACATGGTGGCCAGCCTCCATGATGATCCAAGAGTAGGTCAGACATTGCAATGATTCCTGTAATCCTACTCCTGAAAGTCCTGAGACAGAATAAAGAAGAATATACTGTCCTTTGTTGTGCCTACGCACACTGGCTCACTTTACGCACACTGGCTCACTTTACGCACACTGGCTCACTTTACGCACACTGGCTCACTTTGAAAAGATAGCACTCTAAGATGTGAATATCAGCAAACAAGGCTCATGGGGAGCATCCATACAGCTTTCAGGGAGTCTAAACACCCATCATTAGTCTTCTCTTTAAACCAATAGAGAAGGTGATCACTGGTAAATTGCTTCTCATTTGGTATACACAAAGTTCAGATTCCTGCTGCTAGTGGCTCAAAGAAATCTAAGTTCTATAAAATGAAAAAAAGGTAACTGGTAGAAATTGAAGTATGGAAGAAGAATGAGGGAAGATGCGGGTAAGATGATTCCTTGGCCTCTTCAAACTCAAGAACCCTCACACTTCTCTGCTGAACTTACACAGTGACAACATTCTGGGGTGAAGGGAAATCATGCTTCTGTGGGCAATCCATGGCCTCTCTTAATCTCATGGATGTCCTGGATGAAGTAAAATGAGGATACAGTCCATAGGAGAAAGTCTAGCTGAGAGGGCTTCGTTGCTCTTGAGGAAGTTGGCAGAACTGTTTTCTCCACCTTCCTGTCCCCTGTGGGTATCACCCCCCTGGAGGCAGCACCAGCTCCTTTTCTCCTGAGCCTGGCAGTGCTCAGATACCATGCACACGCCATGAAACTGGAAGAGGCTCAGTCTGGAATCTGCTATCCCTTCTCAGCCTTCTTTCTCTCTTTGTTCACAGGACTATGCATCTTCAAACTGCCTTTGCTTCTCTGCACACACAGGACAACCACAACTTAAGATTCACATGTAACATTCAGAAATGTGGAAGCCATGTAGCTTTGCAAAACTCCCCTGTTTAAAAAGATTCTTCAAATTCTAATCCTCTCTTTCCCCATCATGAATTTCAGGAGTTCAAGGTTTTTTTGTGTTTGAGGCTAATATTGGAATTTGGGAGGTAGGGCCTGGCTGAATGGGCATGTGCATTGAATATTGTTTCATTTTGCTTCTGAAGAGTCAAACTGAGATCTTCTGTTTTCTTTTTAAGTAATATTTTAATGAGTGTATTCATGATATATGCTACCATGTGTAGTGATGAGGCAAGCAGGCCTGCTTTTCGTCCCGCCCAGCTCTCATGGCTAGCTAAGCCCGGGAAATAATAACACAGAAACTGTATTCATTTAAACACTGCCTGGCCCATTATTTCTAGCCTCTTATTGGCTAACTCTCACATCTTGATTAACCCATTTCCATTAACTCTGTGTAGTATCATGAGGCTGTGGCTTACCAGGAAAGATCCTAACCTACATCCTTCTTGGGCCGGAGATTCATGGCGTCTGTCCGATTCTGCTTTCTTTCTCTCAGAATTCTGTTCTGTCTACTCCACCCACCTAAGGGCTGGCCTATCAAAAGACCAAGGCAGTTTCTTTATTAACCAATGAAAGTAACACATAGATAGAAGACCTACCTACATCAACCATGTGTCATATAGTTGCATTTGTAGAGTCTGCATTGTACATTGAATACTCTCTTCTCCATAGCCTCCTGGCTTCCTTTTTCATTCCCCTTCTTCCCTAGTCATCCCCTTTCCTCACCTAGACAGATTCACAAGTACATTGATATGTATGTGCATTATAGATATGTGAATGACTTTATATATATATATAAAACCGTATAATTATATATAAAATTTATAATTATATATAAAACCAGAATCCATAAAGATGTGATATTTGTCTTCCTAAGACTGACTTCATTCACTTAATTATCTCTAGTTGCAACCATTTTTTTCCATACAGATGATGTAACTTCATTCTTCTTTATGGCTGGGAAAACTCTGCATGTGCACACACTACATTTTCTTTATCCATCCCTCTGCTGAGGGACCCCTACGCTGGTCTCATCATTTATCAATTGTGAACAGTGCTGCAGTAAACATGGATGTGCAAGTGTCTCTTCTCAAAACACTACAGAATGATCTGCCAGCTCTACCACTCCTGGGAATTGAATCAAAGGACTCAAAGTCAACATATTCTAAAGACCTTAAGCGGAGGCTTTCTCCCGACCTTCAGACTCATCAGTCCCCTCCAGGCATAAGAGACATGTTTTTATATACATATTTGATACATATTTAAGTGCACACATTTTAGCATCAAGTGTGAGCTACACTGGCGACACTAATGACTTAGTGTGAGACATGCCTAAATCATCATGTGCTACGACTGTCAGAAGTGCCTGTAGTGGGCTCTTCTTGGTTGTCAATGTGACTACATCTGGAATTAACTAAAACTCAAAAATGTAGGGACACACATGCGAGGGATATTTTGCTTAATTTGAGGTGGGATAATCCACTTCTAATCTGGTTCTTTGAGGCAGGAACTCACACCTTTAACCCAGATCATTTGCGCTGGGAAAACCCACCTCTAATCTGGACCACACCTTCTGCTGGAAGCCTATATGTGGACATGGAAGACAGAAGCCTTTTCTCTTTGCTTGTTCTCACTTTGCTAGCTTTTTAAACAACAAAAGGTTTTATTGTTGGCTTTTTCCAAACAAAAATTCCCAGAAAGTTTTACTACTTCAAATATATAAGATAAATAGAGATTGTTTTGCTATCTTTTAGGAGAAGGTTTGCAATGCTATTTGATTGGCTCTCCCAACACCCATCCACCTACTAGAGAAGCCACCAAATAACACAATAGAACGAAGAGCCATACAGGACAGAAACTGAGGACAACTGCTATGGACAATGAGGACTCTCTGTACTTTTTCTTTTGTAAGAAAGTGAACATGTGATGTATGCTTGTATATATGTATGCATGTGCACATGTATGTGTATGTACTGTATATTCATGTGTATTAATTGCCATTACAGGGCAGTGAGGTAGCAACAGAGACAAGTTAGGAGATTATCGTGCTCATCCAGGTAGGGATTATGGGAACCTTGGCTCTGGGATCATAGAGACTCTGTTTAGAATTTTGTCACCCTTCCCAGATGACTTGGCATCCCCTTGACAACCTTTCCTTAGCATGAAGATAGACAGCGACAAAGGACCATGAGTCTCCTCATGACCTGCTGGTATTGTACTTCTCTGAAGATAATCATGGCTGGAGGACAGCCTCTGTCTGTCATTTTCTTTTGTGTTTAGTGGAGGTGCAAGCAGAAAACTCTCCATTAGTAGCAGGCCTTTCAGGTTTGAGTAACTTGGTGTTTTTGAGGCTCTTAGTGGGCGTCAAGCTTTAGACTTTGTAATGGGGCTACAAAACAAAGAGGCCCTTACCCTCAAAGAAGGAATGTGTCTTGAAGGTCTTTCTTATACCAGCATTATTATGATATAGCTATGGGACACCAATTAAGAAGTAATGAGTTCAGCCTGCTTTTTGAAGCTTGGGGAAGCCAAAAGAATTCCTTTTTTTTTCTCCTTTATACATAAACAAGTTGAATTTTATTTTGTTTAAAGACGGCCATGGAAAGATGCTAAAGGAAGAGCGTTGTGGGAAGAATAGGTAGGACGAGCATGCACTGGGCCCCAAAAGCCCACTTCCAGCCCCTACTTATTTAATAGCTCAGCCCATCACGTGACTGCTAGCACAGCTTTGAACAACAGGACTTCTGTTAGTTTAGAATCCAACTGCTCCACACACTACCTAACCTGTTACTTGATATACTGGTCAGTTAACTGAGGACAGTGATGTTACCTGCCTTATAGGGTAAGTATGAAAATGAAATGTATCCATCTAACTGGAAAACGGAGCAGAGTCTAGGTGTGACATGCCCCAGAATGTTGTCCTGTTCTCTCCGGAATTCTTGGAGCCTATAACGGTTATAAATGGCAGGTGGTAAGTTCTACAAGAATTTCAGAGATGTGTTCATTTATCACAAGAGATGGCTAGATACAGAAAAAGAGAAGTGCAGACATGTCCTTGGGTGACCATCTTCACCCTGGAATGACTGGACTTTGGTGTAATCTGTGTCCTTTTTGCAGTGGGTTGAGGTGTCAGATGGCCTATTCTGTCCTGCCTAGGTTCCCAAGGGCCCTTTCCCGAAGTGCAGTTGAACAGGCTCAGGAGCAAGTTGACCTTTGCCTGACAGTTGCAGTTCCTGGCACAAGGACTGTGGATTCCAGAAGAAGCCACAGGGAGCCGGAGCCTCTGAGGGTTGGCATGCCTTTGAAGCTAAAGCCTTTGGGCATTTGTGTTCTTTCGATAGGGGCCAGAGGCCACTAAGCTGAGCAAGGTCACTGCTATCCCAAGCATGAGGACAGCATGGCCTTTTAGTTCAGGGGCCAACCTGAAGCCCTGGCTTGGATCCCTTAGATAGAGAACTCGGGGATCAAGTGAGTCCCAAATGACTTACTGTGCTGTGGTAGAATGAACTTTGAGTCAAGATCCTCTCAGAGGCAAGCGTGATAAGTAGACATAACAACCCAGCCTGACTCCCCAGACACTGTATTCTAGAGATTGACTGTGGGGATCAAATTAACCCATGAGTACACAAGTCTTTCTAAAATGGGAGGCTGGGCTGTGAATGTAGTTCAACTGGTAGAGTACTTAGGTCCTCTGCATGTGGTCCTGGGATTCATCCCAGAACAGCAGGAACTGTGTGTGGTGGTGTATACCCATAATCTTTGCACTAGATAGGTAAAGGCAGGGGACCATGGGCTGTTGGTTATCTTCAGCAGTGTACAGATTTAAGGCCAGTCTGAGCGAGATATCCTATCTTAACAATGACAAATGTCAGGCTGAGTTTTCTGAGTGTTGTGAACCCTTGCCCTCCCACCCTTACCTGTGATGGTAATATCTGTCAGCTACTCAACCTCTTGTCAATCACTAGTCACATTTTATCCATTCCTTCTCGCATGAGTTTCAGACTATTTACCACTTCATCAGTGTAAACATTTTTAGTATCTAGGATTGATTTGAATGCTCTTCCTAGGTCATTTAAAGAAGAGTCCTTTGTGTTCTCGCTCTCTCTCTCTCTCTCTCTCTCTCTCTCATGCATGTGCATACAAGTGTGCACTAGAGATTGAAATCAGGGCCTTTCACATGTTAACCATGTGTTCTGCCACTGAACTATATACCCTTGCCCTTTACACAATACTTTTTGTTTGCTTGTTTGATACAGGGTGTCACTGTGTACCCTAGGCTACCCTTGAGCTTTCGTCCACCACGTCTTTTCAAATGCTAGGATTGCAGGTATGTGCCCACTGTCCACATAATTTATTATGCTCTATGAAAATGTCTTTTTAAACTAGATGTATGACAAGGTTGTATAAATTGCTCAGGGATGGGTTGTGTCATAAACCCTGTAACTGCTACAGCTCTGGGCCAATTTGAGGATGCATGTTTGATTTCAGTGAATGAATGAATGAGTGGCTACATTTTGGCTAGCCAACGGTTTGAGGATGACTCCATTGTGGCTTCTCTATTACTATGGCCAAGAATGTCACTTTCCCCACTCACTCACAGCAGAGTGGGAAGGACTGGTGTTTGAGTGGATAGAGACCATGAAAGGTAAATCAGTAGGTTGGAGGGGAGATCTGGAAAGAAGGAATTGCCACCCCTTTTGGCTGCTTATGGAGGCTGATTCTGGATGTAGAAATGAGATAGGTTAAACTCACATTCAAGAATATTCATAATGAAATCAAGCTACTTATTTCTCAGGAAAAATTACCCCTATTTAAACCAGCTAAGTTATCTGGTAGTTGTACCAGGATGAACACTTTGCTTGGCAAAATGCTTCCCTTGCCCTCCTCTTCCCCAGAAAGGTATGGCTTTCCCAACCCTTCTCTTAAAATAGACTCCAGGATAAACGATGACATCGCTATTGATCTATTTTTAAATGAAGGCCAATGCTCCATCATACTCCAGTGGATCTTGTCTTTGATTAGGAAAATCTAGATCAGTCTTGCTTCCTCTCTGGCTTTAGCAGACCTCGTCCTCCAACTTTTCGGTAGAGTTGGAATGAGCAGGCTCTATATTGGGACCCAGGGACCTTTGCTCTAAAACTATAAATAGTTCTGTGACCTTTGACAAGCCACTTAGTCTCCAAAGCAGATTCCGTGTTTTCAAGCAGGTCTTTGATTCTACGTAGGATTTATTCAGACCAAATGTGAGACCCAGAGTCATGATTAATGTCCCATTTTCTCATAGTCATCACCTCAGACATTGTATGAAAACCTTGATGGGTTTTTTTAATCTATGATGTTTTCTGTAATCATCATTATTGCTTTCTACCTCAGTTTTTAATTTAAGACCTTACTATATCTCAAGCCATCATTTTGAGGCCCTATCAGTGAAGGTCCGGGGTGAAGGGTGAGGAATGAAGAAACAGCACCCAAGTTGACAAGATAAGAGGCTGTCCTTGAAGAAACACATGTATGCAGGCTTCTGAGAGCAGAGGGTGTGGTATAGATGGAGTTAGTGAAAGGCACCAACTCCTGGAATCTCAGGAGAAACAAATTCCAGCTCTAAGTCTCGGCTCCATGGCTAGAGGGTGCATTAAAGCCAAGAAGAGTAGCCAAGATGAGGAAAGACCAAAGCAAGAAAAGAAGTTGGTAGATGTTGCTATGCCAGTGTTCTACACTTCTTGATTCAATGAGGCCTCAGCTTCTTTAGCAAATTTTAACCCTGCTTATGCTCTTGGCCTACAGCCATTGATGGGCAAATGTGAATCCAGGTCTTTAAGCTTCTGACTGGTGAAAAAAACAGGGAGTTCCCCCTACCTCCTGGCACATGGGAGTCTATTTCCAATATCCCTTGAGGATCCAGTCAAATTTTGGCTGATTCAGGTTCTCATAGTGCCAATCTTGTTTCCTTTTAAAACTGACAGACCTTCAAGCTGAACATGTATAGAAAGTTTGCTCCGTTATGTGTCGTGATCAATCAGGTGTTCATCTGACTAGCTCTTGTTTCTCTCAGCCATCTTGCTTCTGATACTCCACATTTAACCTTATACTAATTTGTGCCTGGCTTTCCTAGGCTAGACAGGTACATCCAATGAATTCTGCCTTCATTTTCAGATTAGCACTAAATTGGGCATTAAAATATGGCCACATATGTAAGAGCACCTGCATTTAGTCATCTTCCCATTTTCAATTGCTAGCCTAAAGTCTTGGCTCTCATATATACTTAAAGCTGACATTGTTAAATGCATAAGCACATCTGAATTATTTATATTTAGGTTTATACAGTCTCCAGCTGCAACCGTATATTTCAATATCTTTAAATTCCACGTTGCCATCTGGACTAGATTGCTGCTAAATCAAATCAGATAAACGTTACCTTTCCACTACCTCTGATTTATATCAACCGTTCATTTCCAAAAGCACAGCCCTGTTAAATCCAATCTACTTTCAAAAAGCTTATAAAATTAACTCCATTTTGAGGGTTTGATATGCTTTCTCTGAAGCTTCATCTTTGAAAAAGGCCATTTGGGTAGCCTGAAAAGCAGTACGCAGCCGGCAGAGCCAGGACTAGGAGATTTCGTTGATTATTGTGCACAATAATCAAAATCTTCTGGGCCTGACTTCATCCAATTACTCAAGACTTTTTCCCTAATCAAGTTATTGTGAACTAGTTTCTAGAGCACAGAAATAGAATGTGCAGGCTTTAAAGTGTTAGGATGTTCCCTGTAATTTAATCTGGCATCTCTCTGAGCTCAAGAAAAGTATTAGCCAAATAGTCAAGAGTTAAGCAGAATGATGGGACTTTCAGAGTTATGTTTGCATGTCTGCTCTACATGTACACTCTTCTCACCTAGAGAACAAAGGTGAAGGTTTACATCAAATACATTACAGTCAGTCCCTTTCCATCAGAGAATTTCAGGTCCACATTTATTGGTGAAAACAGCGATGTTCTATAATTTGTTAATAAATGTAGTCAATGAAAGTAAATTACCAGGTTCTTTTAAACTATTTTATTATGGGCATTTATTCTGTATGTTGTGCATATGTGCTCATGCCTGCGCATGTCACAACATGCATGTGGAGGTCAGAGGACAGTTTACAAGAGTTGATTCTTTTCTTCCACCGTGCAAGTCCTTGGAAATCAAAATAAGACGGTTAGGACTGTGGCAAACACCTTTACCCACTGAATCATCTAACTGAGCCACCAAGGTGTGTCGTATAGGAAGAAGGAAGGAAATAAAGAGGGAGGGAGAAATCTAAGCCTAGAATACACTGAGCATCAAGATGAAGGCCAGGGCTGGAATGGCGTGCACACATTGCCATTATTTTGATACAGTCATCTGAAGACCTGCCTGCCGTTCATGTCTCCTGCCCATGCAATTCTGAGTCTGGGCTCAGTTAGCGAATCTAATGACTGGAACATGAACTTTTCTCCAAGCCACTCTGCCGGATGGATCTGCGCTTCATCACTGTACACTTGAAATGATGTCATAAACAGTCACATTTTAATTCTTCCTGCAGGTCCTAAATGGGAGTAGGGAGCGAGCCGCTGGACGAAAAGTGGTTCCCATGTGATATGCTAGGCCTGAGAAGCTGGATACAAGTCCTAAGTGCAGGGATGGAAACCCATTCTTTCTCAGTATGACTAATGCTAATTTTTCCTGTACAAAAAAGAAATATCTCTCTTTTTAATGGTAAATTGCCATTTATTGTAAATGTGCCATAAGAAGGAAGCCATAAGTCATTATTATTGGCCTATTATGATTCATTCTACTTTACCCTGAATTAAATAAAAATGTGCACATTAAGATAATACACTTTTAGCTCCAATGTTCTTTTGCTGGAAGAGTGCCCACTAGATTTTTCCAGTCTTACCACTCTGGGGGCTGACCCATCCCACCGTAACCACTGATATTCATCCCAGGCACGGGCAATGGCTTCCAAACCTCTGACTTAATGGCCTCCATTCTTTTTGCGGCATCCAAACTTTCGTGTAGACCATGAGGAAAGTCAAGCCGTCAAGAGAGTTGGTGTTTTGTGGAAAAAGGAGGAAAAGCCTGGAAAGAAGCTCATTTAGCTGAACGAAGATGAATATATTCAGAGAAGTCAGGAGGATGTCATTCTTTTCAAAGGAAGAAAACACCTTAGATGAGAATTCTCAGATGAAAGAAAAGAGAACACGTGCCATTATCTCTTACTCCATGTGATAGTCTTGGTTGTGAACGTGACTGGATCTGGAATCAACTAAAAGATAAGCTGGTGGCGCAGCCGTGAGAGATGTTCTCAGTCAGGTTATCTGAAGCAGGAAGACTCACCGGAAACGTGTATGGTACCTTCTGGGTCGATGAAAGGAGGTCTGAGAGGCAGACCACTCTTCGCCTCACTGCCCTTGTATCTTGCTGGTGAGTTCATCTATTGTTTCTGCTACCACTGCTGCTGCTACTTCAGTCCTTGACTGATTTCAGAAGACAGCTTCTTGGCCTTTCCAACCTGGACTGAAGGCCACTGGCTCTCCAGGAATTCTCCAGGCCTTCAGCACCAGGTTCAGACTGCTCAGACATCCAACCTTGTGTACTGAGCAACTGCTGAATTCTCAGACTCCTCAGTATAAAGACAGTCATTGTTGGACTGCCCAGACAAATATAATAAATCACATTTTGATATTCATTCTGTCAGTTCTGTTCCTCTAGAGATCCCTGACTAATATACTCCAGTTAAGAAAAACAAATATGAATTGTAAGTTGAAAAGCAGAAAGGGAATTCTCCTGTGGCAGTTTAACTATGAAATGTCTCCCCTGGGCTTGTGATTTGAATGCTTGGTCCCATCTGATGGTGTTACTTGGGAAACCTGAAGACAATTTCAGATTTGGGTCAACACAGGAAGTAGACACTGGATAGTGTGCTCCAAAGATTATACCAGGGCCTCACTAGCTGCAACCCGTCTACATGAGCTCAGAAGCTCCACAGTGCCTGCCCGCCATGACAGACTGAGCCTTCTGAAACAATGAATCGAAAAAAGCCTTTCTCCCTTAAGTTATTTCTGTCTAGCATTTATTCACAGAAACAAGAAAATTCAACTCGACCAGTTTCTCTATATATTTTCTTTGAGAGTTTAGTTCATGTATATAGTGTATTTGGGTCACATATGACACTCACTGTCCCATGCATCTTCTTCTATACCCATCTCCATTGCATCCTCCTTTTACCTCCAAGATCTTTCTCTTTTTTAAACCCATTGAATCCAGTTAGTGCTGCCTGTATGTGCATGAGTATTTGAGCCACCCACTGGAGCATGATCATCAAACAAGGTTCCCATTCCTGAGGAAAACTTACTCTCCCTCCGCCAACAGCTTCTTTATTATTTAAAACAAAGGTTTCCGCAGATACTCTAAAGAAGGTCAGTGGTTATTACTGAGAGGGGCAAAGGTGGTTTCACCTCCTCTCTCTGCCTGCCAGGTCTGATGTGACTACAAACAGTATGCATTTCTCACTTAACCAGGTAACTCTTATTCTAAAGCTAATCTTAATTTATCTACATAAATTTGCCTATTTGTGTTTAGTGTGTCGATTTGCTATGAACTTTTGACAATGAAGAAGTACCAAGCAAGCATCTTGGCGTGAGTTAAAACCAGACTTTGCTTGGTGCCTTTTACTTTGTAGCCCACATGTTGGATGTGGATGGAGAAATGGTGCCAGCACCCCTTTCTGTCCAAAGAGCCAACTTCTTTGTTCCAAGGCCAGAAGACAAAGTGCAAAATACATGAGCATGAATGAGAGAATGGGAAGGCGAAGTGTAGCACACAGAAAGAAGCCAAGGTTCTGGCAAGTTGGCTTGTGATTAGTTTGATGGCGATGTTTCCTGTAAGGAAAGATGGGAAAGGGGAATGGAAGACTAGAAAGAGGGGCCAAATGGTTTGGAACAACCATCCAAGATTTGTATCACCTACAAATGTAGAGTAAGCCTCCAAAGAAAACAGGCAGTACATTGCCATGAACTAATATCAAGTATTACCAAATAGCACAAAACGTTCTTAGAAGAGAGAAATGGGGGGTAAATAAAGGACAGACCAGATAAATTACTGTAAGTATAAAAGTGTGTGTGTGCCAATTAGTAATAAATATTGTAGGAATAAAAATAGCCCTCGGCGTGCAGAAGGAAGGTTACGTGGTAATTAAGGAAATTGAGAAGCTTATTGGACATCTAAAATATCAGGAAGGAAGATAATGAAAGCATAATTGCAGATAAAAATTATAAGAGTGTCAAAAATGACTGAGGAGCAGTGAAGTTGCAAATGAAATGGAAATCTCAAAGCCACGCAGATAACATATTACTCGGGTCTTAATTGCTATAGGTAAGAAAGAAAAGGGGAGGGGTGATGACAGCGGAGAGTGTCTTTGAGAGCCACTCACCAAAGGGCAGATCACAAAGTGACAGCCCCAGACAGGGATGAGAGACAATTTATTCGGAAGTATTCATTTTCAAGATAGCCCGTTTTTAAGAACATAGTCGGCCTGGGTGTTCTGTTGCCTTTTCTCCTCACGGATGCTGTCAGGTTAAAGCATGCGAGGTTACCAATATTTGATCGTTATTGAACTGCAAATTTTGTATGCCTCATTTAAGACAATGTGCAGAGTCCCAAAGGCTTTGTTCTGAGATCCATTTGTGCAGGATCTCCTGAGTTTTTGTGCAAAGCATAATTTTGAGTTAGTGAAATGTAAGCCCGGCAAGTCCTAAACTGTGCTTTTCTTTGTCCTGTGTTAATCTCTCTGAAGTGGATATCTGTGGGCCCTAAAGTGCAGTGTATGCCACTTGCATTGGCACAGAGGGTGCTTGCCACCTCACCTAGTGAACTAGTCCTTTCTTTTTTCTCATCTCTCTCTCCTGCCTCAACATTTTGAGTGCTTATATTACAGGAATGAACCTCTGTGACTATTTATGCTGTGCTGGGGATCATGGATCCTAGGTAAGCATCTTAACCACAGAGCTACATCTCCAGCCAATCAGAGAAATGAGAACCAAAATCTTTAAACTTACATTTTATTCTTTATTATTATTGTTGTTGTTCCTAATATGATGAGTACAGCTTCAACTATGATGACTATGACTACTGCTATGTATGTGTGCATGTGTGTATGTGTGTGAGCGTGTGTGTGCATGTGTGCGCGCGTGTGTATATGTGTGCACGTGTGTGCATGTGTATGTATGTGTGTATGTGTGTGTGCATGTGTGTATGTGAGTGTGTATGTGAGTGTGTATATGTGTGTGTGTGTACCTGGAAGGGGGAGGAACCGGTGCTCGCATGCCATGTAACTCAGGTAGGGATGAGAAGACAGCTTTCAAGTGTTCATTCTCTCCTTCTACTTGAGCTCCAGGAGTGAATCCAGTTCTCTAGGTTTGCAAAGCAAGTGCTTTACACACCATGCAACGCCATACAACAAGAATAAAACTCCTTGTTTCAACTTAAAAGTTGAGCGCTTTGTGGAACGGCACTTTGTTGTATGCTACTGCATGGTACAACTGAGGATGGGAATGGTAGACTACACAAGAAATCTTCCTATTACATTCCCCTTATATTGGAGAATAAAAAATATAAACCACCAATACTGAGCATCATTAAATGAATCTGATTCTGCCTGATGGATTTTAATAAATATTTACATTAAGGAAAACATTTCACCATCCCTCAAGGGGTTATTACAGACACTAACAAGACAAGACAGCTACTTTTCAGCAACAGCCAAAGAATTGGTATTTGATAGAGTTGTCTTATTCACTGATAATTAAAATTATAAATGGGTCTTGTTTGGACTGACTGATTATGTTCATGCTTGGGTGACTCTGCCCTTTAAGTACTGGGGCATGTAATTAGACCCCTCTTTGACCTTTGGCTATCACAGTGACCACATCTAGACTGTGACATCTATGGCCTAGATAAGCACTTAGAACCAGATGGCGTTTTCAGACAGAATTAATACGGGCTCCACTTACCATGCCTTGGCTTGTCACAGACAGCAGAGCAAAGGACTTGGGGATGTCAGATCTTGGACACTGTAAGCTACTGTGTCTTATATCTTACTTCTATTCCCCAAAAAGGTGCCCAGAGGCAGAGGACTCAAATTCATTTTCCATCATTTCTCTTTCTTCTTTAAATCATTTTCCCACAATGTTGAAAAAACAAACTCATGAAGATGCTGCGAGGTGTATGTGTTTCTAGCACATGACTTGGTGCCTCTGGGAGCTAACAGAGTGGCCCGAATGAAATTATCAATACTCAACCAGCATCCTCATCATCTATGCTGGATTCCCTGCATGTGTCCAGACTTAGAACCACAGTCTTTTAAGAGTTAATTCCCGACGACAAGAGTATGTCTATTCCAATCCTTTCATTTAAAAAAAAAAAAAAGGAAACCGAGGCACACAGCGGCTGGAGGTTAACCAGACTATTAAGGGGCAGCAGCTGATGGACAAGGTCAGAGCCAGAGCTCAAGTGTCTTTTCTTTACCTTTGAACTTTTCCTCTTAATGGTAACCTTTAGCTGGCGAGGGACTGTTCTTTGTTACAGAATCATAAGCTGAATAGTTCATTCTAATTTCTCCCTCTGCATTTTTTCAATATGACATTTTCAAGCATTGTATTGCTAGCACAGAGTTGTAGTTGTTTTATAGAGACGTTACATAGGCTGTCTCATGATGGGTCCCAGAGTTGCAGTAAGCTTCTAAACCTTTCCACAAGCGAGCTTTGAGCAGTAATTCATTGCCTAAAAATCAGCCCCATCTTCTCATCACCAAAGTTCTGCTTTTTATTCTCTGAATACATGTTAATATTGCTTATAACAGTGAAGTGTTTACCTAAATCCAAAGTCTAACCGAAACAGCAGTTGGTGCTATCGCCAAGAAATATTTTCTGATCAGAATGCAGGCACATATAATAGTCACTGCTGATCAACTTCCTGTGTCCTGATGTTTTCCTTAAATATAATCCCATACTTATTGCTTAAGGGAGACATTGAATCATGTCACAAGACATTTGTCAAGTCCTTTGACCAATCAACAGTGGCTGACGTGTGTTTTAATCAAACCCATATTCCATATGTAAGAGAGAATATTGCTTGAGAGTTCTAACAAGAAATATCAAGGTCTTGGGGGCCGGAGAGATGGCTCAGCGGTTAAGAGCATTGCCTGCTCTTCCAAAGGTCGTGAGTTCAATTCCCGGCAACCACATGGTGGCTCACAACCATCTGTAAAGAGGTCTGGTGCCCTCTTCTGGCCTGCAGACATACGCACAGACAGAATATTGTATAAATAATAAATAAATAAATATTTTAAAAAAAAGAAATATCAAGGTCTTTCTGTCACAGAAGTGGCCAGGGAGCGAGTGGAGAGTGAATTAGATAATATAAAAGGCCTTTGGTGGGATTTCTGAACTGAAAGGATGCAACTGGTTTCCATTTGCCAATGGCCTCACTCCTCTAATGCCACCTCTCTGTTAGGGACTAAATGCCACTGATTATGGCAATTTGTTATCTTGACATGGAAACAGCTAAATTATGATCCTGATGAAATTATAGTAGGTGCATATGTGAGGCATTAATTAAAATCCTGATGAGGTCAAGGGTTATGTCACATGAGAAGTCCAAAATGAAAATCATATTTTAAATATTATGATAATGAAGTCACAAAGACCACAATTTAAATAATCATTGAAATTATTTCTGGATAATTTAATCTAAGTGCCCAAAATTAATTTATCTGAGTGGGCATTTTATTTCCTATTTTTAGATAAAATAAAACTGCAAGTACTAACTGATATTTAAAAAAAAAATCCTCCTAGCTACTGTAGATACCAGTGTGGAGATTTCTCAAAACCAAAACTGATGTGGGATTTCCCTCTGTATGCTATGATTACCATTAATGAATAAGGAAACTGCTTTGGACCTATAGCAAAGCAAAACTTAGGTAGGCAGGGAAAGCTAGGCTGTATGCTGGGAGAAAGAAGGGCAGAGTCAGAAAGAAGCCATGGAGCCACCAGAGATAGATGCTGGAAACTTTAGCCAGTAAACCACAGCCACGTGGCAATATACAGACTAATAGAAATGGGTTAAATTAATATAAGAGTTAACCAATAAGAAGCTAGAGCCAATGGGCCAAGCAATGATTTAAATAATACAGTTTCTGTGTGATTATTTCGTGGCTGGATGGCTGCATGGCTGGAACCAACGAGCAGCCCCCTCCTCCAACACAAAACAAACCAAAATAGACATGCCATATCACCCAGCCATACCACTCCTAGGTACTGAACCTTGAGTCAGCATATGACAGAGCTACTGAATTCACATCAATGCTTATTGCAGCTCTGTTCACAAGAATTACTTGAGGAACCAACCTAGTGATCCAGTAGCTGAGGATGAGAAAATAAGACATAGTACACACTGGGTGTTTTTTCAACCATAATGAGAGCTAGAGTTATGCTATTTGCAGAAATATGCATATAACAAAAGACATCTGTACTAAGTAAATTAAGCCAGTCTCAGAAAAACAACTATAATAGGGTTACTCTCTCTCTCATATGTGTTTACTATCGGTATGATACTGATACATAAATTCATGTAGGGACACAACACACACCCGTAGAAGAGCAACCCACCTGGGAACAATGAGGACTGATGGAAGTGGAAGAGAGGAAAGGAGAGAGGGGAATAAAGTCAATGCACAAGAAAATATATGGAAATGTCCTTCTGTATTATTATGTTATATATTTTTTCACTTTGAGTCAGGTTTGTTCACTTTCATTATTAATTGGACACAATTGTTCATATTGTGGGACCACAGAATGGCCTTTTCAGCACATGTATACTTTTACTTGTCTTGTTCTGGAGAAAATACCAGATAAAAGCAATTGAAGGAAGGGTTCATTGTGACTCACAGTTCCAGGATTCAGTCCATCCTGGTGGGGTAATCATGGCAGCAGGAGCTGGAGGCCTCTGGACACATTGTATCCACTGTCAAGAAGCAGCAAGAACAGTGAAGAAAGCTCCTTCCCAGTCTGGTTTCTCCTTTCCATCAGTTGGGTGACCCAGCCCATGGAATGACCCAGTCCACAGTTAAACTGAATTTCCCCACCTCAATTAATCCAGTCTAGATCATTTATTATAGGCATGCCAAGAGGCTAACTTCATCCTTCACATTCTTAGCCAGTGGCTTACCTTCTAGGACTTTCTGTCAAGTTGACAATATAAGCAGTCACAATATGCATAACTTTATGTATCATCTCAGAGTACTTGACACATGCATCTCCAGAAAGTTTTCATTCCCTGGGTAGGAAGCATTTCAAATCCTTTCTCCTAAGACTTTGGATATATACAATTAGCTTTTGTCAATCATAATTATCTAGGATGTTGGAAGCTATTCCTCCTGTGTCCTTGGGCCCACTCCACACCCTCTCACCTATCCTTCTCCCTTTCCCTCTCTAGTGTGAGCTCCCGGTAAGCAGGAACTCTGCCTGGCCTCTGCGGTCAACCGTGTGAGTGTCCAGCTCTGAGAATGCGTGTGATCGGTGTCCCTGTGTCTGGCTTGTTTCACATAATGTCTTTCAGGCTCATCCACCCATAGAAAAATGACAAAAAGTTTCTTCTTTATTCTCTAGCCCTGCTCTATACAACTCTTCACAACTGACCCACCGGAGACTCATAAGCCTTCCAGTGACACCAAGTGTTCAGTATTCAACAATAATTTCCAATGGATCTACTATTGGTATGACTTACTTAGTCTATGAAATTTCAAAATTTTCACAGTCATAATTTAATTTTAAAAACCAGATCCTATTAGGTGATTGGCTCTTAATCCATTAGATACCAACTTCCCTGGTTGCTTTTTAAAACACACAAATAAAATACTGTTGAAAAATGTTCATGAACCAAACCCAGGCAATGATTTACCTTGAGAAATGTCATCATTCAACAGAAAAATGTTAAGACACACTCTTACTTATATGTATCCATACATACACGTATACACGTATGTGTTTGCAGGGAGAGTGGCATGCATTTCTGTCTGTAAAGATAAATAGCCAAGAGCACAACAAGAATGACCTATGCCCTTTAATCTATGCCTTTTAATAGTTTTATATTTTCTTCCATATATTAAAACCACTTTATAGTTTTAATACAGTTGCTCTGATACTTAGTAATCACTTTTGTTTTCTATGTTGTTTTGTAACTTCTTAACTGTTCATTTGCTCATTTGCATGGAGAGGCCAAGAGTGTGTCGGCCTTATTTATATTTATTTATTTATTTGAGACAGAGTCTCCCTCTGAATGTAATGCTCACCAATTTATCTAAACTGATCAATCAGTGTGATAGGTACTCAACTCAGATCCTCCTCATGCTTTTGAAGAAAGCATAGTGTCTTTCTCGGTGACACTATCCCTCACATAGCCTGGTACCTAGAGTTATGTGGACCATGAATTAGGATGGGTCAGTACCACTTCCATATAACTGCAGCTTAAAAGCATTTTGATGTTCTAAGCTGATCATGGAGAAATCACATAAGTTTGCCTGCATCAAAGAGACTTCCCTTGTGTTTTGGCTATGGCTTGGCAGACAAAGGCCATGAACTCTGCCCATGTTTGTTTTCATTTTATTTTTTTAATTTTTACTTTAATGTTGTATTGCCAAAACAAAAGACATGCCACAGCTGTTCTATGGAGAGATTTATACCCTGTTCTCCTCTCCCCTCCATCTGTCTCCTGTCTGGAAAGCAGGCCTAAGAAGTGGGCATTAACCCACGTGGTATGGCGAAATGGCAGCACCTGTAGCAGCCGCTAAAGCTTCCTGTTCTTTCACATTCTGCTGGTGGAGCAGGGTCAAGTAATTTATTTAATTCTCATGAGTTTTTTCTTTATGTAGGAAAACTAGGAAGGATGGTGTTTTCCAGGGTTGCACTGAAGTTACTACAATTAAAATGCCCAAGTCTTTAACCATCTCAAATGGCGGAGCCCTTCGCCTTAGTTCTCACATTCTGTTCCACTACATCCCTCACCTACCCTGCATCAAAATCCATCTCTCTAAGTTATTTCTTGGAGTTCCTGGCAGATCAGCATACATTTTATTCATTCCTTCAGCAAATACTGATTAAGGTCTTACCTATATGCCAGGCATTGGAAACCAATAAACAAGACAAACAAGGTGCTTGTTTCTGGAGTTCTTTTTAGAGAGAAGATGAAGAAACAAAGAAGTTGTTTAAGAAGTGATAGATACTATCAAAAAAGGTAAAGCAGTCATTGTTTTTTACTGCTGAGTAGTACTCTAATATGTATATATTCCATACTTTCTTCATCCATTCTTCCATTGAAGGACATCTAGGTTGTTTCCAGGTTCTGGCTATTACAAACAATGCTGCTATGAACATAGTTGAGCATATACTTTTGTTGTATGTTTGGGCATCTCTTGGGTATATTCCCAATAGTGGTATTGCTGGGTCGAGAGGTAGGTTGAACCCGACTTTCCTGAGAAACCGCCACACTGCTTTCCAAAGTGGTTGCACAAAATAGAAAACACTATCCTGAGTGAGGTAAGCCAGACCCAAAAAGAGGAACATGGGATGTACTCACTCATATTTGGTTTCTAGCCATAAATAAAGGACATTGAGACTATAATTCATGATTCTAGAGAAGCTAAATAAGAAGGTGAACCCAAAGAAAAACATATAAGCATCCCCCTGAATATTAACCTTCATCAGGCGATGAAAGAAGACAGAGACAGAGACCAACATTGGAGCACTGGACTGAAGTCTCATGATCCAAAGGAGGAGCAGAAGGAGAGTGAGCACGAGCAAGGAACTCAGGACTGCGAGGGGTGCACCCACACACTGAGGCAATGGGGATGTTCTATCGGGAACTCACCAAGGCCAGCTGGCCGGGGTCTGAAAAAGCATGGGACAAAACCGGTCTCGCTGAACATAATGGACAATGAGGACTACTGAGAACTGAAGAACAATGGCAATGGGTTCTTGATCCTATTGCACGTAATGGCTTTGTGGGAGCCCAGGTAGTTTGGATGCTCACCTTAATAGACCTGGATGGAGGTGGGTGGTCCTTGGACCTCCCACAGGGCAGAGAAACCTGCTTGCTCTTTGGGCTGAGGAGGAAGGAAGACTTGATTGGGGGAGGGGGAGGGAATGGGAGGTGGTGGCGGGGAAGAGGCAGAAATCTTTAATAATTAAATAAATTAATTAATAAAAAAAATAAATAGCAAAAAAAAAAGGTAAAGCAGGATTTGGGTAGAAGATGGAGCATGTGGAGTGAGGTACCCAAGGCCTCTCTAGAGAGGGATACCCCTTGAAACATATGCTTCAGCCCTGCTTTTGTTCATGTCCTTTTAGGGTTGGGTGTGGTCTGGGACAAGAAAGAGCTGACGGTACCGCACAATGTGATTATCCTGTGTTTCTCATTCCCACTTTGGATTCAGTTTAACTATATCATCGGCTTGTCAAATCACAATATTTTACTCTTTTGGGAAACCAAACCCTTCACGTTCTCTCCCTTTCTGTTTCAAGATGATCAAAGCATTCATTTGCGTCTGTTCCCTCTTCTAACTGTCCCCCTAGGACTCCATTCTTCCTTTTTTTATCTTCAAAAAAAACTCCTTGCTTCTCACATCCTAACTTTTTCTGGTCTGTACTTTATATGGTGAACACACTGAGTCTCCGGGTTTCTGTCGGTACATCGCCATCAGAGCACAAGGTCCAGGTCAAGGTGTGTGTGTGTGTGTGTGTGTGTGTGTGTGTCTGTGTGTCCGTCCATCCATCCATCCGTCCATCCGTCCGTCCGTCTGTCCATCTGTCTGTCTGTCCTTTCTTCATTCCTCCAACAACCCAGTCATGTTCATCCTACAGCTATGCAGGTCTTGGCACTAGGGCTGCAACTGGCTTTCCCTCCAACTAGTTTTGAAATCCTAAGCAAACTGTTTAATGTTTCTGTCTTGATGTCTAATCTGAAAAAGGAACAGGAAGAGACTCTCCCTCTTAGGCTCTTTGACAAGGACTCAACCCGGACCCTCTCTTATCAAAGGGAACAAAGCTGGGCTAGGGTTGTCACTTAGCGGTGGGCTCCTTGCCCAGTATGTATCTACAGTCAGTCTTCAGTACTGCAAGAGAAAGAGATGATGGGGGACATGAGAATAAGAGCTTGCTGCTTGAGTTCTGAGTAGCAGCAAGCCCTATGTGAAACATTGCTATGGTGACCAAGCCTTATATATTGCAAGACTCCTCATATCTTAACAACTTACAAAGGCAAGGAAAACAGTCAATTAAAATCCGGCTGAAAATAAGAAAACCTGCCTCAGGGAATTTTGCAAAAACATTTTTGGGTGTGTGTGGGGGAATAGAATGATATTTAATTTACTCCCAGTTCAAAACAATTTGGAATTTTTTTAGAGGCGTGAGCACCTTAGGGGGCCGCCAACTAGACTGCAATAAGTCGGTGACTCAGCCCCCCATCCTTAATGAAGCTCCTTTGCTCGAGGTCCAGGGACGCTGGCGGCACTCTGCTTGGTAATGTAATTTCTTTCTTTTTTCACCATTTAAAGCCATCTCTACAGGTAGAGACAACACATTCCCCTTGTACCTTAAATGATGTTCAAAAGAGAGGCAGCATCGTTTGCACAGTCTGGGAACCCAAAGGCATGGATCATCCCCAAAGCCTCCATCCTACACAAACCAACCCTTAGAGGCTGCTGGAGCTGGGTTGCCTCAGTAACCAGACTGCCGAAGCTGTTTTCAAATTGTAAAACCCATAAAGTGAAATTTATTGCACTTTGCTGTATTTTACTAGAGTTAGAGGGTTCAGATAAAATTTACTGGGTAGTTGTAAAGCTCCATTGATAGGAAAATGAACTGTTTTCACAGGCCGTTTTGATCACTGCAGTGAATCCAGGCCTTGCCAGAAGGCTTCCCTGCTGTTTCAGTTTAATTGAGGACAGGTAAATAGAACTTCAGCTCTCAGCCCTGGGCCAAAGCTTAGAGGATTAATCTAACCCGTTAGTCAAGGGCCCCAACCAATAGCTTCTGCTAACACTCACTGTCTGAGACTGAAGGCTTTCCTATCCTTTCTGTTCTGAAAAAGGGGGTGCTGAGCAAACACTTTAAGACACTGCTCACCAGCCAGGTGGTGGTGGCTCACACCTTTAATCTCAGCACTTGCGAGGCAGACAGATCTCTGTGAGTTCGAGGCCAGCCTGGTCTATAGAGGAAGTTCCAGGACAGCAGAGAATCTGTCTACAAAAACCAAACCAAACCAAACCAAACCAAAAAGACACTGCTCACCAAGGAGGGGAAGGGAAGAAAGAAAGAAAGAAAGAAAGAAAGAAAGAAAGAAAGAAAGAAAGAAAGAAAGAAAGAAAGAAAGAAAGGAGAAAAGAAAGGTTGGAGGAAGAAGGAGGAAAAAAGAAGAAACAGAAGAATGGAAAGAAAGAGGGAAAGGCGATACTCCAAGCAGGAACTTGATTGTCTTTCTTTTGTATTCTGTTTTCCCTTCACAACCCTGTTGGGCAGTAATCACTCCCCACGTGAGTCAGCCCTGTGTGTGCTTCTGACACAGTAAGGCCATATTACCAAAAGTGTAGGAGGGTCTACTAATGCCATGTAAAAGTGTTTTAGGTGAGCTGTGGTGGATTCATTTTCTTAACTGTGATATATTTTTACACAGTACAGAAAAATATCATTATTTGTTTATAACAGTAACAAAATAATCTGTTTTAAAAGATAAACACTTAGTTAAAAAAAACAATTCAAAAGGGGAAATGGCATATGACATCACAGCAAAACTCAGGAAGTGATCCTAAGATTACTGACCATTGGCAAGCATTACCTTAGACAAACTGTAAATACCGAGAGAAATGTAGTTTCATTATCTTTGTTTTGTCTTTCATTCTCCCATGAAAGACACTTCTTGAGGCAGGAACAAAGTTCTGTGTTCTCTATGCCATCACATTTCTTCCTTGGACCCTAGGAGGAGGAGGATGTCTTACTCTGCCTCGCAATCAGCCCTGTGGCTGACTCTGGTCATTGAAACGGAAGCAGAGTGGGGAAGTTTGCCATGTTCATGCCACTGCCTCAAATGCCATTGTCCACACATTCTTCTTCCTTCTCTGTGACTGGTGGTGGGCTGCAGAGGTTCTAGCCTGAGCTTATAACCTCCCAAGTAATGTCAATATAAGAGAACCTAATAATAGCACAAGGCCAGATGATACACACAGAGAAAAGCCGTAGAGAAAATAGAGAAATAATTGAAACAAAAACTGGAGAAACAGAATGAGTTACCCATGGCCCTTAGCTCTTGCCAAGGCCAGAACTGAAATTCTGGAGGTACAAAGTCTAGACCAGCATGACTAGTGTATGCAATCCAATTAAACTTAGGAATGAGATGCAGTGGATTGGTAAGGTTAGCCACAGTGGGGCTTGGACCAGAGACACGGCTTCATCCCGCCTCCTGCACTTGGCTGATCCCAGGACTCTTGACTGTGCTGCAGAAAACTGCAGAGTGGAGTAGAGTTGGAGTCTATCGTGGAGAAATTTCTTGTAGATTTAGGCCTGAGGGTCAGGAGAGGGAGGGGAAGACACAGTCAAGCACAGGTGTGGCCTTCTCAAGATGAAGCGTCACTTAAGTGTCTTTTAATAGCCATATATACACCTTTGGAGACTTCTGAAGTTACATCTTATGGTTGATAGGGAACTTAAATTATAGGCTGGTTCTCTACTGCCAAGAAGGTCACAGGGGTTGAGGCAAAGTGAGGATGCTTTTACTGCAAACAGAGTCTATAATCTTGTCTGTGAGATGCCAGAAAGTTTCAGGTTCTTATCTAGAAGAGCTGCAGGAGTATACAGGAAAGACACAAGTCATATATGTTCAGGTCTCAAGCATGATTCCTTTTGTCATTTTAACATTTACATTTGAAAACATCTCTGTGGAAAAAGAATGCTATCCCTGTATCTGCAATCTTCACAGAAAATGTTGTTAGCCATTGGATGTTTGACTCTCAGCTGGCCAGAGACTCCAGACTCCAAGCCCCTTACTTCTTCTGTCTTCTTAATCTTATTTTTCTATCACAACTCAATATTGGTTTCTAGCCAACATGCCAGTGAGGCAAAGCACTTCAGTGCTAACCATACTTTTTTTTTAACTACTGCATTTCTTATTAAAAATACTTTTTTCCACTTATCAAATTGGAATTTTGAGGGGTTTCTGTCTATTTCAATGGCCAGAGTTAACCGCAGAGCTGACTTGTCCTATTCCGAGAGCCCAAGAGAGAAATGTCACGGTGCAGAGAACACAAAGCATTGTCTCTGCATTGACAAATGTGGTAATCAAGGAAAATGAAAGAAAAACACATTGATTATGCAACTCCATTGTTCCTAGAAATCAACAAATGGTTGTTAGAAACTCAAGTCTGCATATCAGAAGAGGTCAGACCCGAGAAGAAAGACCCAGCCTGGACTGGAGATATATATATCTCAGTGCGTAGAGAGCTCGCTTGGCATACACAAAACACTTGCCAGGATCCCCAGTACCAAACAAACCCAGCATGGTGGCAGGAGACTGTAATCGTAGTCCTTGGGGGATAGGGACAAGAGGGTCAGTAATTCCTGGTCATAATGCTTTATATAGTAAATTCAAGGTCGTTCATCTAAATGAGACAATATCTCAGAAAAAAAAACCATATATAGAAACCACTGCCACCAAAAAAAAAAAAAATGTATAATGAGAAAACAGGTCAAGTCCTAAGGACAGAGTCACAGGATGGAGAGAACAATGACAGTCATGCAGAGACTTGGTCTTGTTTAAAGAGACAGAGGCACTGAGACAGAAACTCCCCCATGAACCAGGACTCCTACTTAGAGCCAAGGCAATTCAATCATAGAGCAATCTTTTTAATGCCCATTAGATCTATGTCACCAGGCTAGGTTCAGTGAGATTCTGCACATAAGATTCCCACTCTTCCTCTGCCCAGGAAGAACATCCTTCCACCTGTAAGTGTGAAAATAAAAAAAACGGAAGAGAGAAAAATATGCACAGTCAATTTCAGAATTGGCTCTGCCTCGGCACCCTTTGAGACTTGGGTATACACAGAGGACCGCTGTGATCAAATGGATTGGATGAGTTTGAACCAGCAAGTAGGCAAATCAGCGAAAGCTTCCCCACTGAACTGCCCTGTGCTCATTTTAACCCAACCCCTCCCCTGGCTGCTACTGCCTTTCCCTAAATCAACCGTACTGACAAACATGTCCTCCCTCTTACCATTTAATTTTTTCCAGTAGGTTAGACCCATTTTGTCATATTGAAACTAAAAAGAAAGGGAAATGGCTTTTTAAGCTACAAGGAGCACAAAATAGCATTAACGCTAGACTGGACCTTATGGGACATTGTATCCCAAACTCCTTATTTTCAGATGTGGACAATGAATCAAAGGGTAACTAATGCAGCTCTACAGATCGCTGTTGGCTGAACCAGACTGGGAGTAAGGATCCGGCTTTCAAATGCAGCTCTTTCTCTACTGTACCAAATACCTTTATCTATACACGCAGAGACACAGCCAGACTCTTAGTAAATAGGATTTTAAATATTTTTCTTCTGTATAGAAAGGCTTGCCATTCCTTTGACCACATTGGCTCCCTTAACTTAAGGCCAAAACATGAAACAATATTGGACAGAGACCGTCACTAACAAGCCAGGATTTTACAAACACTACAGTGTGGTTCCTGGAAGGCAGCTGTGCTCACCACTGTACTACCCACGCCGCACCTACAGTGTGGTTCCTATAATGCCAGAAAATCCTTCTGGATTTTCACATGGGAAGGTCCTGATGAGAAGGATGGACTTTGAGAGAGCATCATAGAAGATCAATATGATTTTCTTACTTTAATCCCGGAGTCAGTAAAGTTGTACCTCATCTCGTATTTATCCCCTGTAATCACTTTAGTGGTGGACATGATTTGTACTGTGGCAGTAACAATTCTTGGGCATCTATTATTAGGTGGTGAAAGCTCCCCTGAATCACCACTGTGTTGAATTAAAGGGGAAATGGCTAGAGAAATTCACTCCTGGGCTGAGAGATTATATGTCAAGCTGTAGCCTAAAGTGAATTTTTATAGCTAAGTTATAAACCTGTGAAAATACTGAGACACTTAACTGCAGCTGACATCTTTACGATAAGATCAAGAGAAATGCCACCTTTAGAAACTACCGGATTCTCTCTAGCGTTGGGGCAGTTGGGTGGGACACATCCGGGAAATGAGGAAGGAAAGCCGTGTAGAAAAAGGAGTTGCACGCATTTCAGTCCACTGCATGCACAAGGAAAAGAACAGCTGGAACCAGAAGGACAATGGGGATGGGAGACAAAGGTAGAAAATAATAGGGTCAGGGCATGGAACCACTTGAATATCATATTGATTATATAAATTATATAATAGATTTAAGCTATTAAAGGCTGTTGGAGAAACTATGAATCCATGAATCAATAATGATATATATATTAATTCATGTTTAAAGAGAAGCAGAGAAAACACTCTTCATGATCATATAAAAACTTGATGGATGTGGCAAAATCATCATTTGGTGACTATTACAGCAGTAACTGGTTCAGTTAAGAATCACTGCACTGGCTGGAAATATTGGAAGAATGCTAGACAAGAAAGCAAATATTTACGTATTTTCAAAGCAGCTCCAGTGAAAGCCTTGCAAATAACACAGAGAAAAACGATAACCTTCCAGGGAGACCAGAACTTAACTTAGTGATCAAGTGTGATTCGTAATGGTGGCGATACAGACTTCAGTGCTCCAAAGACACAATACCACTTCAGTGTTAACTCTGTTCCCAAAGGTTTCCCCTGCATTATGTCATGGAGACCAATGGCAAACTTTACTCAACTTCACCACGCAACTGATGCTCTTCACAAAAATTAAAAATATTAAAGGAAAGGGGGAAAGAGAAAGAATTCCAGTATTCTAACCTTTATCTTAATGTTGTCTGAACAGATAGGGTAACTAAATGATCCTAAACAGGATCTTGAAGGACAAACATAAACTTTGATACCTGACCTTGGTAAAATTTGATTACAGTTCACAGATGAGCTAAATGCATTCTACTCATGAGGACTTCTTGGGCATGATAACTTTCCTGTGGTCATGAAAAAAAAGATCATACTCGATTTTACAACTCAGGGGTTAGAGACTGTCATGTACCGCTAATTTTCAGAATAGCTCTGGAAAATCTATATTCATGGAAAGAGAGATAACAGAGAGGGAGGGAGAAAGGAGAAGGAGGCCAGGCGGTGGTGGCACATGCCTTTAATCCCAGCACTTGGGAGGCAGAGGCGGGCGGATCTCTGTGAGTTCGAGACCAGCCTGGTCTACAAGAGCGAGTTCCAGGACAGGCTCCAAAACCACAGAGAAACCCTGTCTCGAAAAACCAAAAAAAAAAAAAAAAAAGAAAAGAGAAGGAGTGGGGACTGGGAAAAAGGCTGTGGGTGGGTAAAACAACATGGTGGGAGTCCACTGAAGACCAGAAGAAATTTTCTGCAGTATTCTGTTAGTACTTATATAGATCCAAAGTCATCCCCAAACTAAAATATCATAAAACAGATAGAGTGAAAGCAATAAGTTATTATTACAGAGGAAAGTGAAGGAGAAAAGTATTAAATTTAAATAACAGAATATAAAGAAAAGAACAAACGAAGACAAGAAATATATCTGCTCTAACAGGAAACTCTGGGTTTTGTTTATTTAAAATCATATATCAGGCTAGTGAGATGTTTCAGTAGATAAAAGCTCTCGCTGTCCAGCCCAAGGACCTGCGTTCAATCCCTAGAACCTACATAGTGGAAGGAAAGAACTGATTTCACAGGTAGTACTCTGATGTCCATACACAGGATGCGGTGCATGCACATGCCACACAGATAGAAAGAAGAAGAAAAGAAAGTAGAAAGGAAGACAGAAAGAAGAAAGAAAGAAAGAAAGAAAGAAAGAAAGAAAGAGGTGGAGGGAGGGAAGGAGGAAGGAAGGAAGAAAGAAAGGAAGAAAAGAAAAAAGTAATGAAATCCTTATATTAAAAGCATATTGTGAGGCTGTTAATGACATCAGGACCTAAGAACTTCCTATAACAAGACGTGTTGGCTTTCAAGAGGAGAATTTTGACTCATAATCATATTATCATAATCACATTTTAGATCATGGCTGGGCCCACTTGTTTTGGACCTGTTGCAAGGCAACACATGAGGGTGGGAGCACACGCCAAACAAAGCTATTCACAGTGTGACCAGAAAAAGAGAAAGAGACTAGATTCTCACAGTCCCCCTACAGGGCACATCCCCAAGGACCTAAGACTTCCCACCCGGCGCCACCTCTGGAAGAGTCCACCACCCACTCAGAGCATCACTCTGGGGACAGAGGCTTTAACACACAAGAAATTAAAGAACACTTATTATTTAAATTACAGTAGAGGCTTTACTTCAGATGGCATCCTGTGGGGGACTAGACCTTTGTCATCTGCCTGTTTCTGCAGCACATGCAGAGGCTTTTGGGAAGAAATATTATCCAGGCAACATGGGGCTTTGATGTCTCTGCAGTTTCTGTGGTATTCTAGACACTGCAGTGCTGCAGAAACCTCTGGATGAATGGGAAATGATCCTCAGATAATGGCCTTAGGCTCCCAGAGGCTTCAGACTGTAGACTTATACTAAAATCTCAAAACAAAGTGAGGAATATCAATTTTGACGCAAATAACTTCTAATTTGTCTTCTGTTCCTCTTTCTGAGAAGCTTTCTTAAGCAAAAATGGAATGCAACATTCCAGAAGGGGAGGCTTGGCTAGCTGGTTTCATAAAGAAGTCGCCAGCACCGTGTCTATTGCTTTCTTCAGCCACCTTCCTGTCTTCTGGTTTCATTGGCAGGCACCTTCTCTCCACACGGCATTCCTGAGTAGTTCTGAGTTGGTCCTTCATTAGTACGGCCACACATCACAGTGTGCTGAAGACAAGCCCAATTCATAGCCATCCCCTCTTTCATTTTCAAACGTCTCCCCTTGTAGGAGTAATCATTCACCCTGCAGTTATGGATCTCAGGAGGAAGGATTGCAGGAACTCCATGTTAACACCACAGAAAGGTCCCTGCACCTCATGACCACCTCTGAAACAATTACTGTCTTCAAGGGGATGATTATTCTGATTGGCCAACTGGGGTCATGTGCTCGTCTCTGATATTGACAAGTTAAATCTGTGTGATCAGTTATCTCATTTGGGGGGACTTGACAAAGAGACTGAGCAAGCTGCATTTTAAAAATTCGTATATGATCGTTATATAAATGCACTTGAAACCTTACTCATGTTTTATGGAGCTAGCTGCTACCATTGCTTACAGTTGTTTTCCTTGGCTTCCTCTCAGAAGTCAATCATAGGTACAGATGAAGGCTTGGATAACACACAGGTGGACCTGAATCTTCCTTAGATGGTCTCTTAGCTCAAAGTAAATGTCCTCAGACACCCATGTGCTTTTTAAATGAATTAAGCTTTAAAAATGGAAACAGAACTGATGTGAAATTGATTTCTCATAGTGTTGCCATGACAAAAATACTTTTTCATTCCTTCGTCACACTTGTAGAAATCGTGGCAGACCACATATCTTTTTGACCAAAATAATGGAAGACAAATTCTAGCCTTACATTTTTAAATTCCATGTTGCCTCCCCTGCATCTGTGAACCTGAGTGGTGTTTTATTCTTCTCCCCTGGTAAGAGACAAAGAGGTAGACAGATGGGAGAGAGAGAGACAGAAAACATAAAGAAAATACAGCTATCCTTATTCTAATGTCTCAGAAACAATGGGAATTCATTGTATTTCATTCTTGACTCTTCTTTATGACTCTGCTAGGGTTCAAATGTTCCCTCTCAGAGTCATGTGCTCAAAACTTAATCCCCAATTGGACAGTGCTGGGAGGCAGGGCCTAATGAAGGAAACTGAGTCATGAAGGTTGTTGTTTTCTTTCCAGTTACCATAACAGAACATCCTGGCAAGATCAGCTTGGGGGAAAAAGGAGTTATTTGGCTTATAATTCCAAGTTATATTCTGCCATTGTTGGGAAGATAAGACAGGAACTTGAAGTATCTAGTCACATCCACAGTCAAGAGCAAAGAAAGAATGAATGTATGTATGCCTCTTCAATCATTGCCCCTTTTCCACTTTTACATAGTTCAGATTCAGCTTATGAAGTGATGCTACTCATGCTGTGGAGGGGGCCTCATCCCACCTTAATCAACCCAATCAACATAGAGATGCCCACAGGCTAATCTGCTCTTTGTAATTCCTCACTGAGACTCTTTTCCCAGGTGGTTCTCAGTTCTGCTGACAGTCAATGCTAGTCATTCCAACTGTACTTTTGCAAATGAATCCCAGTCATGGTGACAGTCAATGCTAGCCATTACAACTGTACTTTTGCAAATGAATTCCAGTCATGTTGACAGTCAATGCTAGCCATTACAACTGTACTCTTGTGAATGAATCCCTGTTGTATTGACAGTCAATGCTAATCATTACAACTGTATTCTTATGAATGAATCAAGGCCATGAACAAAAGGCTTTGGGGGTGGATTAGTCCTGTGGCCCTTTACTGCCCTGTGAGGAACAGCATCCCTCAACTTTAGAGGGTGCAGCTTTCAGTGCACCATTCTAGATACAGTAACTGAGCCGTTAGCATAACCTGGTGGCAGGCCACCTTCGTCTTGGCAAAGTTTCTAGAATTTGGCAATACAGTGTCAGGTATGTTGTCATAGCACCAAAAAAACTTAGTATGACAGATTATAAAACATGTTACAGACTGAATCCCTGCCAAAATTCATCTCTTGGTATTTCAGTTCCAGTATGACTCTATTTAGAGATGAGCCCTTTAAAACAGTAATTAAAGTAAAACAAGGTAATGAGAGAAGATCCCTAACCCCAAAATACCTGCTGTTCTTTTAAAAAATAAGAGACCTGAAGTGTGTGAACAAAAGGAAAGGCCATGTGAGGGCATAGAGCAAACAAAACGACTCCACCATCGGTCCATCTGCAAGTCGGAAAGAGGGGCATCACCAAAGCCCAGTGCAACTGGTAACTCAATTCTGAACTTTCCACTTCTAAAGGTGCATTTCTGTTCTTTCAACCATTAGTCTGTATGGTTCTGTTTTGGAAACTCAAGTGAAATAACATAAAACATATATTTTAAACAAAATAAAGATTATATAATAAGCAGCATTTTTATCCTTCCTTATTTTTTTTAACACATTGGATCTTTTTCCCCCAAGATACTTAATTTTCTTTGAAATTTGATTTTTTGAAAGGCAATACTATTTTCATCACATAGATTTAGCCTTATAATATTATTAAATGTGTATTTGATCTTAGATGTGGGATGTCCTTCTGTATATGTGTTGCTTTTTTTTGGCTAATGAATAAGGCTGTTTTGGCCAATTGCTTAGCGAGTAAAGTCAGGTGGGAAATCCAAACAGAGATACAGAGATATGTAGAGAGAGTAGGTGGAGTCAAACAGATGCCATGTAGCTGCCAAAAGAGACAGATGCCAGAACTTTACCCACAGGCCACAGTCTCGTGGTGATATACAGATTAGTAGAAATTGGTTAATTTAAGATATAAGAGTTAGTTAGAAGTGTGGGCTAATAGGCCAAGTAGTGTTGTAATTAATATAGTTTCTGTGTGATTATTTGGGTCTGGGCCCCTAGGATCGAATGAGCAGTCTCCGTTTATAGGTCTTCAGTCCCATTTCCTGAGATGCAGCTCCAGAACTTCTTGGAATTTCCAGAGAAACATAAGAGAACCACCTGTATACAAATGACAGGAGTGGTGGCTGGGAATCTTGGATAGCGTCAGGATGAAGGCTGGATGCTGGAAAGACCAAGGCATGATTCAAGGGTTGGAGATTGCATCTTCTAAAGAGAGGACAAGAACCAAAAGGTTAGACTGCTCACCAATGGCCAATGATCGAATCAATCACGTATATGTAATAAAGTCTCCAAAAAAAAAAACCCAAAGCCCAATATTCAGGCGAGCTTTGGGGTGACTGAAAACATGCAGTTTCCCAGAAGGTAGTCTACCCGGAGAACGTGCAGAGGCTTCTCACTCTTCCCACCTCCCTTGCTCCAATTCTCTCTGATTCCCACTCTTCCCACCTCCCTTGCTCCAATCTCTCTGATTCTCACTCTTCCTATCTCCCTTGCTCTAGTCCTTTCTGACATCCTTCTTAACAGATGAGCGGACACAAAGTGTTCCCGTAGGTTCTGTGAGCTATGCTGGATATGTTGCATCTGATTTATCATTACTCAGACAAAAGCAGAGGTGACAGCTGTGTATAAGAGGTGTCTGGAAAGCCACGTTATCCTGTGAGGTTGAGCGTTCAACCTATGAGGGCTGAAGATAACTCCAGGGAGAGAGTCAGAATGCAGCTGATTTAGAGAATCCCCGCTGCTCTGTGCTAGAGGGCTGGTTGCTGTGTGCAGGAAGTCCCCTCTCAGGCACATGCACACAGGGTGTCAGAATGAGAGAGAGAAGAGGGTGAATATTCGGGTTTTCTGTTTCCCAAAAGCCTTGATGAGTTATTTAACCTGAGCTCTAACAGAGAGGCTTCTCTGTAAAGAACAGGCAATTTTTCTATTGTAAAAATATACTGCAATGAATTCACGATACAGTTATTATAAATTAGAATTGTCCTGGACCTGCAATATTTTATTTGTGGTACAGGGAAGGAAAAGGTTAAAGTCTTGACATGAATGCCAAATTGCTTCCCCAAATTCCTGTAGCACATTCTCTTTCCATACACGCTATTTCAGAGTCTGTTTCACGGAACACTTTCTATCCTGAAGTAGGATTTTTAAAATTACCGATTTGATGGGTGAAGCATCTTCTATTATTTGTGTCCTAATGCTCATTTATTTTGATGCTAGTAAAAGGGAGATTTTCCTGTCTATTCGTCATTTGATTTCTTTCTTTTTGTAAGCTATCAATGATCTTTACAGTTGATTCTTCACTGTTAAAAGCATCCTAACAAGTTACAGCTCGCCCGTTGTAAGGGCTGGGGAGATGTGAGAAGGCAATTCCTTAGAACCCATCTTACGTACCCCAGGCTGGCCTCAAATCTGAGATGTAGTACAGGGTGATCTTGAATTTCTTACCCTCTTGCCTCCACCTCCTGAACGCTAGGATCACAGGCTTGAGGCCCCACACAGTGCTTGGGGACCAAGCCTTTGTGTATGCTGAGCAAGCACTCTGCCAACTGAGCCATTTTGCCTGGTGTGCTGTGTGCTTATGTTACAATCTCTGTGTCGCTAAAACTCCGTCCCCAGGGAAGATGTAAGCAGCATCTACCCCTCTTCCCAAGGTCTCAACAACAAGCCCAGCACCATTCCTCTGAAGTTCAGTCTGGGGAATCAATGAGTTTATTGGGTTTCCCTATAAACAAGGGGTCCTTACAGGGTGTGGGCAGTCCTCCACAGCCAGCTGTAACTGAAAAGCCTTACCCAGCAGACATGAGAGTATCCCCACTGGCATAGACTTGGTCCCTCAACCTCCAACCCCAACACCTCTTACCTTACCGACCTCTAGCCCTTGATGCCCTCTAGCCCCTCCCCCAGGTCACATGCAGTGTTGCCGGGTGATAAAAAGCAACAGGGTATGAGGCAAGAATCTCCTTCCCTACCCCACCCTTCTGTGCCAGGATGTATACCAGCTCAGCTGGGACAATCTTTGCAGGGTCCAGGGTGGTACATTGCTGAGCTCACAAACATAGCAGTTGCTTGTCAATCATTTTTAACTTAGGTTAGGTTGTCTCAGACTCCCTTAAGCAATTCCTGTTCACGGGAGGCCAGGAGTTGCCCAGTCAACCTCTAACCTGTCCTTTGTTCTCGAACATCTACGGGGATCTGGCAACACTTTGTGTAAGGTAGGACCCGAATTCCCAGTCAGAGAAAGGACTATGCCTTGCCCTTCCAAAGCTTGCTTGAAATAGCTACCTTATTTAAAAGGCACCGTTTTAATCTGTGTGATGACAACGCCCAGAGGCTTTGGCCATGATCAATAATTAACTTTCGAACTGTTGCAAGGAATTCATCTTTTATTTCACTACGGAACTGAGAACCCATGCCAAATACATTGTGTTTCCGAATCATTGGACGCTCGTGAAGAAACCTATACAAACTGGGCCGGTCTTAAAGAGACCTACAGTAACTCTAGGTAATTCCATGCCAAGTGATGTGTATCAGAATCTGAAGTCCTAAAGAGTCTCCTTTGCACACGGCTCACATATTTAAATAATTACAGCAAGGCTTTTCTTCCTGACCTGTTTATGATTGAGCAGACATAATCACATTTGAAAAGAATGTTGTTTATGCAGATCACAGCGCAGAGGAAAGTCAAAAAAAAAGAAAGAAAAGAAAAGAAAAAGAGAAAACTGAGAAGCCCTTGAGTGTGACCGAAAGAACTCCAGTTTATAGTTTAGCAGGTTTGTGTTCAAATTCCTCAGCCCCTTGGAAGCATGGGCTGAGTCGCTCTAATTCTCCCGCCTTAGTGTTTGTCTGTGAGGCACAGTAGAGTCTTAGTAGATTACTCTGGGAGTGAACAAATCCTGCTTTCAAGGAAGGCATACTTAAGACCCAGAGAACCTGCTAGAACAGAATTTGTCCAGCAAACATGTTTTGGTTAACGTGCAAGATACTGGAAAGCACAGAGTTTAGGTACCCACAGAAAGGACTTCATTCCCCGGTCCATCATTCTCAATGCTTCTTGATGTCTCACAGACTCCCACCTTTCCTCACTCTACATCCCGGCCTCCCCAAACTTTGAGTGTGAAGGATGCAGCTGTTCAGAGCACAGGCATCCCGGCCAGCTGTGGATAAGCTCTTGTCTGAACTAGCGATCGCCTGACCCCAGCCCACATCTCTCGAATCAGCATCTTCTGAGCAGAGGACAGGTCCTGCAAGTGGAATTTTTTTTTAAGATAACAACCGCTGGACAGATGTGAGAAACTGTTATTACTCATCTTTAAAAGAGCAACCCTGGTGCGTGCAGAAGGTCTTCTGGGAAATTAAAAGCACTCACTTTCACAGCCACAGGCTGAATGATCAAGAAGCAGCTTGCTTGGATTCTTGTCTAATTGTATGGTTTTCATGAATAACATTAAACATGAATAGGAATAGGCTGGAAAATTATTCAGTCCTCCTCAGTTTTCTCTCCCTGTCACACAGGGGGGTGTGTCTTCCAGCTTCTCCTGCCCCAGTACCCATGACCCTGTGAGCCATTCCTTTTTGAGAGTAACTGCGGCTCTAACCCCACCGTCAATGTGTGCAGCAAACTTCAGGAGTCTTTAGATGCAAGATTTTAGAAACATACTAATTATGCAACTATAGGATTTCGCCCCATCTCCTAGAATCTCTCATTTTATTTTCTTTTGTCTTTTTTGCTTTGTTTATTTGTTTGCAATGGAAACTGTTGGGCCTTGGCAAATTATTGATCAGGGTGTTACAGCTGGCTAAGGTCCTGTGCTTCCTATGGGCCAGTCAAATGCTTGCTTCTGGGAAGTGGCTCCTGGACGTATATAGACAGCAGCCAGATCTGATCCTCACTGCAGCTTCTACCCAGAGGGTGACTCTGGCTCCTCTCAAAATTCTCTGTCATTTTTTTTTTTTTTTTTTTTACTTTTTGAGCCACCAAAGACCGTTTTAGCTAACACTTTATTTTGACACTGGATTAGCCAGTAACAACCACTGTTTCTTGAAACTAAGAAATTTATTCTTCTTCCTGAAGAAATGTGGCTTCTTCCCCCCCCCCCAAAAAAAAATTTACACAATAGCATCAAGGAAGGCTCCCAGCAGGGATGGGGCTAGCGAAAGCTCACCTTCGGGAGAATTTTACATTCCCAGCTGAGGCCTTGATTTAGCCTGGCTTTATAATTCTTCTTCAGCTCTCCTGATGCAGTCTGACAGTTTGTGGAGTACTGTTTCTCCATGATAAGAAAAGCGTTTGCCTTAGGGAGGAGGGAGAAGATTGAATGGAAGTGTTTTACATTCACTTGAACCACAATTATTTTGCTGACACAGGGCAAGGTACTAACAGGGTTTTGCTGTTGGGGAATTGAAAACCATTTGACCTATTTCTTGTTCAGACATTTCTCATCCGTAGTGTTGTAGCTTAAATGTAGTAACATGTGGTTAAGGAAAATAATGAAAGTCTGCACCCTGACCTGTGGGAATATTCAAATTCCCGGCTGATGGCGATTCCTGGGGAGTTCCCTTTGGAAGGACTCTGCCTTTAGCCTTTCATAGTCTCTTCCAGTGTTATCAGCCTCACCCTCTCAAGTCTTCTTCCTCAGACTGTCCTGTTGGATATCAGCGGATATCTTTTCTAAGCAGCTTTTTGAATTTCTCAAAGATATTTTTTTAAAGATTTATTTTTATTGCTGTGTATGAGCAGGTGCATATAGGTACCCGTGGGAGCCCGAAGAGAACTTCAGAACCTCTGAAGCTGGAGCTAGAGGCCATTGTGAGTCACCTGGTGTGGGCCAAATGGAGGGCTCGTAATTTGAGGGTACTGTCTGAAGCATTTAGGGACATGACAAAAAACATGGTGGCAGAAGCACAAATCAGTGTCCCTGGGTAGAAACATAAATATTTGGAAGAAGTTTGCCAATACAACACTCTATTTCTAGAAAGCTCTCAAGCTTATACTTCTGGTCCTTGGACCCCACTTTGGATAAGAAGGTGCCAAGTCATCTTCTGACTTCCCATCTCTAGCCTTTGTTTTTTTCTACTTGAAACTTTCAACTTTTGCTCTCCAGCCTTATTTTCCATCCTATGAACCATGCCCTTCACTTCAATAGGACGTGCTCAGTACGTGTTGTCGAGCTTTTATTAAACTCCATGTTCACTAGGCTTAACCTCATGCTATCGTTACTTGTGTTCAATCTCTACCATGGGGTAGAAATTGCCTTCTGAATTAGTAGGTTTGTGTGTGTGTTGTAACAAGATACCTGAGGAAACTCACTTAAGGATGGAAGCCTTTGTTTTGACTTTCCTGTGCCTTTTTCTGCTTTACTTCCGGTTGGATCTCCAATCCACATTTGAAGTGGGTTTTCTTCCTCAGCTAAACCTCTCTGGGAAAGCGTTCACAGACATACCTACATGTGTGTCGTCTCTGAGGTGACCCTAAGGCTCTCTTGATGGTGAGGATGAGCCATCAGATCTCCCTAAGGGTTTCAGACATTTGCAAGTAAACTGTGAAGGAAGGATTAAAGGTGATTCTCTTGGTTTCAGTCAGCTGACAAATCTTGACTCTTCCCTTGTCCCAAGAGATGTTCAACCTTCAATGGAAAGCTGAGGCCATTTAGAATCAAGAATGTGTCCCATCTCATGAAAAGAGCTAAAGTCACTGAAAGGTCTGTGCTGTGGAAGAGTGTGAGAGTTTTGGAAGCTGGTGGAAATAAAGACGGAGCTTCCCTTGCCCAATAAAGCAGGAGGTACCTACATCTCTTTGGCAATAATGAAGATGCTAACCAGAGTTCCAATAACCAGTAGGATCCTTGAAAAGACTAGATGCTGAACACTAGGGTTCCAAGTGGTATCACAGGGTGCATACAAGCCGAGGATTATCTGGCTTCAGGGGGTGCAGGGGTTTGTCTATGCTCACCGTGGTGGTGTGGGGTGTTATGTATCTGCCTTTTCTCCCCATCAAGTATCAGACCAGCATCTAGAATCCCTGGAAAACTCTTAAGAGAAAATCTCATATTCCATCAGTTTGAGATTCGGGGACTTGAGATCAAATTTGAATTGATCTCAAGAAGCTACATAGGTATAAAGTGCTTTCCAATCATGATTTTGTGAATTATGGACTATAACCATGCATACATCTAGTAATATCAATGAAAAAATCAGAGACATGGTCGGTTTATCTGTAAGTTCATGCACCATTTCCCTGGTTCTGTTTCTATGGCTGTGATAAACGCCATGACCAGAGGCCACGTAGGGAGGAAAGGGATTGTTTCAGCATGCAAATTACAATTTCTCATGAAGGGAAGTCAGGGAGGGAATCCAGAGCAGGAGCTTGGACTGAGAACAAAAACAGAGGCCACGAGAACTCTGTTTACTGGGCTGTTCTCCCTGGCCGACTCTGCCACGTTCTTAACAACCCAGGACCGCCTGCCCGGCCCATGGGTGGACTGGGCCACCCCACACTAATCCTGAGTCAAGGAACTGGTCCACAGACCTTCCTGAAGGCAAATCTGATAGAGGCAATCCCTCAGTCCTGGTTCCTTCTCCCCAGATGACTCCTGCTTGCTTCAGTTGACAACCAAGGTAAGGAGCACAACCACGGAGTGAATTATCTGAAGTATTAAAACATTACTACAACTTCAAGTGTCTACTGCTCAAACTCGTGTACTATGGAATTTTTAATGTTAAAAGAATTGTTTCATGAGCTGGAGATGTATAATCAGGTAAAGGTGCTTGTGCCTACTCTAGTGATTTTAGTTCAGTTTCTGGGATACATCTGGGAGTAAGAAGGAACCAGCTTCCACAAGTTGTCTTCTGAGCTCAACATTCAAGTGTATATAAATATATTTATATATCAAATGTATATGGAATATATAATATATCAAAAGAGTTGTTCTTTATATTTATGGAAATAAGTTACCAAGTAGCTAATATAATTCTGCTTATATATTTACCTATGTGAGAAAAATGGCGAAGGGTTATAATGAAGTATTAAAAATAATTATTTCTGCCCAGTGAGATCAAGGGAGTCTTAGTTTTATTTTTGCTGGTTCGTAAACTTTTTGGTACTTGATGGTAAAATACACTCGCTGCTGATATTAAAAATTGAATAGTCTTAAAATTAAAGGCAAAACCCCATACTTATATCTAGGAGCCACAATACATAAATCTTCATGGCAAAGTTCAGACCAGGTCTTGATTTTGTTCTCATTTTTTAATTTTTATTTATTTAATTTTTTTTTTTTTTTGAGACAGAGTTACTCTGTGTAACAGTCCTGGCTGTCCTGGAACTAGCTCTTGTAAACCAAACGGGCCTTGAACTCACAGAGATCTGCCTGCCTCTGCCTCCTGAGTGCTGGGTTTAAAGGCGTGTGCCACCACCACCTGACCCATTTTGCTCTTCTTAAACCTCAGCTGAGGAGCCTTTAAAGTTACTCCTGTTTGGCTCACTGTGAAATCTTTGACAAGTGTTTCAGCTTCCTGCCATGGCTCTCCAAGGTGAATAACGCTAGTTCTTAGGCTGTCATTCACAGAGCTGTTCTCCCTAGGGTGCTGAAGTAAGTACTCAGTGCTGGGGAGACCTTTAGTCTGGGGGAGATGTGTGTTCTCTACTGAATAGTGTTCTCTGTTCCTCAGTTTCCCGTCTTAAATAGGGGTGTTAGGAAGATGACCTGCTATGCTCCTTTCACTCTCCTCATCTTTAGATGACTCCTCTGTGTTTGGTTTTTGTTTTTTTTTTTCTTATGTAAAAAATCATGTCTAATTTCTGATCAGATAAATACAGATTACAATGAAAACAAGTTAGTACTACATAGCCGCCTAATGGATCCAGGGCGCACATGGGCCAATGACTGCTCTCATAAACTGCTAATGAATTTCTGGACATTGCTAATTGGAACAACGTCTTGGCAAATAACAACACTGGGTAGCAAATCCAAAGGCCCGGAACCTTGTCTGAACACCCTCACCATATCAGTTCTCCTTCTGATTTTACGGTACGAACTCATGTATGTACACATGCGTCAGAGCATGCACAGGGGGTGCTCACACCATCAGTGTTCGGGGCAACACTGAACTCAAAACAGCCCAAACACCAACTGATGAACGAGAGAACACAGGAGTGTGGTATGCCCATTCAATATATTCAATATAATACTCTGCTGCAGATGGAAAAAGTGTGTGCAAAGGGGTGGGGGTGACAGATTAAAGAATAAATGTTATAAGCATAAAAATAATAAAACACAAAAGAATGCCCGAGGCATGATTTCATTTTTATGGAGTTCAAAATGAGCAAATTGGGAATACACCAAAGGCATAAGACTTTTAGAAAGACAAGAAAAATAATTACTACAAAAATTAGTGATTTTTTTTTTTAATTTTCAGCAGGCCAAGGAATGTGTTGTGTTAAAAAAGGAAGATGTCTGAGCCTTCCAGGATGTTGTCAATATTATTAGGTGGACCTCATCTGAGAGTTTGTTTGCTGGTGATTTATTATACTGATGTTTATGATTTATGCACATTTCTGCATAAGTGTTGCATTTCATGGTTTAGAACATTTCAATTATACTTCAGGAATGTTAGGGAAATCCCTGCGGTTGTATGCTGCTGTCCTTGGATCGAGTTTCCATCCAATAATAGCTTCCTCCCTTGGTCTGACCAATAGCAGGACCTGTGGGAAAAAAACGTTTTGGGGTCCATAGAATCAAGCAGAGAAATTTGGGTTCGTAGCTTTTCCTTGAGGCTTGTGTGGGAGCTTAGATTTCTGTAGAATTTTTAATTGAAAAATGGAGTTCCATGATCTTAGAGAGAGATAGGTGCTGTAGATCTGTGCTTCCGAGATGAAGCATATGCCTGCTCACAACAGCATACTGGGGGAGAGTCCCTCTCTCCTTTCCTTGAGAACATCCGTCATCTGCCACATGCTAGAGGGTTAGCCACGTGGGTAGAGATGTTATTTGTGTCTAGAATGTACCCATGAACTCGGGCTGGGCCTCAGAATAGGCGAAGGGAAAGTACTGTTCATGTAAAGAGTCCCAAGCAGTGAAGAGGAGGGGAACGATGAACACAAGACATCCAGAAAAGGGCTTTATATGTATACTGAGGAGGCAAATTTGGAAATGGGACAATAAGAGCAAGACATGTACTCAAGAGATTCTATTTTTCAGGTAAAACTTTAACCTAAAAATAGCATGGGAGGATGAGAATCTAGGCTTGGGAAATGGAACGAGTACTTTAAAGCATTATGCAAACACAGAGATGGGAACCATGAGGGAAAGGAGAGAAGGCTTCAAAATGTCCAAGTATGGATAACAGAAAATCTAGAAGCAGGGGCTGAAGAGATGGCTCATTTACTGAACACACTTGTTGCTCTTCCAGGGGACCTGAATTTGGTTCCCAACACCCACAAGGTAATTCACAGCTGTCTGTCTGGAACTTTAGTTCCAGGGGATCTGATGTCTTCTTCTGGCCTCCTTGGGTACATAATACAATACATACATGTGAGCAAATACTCATACAAATAAATAAATAAATAAATAAATAAATAAATAACTCTTTTTTAAAAAGAGAGTGTGAGGGAGAGCTAGAAGGAGAAAAAAAAAACACCAATATGGAAGGAAGGCAATATTTAAATCCCCCAATGGAAAAGACAATTTGAGTCTTAAGAGCAATAAATCTCATTGAGCTCCCACTGTTATTTGAAAGGAAATAACAACAGATTTTACAGAGAAAAACAATCCTTCTGGCACTGGCACACCGGTGATCTACTGACTTGAGAATGAAGGATTTACAATCGCTCAGCTACCAGGAATTTGGGGAGATGTTTATGTGAATGAAAGAGTCCAGCGAAGGCTAGTGCTCCTGTGCTCCTTTGGAAGAAAGGAATCTCAAAAATAAAACAAGTCACAACAGAGAACTCAAGATGGGAGAAAATGAGGAAGCCATAAGCCTTGCCAGGCACATACCTAAACAGCTGTCTGAGAGCATCAGTACGTTAGCCTCTCAAGGAGCCTTGAAATGCAAAGATGTGTCCAAGAAAAGACTTAGTAATGAATTCAAACTAAAAATGCCACTTAGAGCATAATCTGAGTGGTCAGAGGTGACAGAGATGGAAACCGAGTGATAGCAGACAAAGCGGAGAGAAACAGATCGTCATGAGCAAAGCTGGAGATGGGGAGACTTCGTTATGTAGGAAAAAGTATTTGGTCAATTGGAACTTTCCAGAAAGATGCCGACCACTGGAGCAGTGGAAATGTTTGTCTCCCTTCTAAATTAATGCATGGAGTCAAGATACAGGGCTTGGAATAAATTTTACTGATTAAGTTAGCAAAAAAAGAAAGAGGGAGGGAGGGAGAGAAGGAGGAAGGAAGGAAGGAAACCGGAAAAGAAAGCATGATGTTTTTCAAAAACATACAGACTTTTTTGTTTCTTACTTAGTTTTTCACTTGGATGGCCTGTCCATTTCTAGGGGTGTAGTATTTTAACACCATTAAATATTAGTGTATTATAGTCTGGTATGTTTGTTTCATGAAATTGGATATGTTGACAACGATAGGAAGTGACTTTCCTGCATCTTCTGACTAATTTTGATTTCAAGTCTACATCATCAGATCAAGTAGGGCAATTCCAGTTTGCTTTCAAGCCCCATTTGTTTGGGAACCTCTTTTCCCACCATTTCATGCTAAGATTGTTTTTGCCAATGAGAGGCATCACCTGAAAGCAATGAAGAGCTCTGTATAACTTCTTAATCCAGTCCTCTAGTCTGTTTATTTCTACAGGAAAATAGAGATCATTAACCTTCATTATTTATTTAAAGGTATGCATAAATCCCTATAGTCTGTTCTATATGTTCTTAATCTTCATTTGCTTATCCACAATTCTACTGAGACGTATTCTTTCGAGTATTCTTGTGGATGTGTTTGCCTTCTTCTTCCATGTGTAGAATTCCATAAAATAGTGTCTATAGTGGTAATTTAGTGGTTAGGGATTATTTTAGTTTGGGTTTACTAGCGAAGATTTTCATTTTTCCTTTGGTAATAGAGGAGCTTTCTTGAATACAGTAATTTCTTTCGGGGCTTGAAGTATATTAGTCCATGCTCTCTTGGCTTTCAGAATGTCTGCGGGGAAATCTGCTATTATTCTGATGACTATGCCTTTATTTATGACTTGGCCCTTCTCTTGCAGCTTTCCGTGTACTTTGTCCTGTTTCCCCAATGTTTTAACTATAATGTAATGAGGCCAATAAATTCATAGTTATTCATCATCTTTAGCCATTAGGGAAATGCAAATCAAAACTACATTGAGATTTGATCTTACTCGAGTTGAAAGGGCTATCGTCAAGAAAACAAACAGCAAGTTCTGGGAGGGAAGGAGGACAGACAAGGAACATTTGTTGACTGCCGATTGTGACGCCTATTCATCCAGCCAGCATGGAAATCAGACCATTGAGATTTCCCAAAATTTAAAAATAGAACTATATAACCTAGCCATATCTAGCCATGACTCTTCTATGTGTATACCTGAAGGAGTCAGGGTAAGCGTTACTGAGATGCAGGCATGCCTCTATTTGCTATGGCACTGTTGGCAGTAGCCAGATTGTAGAATGACGGGATGAAGAAATAGAGACGATAGAGAGTCAACCAGAGATGGAAACAGAGACAGAGTCAGAGATAGAGACAGAGATAGACAGAGAGACAGAGATAGAAACAGAGTCAGAGATAGAAACAGAGTCAGAGATAGAGTCACAGATAGAAACAGTATCAGAGATAGGGACAGAGATAGACAGAGTTAGAGACAAAGATAGAGACAGAGACAGAGTCAGAGTTAGAGACAGCATCAGAGATAGAGACAGAGATAGAGTCAGAGACAGAGAGAGTCAGGGATAGAGACAGACACAGAGAAAGACAGAGAGTCAGGGATAGAGACAGGGAAGATAAAGGTATAGAAAATTCAGAGGAAAAAACACTGAGGATGTTGAAGAGGAATGGAAGGGAAAAGAGGAAGATAAATGGAAATAGGGCTGATATGATCAGACTAAATTATATCCATACATGAAATGATATGATGAAACCCCAGATGTTGTATCATTTACATATGCTAATAAAATGCCTTAAAAGAGCTATAATCAAATACATTTGGGGAAATATGACCAAAAAGCAGACACCAAGAAATTTTTAGATTAAACAAATTGGCAAAACAATACAAAAAAGAGCAAATGCAAATAAAGAACAACAGCGTTATAACCAGGTAATTAATTTAGGTAAGAGCATAATTGTTATAAACATTTATACATCAAGAACATGCAGTATCTGAATAAAAACCCAAGGCTGGCAGAAATGCAAAGTAAATTTAAGTGCAACTGAACAGTGCTTTCTCCAATGTGGCTACCTCAGAATCACGGTTGAAATAGACAAAAAGGAGAACAACTGTAAAGCGACTGAACAATACAGGTCTGTAACACTGAAATATAAAAATCCATCATGTAGAGATCTACAGATTATGTATAAAATTAATCTATTTGATCAAAAATCAATCTAAGGCATATGGTACGATAATGTGATAAAGTTAAGAAGTGACAGTTGTAAAGACACAGGACAACATAAATGATCTGTATCGATAAGGAAATCATGTATGAACTACAGTGATTGACAGTTGAATAAAAACGAAAGCACTCCATCAGACTTGGAGTGACTGTGTTGAAGGTTGTGTTCATCAGACTTGGAGTGACCATGTTGAAGGTTGTGTCCATCAGACTTGGGGTGACCTGCTGAAGGTTGTGTTCATCAGACTTGGGGTGGCCTGCTGAAGGTTGTGTCCATCAGACTTGGAGTGATTGTGTTGAAGGTTGTGTCCAGGAGAAAACATATGGTCTTCAATATTATTTTTTTTCATTATAAGGGAAAGAGTTAAAAAGAGAAAGGTGGTGAGAAAGGAATTGAATAAAATTAAGAATTTTTAACTTACAAAATTATTAAGGAATTAGAAGAAATTAACAGGAAAAAATCTATCACAGTAACAAATGGAAGTTAGTGAAGCTAAAAGCTAAGACTGGGAGCTGGGGGATGCCTCAGTAGGTAAAGTTCTTGCTTTGTGAGCAGAAGACCCACGAGTAACTCCCAGATGCCTTAAACAGCTGGGTGTAGTGCTGCCAATCTGTGTCCCCAGTACTGAGTGACTGAGACCTGTGAATCTCTGGAGCTTACTCCTCAGCTAGCCTGGTCTCCTGGATGAGTTTTAGGACAATTAAGACCTTGTCACAAAGCACAAACAAACGAACAAACAAAGTGGAACACACCTGAAGAACTGAGGATGTGGTTGTCTTGTGATTTCCATATGCATGTATAGGTGTTTGTGTGTGTGTGTGTATACAGCTAAAGCTGAATATCAAACAGAATGTGTTCTCAAAAGCTGCATCTTTGAAAAGATCTGAAAAGTAAAATAATTAAGTTGTCTTAGTTAGAATTTCTATTGCTGTGATAAAATAACATGACCAAAAGTAACTTGGGAAAGAAAGGGTTGATTCACTTTACAGCTTGTGGTCCATCATCCAGGGATGTCAGTGCAGTAACTCAAGGCAGGGTCCTGGAGGCAGGTGGTACAGAGGCCATGGAGGAGTGTTGCTTCATGACTTGCTTCTCATGGCTTGCTCAGCCTGCTTTCTTATAGCACCCAGGACCAGCTTCCCAGGGATGGTTTTCCCACATTAGTTATCAATCAAGAAAACGCACCACAAGCTTGCTCCCAGGCCAATCTGGTGGGAACATTTTCTCAGTTGAGGTTTCCTCTTCCCAAAATGACTCCAACTTGTGTCTAGTTGCCACAAAACTAACATGTCCAAAATGCAAAACCCCACAAAGCCATTAGGGGAAGCAAAAGGATACAAGAATTAGAAGACAGGATTGTGGGCACAAAAGATGAAGATCATGCTGAAAAGGGGGGCAAAGAACTCCCTGGTGATGAGTAGGAAAGGCGTGAGTTCCTTATGTCAGTCTATCGTGCAATGCTTGACGGATTTAATAACTGTCATCTAATGTCACTACTACCATTATTATATTGTTATTGCTACTAGTAAACAACTGTCAAATACTTCTGACAGCTCAGCCGAAGATAAGTCTTAAACTTCCTCTCTAAAAAAAAATCAAATGACAAGAAATTATCAAAATGTTAGCATTATCTCTATTCTCATCAAAAACATTGCTTGAATGTACTATATGTTCAAAGCTCATTCAGATTCAGTGAGACACTGGATATGACCTCTGCCTTCCCCAAATGGAAAATCTTTAGGCTCTGATAGACACAAAATTAACCAGTATGAGCTCTAGATATTAGGTGCCAGGAGAAAGAGGAGATACTCCACAAGGAGGCCATGGCAAGAAAGAAATCTTTGGTAGGTTAAAGACTTGAAAAAGGGAGAAGGGAAGGTTGAACAGCTGGACTTCTAAAAGAAAGGGGGCACTAACTAGTAAATGAGCCTGTTTGGCTGAACAAAGGAAACTAGGAGGGAAAGAAGATAAGAGAGCTTGGGCCAGATGATGGCCAGCCCCGAGTCTTAGCCTGCAGAACGCAATTCTCATCCTGTTGGCTTCGAAGAGTCAGTGGAGAGATTTGAGTTTGTGGGTGATGTCATAGACAGTGTTCTTCAGAAGGATTAAGACAACAACAGTGTGCTTGGTGGACTTGGGGGTGAGGAGGTGGAGACCTGGCCTGGAGAAGTCACACAAGTTCAAGGCAGAGAGAGGCCACTGTCACTGTTTTATGCTTCGCTCCCTGCATCCCCAACACCGCAATCTAGAGACATCATTTTCTCCGCACTGCAAATGAACAAACCACAAAGTGACTTCAGAGACAAATAGAATGTGAAAGAAAGCGGTCTAAAGCTTAACTGGTGTGGCCCCTAATCTGCCACACACTTCAGCTCTGCCCTGCCCTGAGTTGACATCGCAGTGACTCTTGGTGTTTGGCGACATCTCTCAGTTCCTTCGGAGAAGCAGCCCCAGAAAAGAGTCCCTCTTCACGCTTGGACTGATACCCACGGAATGGGGCTGCGAATCTCCCAAGGTGAGCCTGGCTTTGCTTCTCGTCAAAGCATGGCTTTGTCTCACCCTTCCACTCCCCTCTTCTTTGCTTGTGCCGGCTCCAGGAACACAGAGAGTTAACCTTTGCAACTGGATTTGCTCCTCGCAACACAGCGTCACCCACGAACCGGGTGTATAAGGCGTCTGTGAAACGAATGAAAAGAAGTCCAGGAATTCAGTTAATTAACCACATCAGTTTCTTAACGTGATCAATTTTAATTAAACTGAATTTTAATAGAGATCTGTGTAGTCTGTGGAGACCAATTGCTAATTCTACAAAGCATGTGCTGCTTTTCAGTTCAGGTTTGCTCCCATCTAATTAATATGGATAGAGCATTAAGCCTTTTTGGACTCTGGTGGTTTTCATTTCATGACTATTAATGATTTTAATGAACTGGACTAATTCAGTAGTTTTCATCCTAGTGTTTCGGGGCTTTGTTCATCACAAATTTCAGGTTTATAATTGGTTTCCAGGTCTTAACAGTGGTCATTGATCAGCTTCAGCAGTTCCTTTAACAACTCAGTAGGCGCTGGGGACTGTTAACCCTTTGCCACCCGGAGCTGAGATGCACAGTGCCTTGAGTGTTCAGAGCAAACCGACCTGGGGTGGCCATGGGCAGTTGGAGGATGTTCGCACAGGTCAGGGCAGCAATGTGGCAGCCGTAAGTTTAAAGCAGTCATAAGAATCAAGTAGACGGTGACTGCTTTATTTTCGAATATTCCGTGGGAGAAGCGCACAAACAAGGCTTTCTGTCTACTCATTGGCCTCTGCCAATCCCTGGCAGGCATCTTTATCAACAACCAAACAGCCAGGACTAAAGAATAAGAAAATTAAGAGCTGATGAGAAACAGAAACCGGGAGACATGGCTGCAGGGGACGCAAACTGGTAGAAGCTAACAGAGATACAGAAATAGTCACGGGTGGCTAAGTGTTTGTGCCTTTTCCCCCCACAGGGCAGGGATCTGGGCTCACCAGTGGAACATGGCTGGTGGTTTTCTGCCTCCCAGAAAACAAGTAATATTGCTGCCTTTCATTTAAAGCAAAAGGCATAACTTTAAGTGTTGTGTGCTCCTTAGAATGGTTAACAGACCTTTTGTGCATGATCTTCCTCCGCTTCGGAAATTGGCAGGCAAAGGATATGCGGAGGTGTCTAGCCCATGTCACCAAAATGGTGGAAAGCAGAGAGTGGCAGATTCTCTGATTCCGGCATCTATGCCTTCCAATGTTCTCAGTCCTTCTAATGCTGCGACCCTTTAATATGGTCCCTCCTGTTGTGGCGACCTCCAGCCATAAAATTATTTTTGTTGCTACTTCATAACTGTAAATTTGCTACTGTTATACATGGTAATATATACCTCTTTGGAGACAGATGCTTGTTAAGGGGGTCGCAGCCCACAGGTTGAGTACTGCGCGAACACTCTAAGAAAGAGCTGTACAACTTCTCAAGTGCCAGCTTCCAGAAGTGATGAGTGATACTGCAGAAAGCTCTTCGAAGGCTCCTTTCCATAGGTCTACACCAGCTGTTTCCCCTCTCCGTCCCTGGTCCACTGAGGGAAACTCAGATGCACTTCAGTGCTCCCGGGACTTGTTTCTTATGGAACTTGTTTCCATGGGGAACCTAAAACCCAGCTGGAATCTTCACAGGTACTTCAGTTAAGAGCAAATTAGAAAACTGCCTTTCTCACCCGGCGATCCTGTCTAGAGAGGGCCTTCTGAAGAGTGACTTTTTAATATTATCTCAGCGTCCTAAGTAGAGACTCCAAAGAATCAATTAAATGGAGGCCACCCACGTGACGTTGAAAATAACCCAAGAGAAAAAGGCATAAAGATGAAAAATTGAATTTCTTTTCTATTTCCCCCATCCCCTTTGCTTTAGCTGTTTTCTTTGACAGGTTACGTCTCTGCCAGCTGAATTCTCTCCTGCAGGACTCTATTTAAGCAAGCTGCCATTGTGATCGAGCTTACTTTGCACCTCTAATTCCTGCTTATCTGTCAATCTTTTCCTGCCTTGCTTCTATCCCATGGAGCTGCTGAAATGCTCTGTCATCTATAAAATGGTGATAATGTCTTCCTCATAGGGTCCTTGTGTAGATTAGCACACTTAGCAAGGTGCCTCGGTAAATTATGGTTATTATTGTCACTCAAATCACCAATGCTCCTGAGATGGACAAGTGACTTCAGTCTCTCTGTTGAGTTATTGGCAGTGCTTCATACTATAGGCCACGCCTCCTCAGACTCTCCTAAGAAACCACTGAGGGCTCCTTCTGATCTTTGCACAATGATATATGGAAGGTGTTTGGTTCATCATGCAGAGTTCTAGGCATGAGGGATACCGTGCAGTTCAGAAAGGCTGAACATGTTGGTATGCTTTGAGTTTTTTTTTTTTTTTTTTTTTTTTGGTTTTTCGAGACAGGGTTTCTCTGTGGTTTTGGAGCCTGTCCTGGAACTAGCTCTTATAGACCAGGCTGATCTCGAACTCACAGAGATCTGCCTGCCTCTGCCTCCCGAGTGCTGGGATTAAAGGCGTGCGCCACCACCGCCCGGCCAGTATGCTTTGAGTTTTAATTTATTTATTTTTTTCAGATGAGAAAAGGAGAATAGGAAAGGTTAATCTATTTAAACAAGTAGCCATCATAACAGAGTTAGCATCTTTAATTCTTGCTTGTTTCTCTGTCCTTTCTAGTCTTCTGCCAGGTACTTAAATTGTTCCAAACAGCAGTCACAGGGTTTTACACATGTCAATCCACACAGGGTGGGCATAAATATTTCCATTTTACTGATGGACATCAAGGTTCTGCATGTTAAGTTTCTCTGCCAAGGTCGCGAAGTTTTTAAGTGTTAGAACTTGTATTTAAACAAAGCAATCTGCCCCAGAGCTCAGCCTGTCAAACCCAAATTTGCTTACAAAGAACAGAGCAAAATTTACAGAGAAGGAAAGAAAAAAAATTCCGTTTAAGATGAGGTATCCACGGAAGTCCCCTCAGAGGAGTTGGTAAGCTAGCAGAGAGACTTGCACTGACAACACGTGAGAAAGCACGAGCTGCGAACTGAGCTGCCCCACCCCCACCAGAGACATGGCAGACTGGACCTTGCCCTCTTGTGTGACTAGAGCAAGAACTTTCAAGTGGAAGATTGTTGGGGATACGATTAGGACTGAGAAAGGACCTAAGGGCAGTGTCTGCTTCCACAGAAGTTAAAGAGTGGCCGTCCTCTCTCCACCACAGGCTTGAAGTGGAGGGTGTGTCGGGGCACAGTGGAAGGTGACCATCTGCCACTTGGAAGGACGTCCTCACCAGGAAATGAGCTGACCAGCACTTGATCTTGACTTCTCAGCTCCCACTGCCACGAGGGAAGAAATCTCTGCAGCGTAACTGCTCAGTCTGAGGTGTTCATCTGGGCAGCTTGAATAAACTCAAACATCAAATGAAGTCTTGGAGCCTAGGAGGATATTGCTTCTCGGGGGCTTCATAAAGGAAGACAGAAATATCACCTAAGTGTGGGGAAAGATGAACCTCTGCAAGAGATGCTGCGGGGGTGGGGGTTGAAGGAATGAGACAAAGAGTGTCTGACATAGGGCTGGCAGGTAGAGTGGAAGCTTTGCTAATAAAATGAGAGGTATCTTTGTACACTGTAAATATGGATTGCTCTCATTGGATAAGAAAAAGTTGAGTGACTGATAGCTAGGCAACACAGATTGGGGGGGCAGACTAAGAGAATTCTGGGAAGAAGAAGGGTGGAGTCTCGGGAGTCAGGAGGCGATGCCATGAGACATAGAGTGAGCAGGATTGGAAGTGCATACATGAGGTAAATGAACCTTGGGACAGCACACAGATGAAATAGAAATGGGTTAGTTTAGATTATAAGCACTAGCTAAAAATGAGCCTAAGTTATCAGTTTAGCATTTATAATTAATATTATGTCTCTGCAGGGTTATTTGGGGAGTGACTGATTGGACAGAACTGTCCACCTACAAGTATCTCTACATAGGCAACCAAAGGAGTGAGAAAGAGAACCTAGACTCCAGAGCAATGTTTTTAAGGTAGCAGATATTCTAGAATGTTTGTTGCAATGGTGTAGTGAACAGAACATACAAAAGAGATTGTATAGAGAAGAGATAATTCCAGAAACAAAGTCATTGAATAGAGGAGAGGAGCTATCCTTGGATAGAAGAGATTATCCTTGTACAATTATGGGATGCAGAGCTATAGATAAATGTGTGAGTGGCAGGTTATGCAGGTGCAGGCACAGAAGGGAAGTGGGGCCTTTGGGTATACCTGCAGGTAGGATGGACACTTTGACAATGGAATAGGAGATATTCATTTCTCTCTGTTATGCTAATAATATTCTATTAATAGGACCTAGATTTTGGCCATTCCTAGCCAGACACTGTTGTTTTTATCTTTCTCCTGGTCCAGACAAGGAATTTGAGTTGCAGAGAAAATTAGCAACTCAGTCAATGGCTCACTGAGATGGTGATTGGAAAGACTGGGATTTGAACTGAAATTGTCTCTGTTGGTTGTTCCTGATTTTCTGAAAATGAAAAAGGAGGGAGGAATGGAAATCATGATCTTAGCAAAAATAAAAGCTAATTGAGTAATGAAATGTAGGATTTCCAAGGGGTCCTGTAGACTTTCTTATTATTTGGGACATAAATTTGCAGAGAAACTATTTTACAGTTTTGTTTTATTGATTTTGTTTTGCCTACAGCTCTACTTGAGTGCTCAGATTTCAGACTGGGTCTGAGTTTCAAGAAGAAGAGAAAAAGAGAAGACAGAAAGGGTATGAGGATGGCTGGCTGACTGGCTAGATGGTAGATGGAAGGATGGGTGAATGGATAGATAGATGGTTGGATGGATGGATGGATGGATGGATGGATGGATGGATGGATGGACACATAAGTATATACATATATAACCACACAGGCAGATAGGGTAGACAGAGTTTTCATAGTCATCAATTGTTGACCCAGACTAGATAAAAAGGAAAGAGAGGCCAGAGATTGATGAGGAGTAATGAAGCATCTAGAAACAAGTGGGTTTGGTAAGGTAGACTGGATAACTAAAGTCAGTACTCAGATAAAGATTCTAATGAGAGGCACTTGACATTACAACTTTTGGAAAGGGTGAGATTCATAGTTTCAAGTCCTAGAGTCATCCTCTAGAATGGAGTGAATGAGGCTGTCGATTAAGAGTTTACTGCCAGCGAGATGGCTCAGTACTTAAAGGTACCTGCAGCCAAGCCTGGTGACCGAAGTTCAATCCCTGGCACCCATGTGGTGAAGGGAAAAGCCCAACTCTCACAGGTTGTCCTTTGATTGCCACCCTGTGCCATGCGCAGTCCCATCCAAACACAATAGATAAATTAAAATATTAAGAAAATTTACAAAAATTTGTAGAAGGCAATAAGGCAGGTCGTGAATATTGAAGTTCCCAGGAATAATGGTGGGAGTAACAGGAGAGAGAGAGACTGTAAATGGGGTGCTAAAATCTTCCGAGATTGGGAGGTGAGCAGGGGACAGGCGGCTGTGGCAGGAGAGGGAACAGATGGTGTAGACTCATGCCATCTGCTTTCAAATTGCCAGGAGTTCTGAGGATGAAGGAAGGGACAAGTGTCTAGAAATAGCAGCAGAGCAAGTCCAACGCCCATAGTTTCCCGCTTCCACTCTCCAGCTGAGACCCTGTTTACTGTTGTACCTCACTCCCCATTCCCAAACAGCACACATATGCTGTCTCTTCTGATGCCTAAGTTGAGGTAGGGTACATTGACATCGGCTTTGGAAAATGAGCATCATGTCTCTTACCCATATGCATATGGGCACATGCACACACATATGTGAGCTCATACCTTTACAGAAGTGTACGCACGTGTGCGCGCACACACACACACACACAGTTTTCTGAACATTTTTATAAGTTCTGTATGTTCCTTTCTAAATTCTTGCAAAAAAATTAAAATTGGTCTGTAATGTTTAAAATTCACTCTTCATGGGACTTAGATTCTTTTAATCTTGAAACATTTTCTGTGTTCTTGGGAATAGGGAACATTTTTTATTTTTGTTCTTTAAGAGTGGATGTTTTTTCCATTTTCTTCTTATTCAGTTATTGTTTAAACGTGTGGGAATCTAATTTTCTTATTTACTTTTCTTCTTAGATTGTATTTTTTTTACTCCTTTTACTATAAGAGTTTCAGATTCTGGGATAACTTTCAAATTACTATTAGGTTTGGAGCTTCCTTGACACATGGAAAAATAAATTTATATTTTTTTAAAGAAAACAGTACTGGGGATCAAGATCAGGATTTTGCACATGCTAGAGAGGTGCTCAACCACTGCACTACACCTCCAGCCCCATAAATTCAGAAATTTAAAGTGCAGACAGTGAATCCTGTTCTCATACATCACTGTGCCGCACCTCACCCATTCACGGAGGAGGCAGTCATCTCGTTTTCTTGAGTTTTCAGAATAAGGGGTCAGAGTTTTCCCCCTTTAAAACTTGGTCTCTTCCAGGCCCTTGGACTTCTCTGTGGATGTACCTACATTCTCTCATGGGCTTTAAAATATCCATACCAGACCTCAGGTCCATGTCTAGTCCTATGTTCTGGTGCTGGACCCATCTTACAGACCAAACTCTGGTTTCCTACTTCGCTCCTGGTACCCAAGCATTTATTTTGAGTTCAACTTGATAACAAAAAAAAAAAAATGTTGTTGGGTCAGCAAGACGGCTCAGTAGGAGAAGGGTGCTTATGGACAAATCTGATGACCTGAATTGGAGCTGCGGGATCTACATAGTCGTGGTGAAGTGACTCTGGCCACCACACGTGTGTTTGTGGTGGTAGGGATTGTGCATGTGCACACACACACACTCTACAAGTTTGTGGAAAGACAAGATCCTGGGCAAAGGCAACACACTACATTTGCTCTAGCTTAGGGCAAACAACTGTTCTCCACGGTGTGTCCCTCATAGACAGGATATCACCCTTCTACCTGTTCTCTGTGTTAAATTTTGACACTTCCTTCTTCCTGGGTCAATGTTATTGGCCAAACTACCTGATCTTTTCATTGCAGTCCTTAAAAGCCTTTAGTTGACTGTATTTTTTCAAATCAAGGTCATTATCACACCCAAAGCCCTTTAAAACATGATCTCAATTATCACGGAGTGCTCTGAGCCCGCCCCGCTCCACACAACACTCCATGGAAGTTTTAACCTCTGGTACCTCAGAATTTGGGCTTAAATACAAGGCCTTTCCCTGGGCGGTGATGACTCACTCCATTAATCCCAGCACTTGGGAGGCAGAGGCAGAAGGGTCTCTATGAGTTCGACGTCAGCTTGGTCTACAGAGCGAGTTCCAGGACAGCGAAGCCAGGGAAGCCCTGTCTTGAAATCCCTCCACCACCAAAAAAGGACAGGACACTTTTAAAAGTGATTTCAGTTAAATAAGATCATAGGGATGACACCATGCCTGAGTGCTTTATAAGAAAAAGAAGAGACATTGGTGATGGGTACACATAGTCAAGTGGCCATCTGGGGACATGGAGAGAAGACAGTCAAGGATGGAGACCTGGGAGAAGCAAATTTAGTAGCATCTTTGTCGTGGAGTTTGAGCCTCTAGATGGAGGGGAATGCATGTCTGCTGTTTAAGATAGTCGTTCATGAGAGTGTGGTTCAGCAGCCCCGGCACACTGGCACACCTCCTGCCTCTCCAGTCATAAATCCACTATTTTCCTTTCCTGTGCCCTGGCCAAGGCATGCTGTTTACGTCCCTCAACTGTACAAATTACCCTTCCCAAGTGGGGACCCCAAGGACTTCTGTAGTGCTCACCAGATATGGAAGGCTGAATAAGGGTTCCAATAGCAATAGTAGGAACCTGCGAAGCCATAAATAAGCGAAGGATATGGGAGTGGGAAGATCTCCTGGATGATCCAAGTGGTCCCTAAATGCAATTATGAGAAGATGGTAGATGGGGCATTTGACGAAAAGGGAGGAATTGAGTGGATATGGTCATGGGAGAGTATGGCAATTAGAGTGGGTGGAGGATGCAGCCAAAGCACACGGAGAGCCTTCAAGAGTTTGCGAGGGCAAGGGCCCCCTTTCTCTCCTGGAGACTCTAAGAAGAACCAGCTTGCTGACACCTCAGCTCAGCAGTTTTGAATTTTTGGCATGAAGACCTCTTAGGGAATAGATTTTTGTTGTTTAAATGAATCAAGAACACAGAGCAGTGTAACATAGCTACAGAAAGCTATTTTTATGGTTGCTTCTTAAGAGTCAAATTGCCTTCTGTTTCCTAATACAGTTTTGCAGCTTTTCATTCAGCTTTCTGGGGAAAAAAGTCTGCTCTATTGTAATTCTTCTACTTTGCTGGATTTCTTTGAAGTTTACAATTATTGTTGTCTTTTTAACTTAGTGTGAGTGTGTACGTGTGTGTATGTATGCGCGCACGCACGCCAGAGCTTTAATGTGTCAGACAATGACTTTGTGGAATTAGTTCTTTCCTTTCCTTCCACCTTTGCATGGATTTAGAGGATCAAATTCAGATCATCAGGCTTGCACAGCAAATACTTCACCCACTGAGCCATCTCACAAACGCTGAAGCCTTATTCTTTTCCAACTGTTAGAATTGCACAGAAAGTTGCAAAGCATACCTTAGTGTTAGCTATGTTTCTCCTAACCTTTGACGATGCTAACATCTTGCATGGCTGTGATACAATATCAAAAGCAGAAAGCTTACTGTGCTATGTTCCTTCTAATTAGGCTGTGGTCTATATCTGCTTCTCACCAGCCACGCTGAGTTTCAATTATATTTTCCGCTAGATTGTGAGTCCTCCAAAGCTTGTGATTACATACATATTTACTTTATCTTCAGAACATGTAACAAACACTAGGGTATCCATAAATGTTTTTAGGATAAATGAGAGAATTAGTATGAAACAAAGATAAATTTAAGTTTATTTACTCATATTATTTACAATCACAATTATACCTTGGGTAGAAGGCAGGATATACCTGGAACAAAAGTATTCAATGTCATTGCAGTTTTCGCAGAATTCCAGTCTTATACTCGGACTTTTTAGTACACATTTCCCCATTTGGAAAACTTTACACATGAGTTTGTGTTACATAGTCTTTATATCATGTCAATCATGAATTTATTTTGAGCAACAATCTAATGGTTAAACTAATAAGATTATTTATTAGGGGGTTGGAGAGATGACTCCACAGTTGGGACACTAACTGCTTCTCCAGAGGACTGGGATTTGATTCCTAGCGGCCACAAAGCAGTTCACACCTGTCTGTAACTCCAGCTTGTGTGGAGCCGACATCCTCTTCTGGTCTCTATGGGCACTGCATGCATGTGGTGAATATACATATATTATGAATATATATATGTATACATACATACATGTACACACAGACACACACATACACATGCAGGTAAAACACCCAGACACATAAATAACCTTAAAAAAAGAATATTTATTCTTTTCAGTTAGTATTTTGTTAAGATTTTCTGAAATAGCTAAAACAGAAAGAGAGGGAGAGAGAGAGAAAGGCAGGCAGACAGGAAGGAAGGCAGACAGATAGCCAAACAGGAAGAAAAAAAAGAGAGAGAGAGGAAGAAAGAGAGAAAGCAAGAAAGCAAGAAGGAAAGAAAGAAAGAAAGAAAGAAAGAAAGAAAGAAAGAAAGGAAGAAAGAAAGGAAGGAAGAGAGAGAGAGAGAGAGAGAAAGAAAGAAAGAAAGAAAGAAAGAAAGAAAGAAAGAAAGAAAGAAAGAAAGAAAGAAAGAAAGGGAAATAGGGAAATCAAATTCACTGGAACAATACATGGTCTTCCATGGACACCATTGGGAAATGAAATATTCCTTTTCTATTTGGCAATTTAAAGTCAATTATCTGTCTTATTTCCCTGCTAGGCTGCATTTGTGGATTTAAACTACGTACAAATCATTCTGCGGTGCAGGAGATCTCAGCTACAGGTCAGCACAGGTGAGGCTCTCTGAGCCTTGGAGGAAGAGCAGGGACAGAGCTCACTGTCACCTGTGCCCTGCAGCCATGACTGACCTTGATCTATAGGTCCTGTGAGAGGACTTCTGTAAGAAAGGGGAGAAAAATGACGTTGGCCACGTCCCCCGAGGTAACGTTCCCTTCTTTGGTCATCAGTGCTTTTATTCCTACCCCGATCCTCAGTTTCTGGGTGACAATGACTCTAGGTTATAAATAACACTGATGCTCACAGATTTGGCCATGTCCCCAATCCACGAGCTACTTCAAGGCATAGCAGAATCTATCTTAGCTCAACACTGAATCTTCTGCTCTTCCTGGAGTTTGTGTTAAGCAGTGATTTCCTTTTTGGCTGCACATTAGAATCACCTGGCTAACTCCTGAACTCCCCAAATCCAGCTTTTAAAGAGCATTGAGTCTCTACCTACACATCTAAAGATTCTCAACATACTTCCTGTGTGCAGGAAAGTTTGAGAATGAGGGAGCGACTTGAAAATAAACAGACAGAAACAAAAGTGGAAAAAAAAATCTCTCTGAAGAGTCACAGAAAGGACCTATGCCATAAAAATCCCGCAAGAATCCTTCAAATGATGCCTGATAGTCCCACCACCTGCATTTTGTCTTTAAGTCTAGGTACCAGTTTTGCAGAAGTCTACTGCTAAAGTGTGAATAATCACTTACTGGTAAATATAGTATGTCACTATATGATTGTCCAAATCCAGATTAAATCCTGTCCTGATTAACAGTTGCACAACTTTTGTTTATTAAATTTGCAGTGGAAACCTGGAATAGATAACTCCTTCGATGGCACCTTAGATCAGACTACTCCACCCTGTCACCTGGCAGCCTTACGAGGCAGAAACACAGGATTAAGATGAAAAAATAGTGAAAAGTCTCCAATACAGATTCAAAGTTTAAGAGCACAAAAGCCTGACTTCAAAATAACGTGGAAAAAAAGATTATAGCTATTTTAATGCTTTAAATATATACTTTGTGTTCCTCAGGGTTGTGAGATGCTGCCCAGGTCAACAAGGAAGTCAATGCTTTGCAGACTCCAGAGCAGATGCATCCAGTCCTGTCTCCTGGCTGATGAAGATGCTGATGGAATCTTAGTTCTCATAAATACAAACCTCTTGTTCTGGTCAGAGGATGTGGCTGTCTCTTCATCCGCAGACTATTTAAATAATACTGAAAGAATTATGGTTCACGGGAGACTAAAAGCCTGGACAGTGTCCAGATGCGGGATTATAGTCCGAATGTGGGAAGAATTTTGAAACCTCAACTAAAGAAAGCAAACTACCTATTACTTTGTAAGATTTTCCAGAAGTCCCTCTTCCCCATCCTACCCCTATATCCTTCTAGAATTCTTCCTTCTTCATTGGGATATAGCTCTTTGTTTATATGTTTTTATCTCCTAGACACAGGCTAGTTGGTTGTATGTTTATCCCTGACAAACTATGACGCTCTTGATGGTAATAACTATGCCTTATTCTTTATTTCCTGCTACTTGGTTCATGGTAAACATCATTCTTCTGGCATCTTTCGCTAACTGGTGTGTGTGTGTGTGTGTGTGTGTGTGTATGTGTGTGTGTATGTATCTTAAAATTTCGTTTAACTTTTCAGTTGACTGCTCCACAGCACTGACCGGAAGATGTCTTGAAGCACTGAGAGCCAACATCAGCATATTATTTTATAGGAGGTAAAAAAAAAATCACTTGTAAGAATGGAAAACCTAATATTTCTGAACAACAAATCCAATCAGATTTATCAGTAGCTGACCTACGCTAAAACAAACAGCCAAGGACAGATGAGGATACAGAAGAAGGGGAAGAGGGAAGTAGAGTTATGTTCGTCGAGAAAGGCAAGTGAATCCTGAACCAGGAAACAATAATCATTGGTGCCACGAGCCTGTCATCTCCAAGTTCATGAAGCTGAGGCAGGAGTATTGCGGTTCGTGGCCAGCCCAGGGTGTAGGATGAGACTCTGTCTTAAAGCATAACACAACAAAGAAGCAAACTGCAAAATCCCCAAACACGAAATAATAGTCATGCTTTGGGAAAAGGTGAGCAAAATATGTAAAAATAAAATGGATATTATTATTAATCAGAAGAGAAAAGGCTTTGCATAGCATGGGGGTGTATCCAGAATAAAGGGGGTTTCAGACTCTCACAGCTTCTCAGGTGAGACATTCTGTGCCAGGTAAGTTAACAGGGCTAGCCTACGTGCCAAGAGACGGGGGGCTAGCACAGTAGACTATAAGTCCTTCATGTATTCCTTAGGTAGGGGCTGAGCTTGTTTTTGTCCAAGGCCTAAGAATTCTAACCAGTTAGAGCAAGAGCCTGGAGGTTCTTTGTTCCTAGGGGTTGGCTGCAAAGGGGTGTGACTGATTCCTGGGCTGTAACATCTGGTCTCTTAAAGCTGTAGCATCTTAAAGGGGCAGGCTCATGAGCTAACAAATAGTTCAGAACTGGAATTATAAAAATAGGAGCACCAAAGGCGAATAGATGGAGTTAAAGTACTCCAATGTCCTGGCGCTTCCTGTGACATGCTAAAAGTCTACATTTATTTAAACTTGTAATAAATCAAGATTGTATGTTATTAAAAGAACCAAAAAAAGAGCATATAATGAGCAAAGACACAGACTCAAAAATATTGGATTTATACAAAAGAGGTCAAGAAAGAAATTATTCAGTTGAGACTAACAGAAAACCAGTGGATATTCACCCAAGAATTATGCACTCTTCAAATATGCCAATTTAAAAATTAAAATGATCAAACTCAATAAAGTCAACTACAGTAGATACTGCTAGCCCTTAAATCAAAGAAAACAGGAAAAATACAAACAACATGCCAATCTGGTCACAAAATAGCCTGAAAGGACTTAGAAGTCACAGTCCAGGATGTCCCCAAATCACAGACCTGGATGCCAATGCTCAGCGTGGAGACAGTTCTATGGGATAAGTACTTTTCTGGGGTTTCTCTCTTTACAGCTAACACAGTAAGTGGAAACTCACTGTCCCTCATTTCTCACTGACTCCCAATTCAGAGTAGTCTCTTGCACAGAGCAGGCCGTCCTGTGGAACTGTGCCCCGGCGTAACAGACCTTCTGAAGCTCTTTCTCTCTGCAAACTGAGAGACATCAGAGTCTGTGATCTGACATCTGCCTGCCTCCCAGCCCCAGAGATGGAGGTACAGACCCTCAGAGGTCTTCCTCTATTTCCTTTCCTGGGCTCTTTCACCCTCTCCCTAATCAAAGATTTACGACTGGGGGGAACGGATAAAAGAAAATATATGCAAATTCTAAGTCCAGAGAGTCTTCAGGACTATATTTCCACCCTTCTAACAAAGTGCATGATTCCAAGGGCAGGCAGAGAAGATGCATTTATATAAAACTGTCTTGTAATAATGTCAGCTACAGATCACACGAAAGTGAGAAACATTTAAACTAATCGCGGAAAGGTCGGCTTTGGAGCGCTACCCATGTGGAACAACCAGAGCAAAGCTACCCCAACTTCAAAGCATCATGGCCCCCACAGAGTTCTCCGACATGGTTCCTGTGGTCGCACTGCCTAGTCAACATTCTCTGACAGACCTGAGCCGGAGGTGGATTTGATCTCCAGGTAAAGCAGAAGTAAGGCAGGAGGTATACATGTCCCGAGGCATTAGAATTGGATTGCAGGACCAGTCACGTCACAGTAAGGATAACCCAAGACATCGTCAAAGCCTCTGGGCTATGCTTTCCTCTCTCAAATGTACAGGCTTAGACATCTGCAATCACAGCCCATTTTAGAGTCTTCCCCAGCCACTGCCCTTCCCCAAACAGTACCTACTGAACACTAACCTCCCTTGTGGCTGACAGGAGACTTCCTCATTTCACTCTCAGCAGAGCTCTGTGAGTCGGCTTTATTGTTCTTACCGCTCTGTGATGACGACACTGATTCTTAAGCGGGGTTAAAGTGGACCGGGACCAGTTATCAAATTCCTGCCAGACACGGGGTTGGACTCTGGTTGCTAGACGACAGCACCGCTCTTTCAGGCTTGAATTTTACTGACTCTCTGGGCTCCTTGGTACCCACTGGCCTATCCTTCCCAGGGCAGTCTGGTGTTGGAGTCTTTTTACAGTCTCTGTAATCTCCAGAACCAGGACAGACTTCCGTCTTCATCAGCAGTTATAACTTCATGTCTGATGTGCTTCGCTCTGTCTGCTTCCCTGTATCTAAGTTTACGCCCACCCTCTGCCCCGTGTTACAAACTGCAAGGTGGCACACACTGCCATGCTGGACAGCCTGCCCTGGCTATTAGAACGTGGGGCTTTTGCCACCCTCACAGACACTCCTTACTCCTGAGTGTGTCCCCACTGCCGCAGTATGCAGACACCTGGAGATGGTCTACCCAGAGCACAGAATCATTTTGTCGTGAACTCCTCATAGGCACTTCCAAGAGTGCCCACCCTAGGGCAGCTCATCAGGCCCATATGTGAGACTACCGCAGGCTGGAAGATAGGAACCTCTGGCCTTGCCTTTGGATTTCTGCTGGTGATTTTTTTTATTTAAATTTTAAGTCATTTAAATAAATTGCAGATTTTATTTCAGATGATTTTCTTGATGAGATACCCCCTTTTGTTATTTTTATGTTAGAATAGAATATTATTGGGCTAGAATTCGATAAAATTTCTCATACTTAGCAAGAAATGTCACTCGAAATGGAAGAGCCCACAAAACGTAGCGGAGAGGGAGCCTACATTTCCCTCCGTGAGCTGCTTGCCATTCCCTCTTCTTTATGCTTGATAACTTTGTGCTAATGCTCACAGGACTGTCCTGTGGACTGAGGTCCAGGGGACAAAAAGAATGTGACATCCTATTTGCAGCTGATAACAGGAGCCACCCCATAAAAGAGGACCATGTGACATGTTGGCTTGGATGCTCACCCGGGTTGTAAAACTTAAGAGTTGTAAAACTCTTAAGTGGCCAGCGGGAGCAGCCCAGTGTGATGGGGTGAAAGGTGAAGGTACTAAGAAACATCATCCATGGCCCTGATCATTTATCTACTGCTTATTGATCTAAAGAGATATATTACTGCTAATATCCCAGGAATAATTCCAGGGTCCCTTGAAACTCTGCTATAGATTTTAGTACCATGCTAAGACTTATTTTCTGGCCCATATCCATAAAAACTCACCTCCCTTGAGATTCTTGGTTGCAAACCACAGAAATCAATGCTGGTTACAAAAAAAAAAAAAAAAAAAAAAAAAGAATTTATGAGCAGAAAGGGTAAGTTCGCAGAAGCAAGAAGAATCTAGAAGACCGAGCATAGAAAACGGGACCCAAAAGGGGGCTCTAGATTATCAACAGGAAATTCTGATGCAGGAAATATCTGATTTTTAAGCCACTCCCACACTGGTGATGACAATCCTTTTGATGTTGCCTTTGCCGGAGTCATTGAAGAGTTCTGAGACTCAGCATCCCAGAGTTCCCTGCTGAGTTCCGCCTCCTGCTCCACCAAGGACATACTGTGGTCTCTTCGACTTCCACAGTGGGAGACAATGAGAACTCCCCCCTCCCTCCCGCATCAAGCTACATGCAAAGTGGACTCCACCCAAAAGGAAACTGCAGAGGAGGACCAAAATACAGCATACTGTAGAATGGCCGCATCTGGGAGTGCTACCACGTGTGGTTCCGTCAAAGTCAGACAGACATGGCCCTGTCCCTTCCTGGCTGTGGGACCTAGGGATGCTTCTTTGTACTTTCTCCCTCAGATCAAGGTATTACACGGCAGATGTCTGTGCAAATCTGGCCTCTAATTAGGTTTTATGCATTTACTTTTCTTGAAAAGAAAACACTCTTCATTTTGTCTCTCAAATAATTGTAGTTCGGCCGGGCGGTGGTGGCACACGCCTTTAATCCCAACACTTGGGAGGCAGAGGCAGGCGGATCTCTGTGAGTTCGAGACCAGCCTGGTCTACAAGAGTTAGTTCCAGGACAGGTTCCAAAACCACAGAGAAACTCTGTCTCGAAAACACCAAAAAAAAAAAAAAAAAAATTCAAATAATTGTAGTTCGGCAACTTTTCTGAAATCCTTTGACAAAGAGTCTTTGAAATGAGGGAAGGGCATGAAAAGCAGAAATTAGTAGCTGCAACTTGAACCACGTTCCACAAACAGGGAGCCAGGGGTCTGAGAGACACTTCTGTTCAGCAGGTGTGCTGAAGAAGGGGGATACGTATCCTTGGACTGTCTAACTGAATGTCCTTCCTCTCATAGAAAAACCTACCCCACATCTTTCACTCCTGCTTAGGATGCTGGGATATCTCTGATTTTTTTTTTACTCTGAAACAAGTATTTGCTTAGAATGAATACTGTGTGAGAAAGGATCAATGTGGTAACTTCTTTTCATGCTGAGCTTGCAGGAAAGATCAAAGCGGCCTTTTCTTCAGACTGAACTGCTCGGGCATCTAAAGGGACCTTTGGGACTTTAGATAGGAACCACCATAGTACAGGACACGTTCTCTTTATAGTTTTGCGGGTCTTTTGAAAATAACGTAATACAGCTTGCTCCTGCACGGTAGAGCGAATGGAATAAAGAGGTCTGCTTGCTCCCAGCCATACTTCCTTAAATGAAAATGTTCAGTTCACACACTGTGTGTAGTTTGGGGTTTTGTTTTGTTTTGATGTAGTGATGCTTCTAAGCATCTTTTTTTCTTTTTATTCATCATCATTGTATTTATCTTTGAGATTATAATATAATTACATTTCTCCCTCCCCTTTCCTTTCTCCAAACATTCCATATACTCTCTCCCTCTTCTTTAAATTTGTGGTGTCTTTTCTCACTGATTATTATTATATGAATATATATATATGTGTGTGTGTGTATACATGTATATTCCTAATATTGCCCGTTCAGTCCATGTGACGTTACTTGTATGCATGTTTTCATGACTGACTTTTGGCATTGGGATACCAACTGGTGTGTTCTCCCCTGGGGAAGACCACTTCTCCCGCTCTCATCTTTCCTCAGTGTAATGTTAAGATCCTGTGGGCTCTTCCCCATCCACCTTGTCATCCTTGTTTAGCTCATGTTTGGGCAGTCATGGGTATAGACTTTATGGGTATAGACTCTTTTGGTCCAGAAGGATGATGCAGTGGACAAAGGTGCTAAGTCCCATCCCTGGTAGAAGGAGAGAATTGACCCCTGAAAGGTGTCCTCTGACTTCCACACATTCGTCACAGACTGCACATTCCACCCCATAAAATGCTCTGTGTGTGTGTGTGTGTGTGCACTTAAAAATGGGTCTTTTGAAAAACTATCCAGTATTACCCTTCAGTTAAACCATGATGAAGTCAATGTTTTGACGTCTTTAATGAGTGTTAAGACACTTGTCAACATCTCCAGATGTATTAGCAAGCGGTGTCAATTTTATTAATTCGCAAAGACCTGTCATCCTTCAAACCTAACTGTGGCAAAGCATTGAAATATTAACAGAGAATCTCTGACTTGGCTAGTGGCATCAGGAATATTCAAATAGATAAAAAAAATGATGCAACACTCATTTTCTCTATAAGAATCCATGCAACAGTTCTGCTATGAATAAGTTGTGTATAAAATAAAGACTGAAAGCAACCTAAATGCCCAGAACCTGGAAATTCAGAAATAAAGTGTGCACTCTTCCTATTTTATTAATTAAAACACAAACTTACAATAGCCAATAAAATGAGAAAAAAAAGTCAGTTCCATGGAACTTTGCTTGTGTTACACTTTAGAAAAAAATAAAGTTTAAAACAATATGTTCAATATGAACTCAGCTTTGTAAATAATTTACAGATATAAACAGAAACAAGACCAGGATAACAAATCGACTGCAGGACTTTTGTTTTTTAGTTGTTTGTTTGCTTCTTCTTTTCTAGTTTGTACAAGATTTTGCAAATCCCTATTTTCTAAATACCACAGTAAGAAGAACCAAGAAACCAAGAAACACTTGGTTTCATCTCAAACTCACGTAAGATATCAGCAGCTGTTTCTAGGGGGAGTGCCATGTCTCTAGGGAGGGACAAATGTGAACCTTACAAAAACCCCAGGGGTCTCACCTCATCCTTGAAAGTCCTTAATGGCATCTACAAGTTAACATTTGTCTAGATAGCATCAACACGCTTGCAAACGTTTCCTTTTCTTATTTAGGCTTCAGGTCTATTCTTAGCCAACTTACCCTAGCAAGGCTCACACATCTGATCACCATAACAGTGATTCTCAAAGTACTACTTTTGAAGGCTGAGATAGTATTTTTGCTCGGTCTCCTTTCGTATTGTCCGTACTGGGAGTTCATTCTGAGCAAGTAGACTGAAAACCTCTCCTGCTACACACACACTCTTTAGAGCTCTTCTTAAGTTTAAGACCCTGAAACCAAATGACTCTGAGGTCATGGTGCCTGGCTTTGAATTTTAGCTCCATGACCAACAAAGAAGCTGTGTGACTTTGGGCAAAATACTTAACCTCTTTATATCTTGTTTTCTTCTGTGGTGGGAAAAATATTAGCACTTACCCAATGGGCTTGTGAGGATGGCAGGAGTTAAGACCTGATGACCTTGAAATGGTGATGCAGTTTATGAGCTCTACAAAGAACAAGCTGACAGCTATTGACTACCCCTCCAACATCCGTTATCAATACTTCTTTTCATTGCTCTGGGTCCTGAGAAGTTGACCCTTACAGGATGATGCCACAAGTCCAAGTCACTGGCTCCAGGCAGCTTGCCCCTAGGAGATCTAGTATAGGATTTGTGTTCTAGGCTTTGATCCTCCTGGAATCCACCTTCCCCAGAGGGATCTGGCCACGACTGAGTTCCTTCCTTACACAGCCAGGATGAGCATCCTTCTGGTGCGTGTCTCCTCTGGTTACTGCAGCATCTTTGCCTTCCCTTGTTTCTTAAGGGTTGAAGCTGCTAACAACCCCGTGACTGTTACTAACCCCTAGTTCCTCACTATACTTTGCTAGCTCCATGATTCTTGCCTCCCACCTCTATAAATTGCTTCTTGGCTAAATGCATTTTAGTTCATCGCTTTTGAGTGAGCCAAGTGTTTCCTGCTGGGACCCCGACCGACACGGCTGAACATTATTAATATATGTGTCCTTCTGCTCATAACAGTACTGCAGTCAGAAGAGGTTGTCAAGCATAAAGGTGATCATTTTATTGAGCATGCAAGGCACCAGACAGCTCTCAGATTCTTCTGAATTATGAATGCCCCAGGTTTGCTAAGCCATCAGACAGTCACAGAGGTAGAATCTAAAGGATGGAATTTCTACTTACGGTTTTATGAATGTGATACAATGTCTGCTGCTTGGAGATCGTACTAGGCTGTGCATTGTGGTGTGTCATTTGTTTGATTACCTTTTGAAGGTTCTTGTCAGTTTGAACCTTTCCTCTGTCCAAAGCATGTGTGAGAAATGCCTGTCTGCTTTTACTAAATTTTCTACCAGGCCATCTTTATCTACTCCGTCATTTAGGTGTGTACTTGAAGCTGAAGCTCTGCCTCGAGTCAGGAAAATACTTTGCAGGAAAAGACACTATCAGCAAAAAACCAGAGACATCGCAATTTTCAGGAAACTTTAACTGTGTAATTGGGAGAAGTAAAATATGATCCTCTAATTACACACATGTACGGTGGAGGGAGGTACATGGTACCAAAAGAATCTTGGAAAAAGAAAATTCAAGTAGCCAGGAGGTAAAGGCAGGTATCTCAGAGATTGTGAAAGAAGCAAGGACTGGAAGAATAAGGATGGAAAAGTGGAGAACCGTGGTGGCTGTCCGATAAGGGTCGGGGAGGGGTGAAGAGGGTCACGGGTTCTGCCAGGCTTGAGAAGAGTGGAGGGGAAGAAGGTCAAGTACAGCAAGGCTGGGAAGAAGCTAAAATGGGGGACAAGATGTGATCTTACAGGGCATGGCCAGCTGTTTCTGCGAACGGGAAATCATTGGAGGATTTCACATCTGATTGGGTGTGAGTTTTGTAAAACTCATTTGCTCTCTATAGAAACTGTTCTTCTAGACTCTAGGATTCCAGAAGCCCCAACCTCCAACCGGTCCCCACCCCCGACTGAAAGAACAGAAAATGCTCACTGGTTTCCTTGCAGGTGATTAGACTGAAACTGAATTAATTCCTACTAATCAAAAGGATTCCTCTCAAGGCCCTGGCAGTGACAGGTAATTTCAAGATGAAATCGTTGCTCGTGTCTGTGTCTAATCCGTCCCCGCTACCGCCCTTCAGCAAGTCAACGCGGCTCCATATTTTTGTAACTTTCCAGTCATTTTCATGTCACAGCTGTCACTAGGCTCCCCGCTGGACCCAAGTACACACAACTAATTAATCAATCAATCAAGAAGGAGAGAAAGTCATGCCTGATGCTCCAATGAGAATCACGGCTTGCTAAACTCAGTGACTGGTTTCCACCAGAATTAAAGGAAAGGATTCCTTCTTAATAGGAAGCAGAATTTGCAGTTTAACGATAAGGCCTAAGACTTATGGACTTGTCATTTAGGGTGTGGGCGTTGTGGTTGCTGGGTTGGGGGGAAGCAGATCTATGGCTGGGATCAAGCTACTTTGTGCCTTCCTGTGAAGAGAGGGGGGAGCCCAGAAGTAAGGACAGCCGGGGAAGGAAAGGAGCCCTGGGTCAGGAGTTAGATCTTCCATGACTTGATAAGACACGGACCCACTGCATGAGTAATTTGCGGCAAGTGATGTCGTGTTATAGGACCTCTGTCTGTGGAAAACAGTCATGACAATAGACAACTCTTGCAGGGAAGCATGCTAGCTAGCCAGTTTTCTATCACTGTCGCAGAATTCCTGAGATGGTGGATTTTTTTAACTGACACTGGAGTATCGTGAGAATGAGGTGGACATTGAGCAGCTAACATGTGCGCCTTCTGAGGGAATCTAGTCAGCTTCCAGACTGTGACTCTGCAAAAGCCTGTGAAAGAGAGAGTGCCGGGTGGTTGTCATCACACAGGAAGCTAAGGGTACTAAACAGAGAGGAGAGCGAGTGCTTCCCGCCTCGGGATCTAGCCCTGCTGACCCTCATCCCCCTCCCAATTTCCTGGCTTCCCCCTCCTCTGCATGCCTGCCTTCAGGCCGGATTGACTCTGGCAGCCATGTTTTCAGGGCCCCTGCACATCACGTCACTACCTGGCCTATCTATCACAGATTTTCCAAGACTTTTGCTTCCATCTGGTGTCATCCCGGGACACAAGAGAAGTCATCTAGCCCTGACATCAGGCCTATGTCTGTGGATATCAACTTTCTGTATTATAAAATCAGTTCATTGCACCAGTATATAATTTCTCAGGCTTGTTGTTGTTTTGGTTTGATTTAGTGGTTTTTTTTTTTTTTTTTTTTTTTTTTTTTTTTTTTTTTTTTTTTTTTTTTTTGACAGGGTTTCTCTATGTAGGCTTGGTTGTCCTGGAACTTGCTCTGCAGACCAGGCTGGCCTCTCACAGAGATCCATTTTCCTCTGGGGTTAAATGTACACACCACCATTGCCTGGCTAATTTCTCAGGTTTTTAATACTCATTCCATGAGTATTAAGTCTAAGTATTTCAATCTAAGTCATAGGGAAAACCTCTGTAATTCCACCAAAAAGGAGAAAGAGGAAAAATGGGTGCTCAAAGAGAAAAATATTCTGGATAAACAAAGCTCTGCTATTATATTTGTTTAAAATATACATGAAAGGAGGAAGGAGACAGCTCAGTCAGTAATGTGCTCTTCTTGCAAGCAAGATTCCTCTTTTAAAAAGACAAGGCAGAAAAAAGATCTCTAGGGCTTTCTGGCCAGCCAGCCTAGTTAGGTGAGCTCCAAGCCAATCAGAGTCCCTGTCTCAAAGAAAGTGAACTGTGTTCCTAAGGTTGTGCTCTGGCATCCACATGGACATGAACACATGTGCATGCACACGTGCATGCAAAGTGTACACACATACACACACACATAAGCCTTGTCCCTAACAAGTTCCAAATTTCTTATCCTAGGAAGAAGTTACAACCAGAGGGTCAGTTAAATCTGATGGGTCAGACATCAGAGCTGGGGCCGTATTTAACAACTCAGCTAAGTGCCTCGCCCAAATCCTCCAAGAATCTGGCAGGAAAACTCACTGAATGAAGAAGTGAAAACCGAGATATGTGGGAAGGGACCCACAGAGGGATGTATGGCGGACCTGTGTGGGGTAAGGGAGGCTGGAAGAGAGACTGGGTGGAATCCTTGAGGGAAATATCTCAGCAACTAGTGTGAACAAAACATTTCTCCTCAAACCTGAAGAATTTCTCCAAAATATGAAAGAAAACAAAATGTTGATTTCTTCTGAAACCTTAAAAATTTCTCCAAAATTTGAAAGGCAGCAAAATGTTGGGTTTAAGAGTCTGTAAGAGCCTGAATGTGCGGTGGGAAATGAGGAACCAGTTTGGGATTCTGGAGATGCGGAATCCTCTTTAGCACACTGGGCTGGTAGATGGGGTAGGGACAGCAGCCCTGAACACCCTTCCAGAAGAAGACTTAGGTAGCCTTTGCAATTGTGTCAGACGATTTCTGTCTGCTAAAGAAAATACTGAAAGCTTGTCAGAACGGGAAGATCTCTTGGAATCACAAAGAATGAATTTTTCCCCCTTCTGCTGCAAGTTTATCTCAAGAGAAAAGAAAAAGCTGAATGAAGCGAGTTTAATAGCAAAATGGAAGGCAGTTCTTTTGAAACCCGGGGTTGTACCACTCCGGTATTCCGAGCCAATGAGAAATGTGATCTATGCCGTGCTTGTGGGATACTCGGCCTAAGTGCCTACAAATTAATTGAAAAATATCCCAGATAGCCTGTGTGGCAGTGAGAGCCCGAGGTCGCTGCAGAACAAAGGCGGGAGAGCTCTTTTGTTTGGTTGCAGGTGCGGGTGACCTTGTGAGAAGCACACTATAAATTGCTGAAACTGTGGGATGATAAGCCAGGATGACAGATTCCTGTCACTCTCCCTCAGTAACAGATGGGCTCACCTTCCTCAGGTCTAGAGAGGCACATACATCACTAAGCCCATTGCTGTTGCTGAGCTTCGGAGGCACAGGCATTTACAAACACCCGGAAGAGAGATGTGGCCCCACACTGCGCCTGCCCACAAGAGTTCACCTTTCTTTCCACGTTCTCTCTGTGCTTTTCTCTTGACATTTTCTTCTGTTTCTCTTTCCTTCTTGTCCATGGAAGTGGCATTTAATGATGATGTCTGAGAACGAGGATACAGCGTAGGTAGAGAAAACCCACGATACGGTTCTTACAGCCCTTCTTTGTTTCCCAGAGAGAGCAAGTACAAGCGAGAGGGGCAGGAAGGCAGACGGTGAGTGGTGATAGATCACGTTATAGAAGAAAAAAACAGGGCCACAAAAGGAGTTTGGCCATGGAACGTCTGTTGCTATGACATACAGCAGAGAGTTGGGGAAGTAACTCTAGATCCTGTCAAGAGAAAAACCGTGTCGGGGCCGCTTGCAATCATTCTATACTTTCTCTGGGAAGCATTTGAATTTTTTCTTCATCCTCTTTATGTTTCACTCAAGAAATAATGGCCTGCATTTCCTTCTGCCTCCTCCCTGAGCTAGTAAGAAGGAAACCTAACAGCAGGGAAGCTCTTGCCTCTGAAAACTAAGAGTAACAATTTGTGGCAACGCACTGACAGATTTCTGAGGAAATGCATGTGAGGTTTGGTGGAGGAATTGTGAGAAGAGACTTTGGAGTCAGATGAATGGGGCATAGCTTCACCATCACCATGTTAGTTTCCATTCTGCAAGCCTGTTGCCCTGGGTAGCAAAGGGGAACACTAGTACCTGCCCAACTCAATTAAAATGAGGATAAGATAGATACACACAGGAAAAGCCCCACCCTCATGCTCAGTGTCTGCTGCATAGAAAGCGTCAAAGAGACGTAGCTTTCATTCACAAAGGAGCCCTGCCGCATATTCCCGAATCTTCTAGTAGAGTCTCTGGTGTCACATGAGAAAGCCTCATAGAGGGGTAGAAAAAGCATGGTTTAAATCAGCACAGTGTGTTTGAGTTCTGGAGACAAACAGCTTCACAGAGGCACCTCACTGGCTGCATAGTTTCTAGAAAGTGCTCACCACCTGGATCTGAAGCCAAAAGATGACCTGTCTTCACAGACGTTGAGAGGGGTGCCTGGTGTTTATGAACATAGATAAAGACTGTTCTGATTCACCAGACAGTGGAATGGGAAGGAATATGTGTTTCTGTGTAGGGAGGTTCGTTTGAGGAAATTGGCTCTCTTGTGACTAGGGACGGGGCCAACAAGTCAAAATGCAGACAGAAGTGGAAGCCGTCAGTTGAAGACCCAAGGAGACCCAATATTGTACTTCAAGTCCAAGGTCTGTAACAGTAGATTCTTGGAAGGTCTGGAGTTGCAGCCCAAGTTTAAAGGCCACCTGCCCTAAAGTTCCTCTTACTCAGGGGAGGTCTATCTGTTGTCCCGGTGGGGCCCTCAATGCTCCATGTGAGACACTATGTTCCAGAGAGCAGTCTGTTTCACAGATTGTCCAGTGCGCGATAACCTGCAAGCGGTGGTGTTTCCTATCCACTGAGGACTTCAGACTATCACTCCATCACTCCACAGGCAAAGCATTGCAGAAGAGCAGACTAAGGCTTGACTCGACTCTGCCCTTTAGCTCAGATCTGTCCATGTAAGTGTCTTCAAACCAATCAACCAACCAAACTCTCACAGAAACATCCAGAATCGTGCTTGAACATGGTGAGCACTGTGACCCAGCCAATTTGAAAGGGTAAATCAACCATCTTAAGTCATTTCAAAAAGGCTCACCTTTTTAAAGCGATGCAAGTGACTGATTAAACTGACTTTGAGAAATCAGAGATGGATGTCCTGATGGAGAAATGTCTTTCTTCAATTAGGTCTGGATTCTCGGGATGGGGACAAAGACTCACTGTGATGATGAGATATTCTAAATGTTATGATACAAGCTTCCAGCATTCTGACTCCCATCACAGTGAACGCCTGGCTTTGGATCAAATACGGATGTGTCCACTATCAAAGGTGAGTGCCCACCATGGCTTCACTCGATAGCTCTTATAGCCCTTCCAATGTGATTCCTAAACCAAGTGGTAAGGAGGAACTGGTACCTAACTCTAGCTTAACGATTAAGGGTGAGTCTAACCTTCATGTGGCGTGACATACTCTAAAAATGAGAAGAGGAACAGATGACATTTTCTGGTGCATTTTCAATGGAGTCTACTGCCTTTTTCACACATGCCCGTCATCTTGAAACTGCCTATAAAATACCAGTGTGGGTTGCTTCTGCAGGCTGTATACCGAGCACCCTTCTGAACGCTCTGCCTAATTTCCCCCCACATTGTAATTCATTGTTGGCCTTTTCTACAGTGAATTGTTGGAATTAACCAATAAATCAGCTGGAAAAGACATGCCAATTTCCTTCCCAGTTGATAAATTACAGTGTGAGGTTGGCATAACGTGTTTTATTGTATGTGTATGTGTGTGTGTGTGTGTGCGTGTGTGTGTGCAGTCAATCTCACACCTGCACATGCACATTTGCTGTGTATCCTACGCCCAAATTCACTTTTCAAGAAATGCCGAAGTCTTAAAGTTTCTCTACTACACACGAGTTTTCATGGAAGATATATAGTATTATATGTCTATCTTGTTATATAAAGATCTACTAGATCAGTCAACGAGTGTCAGGTATTGACAACTGGAACATAAGATTATTCTACTCATTCACAAGCATTTACTATAAAAATTAATTTGCTTTTAGTTCTTAGACTTTAATGTGGTCCTGGGCCTCAGGATTCTTTACCTCTCGGGTCTTAATAATCTTAGTAATTACCACATTAACCCTTTTATAGATCAATGCTCTCCAGTGATGCATAGTTCAGTAACTTACAAATTGTGTTGCAGTATTCTTCCTTTAACAAAATATTATTGCAATAAAAAAGTAAGAATTTTGGGGGGGTTGAAATATTTAACTATCCTAGATATTTAGCTATTTAAATATTTAAATGTAAATGTTCTACACTAGAATTTAGTTATTCTAGAAGAATAGTTAAAAGGATATATGAAATAGAATTGATAGCTAATAACTTACTTAGGCCCTTAGACAAAGGCAAGACTATGCTGGTCAGTGATAATGATGAAGATAGTTTTTGTGTCCTCTTGGAAGACCTCTGCGCCATCCATACGCATCCATCATGCCTCCTTCAGAGTCATCATATTAATACATTACAGCGAAGGCAGAGAGGTCGTCCAAGGTCACCCGGGAGAACTAAAGGAGAAGGAATGGGAAAGTAGTTAAGGAAAACCAGGATAGCCAAGTTAAGACAGTTAGAATGAGGACAAGCCAAAGTTAATGCTCATAAACATTTTGTGACCCTGTGTCTTAAAGCACATGGAATCTGGGACAAGATAAACCAAAATAATCTTCTCTCAAAGTGTTCTTAAAGATAATTTGCCCTCTGATCTGTCGCCATTCACCACCAGCGTATTCCTACCAGGCCTACTGCCAATCTCCTGACTAGGAGGGAAATACACAAAAAAGACCTGGTTTATAGAAAAATCACATGAAAAACCCATTTAGGGATTGAAAAAGCTGCATGTAAGACTCTAGCATAAACTAACTGAGACCTGGGGAGACGTGAGAGGGCAATTCCTCAGAACCCACCTAAATGGTGGTCATAGTCTCTTACACGCCGTACCTCAGGTGCTCTCTGGGGTGGAGACAGGATCGGTGGGGCTGGCTTGTCGCCAGGGCCAAGCCAGTTAGCTTCAAGTTTATTGAGAGGTGTTTTTGTCTTTTCCAAGGTAATAAGGGAAATGGTAATAGAGAAGGACACCTGGCATCATCTCTGACTTCTGCATAAGTATTGGTGCTTGTATATCTTCAGCACAGACACACGTATGCACACACACACATGCATACACACATACACACACCTAAATATATACAACACATAAAGCACACATAGTCACACATGAATTAAAATAAAACAGCACAAAAGAGACTTGTTTATGAAATATGGGGCACTATAGGTGAAACTTTGCAAAGTTCTCCACCCAGTAGAATCTGTCCAAATGTAAAAACCAAAATAAAACACCAGAAGGCTTACTGCCTGAGGGGAAGTTGAGGAAAAAGCAAAGGCTTCTTTCCCTTGTGAGTCAGCAGAAACTCCAGCAGGAGATGGAATCAACCACATATGGTTCACGAGGCTCTAATGAAGTGTCTGCTTATAGAAGTGTGGACAGAATCAAGGGATTCACAGGCTGTCACAGAAGAACATAACATCAAATCCCAGATACTGCGAAGGAGCAGAAACAAACACCTAGCCCCTTCTCTGCGTTCTTCTAGGTCCTCTGGTTGGCCAAACCTCAGTGAGAATCAGCTGTTAAGGGTCTCACTGTTGTCTTCCACGGGTTTTCCATCACGGGACCTTAACAGAGCCACAATAGACTTTGGACTGTACGGAAGAAGGGAAACTGGCACAGAAACCTAGGCTAGCCTGGAAAATAAACACACTCGAAACACATGTATATCTGACCTTATACAACAATAAAGGTATCATGCCAGTGATACACGAAAACTGTCATAGTGTCCTTGTGGTTGAAAAGCAAAGACATGAGAACCGGAAACAGGGGAGGAATGGGTTCCCATCCTGCCTTTGCTATAGATTAGTTTTCCTGTTCATGTCACTAACTTGTCAGGGTTCAAATGTGTCATCTATCCGGTGAATTGCTGATCCTGGAGAAGGCTTTATAGTCGATTCTATTCTAGAATCAGACTTTCTGGGGTGTTGCCTTCCCAATTCCCCAAACTCATTAGACCCCTCTTGATGCAGACTTTGCTGGAATAAGATAGGAGAGCATTTTTTTGTGCATTGTCCTTGCGTTATCTGCGTACCCCGCCCCCCACCTGTGCACATTGCAGGCAATAGAAATTCATTCCCTTTTTACCTACAAAAGCTCAATCAATTATTGAACAATATCACTGATCCTTTTTTTTTCCCTTGTAACATTTGCCTTCTTAGTGCTAGAACATTGATTAAGGCCGCGTTCTATTCAGAGTGCCTATCAGAATGCAGCAATGCTCTCTCTGTGTCCTACTCCCAAACTCCAGAATAACTTGTGAAGTGAAACCTTGACTCTGAATCTGTACCATGACTAACTTTTCCACTCCAAAAAGTTCCACCAAAAATTTCTTTCTAGCCCTAACTTCTGAGAGGGCTTCAGCACCAGCTCCACACCAACCAGGTGCCTCTGGTGCTGATTGGTGAGCCACTGTTATGATCTTGTGATGAGGAAGTATGGTACTGCCCAGTGCTGTGATAGACTAAGTGAGACAAAGGGACTTGCTGGAGGGACTTGGGTGGTCCACCCAGGGCCCCGAGGAGAAAACACAGGCCCACCCAGAATCTAATGGCATCAGGCAGATGGGGCACTACTATGGTGAGCAAATGCATGGTGTGGTATGGGACAGAGAGACAGAATGGTTCACAGGACAGGAATATCTGAATGGGAGAAAGAGGTGAGGAGCAGGCTGAGGTGCGTGGCTTCATTGCCACCCCAGACCACAGTGATATCTGGGCCTGGGCTGCTGCTGGGACCCATGTCTAGGTTCATGATTCTGGTGCTGCCGAGATCTTTGTTGGTGTCTGTGGCTCCTGATACCACCGAATAGACTATATAAACTTCACCCCGCCCCTCACTGGCTGCAACACTAGGGAGAACTGGTCCTGCCCCTCACCAGCTGAAACACTCAGGAGAGAGGATCCTACACCTCACCTGGGCAGCACAACAGAGCTGACCCTGTTCTCAGGGGCATGGGCGAGCTGGCCCTGAGGGTGTGAGATTGGGAGAGCAGGTTGTTCTCCTCTCTCACACAGGTGAGGGAAAGATGCTCTCCTTCCCTTACCCCTCGACACCTGCAGCAGGTGGGGGACCACCCAACCCCTCACTCTCAGAGGAAAAGACCCTGCATCTCCTCCGGGCAGCACAATAGAGCTGACCCTGTAGCAGAGATCCCGGTGAGCCGGGCCTGAGGGTGTGAGGGGGCATAGTTGGTACTGCCTTCCTCGTCTGTGGTGCGGCCATGGGAGCAAGGAAGCAATGCCCTCCCCTTCACCCTACTGCCTCCAGCTGACATGGGAACTGACCCTCTGGTGTGGGAGGTCCTTCTGTCTATGTGTTGCTCTTATTGGTTAATGAATAAAGCTGTTTTGGCCAGTGACTTAGCAGAATAGAGCTAGGTGGAAAATTAAACTGAATGCTGGGGGAAAGAAGGCAGAGTTGGTGAGAAGCCATGTAGCTGCCCGCAGGAGACAGATGCCCCCTCTGGAGCCCACCAAAATCTTGCCAATAAGCCAAAACCTTGTGATGATGTACATATTAATAGAGATGAGTTAATTTAAGATTTGAGAGCTAGCTAGCAATACGCTTAAGTGATTGACTAAGCAGTATTGCAAATAATAGAGTTTCTGTGTGATTATTTTGGATCTAGGCAGCCAGGAGCAAATGAGCGGCATTCCCCAACAACCCTCCCCTTTATCAGCCACAACACTCAGGAGAATGGGCCCTGCACCTTCTCTGGGCAGCACAGCAGAGCTGCCCAAGCTGGCAGAGGTGTGAGCGAACCAGCCCTGAAGTTGTAAGCCTGGGAAGACTGTCACTGTCCCACTACCCTGTCATGCAACAACATGGGCAGGGGAAAGATGTCCCTCTTTACCCCTCAGCCCCTCACCAGGTGACAGAAGAGGGAGCCGACCCTTCCCTTTGCCAGGTCCAACACTCAGGAAAGTTTGCCCTGCTCCTTACCTGGGCAGCACAGCAGAGCTGCCCCGGTTGGCAGAGGTGCAGGTGAGCTGGCCCTAGAGCTGTGAGGGTGGGGTAGCTGGCCATATCCCCATCATCTGCCATGTGGTGGAGAGGGCCAGGAAAAGATGCCCTCCCCACCTTACCCCTGCCACCCAGGGTAATTTCCCCTCCCCCTTAGCGGCTGAAGCACTTGAGAAAGTGGGTCCTGCCTCGCCTGGGCAGTGCAGCACTGACCCTATTGGCATGGGTACAGCAGAACCAGCCTACAACGTAAGCTTAAGAGATCTGGCCCCACCCCTCATCTGTCATATGGTGGTGTGGGAGGGGAGAGACACCTTCCCCCTCACCACCTGTGGCAGGTGAGAGAACTGGCCCTGCCTCTTACCAGCACTTGTGAGAGTGGCAACCACACCTCCCCTGGGTGATATAGTAGAGCCTGCCCTGCTGGTGTAGATGTGGGAGAGATGACCCTGAGAGCATGAAAGCAGGAGAACTGGCTCCGCCCCTTGCTCATCTCTCTCTCTCTGCAAGGGGTGAACTAGCCCCAGTGTTGGAGAGCTCACCCTAGTGGTAAGGACAGAGGAGAGTTGGCGGACTGACCCACCCTCCAACTACCCAGGCCCAGAACCGGGGTTATGAATTGGCCTACCCCTACCTACATCAGCCCCATCCATGATTCATGGCAGCACATGAAACGGACCAGTCCTGCCTACCCAAAACAACAGGATCTCCATTACACAGGGTAACAGTGGGTTAAACAAGAGGAGTTCCAGTGAGGACCCAGCATCGATAGTGTAGCTGAAACCAGAGGCCTTGAACCAGACCCATGACTCTCTGCAATGAACACTCACAAGTGAAGATGTATGGACAAAGGTTTAGTGCGTGACTCACCGTGTCATGCTACAGCTTCCATGGTGAGAGTTTTCCCTTTTTCTTCCTTTTCTTTTTTCCTTTTTTCTCTTACATTTTATTTTATTTGGGAGGGGGTTTGCAAGGGCAGAGGGCAAATATGAAGGGAAGGGGAAATGAATGGGATTGAGAAGCTTATGAAAGACACAAAGAGTAAATGAAAAGAAAGTTAAAAATATTAGTTTGGATGTCTGTGGCTCCTGTTACCAAATGAAGCCCATGTCAATGCCAGGGATCTGGGATGACATGTGGGGTTATGTTGGTGTCTGAGGGCCATGCTCATACTGATCTGAGTGATCACTGTCACCTCTGGCCATAGTGACATCGGACCCCAGGCTGCTGCTGAGGACCATGTTGATGTCCCTGGTCTGTGGTACACCAAGAGCTGCATGAATACCCAGGACATAGGCTGTATCGTGTGGCCATGTGGGTGTCTGAGGGTCATGCTACCACGAGGGCCATGCCAATCTGGGTGACCTGCACTGCCACACCGAGCCATGGTGTCGTTCAGCCCAGGACTGCTGCCTAGGTCCATGTTTGGGTCTGTGGCCCAGCAGCATCCAGGTTCTGAGCTGATATCCATGGTTCCTGTTACCACCAGGACTATGTGAATGCCTGGGGTCTGGACATCCACCTGAAACCACGCTGGTGTCTGTGTCCAAGGGCCTTGCTTCCTCTGGGGCTGTGCTGATCTGGGTGGCCTGTGCTGCCACTGGTCCCAAGTGTGACATCTAGGCCCAAGCTGCTGCCAAGGGCCGTGTCTGGGTCTGTGTTGCAGCTGCAGCTGGGAACTGTGATGACATCCGTGGCCCATGTTGCCACAGAAGGTCATATGCTTGTTGAAATCTGAGGACAGTGTTGAGCTGCCCCCCCCTCACTGGACCTGGGATAGCTGGCCCGGCCTCTAGCTGGACACAGCAGCAGGAGAGCTGGCCCTACCCCCTTGGGAGAGCTGCCCCCCATCACACACTTGAGAGAGATGGCCCCACCCCTCACCATGGATGTGAGCTGTCCCCAATGGCCTGGACCTAGGAAAACTGGTTCTGCCTCTCTCTCTGAGAGGGACGATCCCAGTTTCCCTGAATGACAAACTCAGATCACACCCAGACCCACATCCTGGGTCTTGGCTTGGCCCACCCTAACATCTACCTCACCCATGACCTGCTGGAGTGTATGAAGGGACTGCTTCTGTGGAACCATAGTCACAGGACACCTATGGATGGGGCAGAAGCAGGATATTTCAGAGGAGTTTCAGGGTTCAGGGATAATGGTGTGCCAGAGTTCTCGACCCAGACCAATGACTCATAGCAATGAACATTGTGGGTGGGGCTGACTGGATTAAAGTTGATACTGTGTGACACCTCGGCTCCCGATGCCACTAGGCTGAATGAAGTGGTGTCAGAAAGATGGAGGAGTGAGGTGGGTTTTCTTTCATTGATTTTGGCGTCTTTTGAGGGGGATGTTCCAGGGGTGAGGAAAGGCTATGGAGGGACTGAGAGGTGAGCGGAATTGGGGAACATGATGTGAAATTCCCAAAGAATCAGTAAGGAATTATGCTATGAGATAGATAGATAGATAGATAGATAGATAGATAGATAGATAGATAGATAGATAGATTGATTGAACTCCTCCAAATTATGGTAACTTTTATTTTAAATTGAGCTGAAGGTTACCCATTTCACAAAGTGAGCTGCTTGTCTTTGCCATCCAATGGCACCAGGAAGAGAAAGAGTAAAACCAGATGCTCAGACTGGGGAGATGGCTCAGTAGGAAAGGCATGTACCTCACAAGAATGAGGACCCGAGTCCAGATCCTCAGACTCTACATAAAGTCAGATGTGGTAGCCTGCATCTGCATTTCCAGCATTCCAGTAGTGAGATGGGACATGGAGACAGGAGAATTCCCAGGAGCTCACAGGCCAGCTAACCTGGCATATGCAGTAGTGAGCCACGAAAGGCCAACACCCAAGTTTCTTCCCTAGACTCAGTACTTGCTATAGCACACAGGAACCTGCGCTCACACACCATTGTGCATAGATCACTCAAGGGTAGATAGAGACCTTGTCAATGGGAGTGAGGACTTGTCCCGACAAATTGAGAGCGGAGTCCATTTGAGCAGCCAGAGCTAAGGTCTCTCCTGACCTTCACCGAACACAAGCTGCAGTCCACAGTCGCATCCTGACTGGGATGTTAATCACTCCCCTTTGTTTTTCTTTGGGTTCACCTTCTTATTTAGCTTCTCTAGAATCACGAATTATAGTCTCAATGTCCTTTATTTATGGCTAGAAACCAAATATGAGTGAGTACATCCCATGTTCCTCTTTTTGAGTCTGGCTTACCTCACTCAGGATAGTGTTTTCTATTTCCGTCCATTTGTATGCAAAATTCAAGAAGTCATTGTTTTTTACTGCTGAGTAGTATACTCTAATATGTATATATTCCATACTTTCTTCATCCATTCTTCCATTGAAGGGCATCTAGGTTGTTTCCAGGTTCTGGCTATTACAAACAATGCTGCTATGAACATAGTTGAGCATATACTTTTGTTGTATGTTTGGGCATCTCTTGGGTATATTCCCAATAGTGGTATTGCTGGGTCGAGAGGTAGGTTGAACCCAACTTTCCTGAGAAACCGCCACACTGCTTTCCAAAGTGGTTGCACAAGTTTGCATTCCCACCAGCAATGGATGAGAGTGCCCCTTTCTCCACAACCTCTCCAGCAGAGGCTATCATTGGTGTTTTTGATTTTAGCCATTCTGACCGGTGTAAGATGGTATCTTAATGTTGTCTTGATTTGCATTTCCCTGATTGCTAAGGAAGTTGAGCACGATCTTAAGTGTCTTTTGGCCATTTGAACTTCTTCTGTTGAAAAGTCTCTGTGCAGCTCAGTGCCCCATTTTATAATTGGATTGATTAACCTTTTACGGTCTAATTTCTTGAGTTCTTTGTATATTTTGGATATCAGACCTTTGTCAGTTGCGGGGTTGGTGAAGATCTTCTCCCAGTCAGTGGGTTGCCTTTCTAAGCATCCCCCTGAATATTAACCTTCATCAGGCGATGAAAGAAGACAGAGACAGAGACCAACATTGGAGCACTGGACTGAAGTCTCATGATCCAAATCAGGAGCAGAAGGAGAGTGAGCACGAGCAAGGAACTCAGGACCGCGAGGGGTGCACCCACACACTGAGGCAATGGGGATGTTCTATCGGGAACTCACCAAGGCCAGCTGGCCGGGGTCTGAAAAAGCATGGGACAAAACCGGTCTCGCTGAACATAATGGACAATGAGGACTACTGAGAACTGAAGAACAATGGCAATGGGTTCTTGATCCTATTGCACGTAATGGCTTTGTGGGAGCCCAGATAGTTTGGATGCTCACCTTAATAGACCTGGATGGAGGTGGGTGGTCCTTGGACCTCCCACAGGGCAGAGAAACCTGCTTGCTCTTTGGGCTGAGGAGGAAGGAAGACTTGATTGGGGGAGGGGGAGGGAATGGGAGGTGGTGGCGGGGAAGAGGCAGAAATCTTTAATAATTAAATAAATTAATTAATTAAAAAAATCACTCCCCTTTGCCTCCCAGTTCTGTTACAGAGCTCCGCACACACTCAGGGTCCTCAATGGCTATCAGAGAGCTGCTCTAATAAGTCACACCTGTGAGCTTAATTAATGCTTAGACAGTTCTTCCAAATAAAAGGCTCTAGATGCTCAAACAGGAGACTCTAGCTATTGTTAGTGTTCTTCTCTTTGCCACTGACTCCGGGATTCAGTCACGGGGCATTGGTGGTCGGCACGCTCTGAGGTTCATTAATTTCAGCTAACTCTTAGGAGGACTTTCTGAGCCTGGGTAAATGATCCTGGGAACACCTCATTTCAATCTCAACAGCACATTATCTTTACTCATTAAAAAATTATCACAGTGATGAATTCTGCTTAATTTAAATTGGCTTTTTGTGGGGGGAAAGGCAATTAAAGGTAAGAATATTTAAAGGGAGTCCTAGGGTGGGGGAAATTATTTCACTGGGGGGAAAAATAGCACCTTGTCACACAATAAGATTCTTGTTTTCTCTGTAGGTTCTTCTATCTGAAGCCTTTGTGCCCAAGCTGGTGGTGAACTTATGACACAGGGAAGCAGTTTCAAACTGACTGTTCACAAAGACATCACGTGACTCAAACTAATAACTTAAGGTCAAATGGGAGTCTTTGTTTGTTTGTTTGTTTGTTTGTTGTTTTTGTTTCTTTGAGACAGGGTTTCACTGTAGCTACCAAGCCTATCCTAGAACTAGCTCCTGTAGACCATGCTGGCCTTGAACTCACAGAGATCCGCCTGTCTCCTAAGTGCTGGGATTAAAGAGATGAAAATACTTCTGGTGTAAGGATGGTGACCAATGAATGACCCCAGGTTCTAACCCTCAAACTCTCTTTCCCCCCAAGTCTCTTATTCTGGGCAAATGGGGAGGGAGACAGTTTTAACCTTAGAAATATATTCAAAGTTCAAAAGCAGTTCCTCACAATTCAGGGTGTGAGCCTGGAGGGGTGGAAAGGGAGTAGCGTTTGCCTTACTAAGACTGCTCATACTTTTTGAGTTTGAAATCATCTAAATACAGAGCTTTGATTTAAAAATTTTAAATTCTCATTATTTGATCATGGTAATTAAACAGTGTATGGAAAGAAAGAGTGGGGACCAAGAAGAGCCCGTATGAATGAGCACTGGGCAAAGTTAGGTATTAGTTCATGGTGTTTCTGCTGATAGCCAGAGACTTTCACTTCCCAGAGGACTGTTCTCCCCTTCTTGCCTCTGCATTTTTCTTGTTCTTCTGAACTCCATATAGCTCCTTTCTGGTCACTGTCTACTTAAGCTTTCCTGTTTGTTGGTTTGTTGTTTGGTCGATTTTGTTGTTCTTGCTACTTAGGCTTTGTTAATTTTTTTTGGTTTTTGTTTGATTGTTTTGCTTTTATTTTTTGGAGGAGTTGTTGTTTGTTTGTTAGTTTGTTTGAAACGTAGAAGCCAGTATGATTTATTTGGCTTAGGATAAGTTTGCAAGACAAAAATATAGCATGTTCAAGACAATTTGAAATTCAGATAAAGAATAATTAGTTCATCTAAGTAGGCTACATGCAACATGAGTTTTTTTTTAAATTGTCACTTACTTGAGATTTAATTTGAAGTAGTAATTCTGTGTTTTATTTCTTAAATCTAGACATCCTTCTGTTTAAATTTGGAGTTCCCTTCCCAATTCCTCACCTCAAATTATAGGTGGCATGGGGAGTGGATCAAGAAATGGCGCTGAATCAGGCTGGGTTTGTTATTCGAGCTGGTGTGCTAGCTGCCCTGGCCAAAGTTTTCTCCTTTGCAATACGAGCATGTGGGGCCAAGAATCTTTTCCCCTCATAACCAGCTCAGAAATCCATAAATTAAATGTGTCTCGTTTGGGAACGTCCTTGACCTAACCAAAGATACATCATGAACCACAGTTGGGAGCTGTTGATCTGAGCTGAGTAAAGAAAGTGTGTGTGGTGGGGGTGGGGGGGGGAGGGGCGGGGAGCAGTTTTCACCAGGAGATTCCTGAGAGGTTAAGAGTGCAGGTCACATTTTATGGCTGTTTTGAAATTTGGCAACAAGAAAGTCTGAACTAGACTTCGGAGGTCAAGAGCATTTTCCATCGTGTCTGTGTGCAGAGGAAAGAGAAACAGGATCCTGTAGCAATGTGAGCCATGGGGCACACTGGGTGCATCACGTTGACTACCAGAAACATGTGCCCAGGTTCCGGGTCCCAGCAGACATGACTCCTCCCGCAGGGCTGGCTTTGCAAGCTTCACATTTTCATGGGTAAGCAATTTCCATGCCTGAGCCAAGTGCACGACTTTGCCTCTGTAGCTGGGACTTGGTGCCATGAGAAAAGCTTCAAATTCTGTCAGGTTGGGTTGCAAATCCTGCTTTCATTCCATATTGGGTGTGACCTTCAGCGAGCTACTTCATTAGATGGGATGTCTCCAATCTGATGCGTACTTACCACATTATAGAGAGACATGTTTTCTCATCCCATCGATAAATTCTCACATTTCAAAGACATCTCTAACAACAATTACAATTATAATGTAATTTTTGTCATATAATTTTGTGATTTTTTTTCTGTTATAAATGAGGAAGCTCACATTAAAAATGGTATGAAGTCTGGTCACAGCCACACGGGATGTAGTGCACAAGACTTGAAATCATGTCAGTCTGTCCACAGACTTGGGTCTTTCCACTCACTGCCTCGTATCTACACATTTTCTCTCTCCCTTCGGCTCTTTCCATCTCTAAACACTTATCTCTCAGAGAGTACAAGTGAGGACGACAGGTTTCCATGTAAAGACGATGCTGTGCTACCTGGCACATTTTAACTATCATGAAATTATTGCTTTGTGCGTTCTTCTTAGACAGTGGTTAAGGTGAAAAGATAAATTAGGGGGCTCCTGGGGCACAGGTATTTATGTGTTGGCACGGCTGCCTTCTAGGGTGGCTGGATCCAACATGTATAACGATATAACCTGTGGCTCTTCGCTTTGCCTCCCATGGTTGGTTCCACATCAGGGTGTGTGATGCTTGCTCTCACTTCTCAGAGCTTTGATGTGACCATAGACCCAGTCTCAGGACCACACCTGTGAAATCAGAGCAGACGCGATGGAAGCGTTTTCTCTAAAAACTTCAGCTGGCTTTTCACATTGGTCCATCCAGTGTGTCTGGGACAAGGCAATCCAGACATACTCTTAGAACAAACAGCATCGGGTCAGTTCCACCCAAACCATGTTGACTGGACCCGAAGAGATGGGCTACCCAGAGGAGCTAGATAATGTTTAATACAAAGTAAGAAGAGAAAGCACCTGGTTTCAGAATCGAGTTATCTATAACTCGGAAGCAGATTTCAGGCTCCCCGAATCAGCTGAAATAGGGATCTATACGGAGCTTCATAGTCTAAAGTGGTTTTGGAATGAGACCCCGAGAATGAAATCCCAGCTTGTGTCTCTTGTTAGATGTGTGATCATGAGCAAGATCTTTCATCTCTCTGTTTAGCCTTCCCTTTCTGTAAGGGCTGTTGTGGACACGGAAGGAGTTAATATTCGTAAAGATTTCAAACAATAGCTTTTAGTAAACCTTACATCTGATGCAATTAGGTTAACAATTAAAAACAAGTCAAATATGGACGGAGCTGCACATACATGTTTTCTGTCTCCAGCCTGAGGGCAACTAGCTCATTTTCTGTTACAGTGGATGACAGCGCTTAGCATAAGTCCTTTTCCTGTTAATCACGATGGATTAGGATCCACTGCAATAAACCAACAATCCCCACACCCTGGTGTGCTCACACAGTAAACTAGCACATCCAATTAACACCACTCGGCCACAGCAGGTCACCTGAGCTACGTGGTTAGTTTCGCTTTGAAATGGCAGATGGCAGGAGTGTCAGAATCTGGGGTACTTTTGCTTTTTCGTGGCAGAGAGCAAGGTAATACAACGGAGAGAGAGAGATATAGACTCTTTTCGTACTTTATTTCTACGTAATAAAGGATTTCATTATGAAATTTTCATACGTGTCCATAATGTATTTCGGTCATATTTACACACTCCACTACCCTCTCTTGCCCCTCTCACTCCTGCCGTCCTCTTTCTCTTCTCACTAAAGTCCCCATTTTTACTTTCAGGGTTTTTTTTAAAAGACCCAGTGAATCCCATGAGGGGTGCTTGCTTGCAGGAGTGAGGGTGTAGCATCTTAAAGCTTCTCCCCGTGAACAACTCACATCACTTCTTAAGTTCCACTGGCTAACGCAGTGTTTACAGTTCTCAGCAGTGAGAAAGTCACTTTATGGGCCAGACAGAAGAAAAGTAAACTGTGGACATTCCTAACCATCATAGTATTGCTTGTTGTCCTCCTACAGTGAAGTTCTATGTCTTCAAGAGGCTTCTTCACATATTTAATTCTTGTGGCTCTTCCACTGGATCTAGTCTTCATCTTTATTCAGAATTGTACCACATTGACTTATCGTGTTTTGAACCAATGAATTATTTTGGATTTGTTTTTCTATTTAGAAAGGTGAATGGGAGAATGGAAACAAAGCAGAACTATGCTGAGAAAAACAAAAACCTTGTAAACTCATTATCAGTTGTTCTATCTTTAATAAGAATAAGCTTGCCGGGCGGTGGTACACGCACGCCTTTAATCCCAGCAATCAGGAGGCAGAGGCAGGCGGATCTCTGTGAGTTCGAGGCCAGCTTGATCTACAAGAGCTAGTTGCAGGACAGGCTCCAAAGCCACACGGAGAAACCCTGTCTTGAAAAACAAAAACAACAACAAAAAAAGAAAAGAAAAGAAATAAACTTTAATACTCTTAATACTTGTTGGATGAGTTAACGTGTCCACAGTTTTTTAGTTTTATTTTTGATGCATAGTCAATACATAGCTGGAGCCTAACCCTCAAGCCACACTCAATGTGTAGAATAGTTAAGTCCTCTTTGAGGCCAAGGGTAGGTAGGTGCTCTGGCGTCACGGCAGGTGGGAGGGTGCGGCTGGCTGCAGGCAGAGTTTATCACTAATGAAGCTTTCCTAGTTTGACCACCTGGGAAATGTGAACCCATCTTGGAGAAAATTGCGATGCGACTGCTGGCAGGCAGGGAGGCACGCAGATGTGTATGCTACATAGTACAAAGCTCTAACACTTGGGGCCTGAAGCAATTAGTGTTTTGCTATAAGTTGCTCATCTGGGACTGGATCTGCGAGATGAGTTTCTCTCTGTCACAGAGAAAAACTATTACAGAACTCTGCAAAGCAGAATGGAGCAGGACCAACTTCAGGCTTGCAACCCAGGGTCCTCGGCACGGTGTCAGATGGGATGGACAGGCCGAAGAGCAGATGGAAGGATCCACCCACAGTTTCCAGGTCTGGCTGTTAGCTACAGAGCCTTGGGCAGGCCGCTGGACAGTCAGCATAGTAAGGTTTGCCACACTAGGGACCTCAGAGAGAAGCAGAGGACATGCCTGAATTCCTAATCTTTATGACATAGGAAAAGCATCTAGAAACATGAAGAGTAGAATCAAACAACCACTTTTGTGCCTAGACAGACTTCATGCATTCCCATCTATTAGCTTTAGGTATTTTTTTTTTTAACATTTCTAATCGGTACAAATCTTCCCATAGCTTCATTAGTCTCGTCTCCTTCCTTCTTTCCCGAGAGAAAGTGGTGGGGTTGTACTGTCCACTGCTGTACAGGCAGCTGTTCATGAAGGACACACAACAGGACTGTGGTGCTCGTATCAAGGGGCCATCCCGCTCTGCTTTCCAGTGTGCACTAGACGCATCTGTGCTGATAACGACCCATTATTTTAATCATTTTAATCATTCATTTCGATGAATGAATGAACATACATAAAATAATTTATATTTCTGTGTGAATATACAGTTTGCAGGTGTCATATTCATATATATGTATATATTTATATATATGTGACAATCTGTGTGTTTGTTTCCCCACACACACACTTTAAACATACTATTTCAAGAGATTCAGCTCTACATTCCATCTCTTCTGGCAGATTTTTTGTGTGCTCTTAATTGTATTAAGAAGAATTATCTGGAAAAAAAATGAAAGTTTAATAACAACTTTTATGTTTTACTAATTACCTTTTTTTTTTTTTTGGATCTAATGAGATGACCGTTTCACTGCTCTCTCTGTTGCCGTAGTAAATTTCTTAGGGTCATAGGCAAGGCAGATGTTACATGTTGAGTAATAACTCATTGTTCTTTGCGGAAGGGGCATCAATGATGAGAGATGTATGATACCCTCTTTTTTGTTTGTTTGTTTTTGTTTTTGTTTTAGTTTTATACTCCCCCTTCAGCTCAAGGTGACATCCTGACTAGCAGGGTTGATGGTTTGAAAATGGAACTCTGTTGTGAAGGTGGCAGAGGAAATGGGGATAGGACACGTGGCAAGTAAAAGCTTTACTTCTGCTTCCTTGAGCATGAGCTCCGTGCTGGAGCAGACAGCAGCGTTACATGAGAAAGCTCTAAACTCTTCTCATTAAATTAAACTTGTGTTTTGTTTGGGAAGGCCTATGGCAGAGTAGCTTTTCTCTTCCAGCTCTAACCTTAGGAAAAGTTCACAGGAAGTGATTCTTACAAGCTGATGTCAAAGACACCTGTCCCGGTCTGACATCTTTAGTGAATAAAATTCTCATCATTACTTTAGTTTTTTAAACGGCTGTGTATGAATATATGTGTATCCGTGTACATATATTTAGAATGCATAAAATATAATAATAATAATAATAATAATGTAAAAAGGTCTTAGCACTCCTAGAATAAAATTTTGCCACCTTTTCTTAGTGCCTTAATTTGTTCAATGTGTCTAAAGTTTTCCTGTGTCATATTTTTAATATTTTGTGTGCTTTTCCCCCCATAAGCCTTGTCAACTTTTCTACTACATTAATCTTTGAAATTTTTCTTTTTCCTGAATTATTTTCTGCACTAATTATCTTGCCTTTAAGTCTTTCTCTTTGTCCTGGTAGTTCAACTAAATAGTGATTTCCACTCAGCTCCAGAGAGTCATCAAATTCTCTTCCGATTTCTTCATTAACCCGCAAGCTGCTTTGAAGCACCTCTTTTGATTTTTAAGCTGATTTCTTTTCCTCGTCTTTTAAATGTATTTATGATTTTATTGCATTATGTCCTGTGGACTGTAGCTGCTTCATTAGTCGCTGTTGAAATTCCTTTGCCAAGGATACGGATCAGTTTTGCATATGCAAATGACCTTGAGAAGACTCATTCTTTGTTGGGCAGACCCATCCCAATCGGATCAAAGCTTTTGGCCATGGTTAACTTTCCTATAGGCTCAACTGGTTTTTGTTAATCTCACCAATTTCCCCAGAGTATGCTTCAAGCACATTTGCTATGCTAGCATACAATCTGTCTCATTTTCTTATGTATTTTGAAAGTGTAGTTTGGGGGACACCCAGATACAGGATGATTGCATCTCTACTGTTACACAGAATGAAATTAGGAGCTGGGGAGATGGCTCGACACAAGCTTGACGATTCCAATCATGGGACTCAGCAGTACAGATAGATGCCAGTATTCTCAGCACCTACACAGGGAGAATGGCAAGTGGAGACAGGAGACTCTCTGGAGCCTCATGGGTCGGCTTGCCTGGCATATGAAGTAGTAAACAAACTGGATAGCAAGCAAGGACCAACATTCAGAGTTGTCCACTGACTTCCACGTGCATGCCCACAGTCACATAAAGACACACATGCCATGCATATATATTATATATTTGTATTTTACACATATATATCACACACATACACCGTACACAAACATACAGATGAAACATGAAGCAAAAAAGTCATCTTTTTTTGTTCCTGAAAGTTTTCTTAATCTAATCATAGTGTTGATCCACCAGCTTGCTTTGCAAAATGAATGTTTGAAACATTTGCTATAGAATTTCAAATACTACTAAAAGATACTCTGCATTAAACTCCTGCCCAGTCTTTTACTTTCCCTTCCACAAGCAAATTCATGCTTCTTGCAAATACTCTATTAGCCATTATTTTCAACATATGTATATATAGTATGTGTATGCATATATATTATTTATGCTTGTTTGTGTGTATGCAAGTACACGTGTGTGTAATCAGGAAGACAACTTGAGTGTAGTTTCTTTGGTGTAGTTCATCTTCTTTTTTTTTTTAGATAGAATTTCTAACTGGCTTCATACATACCAAGAAAACTCAGCTATCTGGCCAGTGAGCCCCAGGATTTGCCTGTCTTTGCCTCTGCAACACTGGAATCACATGCACAAATATATATATTTGTGGTTCTGGGAAATTGAACTCAGGTCATTATGTTTGCCTGTAAGCCTTTACTGACTGAGCTATCTTCTAGTCCCCTGTGTTGATAAGTTTTATGTGTGACATTATTTATTTTTGTTTTCAGAAGTATAAATTACTTTGTTACATATACTGCCTCTACCCATTTCATTAAAAAGTTTTATTGTGAACTAATCCTTTGTATATCTTAGATATTTTATTTTGATAGTTGAGAGTTGTATTAAGATTTACACACTCATATTTTTAAAATAACATAAGGAATACTAAAAACATAAAACATAGCACTTTACTTAAGAAGAATATTAAGAAATAAACAAATAACACCTTGGGAAGAGGGACCAGAGACTTCAGAGAAATTTGGAACCACTCTCTGCCCTGGTTCTGTAATATAAATATATTCTATAAAATTACAGGCAAACCCATTGTTGATAAACAATTTGTTGCATAAAGGATGAGCATTAATATTAAAGCTATCTTGAGAGTGTGCATTTTAGTTAAGGGAATTATTGCTGATTGTGTGAGTTCATTTTTATTTTTTGCAGGAACTGTTAGCGTGTGGTTCTGCAGCTAGAACTGTGAACCCTGTGTTGAAAAGTGTCCCTAAAGAACTCATCATAGCGACAGCAGAGATTTGTGACCACCACGATGTCAGGAGCTCCCTTACAAATCTGTCTCCACGCTGCCCTCAGTTCAGCTGACATATGCATCTCACAGCCATTTCTCAGTTGAATCTTTCTGTTCTCAACTTCTATCCCCATACCTGTCTCTATGAGCCTCCCAAAAAACTGAGGGCCTAGATCCAAGTAAATCATAAGTGAACTGGGGAAGCAGTTCTAGGTGGCAGTTATTTCCTTTTAGCTCCTTGGATAAATGCATTATTTTAGATGATCTCTTACAGAATTTGTCCTATAGAAAAAGTTTCTGGCCAAACCTAATTCTTCCCACTCTGTGTTACTGTTCGCAAATCACTGTGTTGCAGGACGTCTCTCTAAACCTGTTTGATGAAACTACTCGGACCCAATGTACAGAACTCGGATATCTAAAGCACAGACTTGGGAGACAACAGAGCACACCAGTCCTAAGTCGTTAAGAACGAAATAACAATGGTGCTAACATTTTGTTCCTTTTCCAGATGTTACAGGTTGTAGACAGCAAAGGCTCTTGTCAGCTATCCGGGGAAGAAGAAGGATCCACAGATAGGAGCATTATTTTATGAGTGTCATAAATATCATCATAGGGTAGGAATAGATGACAACTTCTAAGCCTTTTCTAAACAATGCCATGGTTACTGGAGGATGCTCATAAGCTCTTGTTTGCTAAGAAGCTTATTTATTTGACTGGCGTAGATCCCATGATGCGAGCTCATAAAGCTCCAATTCAGAACTGTGACGGAATTAGTTTTATATGCCATCTCCATCACCTAACAATAAATAGGATTTTGAGCAGGTCATAAGACTCATTTATAATTAGTTTATAGTAAAATGAGGGCAGTCACACTTATTTAAAAGATTTTTGTGGGTAAAATATTTTTAAAGTGTTATTAAAATAAAAACAAAATCTTGATAATTTTTAAATGAAGTTTTACGGATTCCCAAACCCCAGCCCTGCCAACTATTTCTGCCAAACAATGCCACACTGAATATGCAATGGCATGATTTCTCCCCTATAGTTAATGTCAGTTACACCACACAGTCAAGCAAGACAACACCTTTATCAATTGTTGCATATTTTTGCTGTTTTCCTTCTAGTTAAGTTTCCCTATAGCTATCATATTCATACAATTTCAATGTTAAAATAAAACACAGCTGTATAAAACCAATCATGGAACAATACAGTTTGTGGAGGCCAGTGTATGGCATTTCCAGATGTTCTAAGTCAAACTCTGGGAAGAGCTTCATCAAAGTCCAACACTGGAAAAGGAAAGATGCCCTCAGAGCTCCGCCCCTGGACCCCCAGACTCTGTGAGCTACAAGGAGTCCATGTCTCACATGCTTGAGAAGAGGAATGAAAAGAAACAGCCTCAATCATGGCCACCAATGCAGTGGGTTCACGTATGCAAGGTATTCTTCTGTAGCCCATGCCTGGCACACAGACTGTTCAACAGAGTTACTGCAATGATTTCCCCATTGTGTCTTTCTCATTATCCCAGTCAAGTTTTATAGTTGATTCTAGAAAAGATAAAACCTAGGTTTTTTTTTTAACCTTGTCATTTATAATTGATTTCCTGTTTAAATAGCTCTTACTCTGCCTTTCTAAAGAAATTTAGACTTAATTTGCATCTCTTCTACACGGTCCCATTCCCATATCCCCACAAAATGAACCTATTTGTAGAGATATATAATTGGCTTTTGGCTTCATCAGAAGCCAATATACTATTAAGTATTCATATTTCCAAAAGAACATAAATTGGCATGTTAAAAATGTTGTATGATATAAAAGTTTGATAGCCAAATCATTTCCTGTCTTGAATTCTTCTCTAAAGAAAAAGTAGTCAAAACTCATTATATTTCCAACACATTCATACTTGTTGCTATATTCAAATTGCTCCCTACATTTTCTTTAACATGATTTTCTCTTGTTTAAATGACCTTTGTCCCAAATCTCGGAGCTGGTGTATAATGAGCAGGAAACCTGTTGTCTGTGGAAATTGTGAAGATGTAGCATCAGAGATTTTAATGAGAAAATGGCAGGAGGAAAAAAAGATTGCTGAGAGAGTCCAATATTCATTTAGACTGAATTAAGGATAAATATTTACTTTCAGAGCAGAGCAGGATCAAGTCTTTGCCCCCCTGGTACTGAAGCTGCCCTTTAAGCGGGCATCTGTTAAGTCGCAGGGAGACACAAACAATAACTCTTTGTATTTTTCTACCTCTCGGGGCCGCCAAAGGGGAAACTAAGATGCTGCCAAATGTGCCCACCAGCCAGGGCTTCTCCTCCTTGACATATGGGCTCCATTTTCCTTACACAGAACAAATGGGTCATGACTTCCTGTGAAGTCACCTGGCGATGATTTGGGCTCTGCATGCTGCATGAAGGTGTGTGGGTGCTGCCACCCAGTGCACCCTGTCTGCTGGCCGAGCAGTCACCGGTGTCAAACTGAGGTGCCACATGCATCTGTGGCTTATGAAGCATGACTGCAGGATTTCACTTTGCAACTCTTCTTGTGCTTAAAGGTGAATCTGCAGGCTCTTGTAGCCTTCGGAAAGGATGCTCAGAATTTAACACACCACCTGGAGATTGTGGCATAAATGTCAAGTGGGAGTGGTAGGCGTGAAGAAATTCAGATTTGCAGAAAAAAAAATATATTCTCAATTTCATAGCCCCTCAATTTTTAGAAAGAGGCATAGATCATCCCCGGCCACGCCAAACATATGAACACTCCTTTAAAAGTCAACCTTCAGCTCAGAATTATGAAATAATATATATTTTATTACAGTGTTCAGGTGTTTGTGTTAAAATGATATTTGAAGTTGTGCCTTAAAAAGTTATTGGTGATTTCAGCAAAATATGTGCAAAATGGTAAAATTTGTCATGTGAATATTAGCATCCCAAAGCCATCCAGCTGTGATTCAGACACAGTCATCGGCTCAACTGGCTTATCAGTGGTTAAGAGAAAAATGTCACAGAAGGTGGGTGCTGTCACCTGATAGCAGCTGTGGGAGAGGTAAACGTGAACCTGGAGTGCCAGCCTTGTGAGTTTCGCTTGCAGTCAGAGCAGTGTCCAAAAGACACAGAAAGCAAGATTACAGCACAGTCCCAGGGTGGGGGCGGGTTCTTCCATCTAGTGAAGCAAGACTGCGCGAGTTGTTTGGCTTCCTTCTGGATAAGCAGTTCGCCAAGTGTGAGAATAAAAAAATAAAGCCACATTGACTTTTAATATCTTTGGAATGTGAAAACAAACTAGGAGAGACTTAATTAAAATTTTACTTCTGTCATTTTGGGAATATTCACTATTCACAGAATCCGTTTATGTCTCTCACCTGGGCAGCTGCCCTTGCCATAATGCATGGAAAAAGTGCTTCAAGGGCTGAGGTGATATCTCTGAGATCAATTATCTCTGTTTTAACCAAGGTGCTGACTTTGCCTTATACCTGCAGAAGCCAGGACATCTTGTCCACAAGCGCACAGCCTTTGCTTTCTCTACTGGTCTTTCGACTTGGTCACCAGGGCTCTTGTCACACCCTATATCCCGACACGATTTTCACTGCAAAGGATGCAGAGAGCTCTCATCCAGTGTAACAGGTGTCAGCTTGGTTTAAGACTTATATTAATGCCAGGTGGTGGTGCTGCACACACCCTTTATCCCAGGACTTGGGAGGCAGAGGCAAGCGGATCTCAGTGAGTCTGAGGCCAGGCTGGTCTTCCTTCTAAGAGAGTACCAGGGCAGTGAGAACTGTTAGAGAGAAACCCTGCCTCGAAAAACAACAACAAAGGATTTGCATTAAAGGGATGGTGAAAACTTCTATCCTGAGCCTATTTTTTTTGTCTAGGACAAGCACTTACCCAATGTATGTGACAGTCTGTGGTATGTATATGATCCAGCAAGAAAAGAATTTAATGTGCTGTCGTTTCTGCACATAGAAGTGTCCTGAAGCCAACTCAAGATAGTCCTTTGCAGAAAAGGGACACATTTGGGCTCCCACTGTGGCTTCTTTTGGGTAAAACCTCAACTGTGGTCTTCATGAGCATAGGGACAAAGCCGAAGAAAGGAGCTGGGCTTCACTGAATTTCTCGCCATTTTCACCATCGTGCTGGGAAATGAATGGCAGTTGCTTTTTTTTTGTCTTGTTTTCTTTTATTTGTTTTAGTTTAGCAATGTGTTTAAATGGAAATAACCCAGCAAACAGGCCAATTTTCATTGCAGGAATAATAGCATTTTTTTTTCCAGTGGAGTTCGTGATCCCATTAGTCAAGATGTACAAGGTTACTCTTTTTAAAACCAGAGGAATATCCAGCGGAGACATAAGAGCAAATGATGGCATCTCTCAGGACGTAATTGTGGGAAAAGTTGAAGGCAATTTGTTCCTACAGGTTTTGACAAGCAAATCCCAGTTCTTATGCAAATAGGAGACAGGTGAGTGTCTGTGATACAGAGAAAAGTGCCCAACCACAGCCCCCACTCAAAGGCTCCTCGGTGGCCCAGCATCAGGTGATTAGAACTGATAAGCAGAGTCCTGCCAGGGAGCTTGCGAAGAAGGTTGAGGGCATTTTTGTTTGTCGCAGAGAATGATGGCCATAATGAATAGACCTGAAGGGACAGCCACACACCCTGGGTCTGGCCCTGCTCCTTCTGCAGGACATCTGCATGAACTGTAATTACTTGCTGCCTAGATGAGGCAAGGGACCTGCTGGGCAGGTCCCTACCCCAGAAATAAATAGTATGACTATGTCTCAGCTAAGAGAGCTGTAGTAGAAAACTCAGACATTCTGACTCCAGGTGTAGCTTCGTGCTAACTCTTTGCTTTGGACTTTAGTTTCCTTATCAGGAAAATTACAAGTTTGGTGTTTTCTAATCTGTATCAGCTGCTAGAGATGGAGAAAGGGCAAGAGTCGGGCTTGAAGTTCGTTGTAAAAGATCCATATACTGCTATGAAAAGACAACACGGTGCATCTTGTTCACACATGCACTTCCGCGGTAGAAGTATGGAGATATAGCTCTGGAAAAAATGACCTACAGAGTTCTGAATTCATAAGCACTGCAGTTTGAAACATCATCTCAAACAGCAAACTAAACAACAGTGTTACTATCAGGCGGGGGCTCCTGGAAAATACTTTGACATTAAAATTAGGCCTTCGTATTATTATGAGAAACTGAAAACAATATAAATGATCAAAAAGAGGTTTAGTTAAATAAGTTGTATTGTATCCATATGGAAATGCAAATTTATTAAAGACTGGATAAACAAATTTAATGAGAGTGAAAGGTATCAAGTCAAGAAAAAAAAATAAGGACCAGGAGTTGCCTCAGCTGGTAAAGTAGCTGCCTACGCACTCACAATGAGTTTGGATTCCCCAGCACCAGAGTCAAGGTCAGATACAGCAGCTTAATTTAAGCCTAACACTGTAGACAGGCCTGCCAGACCAGCTAATCCTCCATATCTCAAGAGCTCAGCATTGCAAATGAACCACGTGAAAAATAAGCATATAAACCATTCTTGTCTTTGCTGGTAAGGCTTAGGGGTTCTTTAAGGCTAGCTTTGGGAGAAAATATGAGTATCTTTATATTTATCGGAAATAATTCTACCAGTGATTGTCAACAAATACTCTCACCATCTTTTACTGTCTCTGTTCACTAAATAATCATTAATCAAATTTCTACAATGTATCATAGACTTGCCAAATGGATATATTTTTAAAAAGACTTAGATTTGATGTTTGTTTGTTTCCCAGAGGCTATTAATCCCAAAGATTTGAGGAGAAAGACCACAGACCCAAATAATCATAGCCAAATTACTTAAAGCAAGCAATTAATTAAAGCAAATTGCTTTTACTCATGTACATAGACTTCCTCCCTCTAAAGCAGAGTTCAAGAGGTCACCATTAAACATGGGAAAGACAAGATTTTTGTAGTTCAGGGGTGGAGGTTTCCAAATAGGGAAAGAGTAGGGGGTTTCCAAATGGGGGATTTGGCAGGCAGAAACTTGAACATAACAAGGTAGTCATAATAACACTTTGAAACAAAGGTAAGGTTGCAAGATTGGTCATAACAACCTTGTGAAACAAAGACATAGTTGCTGTTTCCTGGAACAGGCAGTACAGAGCCATTTATTTGTAGTTAAGGTTATAATTGGGACATAGCCCAATCTTGGAGAAACAGAGATTTAATCATAATAGGAATGAACCTAGTTTGATTTTATTGTAAGATGGCTTTCAAGCATAAGATGAAGGCAGGCTGGTTTATCAAGGCACAGGGTTGCTAGGCTATCTAAGCAAGCATGTAGCATGCGGTAGGATTCATCATTAGTACCCAATGGGATGAGAAAAAGAAAAGGAAATTAGGAAGGAAGGAATGGAGGGAGGGAGGAAGAGAAGAAGAGAGGGAGGGAGGAAGGGAGGGAGGGGAGGGAAAGAGAAAGGGGGGAGAGAGGGAAGGAGGGAGGGAAGGGGGAGGACGGAAGTAGGGGGGAGGGAGGGAGAGAGGGGGAGGGAAGGAGGGAGGGAGGAGGGAGGGAAGGAGGGAGGGATGGGGAGGGAAGGAGGGAGGAGGGAGGGAGGGAGGGAAGGGGAGGGAAGGAGGGAGGAGGGAGGGAGGGAGGGAGGGAGGGAGGGAAGGAGGGAGGGAAGGTAACTGTAGGACTAAAATAAGAGGCAGCACTAAAGTACAGCTGTTCTGTGAAGGTAACCTGGAGAGTCATGCTAGGCAGAGGCAAAGGGGTGTGCATTACAGGAACAGCACATCCACAGAAAGATACTGTCCTTGGTGCAACTAGATGTTAGTGAAGACTTGAAGAGAGATTTTTTTTAGGCAAGAGGCAGATTTGGTACTGGCTTTGTGTCCTGCTAGGTAGTATTGCCTTTTAACTGAGACAATAAGAAATAGCAATAAATTCTATCCTACAATGGATTAAGTTCATATTTAAAATGAGTTGAAGTTCCAATTACTTGAAGAAGACTAGCTTGAATTCTGCGTCACATGAAATGTGAGATCTAGCACACATCTGCTGTAATCTTCCCCCTTCCTTTGCTCTTCACCGTCAACCCAGGCAAACATCTTTCTGGATGGATCTCATAAGAGTCTCGTAACTGATGCTTTCATTTAGTTCTTGCTTCTTCTTCTATCTATTACCCATTCCTAGTGTCCAGAACCGTCTTCTAGAATCATGAACAAAGCATGCCACTTGCCCAGTTTAAGCCTTTTGATATAATCCTAAATCCCTCTGCAAACCCAGGAAATGTATAGAGCTTCTGATCTCCCCATTCTTCCCACTCCCTCTCTTCTTCCCTGCCCCCTCAGTCCTCTAGTGGAAAGCAGTCTGCTATAGCTACAGGGAAGATCTCTCCTTGGCTTCTTAAGATTTTGTCGGATGCCCACAATCTGTGACACTATTTGACTTATAGCTGCATCTCTGTATCTCTGCATCACCTCGCTGTGTCTCCTCATCTCTGTATCTCTGCATCACCTCGCTGTGTCTCCTCATCACTGTATCTCTGCATCCCATTCACACAGCTTTTGACCTGGGCTATTTGTCTGTCTCTGAATTATCTCTTCTCTCCTGCTCCTCCTCCTCCTCCTTCTTCTCCTTCTTCTCCTTCTCAAAAATGATTTATTTTTTGAGATTATATTATAATCACATTGTTTCCCCTTTCCTTTCTCCAAGCCTTCTCATATACCCTTCCTTGCTATCTTTCTAAATCATAACCTCTATTTCATTAATAGTTGTTACCCACAAGTATTCCTAAATACATAAGTACATCTGCTCTGTATATATATCACTTGTATGTATGTTTTCAGGACTGACTGTTTGGTGTGCTTGTCCCTGGAAAGGACTATTTCTCTTGCTCTCGGCATTCCTTAGTTGCCCGTAGTTGTTTGGGTAGGATTAATGTTTTGTGGGCTTTTCCCAGTTCATGTCAGCATGTCTGTTGTTGTTGCCCTTGTCCAGCTCATGTTTAGCCATATGTGTTGATAATACTTTATTCTTCTGACTATAATTCTAGAGACACAATCTCACAGAGTTCCTCTGGCTCTTACTGTCCTCGTTTCTGAAGTGATCCAAGCTTTAGGTTCAGGACTTGCAGTGTGGAATTGAGCTCCATAGCTCTGCATTTCAGTTGGTTGTGGTTTCCTGTAATGGGCTCTGTCTGTTGCAAAGCGAAGCTTCCTTGATGAAGGTGAGGACTATACTTATCTGTGTCTATAAAGACAAATATTCAGAATGTGCTTTGGTATCAAGCTGGTTTAATGAAGAGGCATTTGCATGTTTTCCTCTAAGATCCATGGCTTTCCTAGCCCTAGGTAATTGGTTAGGTTTCCGGTACAGGCATGAATTTTTTTCTTGTTGAGCAGATCAAATATTTTCTTCTTAAAGGGATACTAGTCACTTAGTATAATTTCATTTTAACTTGGGTAATACCTGCAGGCAGAGTCTCTATTTCCAGTTAAAGTGATTTATATTCAGATATTATCATTAGAATATCAAAATGAATCTTTTTCAAGGTCATAGCCAGTATTCATTGTCTCTATTTATACCGTTTAAGCATAATCAGTGTAACTAAGAGGATGTGGGTGAACGCTGGCATGTGATTGGAGAGTTTATGCATCCACCCTGCAGTTTTGCGCATCTTTACTCAGAGAGAATGGAAATTGTATTGAGAATCCCATGGAGAGATCCATGTGGGGGATAGACTGGGACCTCCTCACAGCGACTGCTGATCACATCGGTGAGCCACTAAGCTGACTGTCTGTTTCTGGTTAAGTTTTCAGATGTCAGCAGCTTTCTTTGATGATTTTACTACAGATTCCCAAGAGATCATTAACTATACAAGTTCTGAATTATTGATCCATGGACAATTTGAGATAATAAATGTTATTCAATTTAACATTTAAGTTTACTTAAATTATCATTTATTAGCAAAAATAATCAATATGTTTCTGCTTTTGTTATAAAGTACATGTTTAATATTATTAGTTATTAAGGATAAACTCTTATTTACTTTCATTTGTTTAAAAGTGGTTCACTCTGTATATTCATTGTATGTGATACATAATGATATAAGGACATTTTTCACAAGTAAATACTGTATAATGATCATAATTTTCCCCACAAAATCTTACCCTTTCTCCGTCTACTCCTCTCCCACTCCTGTTTGTCTCTTTTCTCTCTCTAGGCAACTTGACTTCTATGGTCTTTGTGGTTGGACAAAAACAATTGTATGTACACCAAATGACTTCATCCATTCCCCTGTTGTTGTGCAGCTAGTTTGGTTCTGTAACTTGGCTATTCTGAGAAGGGTTGCAATGATAACTGATGGGCCAGTATCTTGCTGGTGTGTTGACATAGGATTCTTAGAGTCAGGAACAAGAATAGTAAGGCTGGGGGTCAGGTGGCAGATCTACTTTTAGTTTTTAAGTTTTCACACTGTTTTTTGTGCTTCACACTCCCGCTCCCACTGTACAAGGACTCCCTGTAATCCGCATCCTCACCATTATTTGCTGTTATTTATTTTCTTAAAGGTTGCAGGTCTGCACTCTGAGAGGAAAGCTCACTTCTGGGTCCTGTTAGGTGATCTGTTTTACAGAAAGTTCCATCGGCTGCTGAAGAGAGCATGGGATAGCTTGCTCTGTAGATGTCTATAAATGATGATGATATCATTCAACTTCTCTTCTTAATTTTTGTCAGAATGATCTATTAGTGGGGTTGGGTGTTTAAGTCATCTGCTAACGCTGTGTTAGGCTTAACCTGTATCTTTACATTCAGTGGCATTTGTTTTATGAAATTGTTTTATGAAATGGAGGTTCCTGTGCTTGCTATGTATATGTTTAAAACTATAATGTCTTCTGGGCATGTTGGTCATTTAGTTAGAATGAAATGACTTCCATTGTCTTTGACTAATTTTGATTTTAAGACTAATTTGTTTTGCCAGATATTAGAACAATACCTGATCCCAGTTTCTTGGAATTCCTTTTTTTTTTTCATTGTGAGGTATATTTCTTTTTTTTCTTATTTTTTCTTTTTATTCTTTTTTAATTAAAATTTCCACCTGCTCCCCGTTTCCCATTTCCCTCCCCTCCTCCCAAATATTGCCCCCTCCCCCCACTCCCCTCTCCCTATCCCCACTCCTCTTCTCCTCCCCCCACACCATTCCCCCCCCTCTCGATACTGAAGAGCAGTCCAAATTCCCTGCCCTGCGGGAAGATGAAGGTCTTCCATCTACGTCCAGGAAGGTGAGCGTCTAAACAAGCTAAGCTCCCACAAAGCCAGTTCATGTATTAGGATCGAAACCTAGTGCCATTGTCCTTGGCTTCTCATCAGCCTTCATTGTCCGCCATGCTCAGAGAGTCCAGTTTCAACCCATGCTTATTCAGTCCCAGACCAGCTGGCCTTGATGGGCTCCCAATAAATCAGTTCCACTGTCACAGTGGGTGGGTGCATCTCTCGTGGTCCTTATTTCCTTGCTCATGTTCTCCTTCTTTCTGCTCCTCATTTGGACCTTAAGAGCTCAGACCGTTTCTCCAAATTGAGTCTCTGTCTCCACCTCGATCCCTCGCCAGATGAAGGTTCTAAGGTGATATGCAAGATATTCATCAGTATAGGATAGGGTCATTTCAGGGTCCCTCTCCTTAGTTGCCCAAGGTACCAGCTGGGGACATCTCCCTGGACACCTGCGAACCCCTCTAGAGTCAAGTTTCTTGCCAACCCTAAGATGGCTCCCTTAGTTAGGATATATACTTCGCTGCTCCCGTATCCATCCTTCCTATATCCCAACCATCCAAATCCCCCGAGCTCCTCCCATCCTCCCCTTCTCACGTTTCTCATCCCATTTCCCCTTTGCCCCATGCCACCTCACCCGCAAGTTCCCAGTTTTTGCCCTGCAATCTTGTCTACTTCCCCTCTCCAGGCGGATGACTATACGATTTTCTTTGGGTTCACTTTCTTATTTAGCTTCTCTAGGGTCACAAATTATATGCTCAATGTCCTTTATTTATGGCTAGAAACCGATTATGAGTGAGTACATCTCATGTTCCTCTTTTTGGGTCTGGGATACCTCACTCAGGATAGTGTTTTCTATTTCCATCCATTTGCACGCAAAATTCGAGAAGTCATTGTTTTTTACCGCTGAGTACTACTCTAATATGTATATATTCCACACTTTCTTGATCCATTCCTCCATTGAAGGAATTTCCAGGAACTCCATTGAAGTTGTTTCCAGGTTCTGGCTATTACAAACAATGAGGTATATTTCTTAAAGATAACAGGTAAATGGATTATGTTTTCTAATTCATCTACTAGTCTGTGTTTTTAGATTAAAAATTTGAGATCTTTTAGTCATAAATTATTTAGAAAAGCCGGGCGGTGGTGGCGCACGCCTTTAATCCCAGCACTCGGGAGGCAGAGGCAGGCGGATCTCTGTGAGTTCGATACCAGCCTGGTCTACAAGAGCTAGTTCCAGGACAGGCTCCAAAACCACAGAGAAACCCTGTCTCGAAAAACCAAAAAAAAAAAAAAAAAAAAAAAAAAAAAAAAAAAAAATTATTTAGAAAAGTATTTAAATATAATCATCTTAGATATCATTTAAATTTATATTTATAATTTATCCATCCACAGTTATATATGCAAAATATAATGACCTCCAAAGGCCCCTATAAAGGAAAAAAAGCACCAAGAAACAAATCACAGATACATACAGAAATGCGATCTTAACTCAAAAACATGCTGAGCAGGGGAAGCCAGACACAACAGAGCATATTTCTGTTTGAAATCTACAAAACTATACCTTTGTATGTCATAAGGTGCCTCCAGGACAGGCTTTCTGAGAGCCACTCTCAGCTGGAATCAGAGAAGTCTCTGTTTGCTGTGAATTCAGAAACTTAGCACTGCCCAAATAACCGAATGACTGTCGAAGGCTCCGTTCTAAACAAGCTATTTGCACCACCCGTCCCAAAGCTCGGGGAGGATTGTGTAAGAAGCTGAAACGGGAGTCTGCGTTCATTGCTTACTCAATTATGCAATGGGACATGAGCTCTCAATGGAACCTGGTTTTCACAAGTGACTCATTTGCCAATTTTCCTACCCAAAGAATTTGTTGAGCCCCCACCCCTGCATTTAGAACACTATGCTTGTGGGTATTAGCCAGCATTTTCTAGATGAACAGATAACAAGATGAACATATATGTTCATCATATATATATATATATATATATATATATATATATATATATGGGGGGATTTATTACACAACATGAGCTGAGTTGTTCAACAATGGCCCTCTACAGGCTGAGATACTGACAACCTGGTTGCTGCTCAGTCCAGAAAACCAGATTTCTCCACAGTTCCAGTGAGGGCTAGGAGAATTTCTAGAGAGCCATTAGTCATTCACATAAGAAAGCTAAAGAAGCAGGTGTTATGATGTCAGTGAAGGAGTGGAGCAGAAGTGTCTGCAACGGGACAGATGGACTTATTACCATCAGGGAACAAAAACCCATGGCAAGGCACCCCTGCTGTCTCCTCAGCAGATCTCCTTTTATCTGAGAACCACTGGAAGGTGCTGTTCATACTCTGGGAGACTCTTCCCCATCAGGTGATCCTCTGGAAATGCCCTTACAGTCACCCGGAGTCCCATCTCTCGGTTGATAGGTCCCACACAACAGTAGCTATGACCTGTTTCAGGCACTATAAACTGTCCTCTCTGAATCTTTCTGTCACAGCTCCATTAGCCTCACCTAGTTAACACCTTCTATGGCCTTGTCCCCATTACACAGATAGAATCTCACACTGTTACCTTGTTTCTGATGATACGTAAACATACCTGAGACTTTCTTGTAGCCCCCGAATAATGTTATCTGGTCTGATATTTGCTTAAACATGTATGTCTTAACTTCCAAGGTAATTTATGTGGGATTTCTGTATACTGTTAGTATGAAAATCAATAGTTCCATAGTTCACGGCACTAGATTAGGCACCCAGAAGATTCATCCATCAATTCTCAAGCACTGATAATCCTACAGTCCTGAGATAGCAACATGTCTTAGGTTGGGTCCCTAGAATCTAAATCTGAGCTAAGAATTCAAGGTCAAATAGTTTATACAGGGCCTGAGCCCTGGAAACACAGATACAGATGTTTAGAAGTCAGTGAGACAAGGACACAAGGACAAAGAATGTTTCTGGTCAGATGGCTGTGTCGTGGTCATAGCTCAGTCCCTCTGGTACCTCTGAGGATGTCACTAGGGTACACCTTTGAGTTGTACAACCCAGGGAAAGCTGATCAGTGGGTATTCATTTCAAGAGCTATCTCAGACGGCCTTCAAAGCAAATGGAACACATTCTAGTGGCCAAGGGAAGTCTCCGTGGTCAGTAGCAGGTGCCTCCGTCAATGGCACAGTTGTTCTAGGAGGGGGACCTAACAGAATGTGTCAGGGCACTAAGAATTTATCCCTCACAATCCGTGGAAGGCTTTATTCTGGCAATTGTATTTTGTGTCAACCATTTGATTCACTTCTGTTGCTTCCAAACATGACTAAAACATGTGTTACATTACCAAGGAGTAAAGAGCCTACTTCTATTAACTTCATATGGAGCAGGTAAGAAGAAACCAAAGACTGATTCTGTTGAAGTGCAGATTAGTGCACCTGCAAGTGTATGTGAGTCGCTGTTGGTGACTCCAGTACTTGCTCCAGCATGTGTGACAACTCACAAAAGCTTTGTAACTAAAGTCCCCTACACAACTGACAAGTAATGACATCACCATATCTCCTAGCAATATTTTATTGCTTACATAACTCAGAGGACGGAGCAGCCTCAGGGATCCTTGTAATCTTCATGGGCTCCCGGAGACTCGTAACCCTCTGCTGAGTGTCCTGAGCCCATGAGCCTCCTTCCTCCCTCCATGGGGGAATGCTTCAATGGGGAGGAAAGGCAACATGCTTCCCAATTACTAGGAACTTAGTCCTGCTATTTATTCAAGAATGGGGAAAAACAGAAACAAGATGAAAATGAGAAAATAGCCCAGTGTCCAACCTATTTAGTCTATACTGATAAACCCCTAATGTTGTGGGACCTAGGAACTCATTATAGTTACCATAACCAAACAGCTCTCACATTGGACAGCTCACAGCCATTATCGGAGCAGAATAGCTTTGCGCTGAAGTTTGAGGAAGCGGGAGAAGAAATAAGGGTGCTGGCCAACAACGGCTTACTCTGCTCTGCAGTGTATCTAGGACCTACTTCTCTAAAATGTCCACACCACTGTTTTATTAATGCATACCAAATATGTAATGAGATTTTGTATTTTAAATTAAGCTAATATTTGAAGGGAAGGAAAAAGTCCTAGAAATGAAAGTTACCCTGGGGACTCTGCAAAGAAGTTATGTGGAAAGGCAGCTATATTTTTGTGCTTCTGCCATCAAGAGAGCAGACAGCCTGTTCCCTAAGTACTGTAATTATATAGCAATTTGCCACCTCTAATAAGAGGACTTTTCTTTCATAAAATATTCACTAAATATATAATATCAGAGTAATATCTTAGAAGTGACTTAGTTTATCCATAAAACGTCAGTTAGTAAGCATAGTGAACATCTTTAGGGTGATGTGATACCCAAACATCCTCTATGCCCGTAGTCACTCGGCCTTGAATTAAACAGCACATTTCTCCTCTCCAGGTGATTTGAGGCTAACTGCTTCTCCCCATAAACATGTTAATTTGCTATGCTCCTTTCTCTTCTCTCTGAATGCTTCTCAACTGAACGCTCCACAGTTGTACAAGGAGTTTTACTTTAATGATGGCGGCCCTGAAAAAAATAAAAAAGCTGTCCAGGAAAAAAAATTCAAATTTAAATTAGGGACATAGTTTGCAAACCCCCAACCTCTATGGACTATGGGATTGCTTGTGCCAAGTAGCAGAAAGGGATGATCTGTCTGTGAGATGAAGGGCCCAGCATGAGTGATGTCTATCCAGTAAATGCATTTGAGGCAGCCCAGAGTCTCCAATTCAGATTCCACAGCAAGTTGCAAGTCAGGAAGATCTGCTGCCACTGCCACTGCTGCTGCTGCTGCTACTACTACTGTCGTTCTTCCTCTTCCTTCTCTTCCACTTCCTCCCCTTTCTCCTCTGTCCTCTTTTCCTCTCCTTTCCCTCTTCCTCCTGTTTGTTTTCTTCCTTCCCTTCCCCTCTTCCTCCACTTTTTCCTCCTCCTTTCCCTCTTCCTTCTCTTCCTCCTCTCCTTCCTGTTCTTCCTCCTCCTCTTTTCTCTTGTCCCTTCTTCCTTCTATACGTTTTTCTTGTATGTTACATCCTTACATAAAATTTTGAGCATTTTTGCTATGCTTCTTCTTGCTGTTGATGCTGTGAAACTTGCCTAATGAACTCAGTAGCTGATCTTGCCATGCATCTTGGTTATTACCTTCTCCTGTATGAAGGCAGCAGCCAGTTCTAACTACCCTAAATGATTTGTTTTTCTAAGGAAAAGTGCCAATCCAGAGTAGAGAAGGGAGCTGTTTATCTCGTGGCATTATTTCAGACTTGATGTCATTTCTTACTGCCTCCTCAAGTTAAAAAGAGAGACAGAGGGAAGGAGCACCAAGATAGTGAAACACCAACAAAGCTTCCAAAAAGATCTGTTTTGGAAATCTTCATTGGCAGCAACATGTAGAAAATCCACGGTTGGATTTTGGAAATTGCTCAGTGTGACACGCATGTTCACATATTCCTTTGTTAATTAGCACCTCTTAAATATCCCATCAAACTCTCTTTATCTTAGTCAGAAACATCCTTTAAGTTTTCAAGATCTTAGCAATCTCTAGACTGTTCAGGAAGGTTTCAAGAAAGGTGAGGACCTAGAAACACAGGTTTTATTAGTCATAGTCTGAATGCCAGCTGGAAGCAGATCTCTGGCCCTTGTCTCCCTCCGAGGATGTCTAGATTTTGCTTTATGTTAGCACACAACAGATTTTCTGAACGAGTAAATACATTCTTAAGTTGAAACAAATATTCACATGTAAATATTGGAATGGTTTCAGCCAAGTTATTAATCAGTATTATAATAGAATCAAGTATTTAAATACATGCTACATTCTGAATTGTTATATGGTTTATATTCTTTTTCATTATTGCATATAACACCAGTCTTTACTTATGGTGTTTGCATGTAAATACAGCCACAGAAAAATAATTGAAAGGGTTACAAACAAATATACATCATAGAAGTGATCCTGAAAGATTAGATTCTCTGGGGGACTTCATATTAGTTGGGGAAAATCTTTAGTTGTGAACTCCTTAAACAGCCAGAGCTACAGACTAATATAGGAAATACAATCACCTCTCCATTTATCTAAACCACCAAGCATGAGAACATATTTGACTCCATGTCATTTTTAAAAGAAATTAAATGTCAAATACAATTTTTTCCACGCCAGATTTCTATCGCTTTTGAATTTTATACAATAAAAATATTTATGGCAACTTAAAAATTAATAAATTTTAAAGTTTCAATATTATCCAAGCCAAACTGAAGGCAGCAAAGCTTTATTCCCTTTATTTCTTTATTTATTTATTACCAACAAGAAGGAGGTGATCCTGCCTCCCCTCCTGTCTTATGTGGATTCCTGACTGTATAGCCATTGGGTTGTCAGAGTTGAGGCTGAAGAAACCCAATGTCAACTTAGATGCTGGTGGATTGGGCAAACCACATGTTCCTATTTATCCCTGTCAGCCACAGGCCCCATTAACTATTTTTAATGAATCACCACTGCTTTTACTTTTGCCATCAGCCATGACCTTCACCATCTAGAAACACATGGTCTCTCATAAACGATAGCCTGCGACATATAAACTCGAGAAGGATTCTATCACAGCTCAAACTACAATATCTATCACTAAAACAAACGGCTCATTCTAGCTGAAGAGACACTCGTATATATCACGGAACCAACCTTCCATATTTTGAAATTTACTGCCCCGTGTTGGCTGATTTTTTTTTTAAAGGAGGCCAGGCAACCTTGCTCACTTAATACTTTTGATAAACTTCTGCTGACAAGGAATGTGATTAATGGTAGTTAAAAGAATTGAATCAAGACTGGGAAAGACAGAGCCAAAAACTGCAGCCTGCTGGCCCTGATGGAAACTAACGTCTCTCCAGAAATATATGATGGACCCTCCTTTTTTACCATGCCAAGTAATTACTTGCACAGGCCTGTTGTAATAATTCCTATTACAGCCAAAACGGAAAAGTCAGTAACTCACCGCCCTGGGACAAGGTGAAGGCAAGGCCAGAGTAGCATGGATCAATATTTCATTTACTCACTGAGGGTAGCTTCTATCCCTGTATCAAATTCTTTTACAGAAAGCCATGAAAGAAATGAGGTTTGCTGCAAAACACCAATACAGAGGCCTTGCTTCCTTGGGGTGCTTATGAAAGAAGCAGGGCAACAAAGCCTTTCAGGAAAACAATATGCACTCAAGGTCACTCATTACTCGCTACTGTTGGAAAATAAAGTGCCATTAGCCTGATGTGGGAATGGACATCAATCAACTGCACACCAGAAAAAGTATGTTTGCAACTTGGTGGTGCTGCTGGGAATGAAGGCGCCATTTGAACATCGTCTACACAATTTGACAATTGTGAAAAAAATTTTTTCTCTTGACAGGGATTCATTTGTTTAAAAAATAATAATCCCATTAACACTTATTTCTGATTGCCTCCTGTGTCGAGAAAAAAAAAAAAAAACAAGATAAGGGAGAGAGAGGAAAAGGTCATGATCATAGTTCCTGGGCATCAAGAAGTTTCTAGTCTGGTACTTTTTCCTAAAGAAAATGGTAATTGCTCAACTGTAAAGTGCCCCCCTAAAACAACAAATGAAATACACCTCATTCCTCAACAGGTTTCTCTTTGGAGAGATGAAAATGTATGTTTCTTAGCTCACATTTTCAGCCATGCTTTCTAGGGAAAGGACTTGGTATTAGCTGATTTTCAACTTTGTGTAGAAACTACTGAAGTAACTTATCCTCTACCTCAAAATTTTTGCAGTGTCAACCCAAAGTCAGACTTAGATAGTGCTAACATTCATGAAATATATATTGGATGAAAACCACAAATGCTTCTTTTCCTCCCAACACACACTGCTCCATGTTATCACAGACCCCAGCATTGCACATTTCCTTAATAATTCATGAGAACCGCAGGTGTGGCGGACACCTTCGCGATGTCACACACTAGCTTGAGGTTGGTTCTGAAAAAGTCACCTCTTTTTCTCCCGTAGCTTTGTAACTCTCTACTTTCCTTCCTTATGATTCCAGGGAGGAGTGTGTTGGAGGACAGATGGACTCGCTGAATGCAAGCTACTGGCAGTCATGTCTGGTCACCTTGAACGCTTTCTCGCAGTTTGCTTTCTGACTGAAATAAATCCAGCTTTCTTCCCTGGAGCTTCAAAGTCACTCTCTAGCAGACCTTCCTATCTTCAGTGCCATGGAACGCAGTTCAGATCAAGGGTGGGAAGTCCTTGGCTGTCACACTGGTCTCAGATCCAGTCTCATCTAAAGAAAGCAAAGGTCAACTGGACCCAGCATTGATCCAGGTCAGCGAGATTTGCAGCCTCGCCGGTCGACAGTTTAGAAGTATTTTCATACGTTCCGAGGCTGCAGATTTTTCTAAGATTTTTTTTTTACCCCTCCTCCACTCCGCCCCTTAAAGCTTGGACCCCAGGAGTATTTCAAGGGAAATTCAATCCATATGCGCCTGATTCGTGTTCACTTAACTCATTGACATGTTGTTTTCCAGGAGCTGATTGATGTACAAGGAGTCTCCTGACCTCTTTTCCTGAGCCTTGCAGCACTGCCTTTCTTTGAGCTGGAAAATCGCCTTTTACTTGAGGTAAGTAGTGCTTTTCAGAGTTGAAAGTTTGGCGCTCAGCTTGATACACAGTTCCCAAATCTGCGTGGGATTCGAGGCTTGACAAATGTGGCCTCAATATATAAAACCCTTTCTTGCTTCATTTCTTCTTTTTTTTTGTTCTTTTTCATGTGTGGCACCCGTGGCTAGAAAAGAAAGGACACAGAGGCCGTGCTTACTCTCAGAGCACCCAACCAGGTATCTTTGGAAGTCTTAGTATCACTTGGAGGGTTTAAGACGCACGAGTTCATCTGTTCTCCTCAACCACCCTTCCTCTGCCTTGATTTCTTTCATGTGCTCCCAACCCAAAGAACTTCCTTTGCCAAGTTTCAAATGGGCAATAAAGGCAGCACCTGGCTTTAAACCCTGCTTTGATTCTGTTGGGCAACATCGCAGCTTGGGTTAAGTTCCCTGGCAGAGTCTTTCAGTAGTCATCCATAATGCTGCCCCTTGGAATGCATCCTAAATTATATCACTGAATAGAGAGGTTATAAACGCAAGCTAGTCTCTCCATCACTTCTGCCGAGTGAAGTGGATCTGACCAGGGCTGTGCCTCGCCCCTTAGACAGCTGAGAGTTGGTCAAGAATAGCTAGAATAACATCATGGGAAGGTAGTCTTAGCTCCTCTTATAATAGTCTGGGTGGAAAAGCAGGAATAGAGCCTCCAAAACCCAAGACAGCCTGCAATGGTTTGGGAGGCCATCTCAACATTCACTACTCCTTTAGATGCAAATTCTCTATTTGTGATACCCTGTGCGTTTATCTCATTTATATTTATGTATGCATTAAGGTTTTCCAGAGAAGCCAAAAGTCAGTTTCAATTAAATATTCCTGTCTAATTCAAGCATGCTGAAGTTCTACCAACTAAAGACGTGTGCCATACAGATTGGCAAAGAGAAAGCAGAGTCATTGCTAATATGTACTGGACACGCATCATATGCCTGAAGCCACGCTCAGTGCTTTCCAGACATTCCTGTTCCTCATTAGCTTTCCTCCTCGTGGCTGTTGCCACTTTTCTCAGTTATGATAATAGAGAGTGAAGATTTTGAGGCAGTGTAAAACTTTCAGATGCTTGGAGCTCTCATGGGGTTGCTGCAATGCATGCTATGGGCCGGCATGCCCCCCAAGATACATGGAAGGTATGTCAATGCTAGAGATTCACAGGATTGACTGGCACCACAGAGCATATGTGTGAGCTTTAGGAAGACTGTAGCATACCCACTCCGATTATAAATGAGGGTCTCAGAGGACAGCTGATGTGTATAAGCTTAGACACCAGAACCAGGCATCGAATTCAAGCCTCCTGAGCTTCAGGACTGGCTTGCTCATTTGGCAAGAGAAACAGCTTCCGATAGGCAATGTTTCCAATGTTTTCCAACTGGAAAATTTGGTGACTAACTTGATTGAGTTGAATCATAAACGTGTCTGCAACTTGAAGATAAGGGCATCTTGTCTCCTATCTTTTTTATTGGACAGACTGCCTGTGCCGTAGAATCAGCCCCATGGGGGTCTGCCATTGCCACTGTGAGAGAACTCTAGCGGTCTGAGAGTCCTCCACCAAACCTCTCATCACAAAGCTGCCAATGAGAGAGCAGTTTACGGGGTGCCTTACAGGGAGACAGCCTCCCAGACTCTTGAGCATGTCTCCTGAACTGTGTCTGGGGAGTGGCTTCTAAGTGCCTCCTGTGGCCTCTCTTCTTCCAGCCGCTCCACTGTCCTTCCCTCAAGCCCGGGAAGCACATGCCTTCTGTGATGGAGTAAACATTCCACTTGAGGTCAAGGCACTTGGACCTCTGCTGTATGCAGTTCAAGTTCCAGCCAAAGGCCAGAATCAATACCACAAATCACTGCCAACTGGACAAGAAGCCTCTTGTCTCCCCCGCCCCTCTTGGAGATGCTATTTCTAACACTTAGCAATTTCATTAAGTGGGCCTCATTAGTTAGTGTCTCCTTAAGAGGTTGCCCTCCTTAAAGCTACTTTTGGTGTCAGACAGACCTGATCTCGATGCTGTCACCTAAGCAATGACATAGCACCTCAGGACTGTCAGCAAGCGCTCTATGACAGTGCCTCGGGATGGATGACCCTCAATATGCAAAAGCTTTCTGCAACAAAAAGAGAGCAAAGGCGTTATGGGGAAGGGGCGTCTATCCCTGCTGAACGCATCAGCTGCGTGAATCTACAAAAACACAGTGTCAAAGCCGTTTGGTAGACATGCAGCTTGTCACACAGTTAGCTTTGGTGGAGAAGAAATGCTGCCATTCACAGACACGTAAGTTGTTTCAAATGGTGGTGTGTGTCTTCGGTTAACACAGCTAAATCAAATGGACCTAAGGCAGAAAGACTGAAAGTTTAATTTTGATACCTTCCTTGAGTCTAACAAGAGTAGAGAGCCCTTTAATATGCTAAAGCTTATTAAAGGTTTAAAGGGTAAATGGGGGCTGTTTGTCCTTTCCAAGTTTTCAACAGGCTATTTTGGGTTTTCTTTTTATTATCTGTGCTGAGCAACGTACGCACTTAGATAATATAAGAACCCAGGAAGCAATTTCTGATCTCAAGCTTATTGATTTAAAATAAATGAATGATTTCTTCAGACTCATTTGAACGTCCTAGCTATTGAATCGCTGTGGACCATGCTGGAAAACTGAAACCATCGAACCTATCCATCAACTGAGGATCTAGTAGACAGCTCCAGCAAACTCATGTTATCAAAACAGGGCAACTGGGAGGCTGTCCACTGAGCAGTCACATAAGGTGTCCCATGTAGACGGTGACCCTGCAGTGATCACTGTAGCAGCATTTGTAAAAGAATGAACTAGATTGAGAAAAATAGAGGGAGATTTCTAAGGCATAGTGTTCAGAGACATTTTTAGAATAGTGCATGTCTACAGTATTATTTTAATTAATACGCACTTAAAAATAATAATGAGTATATGTGCACTTGTACCTGCTTATGTACATACTACAAAAATCTCTGGAAATATTTAAAGTGCTACCATGATATTATTTGTGGGGAAGAACCAGGAGTGGGTAGTTATTAAAATACTTTTTACCATGTAGGTAATGTTATAGTTTTTAAAGAGAAATTTGAACAAAAGTAAAGAAGATTTTAAAGAATTTAAGCAAAACTTGTGGAGCAGCCTGAATTCACATTTGTGATTATTTTCCAATCAGAGTTGGTAAGCATAGGATCAGAGGAGCCAGATATTACTTTAGTATATATTTGCGTCTTTGCATCCCAGAAAGCAGGAGCAGTTTCGACAGCATTTTCTTTGCGTCTCGCACACAACAGCGTAGGAAACTGAGGGCTGATTTCATCAGTTCCTCAATTAGTTCATGCAGCAAACATGTAGTGTCTACTGGGTTCCTGGAGAATGAAGTAGAAAATACAACCAACAGGTTTTAAAGTCTATGAGTAAAGAATGTATAGGCCATGGGAGGAACCGTCCAGAGAGCACAAAACCCATGCCAAAAGAGTCCCCCCAATACACAATCTTTTTTATTGACTTAAAAATCCTACATCTCACCAGCCATTCTAGAGCTTGGGCAGCTTTTCTGTTTTGTGTGCATTTTGGTCCATTCTTTTCTTCTTAGTGTGGATACTCTTGGCATCGAGAGCTGGAAGCCAGAAAAGGATCTATTTGATTACCTTCTGGGTCACAGTCTCTCCCTGCAAACAAGATTGCTTAAAATGTCTGTCCTTTAATGCCATCTGACACACTGTGAAACTTGAGCTCATCACGCTGACAACCTCACATAACCGTATTCTTCTTCTCTTTTACCAAATACCTTCTATGTATTTTTGTGTGGCCACAAGTAGAAGTTTTTTATTTGCTTCTGACAGAAGAACTGGGGAAATATTCGAGGCACTATTTGTTGAATAGATATACAAATCAAGGCCTGGCAAGGATGCTCAGCATTCTTACAAAGCTGTAACAGCGAAGAGCTGTCAGCTGCGGAACTAAAACCTGGGTCTATTAAGTTCAAACCTGAGGCTCACCCATTACCCTCTACTTACACATTACCTCGAGACTCCTATAGCAAAAATTGATTTTATTATAATATAAAAGTACATTCATTGAAAAGCTGAAACAAATACACAGGTTAAATAAAGCTTACAAAGTTGTAAATTTCCATGTTTCCTCCGAGCTGAGTTGTGTTAAACATCTAAATTGGAGTTGTGTGTGCTGGGTTAGGATCCATGGCTGCTTGACACTGGGCATTGAGATTTGAGTTGGTGAAGGCAGGCAGGACAACAGTGAAGACCGTTTCTTACAGCTTTCCCTGCGCTCCTGTGCCCTCTAATTGGTCGCCTGCCAGCATGGTGAACACTGCCAAGTTAAACAGCGTGCGGCATCTCCGTGAGGCTCGGCTGGGAGTTGAGGAATTCCATACTTGGAAAACACGGTGGTAGTGGGGGCTATAGAAACAGCAGACCTGAGGGCTTTGAAGAATGTGGATGCAGACAGTGTTAACCTCATTCTAACTGGTGATAAACCAGTTGTTGAACAGCCCTTCACTTGTCTGCGCTTTCTGGCCGGGTTATCTGCATTAGCATCAATTAGCATGGACATCCTAAAAGGAGAAAGGCTGGAAAGACATCAGCTTTTGTGCCTTCTCCAGTAAAATTTAAATAAATAAGCAAACAAATAAATAAATAATCTTTGAATGGGGGCGGTACTGTGTGTACTGAGGCAAACACAAGGACAATATCAGGTCCTGACTTCTGACATCGTCTGGGGCAGTGTCTCTTGGTTGCTAGCCTAGCTGTCCTGGAGTCCCAGCTCCCAAGAATTCTCCTGTACCCGTCACCCATCTCTTGTTAGGAACAGGGGTCACCACAACCCACCAGCGTTACCTGGGATCTGAGAAGTCGCAACTCGAGTCTTCATGCTTGGGTGGCAAATGCTTACTGAGCCGTCTCCCACCTCTGTCCCCTAAGGAGAACACTGTGGGTGAGTGTCATGGGAGCCAATGCCAGCTCCACAGCAACCCTGTTTATCTAAGAGAAAGGAAATGTAAAGGCTTCTCATTGCACTCCCATCTCTAAGGGTCTCCTTCTTCTGGCCTCAATGCTAGGCAAACTGTATTAACATGTAAATGTGTTGTTATGTTTTAAAAAATATTGAAGGGTTAGTCAAAGAAATTGTATTTGAATTTTCTCTTCCAGGATGCTTCTTTTTCTCACTCTTTAAGCTACAAAGCGTCTTCTTGGCCTCACTCTGTAAGCTAAGCCAGTGGTCTAAATCTTCTTGTTCTGAAAAAAATTAGTAAGAGCTGTGAAAATTTTTGACGATGCTAGAGGAGTATGGGGCTACCTATTAATACAGATACACTTTCATGTAGTTAAACAGTAGCCCAAAGCCCACATACTGATGGACTTTGTCATCAACACTTTGTTTACAGAAACATGTTTTATATTACAGTTCCTTAGTGAGAACTTTCCATTTAAAAAGTATTACTCTTCACCATAAACATCCAAAGAATATGTTTAAATGTCTGAAATCTTATGTAATGGTCAAATTAGGATGACTGGGGCTTAACCTCATATTAAGCAACAAGACAGACCAGGTGCTCACCAAGCCCCTCCCCCTGTTTGAGTGAACTTGCAATTCTGCCTCCCTCCTACTAAGGACACATGATGTCGTCAGCAGGACAAAGGCTTAGATACTGTGTCACTGTCACTCTCAGAAGTGCCAGCCACTGGTGTTGACAGAGGTTTCTGTCCTTCCCGGTCCCACAGCCTTTCAGCCGCAAAGAAACACATAGAGGCCTGCTTTAATTATAAACTGGTTGGCTTATTAGCTCAGGCTTCTTATTAATTAACTCTTACATCTTATATTAACCCATAATTCTTGTCTGTGTTAGCCATGTGGCTTGGTACCTTTTATCAGTGAAGCATTCTCATCCTGGATTCTCTGTGTCTGGGTGATGACTGCAGACTGAGCCTTTCCTTTTCCCAGAATCTTCCTATTTTGGTCTCCCCGACTACTGGCCAATCAGAGTTTTATTAAACCAATACAAGTGACAAATCTTTACAGGGTACAAGACCATTGTCCCACAGTTCTGTGGTTGCCAGATGCAGGTGAGAGTCTGATGTGCAGGCACAGAGGACACTGAGATTGACAGAGCTTCTGCCAGCTTTGATCACTGGATGACACCACAGAATACAAACAGCTAACACCACATGTATCTCAGGCCATTTTTCCCCCACTTCAGTCTGCCAAGTGCTGGGATTATGGGTAAGCGCCACCACTTGGGGTCTGAGAGAAAAATTTGCATTATATTTAACTCCTGAGATTCAATTGTTGTAATAATTAATTACCCAGATTAATAGCATCCATTCATGATCAGCATCTGGATGTGTCTCCCTTTAATTTAGTGTTACAGATGTTTGATATCTACCTTTAAGAAAAGTGAAATGACATATGGTAAAAACCTTCTAAATGTCCTGAAGCCTTTGAGCCAAGAAAACAAAGAGAAATTATAAATAACTATGGATGTTAATTAAATATTAATTATTTACAAATAAACATGAACACTATGATTCAAATTCCCTATTAAACAGTGAGAGGACGCTAATTTATTTCTATCAAATCATTAAAAAAAAGTAATAACCTATTGTGATGACTAATCTTGGTTGCCAGTCTGACTACATTTGCAATCAGGTAAACCCAAGCAGCTGCTCAGGTGAGATTTTCTTGATTGGATCATTTAAGGTGAGAAGACCCACTCTAAATCTGGGTCACACCTGGTATCAGTCCACATCACAGGTCATGGGAGAAGAAAGCTCTTTCTTTTCTGCCAGCTTGTCCTCATGCTCACTGGCCAATTCTGCTCCGTTACTGAGGCATTCCTTCACAGTCTTAGAACTTACTTTGAGATTCCAACATAGCCTGAAGACCAGCAGCTCTCTGGGAATTTCCGGAACTCCAGCACCAGATTGGGACTGAGACATCCAGTCAAGTGGACTGTGTATCTTCTGTCTTTCTGTCATGAGATGGCCGTTGTTGGACTAACCAGACCACTCTCTATATGTCACTCTAATAAATCCCCTTTTAATATCTATATTTAATATATTTTTCATCCTGTAAGTTTTATTCCTTTAGAGAATCCTGGCTAACACACTTGTGGTGGTCAATACATGGCAAAACAGGATTTGCCATTCATTATAGAGATTGAAGAGAGAAGTACACTTGTGATATTTGGTGATATTCTTCTTTTTTTTTTTCTTTTTGGTTTTTCAGTACAAGGTTTCTCTGTAGCTTTGGAGCTTATCCTGGACCTAGCTCTTTTAGATCAGGCTGATCCCGAACTCATCACAGAAATCTGTTTGCCTCTGCCTCCTGAGAGCCGGGATTAAAGGTGTGTGCCATCACCTCCCTGCTGATATTTGAGGATACTCTTAACAATGTTTAAGAGGGTCATTAAAAATATTCAGCTCTTTACACTCAACATTCTATTTGTATGGATTCTTGTTACTAGAAGGATGTTTATCTCATTATTTTCTTTTAAATTTGGTTTTATTCTTTTCTAGTTTTTGCATTGCTGTGATCAAATCCAAGAACTATACCCATTGGGCAAGACCCAGCCACCAGTTTCAGTGATTTCAGAGAGGAACAAGCCTCAATCTGAAAGATGTGGCCGACTTGCCAGCTGTATCTGTAACTTGTTTACGTTCTGCCTATGGTTATGTTTGTCGCAGGAAAAATGAATAGTTGGCACAGAAACCTTCAGGAGCACAAAAGACAAAATGATTTGCATTCGTATCCTTTAAAACAAAGCTTTTTTTTTTTAAATGAACACAGCAAGTGTACGTATCTGCAGGGCACAATCTTACTTTTCGATACATGTCGACAGTGACGTTATTCCTCCCTTCTCTGTATCTATTGATTGCCTCTCTGTCTCTCACTCTGCATCTTTCCAATTCTTTGATAGCACCAGTCTAGTTTCTACTTCTTGGAGATCAAGCTTTGAAATGTATGTTCTCCGTGTGATTATCTCAGGTGTACTTCATGCTGTGACACCCAAAGGTAAATCAGAAGGCATCTTGTAGCTGGTTCTCTCCATCCTCCATGAGGTCTCGGGAAGCAAACTCAAGTCTTCTGTGTGGTGATAAGCACCGTTAGCCACTGAGCCATTTCACCAGCTCACGTTCACCTTTCAAACTTTCAGACATGAATGAGAGTGTGAAGTTTTTATGTGTGTGTCCTTTGACTCTTTAATTAAAAAATTTTCGCCAACTTCTTTTTGTATCAACCCTGATATACAATAATAAAAATATTAAATGTACTGAATGGCTAATAATAAAGCAAAGTTTATGTTATAGTCTTATATTCAATTATCATAGAGATCTTAAAATACTCATGAACTATTTAGAGAGACGGGAACAGGTTGCTTATATAATGCTAAGTGTGAAAAATCAGAATTCAAAATGATTTATATAATTCCTATTTGATTTAAAAATACTCACTCATACATACACAAATAGATGAGAGAAGCCAGACACCAAATGTTAGTGGTGCTTATTTGTAGGGGTGAAATTGCTATCGATGTTTTTGTTCTTCAAACTTGGATATGTTTTTAAGTGTCCTAAGTGCTGTTTATATAATTGGATAAATATTAATTTTATTTCAATGCCTAAAGGAATGAATTAAGTGGTGTAATTACTATGTCACAGACTTCTTTCTCATATTCCCACTTAACTAATGGTGGGGAATGCATGTTCACTTAAGGAGGCCGCATACATGGCTGGGACTCTGTAGTGGGGGCTGCGGGCCTCTTCCCACAGCCCGGCTCATGGCTGCCTGGCTAGCTTATGCCCCAAAATAACGACACACAAACGGTATTCTTTTAAGCACTGCCTGGCCCATTTCTATTCATGTGTGTAGCACCTTGAGGTGCGCTTACCAGGAAGATTCTAGCCTACGTCCATCCTGGGTAGGAGCTTCATCGCATCTGCTCTGGAGCACATGGGCATGGCGTCTATCTCTGAGAGGAGCTGCCCTGCATCTGAGCTCACTTCCTCTTCCTCCCAGCATTCTATTCTGTTTACTCCACCCACCTAAAGGCTGGCCAATCAAATGGGCCAAGGCAGTTTCTTTATTAGCCAATGACCTTCCTCCAAGCCAATGACGTTCCTCCATCAGGACTCAAGCTGGCCGACAACAGCCAGCACTTCCACGTGTTTGCCTGTGGAGCTGAGCCCCAGCAGCACAGTGCTAAACTGATGATGGGTTCAGCATTTTCTACCTGTTCTTAAAGGAGAAAATAGGCTCCAGGAATCTGTGAATTCAGGGGTGGATGTACCGAACTTGTTATTCCTCCTTTGTACACAGGAAGCTCCATGCAGGCAATTGTCTCTTCAACGGCTTATCAGAGTTGTGGGACTTTAGACAGACATTTTCATGCCAGCCATCAATTCCCAGAGGACATTTCTGCTGTCCTGGACATTCTTCAGAGAATCCAGATGTGTGTTAGAGTAATTTTGTTTCCTCCTTGGACTCCTGTATCCACAACCATTTATGTCTTCCTACTTAGCTGAGTTAGTTTCCAAAGATGTCGTTTTGATTCATCTGCCCCAGATCACCGGTAAGTACCTGTCAATGGGAAAACTTTATTACTCTGGATATGCGTCTCCAATTCAACAAGCAGGTTATGTAACCTCCATGTAATTGCTGAGGAGGGGAGATGCATGTTCAATGTCATGGACCCAGAGAGAGGAAGGCTGTTTGCGGGTGAACCTCCCGCAGCCGCCTACACAGAGGGAAGCAATTAAGAATCTCAGGTGTAGAGCCAAGAGCTCAGCCCCTAGAAATGGAGTTTATGGGGAAGAGATTAAGGATGGGAACCAATGCTTGAAAGTGAGCTAGAAGGCAAGACGAGAGAGCGTGAAGACTACAGAATAATGATCTCTAACGAGACGTGTTTGCTATCTGCATCTTACAAGTGAGAAAGCCGAGCTAGAGCAGAGGTGAGTTCATTCCATGCAAGCTCACATTGCTTAACAGTTGAACCAGGAAATAAACTCAGATCTTTTGCGTACCAGTGACCACAGTGCATGTCACAGTTACTCCACATCTGACAATCACAATGAAATCACCACTCACGAGTAATTCTTTATCCTCACTCTCAAACATAAAGATTAGGACAAATTCGTCACAGACATCACCTTCTTTTAGAAGCAGCGTTTATCTCAAGATAACCAGGTCAGGGAACAAACGGTCAGTACAGTGCGTTCACACCATGAGATGGTAAAGGCAATAAGGAATGCGTTTAAAACCCGATGCCCCATTTGGATAATAGCCATGGGTATATTCCCTTGCATTCTTAAACTGTTTTGTATAATAAACTAAAATCAGAAATGAGAAGAGATCGTAGTATAAATCATGGCCTAGCTGGGTTTTGTCTACCTGTGATCTGGAAACAGTATTTACAATGTCACTTGGGTGTTGTGAGACTGTATGAAACAGCCTATGAAAAACATCAAGGTAAAGAGTTTCTCATCCATTCAAAATGGGTATTTTTGTAGTAGCTTTAAGAGCTAAAACTGAGCTGGGGAGATGGCTCAGGGGTTAAGAGCACCTGCAGTGGACCCTGCTTTGGTTCCCAGCACCCACATCAGATCCCTCACCACCACCTCTAACTCAGGCCCCTAGAGATCCAGCCCCTTTTGTCTTCCACATGTACATATGCCACATGCATACACACAAATGAGTAGCGAAATAAATATTAAAAGTATAAGCAAGAGACTGGTGCTGTATGTGCAGAGCCTTTTCCCCAGCACTGTAAATAAACATGCAAACAAAATCTCAAAACAAAGGCACAGACCTCTTACATACATTTTTCATGTTTTCTCCATTTTCCACAGACTCTGGGGGATACTACTCTTACCAAAAATGCTATGCTCTGTCTTCTTACCTGTGAATGGAGAGCATGGTATGAGAAGACCCTAAATTAACCAAGTTCTCTACTGGATCATGCAACTGAACTTCCCAGCAAGCCTCCGTGCCAACCACCACTTGGAAATAGTTTAGAAAATTGGAACGTAGCTATTGGTCAGAATACCTTCTCCCCCCCCCTTGCCCCCTTAGAATGCATTGGCTGAAATCCTAGCCTTCAAGGGGTGATGATATTAGGAGGTAAGGACTATGGAAATGGAAGATGATTAGATCCTAAGAATGGTCCCCTCAGGCATGCTCCTTTTTAACAATGTTCTTACAAAAAATGGCCAAGAGGAACTTCCTGGTCCATCTGCCACACAAGGACAGAGAAGATGGGGCCTTCTCACAAACTCAGTTGACCTGTGTTGACGTACTTAATATTGGACTTCTTGTTCCCCACAACCATGAAAAATGAACTCCTGTTCTGTAAAAGCTACCAAGCGTGCTGGAACTTTGTTAGAGCAACCCAGAACATCTTTCGGAGGGTGACATGCCCCTCCTGGGAAAAACAGAAAACTGCAGGCACTGTTGAGTTTTGAGAACTCTGCCTGATGCCTGTCAGGAAAGGGGGGTCTCCCGGGACATAAGTCAAAGGCCAGATTAGTTATGCTGTTGTTCTCGCGGTCAGCAGGTGGGAAGAATGTGGCATGATTCCTGACACAGTCATTCGCTTGCCACCTGGGCATGAGTACCCGCTATGTGCCAGACAGTAGCACTCTGGGTTGGGTACCGAGAAAGCAAACTTCAAAGACAATTTGGTCATGCTCTTACAGTTCACGTCCTCACTTGCCGTAGTCATCTTGATCACCCTTGATGGCCTCAGTCTAAGGTCACCATCTGTTTCCTCTCCCAGGAAATTGATGCCATTAGAGCACGGAACATTCCCAGAAGGCTTGAGTTGAGATGGGAGCCCTGCTGAACACTTCAAACACTATAGTGGATATCTCAGTTTGGGGGACTCTAACCTCATTTGTTTGTTTGGGTTTTGTTTTGTAACAACGTAGCATCTCCCTTTTGGTGATGATGAAGAAGGCCCCCTTTCCAGCACCTTTTAGGGTAAAGTGGCACAAGCCATGACCTCCAGGGTCAAGTCAATCTGAAAGTTCTTTTTCTTGACCCCCGTGTGGAACCCTATGGCCCAGTAACCAGAAATGAGATTCGATCCGGGGACTTCTGCTAGAAATACGAAATTCTGGATAAAGAGCTTTTCTTTTGAGAATGGATGTCTGTGTGTATGTAATGTATGTGTGGCGTTCATGTGTGAGAGTGCAGGCACACCCACACCACAGCGCATGTAGAAGCCAGGTGTTAGTACATCACTCATCACCGCTTGTATGCCAGGCTACCTGGTCTGTGACTTTCCAGGCAGTCTCCTGTCTCAACCTCCCAGCTTGCTGTGGGAGCATTAGGATTGCAGATAGCTAGACATACATGGGGTTGAGGGTTTCAGACCCAGGTTCTTCTTCTTACATTACAGCCAGCTTACCAGTCAAACCATCTCTTCAGCTGCCTAGAGTTACTCCACTTCCCTAGGTTTGCCTCACTAGCAGGATGTACATTTGAAGCTAGGTGCCATCCTTGCCAACACATGAGGAGAGTCTCCTTGAGAATAAAGCCAACCCAAAGAGAAGCAGAGCCAAGAACTAGAGACGAGGCTGATTTAAATGCAAGCATTAAATATTTCTGTCCAGCAGCTCATAAAGGCAGCTTTGTCCTCAGGTCTCTGATGTATGAATTGATCAATTCCCCTTTTTATTTCAGTTGGTTTGATTTAGATTTTTCATGCCCTGCCACTGTTGACATACTGGCAGGACACATAAATGTTTTCAGTTAAGTCCCCAAGCACATCCGGAACCAGCTGCCATTAATGTACCCATTTTCCCAAGAAAAAGACTCGAGACTTCGAAAGGTAGAATTAAATCATTTGCTCAATAACATATAGCTCACACATGGCGCTCTCCAGATGAAATCTCACGATATCTCCTTACAGAGATTTACATCTCACCAGACTATTTTAAATAGTATTTATGGCCTGGAATTACTAAACTCTGCATGTGAAAAAGACGGAAAGGAAATGAGTGTTCTAGAAACTCACTCGAATGATCTTTCCACTAGGAAGCACAGCTCTGAGGAGCACACGAATAACTGGCCCATTGATAACTTCCCATAACTAGATGACTTTGAAAGCAGTTCATTAAAGAACCCATCTTAATTCAGTCCACGCTATAATAGGTTGCAGGTTTATGGTTACAGCCATCGGTAATTTACCAAGGTCAAAGCCAGCAAAGGGTAAACTTGGGAAATAAAATCCTTCTCAGTTTCATGGTTCTACTGCAGTGTTTTTCTATCCCCAACAGTGATCCCCTCTCGAGTGCTTTCTTCCTAGAACCAATTAAAAGTTCTTTAATCGAAGAATCACAGTGTCTCTCACATTAACTTTTTACATATTTATGATGGAAAACTGCCTTCATGCCTCCAGTCACCTAGTTTAAAGCCCGGGATGACCTAGTGATGCTGGAATCTGTGATGGAAGAAGGTAAAGTCTACTAAAGGGGTTTGTAATTGTGCCACTGACCCCAACTAGACAGAAGTCTAAATCTCAGCAATTCCTTAGTATGTCTGGCCCCGAAGATAGTCATACCAAACAGAGCAGTCTTTATAGGGTGAAATTCATTTAAAGAAGCTAGATGGCATGTTTTGGTATGAATAACAAAGGGTCCCACAGATTTACCGTTGAAGGCTTGGTCTCCAGGTGGTGGTACTCTCTCCAAGGGGGAGGCTTTGGGAGAGCCTAGCTAGATGACGGTCACTACATGCCGAGCCCAGCTGGATGATGCCTTGGAAGGCTATCTTGTCCCTGACCCCTCCTTGACTTTCTCCTTGCTACCTGGCAGCTCTTCTCCATCGCACCCTCTCCTCCAAGATAATTTACCTGAACTAACGCACATGGTCAATTGAGCTAGGCAACCATGGACTGACTTTTCTGAAAGCATGAGCTGAAATAAGTTCCTTCCCATTTTAAATTGCTTATCTCAAGTATTCTGTGACAGAGACAAAGGGGTAACGCTGTCATGTAGTTTTCCCTGGAGTAACAGAGCTCAGGCCAGGGAATGGGAAGAGAGAGCTACTGCCTCTCTTGGGTAGGGAATTCTGCACAAGTGTGCTGTTCAGTAACGTGCAGCCTTACCAGAAAGAGGACAAAGCCTTCACACTAACCACGTGTTTCTCTGAGTGGCCTACTCTACTCCAGACCCTCCCCTTCCAGCAGATTTGATGCACACCTGCCACACAGAATCTTCAGCTACTTTCCTCTCAGATGAGGTTGGTGGGAACCACAAGAGAAAACTCAAATCTCATCTGCCTCCCCAGTAGCTGTAGGAAAAACTTACTGCCCACTGAATCCCTCCTCCATATTAAAATTCTGTTTTCCCCCTCTAATATAGCCAGAACCCTTAATAAAATACATATATAAGAACATTTTTTTTTTCAGGCTTAGAAAGAGGACTCAGGAACTCAGGAATTCAGAGCACTTGCTGCTCTTGCAGGGAACCCTGGCTCAGTCCCTAGCACCTACATGGTGGCTCATAAATATCTGTAACTCTAGTTCGGTGGATCTGATGCCCTCTTCTGACCTCCTCGGGACCAGGCACACATGTGATGCATAGACAAACAGTTAAGGGAAAAATTCATACTTATAAAATAAGTCTAGAATCATTTTTAAAACTTTAAATTTTTTACTTAATATAAATGCACTTTTGTTTATTTGTTTACCAATCATTTTACATGCCTTCCGTCAGTGACACTCTCTACTGAATGACATAAAAAGTAAAGAACTCTGGTCTGTGTACTTCTTTTATTCAATGGGTATTTACTGAACAATTAAAAACAGACAAGGAATTTGGGGATAGAGCCCTGAACAATTTAAGCGAAGTCTCCATCGTTACCAAGTTTGCATTCTAGTGGGGAAGGATGGGTATGAAAGGAAGCCTGGTCAGCATGAGATAACTTGGGAAATGGCAATAAAGTAAAGAGGAATAATAGATTATGAAGTAACCTAGAGAAGGTGAATGGGTCCAGTGCAGGTGATAATGGGGGCTCTGAGAAAGTTTAAGGAGTTGAATCTTGGGACAGATGCTTACTGCTACAAATTCTAGCTCTCTTCCCACAACTGTACTTGAAATACTGTCTGTAGGAATAGTTTCCTTCTCTGTCATGTCAACATCAAGGTTGGCCATGTGATACCCTTTAGCCAATGAAATGTAGGATAAGCATCACTAGGCCATACCCACAGGGAAGCTCTGAGAACCAGCAGCTGATTTCATTAGTTCAGGTTTTTTGGTTCCCCGTTGGGGACTGTGGACCCTCAGACCCTGAATTTTCTATGACCCCTTGCCTGCCGGAGTAAACAACTTGTTTCCTGTGCTTGCAGTTGCTCTGGGCATGAGACCCTCATGAGTTCCTGATGGCAGGGGAGTGGTTTCTGGTGGGCTTGCAGCTGCAAAGTCCCAAGAGGTAGGGCGAGACCATTAGTCAAGGAGAGCCCTATATAAGCTGCTCTGGAACACAATAAAGGGGGCATTCTTGTTTCAAGGATGACCCGTGTCTTTGTCTATGTATGTGTGTATCTCCAGTCCCTTGGCCTGACTCACAAACCATCGTGTGGTGTACAGGCGGAAAGGTATAGTTCCCTCCACCATGAGTTTGTCATATTACAAACTGAGTTTGCTCTTTGAGCTTGCATCATGGAATGAAGACATAGGAAGCAGACAGACAGCCAAGAATAAAGGCATATTTTGTCACACAGTGTGACTTGGTAAAAGTTGACTAATACATACTGCTGAGTGATGTCAAAGAGTTCTGGAGAAGATCGTGTGTGTGTGTGTGTGTGTGTGTGTGTGTGTGTGTGTGTGTGTGTAAGAATTTATCAGTAGCTGGGCGGTGGTGGCGCATGCCTCTAATCTCAGCACTCACTCGAACTCTGTGAGTTCGAGGCCAGCCTGGTCTACAAGAGCTAGTTCCAGGATAGGCTCCAAAGCTACAGAGAAACCCTGTTTCAAAAAACAAGACAACCAAACAAACAAATAAAAGTAATTCATTTGCAGTGCTCAAGGATTGCAAGGAAAAACAACAAGAGGACAAAGAATTGGAAATGACACAGGGAACGTAAAAACCAGCTAGGTGGTGTAATCTTTATGGTCATAGTGAAAGCCTGTGTACTCTAATCTCTTCAGAAGCTTTAGAGAAGACACATTCAAAAGTTATCCTCGAATAAATTTCCACACATCACATTCTACTTTATTTTTGAAATGCTTAATGGTGAACATTTTCTTCAAACTTACAGTAGTTGTAGTAGCAGCAGAGAGAGGGTGTCCCTCCTGCAGACCTTGAACAGACATCAGTACCAAGAAACTAGCTCTGCCATAGCATGCTATCCATGAGCCTAGCAAGATGAGTCTGTGGTTAGGAGTGCACACTGCTCTTGTGGAGGACCTGGGTTCAGTCCCCAGTGCCTGCATCAGGTGATCAGGTGACTCACAGCTTCCTGTAACTCCAATTCCAGGAGATCCAGTGCCCTCTTCTGGTCTCTCTCTCTCTCTCTCTCTCTCTCTCTCTCTCTCTTTGTGTGTGTGTGTGTGTGTGTGTGTGTACTGCATCCAAGGTCACATACCTACCTCCACCCACAAGGGTACAATTAAAAACAGAGTTAATAATTTACATTTGAAAAGGATACTATCTAAACTACATTTTACCCATTTTTCTGGTCTAGAGTCTTACTCAGGACACCACAATTTCCCTTGACTTTTCCTTCTCAGCTTCCTGCTTCTACTAACATTCCCATTATTCTGCATCTACCTATTAGATGGTTATCTAGCTGTCTTTATATTTCTACATAGTGGACTTTAATAAGATATATATGTATCATACGTGAGATTTATTATATATAGCATATTTGTATATGGCATTAAGCAACTATTTTTTTTTTCTGGATTGAAACATGCTCTCTTGAGGAAAGGGAGAAGACTCCCGACACATACCAGGAAATTACAAGACTCACAAACCCCTTTCTTGGTTAATATAATATAAACCAGTGAGAGCGAAGAGACTCTTCTGTGGAGCTCCCTGTAAGGTTGCAGGAAACGCACATGAAGCAGCCTTTAAGTACTGTCGTCATCAGAGGGTGGGCTTCCAAGGATGCTGCTGTCTTGCAGTCAGCCATGCTTCTTGGTTCACCAGGATCTATGGAGCTGGAGGGTTCCCTTGGTTTGTCATCTGTGCCCTGTGTGGACTGATGGCATGTTTGCTCACGTCTCTCCTGGGAAGGTCATGTCATGTAACACGTGGCCAGTAGTTTATGCTAATAACTCACATTCCCATCCAACACTTCAGTATTTGCTTTAGTTTTGTGCCTTCGTTACTTATAAATTCTTTCTCTTACAGTAGAGACCATAATTCTTATTATCTATGGCATATTTACCTATCTGTTCAATTTTAGTGTGTTCCTTAGTACCAGGCCTTTCTTTAAGAAAAAAAAAAAATGTGCTTGCTGACGTTTTTACAGAATTTATGCATAAATAGCTCATTGTATCTTTAGCCTTGCAACAAGTGTTTTTTAAAGTCGGTTTATTCTTATCTCATCTTTTCATTCCGAGTGGATATGTTGTTTATTTGCTTTAGTTAGGACCAATGTTAGTGTTTCTGATCCCTCTTGTATTCTGGGTACATCCTGTTTGTCTTTAACAGATCATTATTATTTTGGCTATTAGTGAAGGAAACATCACTATGGTTCAAAGATGTCGTGTTCTTATGTCGATACTAAAATATCGTCTGTGCCTCAACTCAGCCTGCCTTTCTGTTCCTTTCTTCATTTTAATCCTTTCTTCCATTCCAATTAGGAATCCGATTTCTGCAATTTCTGCTTTACTTGTCTACACACACACACACACTTTCTAACTCTTATTTTAAGAGTATCTTATTATAAACACTCTTTGTGTTTTGCTTTTTCATGAAGCAATGTGTGTTGGAAATTAGCAATGTATTTGAAAAGTAGAAGGGAAATGGAATATTTTCTCAGTCAGCTGAATTCTTTTTTCTCCTACAACTTTAATACATGATTGCTTTGAATTAGAGAAAAAATAAATTTCAGTATGATAAGTTCAAGCAAAGCACACTGTTCGGTCATAAACCTTTAAAATGTTCTTATTTTACTTCCTTCTATATTTCTGGCAGAAAAGCAAATATTTCAGACCAGACCACAGACTCGTAGACTCTGGGCAGTGTTTGCCATTGTTAAGCTCAGATTTCCTTGAAGGCCAGCAGACCTGACGTCTGCCATAAAGTCAAGCAAATTGTCTTTCCATTTCCACAGTTGGAAACTATGCACGGTGGGGGGAGGGAGGGCAGAAACGACCGGCTGTGTTTGGCTTGGACCAGTCATGCAAAAGTGAGAGTGCCCAGCATGAGTTCTGCTTGAAGGAAGTCTGAAGGCCTGGCTCTGGGGTCTGCCTCAAAAGCTCACCTATTTTCACTTTGACTACAGTTCAGGATACATAAACCAAACTGCTCTGCGTTGGCCCCTCTTGAGTCAGATCAATCTCAACCTAATCAAATGGATGGGGCTGAGAGGAACAAGGGAGCGATTGAGCATCCGAAACCCAGCTGTTAATTTTGGCCTTTGGGAACACCAGCAAATGAGCTTCAAAGTGTTTGCTTAATCATGTTTCATTGGTACTTTTTGTAGCTAGTAGGAATTCAAGTAAAGGAAGTGGCCTTTTCTATTGTCAATATAAAGAATTTATACCTACCCATGCCAACTTTTAAATTTTGGATTTTTCCAAATTGCTTTTATAAAAACAAAATAATGAACCGGAGGAGTCATGCCAGGGTACACTGACGAAGATTGATTTGTCAGAATATTTAGAAAGCCAGTCCTGTGTTGGGTCATCCATTTAAAAGATCCTTTTGTGTTCCTAATGCAATGTTTCAAAACTTAATGGTTAAACTACATTCAGAAAGAGTAACAACTTGCAATGTACATCTTGAGGAAAAAGAAAAGTCTTTTAAACATTACAGAATTTAAACCAGAACTAGGAATTCTACATTCTCATGCACTTCCATCAGAAACAGAGGGAGGCCCCCAGATAGAAAAATGGCATATAAAGTATCCATACTCTTGAGCTAAGGGTGCTGGAAACCAGAGAAGCAAATTACTGATACATCACCTACTCTCCGTTTTCCCTTTGCGCATAAATGCCTTGACACTGTCAAGTTTTATTATCAATCTGTTTCAAGATACCTGTATAACCCTGGAACAGTGTGTGTGTGTGTGTGTGTGTGTGTACGCACACAGACACACTTGCATGCACAGAAACATCTGTGAAACATTTAGAAATAATCACAGGCTCCTACCCACAAAGGCTTTGATTAAATCTAGTTCTGAAATCTGCTTTACGACAAGGGCTGCCCGTCAGGAACACTCTAGACAGGTGGACTGCAAGAAGACACTGGAATAACCCAACACACTCATTCTACAAACAAAACTGTTGAGGAAATAAAATTGCTTTCACTCATTTGAAAATTATTGATAGAAATGCATCCTTCTTGTCATAGGCATTGGGACTGGAGTAGCAGAGAAGACGGTGTGAATTTTATCTTTATAGTCTAGCAGGAAGACTTGGTCAGTGGTAGAAACAAGGTTCCCAGAATCTGGTTATTTCCTGAATCAATTCAGTTTTAATTATCGTTACAAACTCAGCAATGTTAATGAAGAAGATACAATAATATTAGTAAGGTGTTTAGAGACTAGGCACTAGGAAAATGGCTCAGGGGTGAAGAATGCAAACTGCTCTTGCAGAGGACTCAAGTTTATTTCCTTGCACCCATAGCAGTTGGCCCACGAGCTCCGGTAACTCCAGCTCCAGTGATTCTGATGCCCTCTTCTGGCCTCTACAAGCCACACACTCACATGCGCACACACACAGGGACACAATTCCCGTAATACCTATGCACATAATAAAAAATAAAATAAAATTTATTTTTAATGATTTTACATTTTAATTTAATAATTTTATTTTAAATTTATTTTTAAATTTAAAATTTAAATAAATTTAAATTTTTTAACATAGAGACTGGAAGAATGCTGTTGAAAAATATTTTATCAGGGAAAGGTCATAGCTGTTTGCTTTTAATTTTACAAATAGCTTAGATAATTTTATAAGTAAAATATATCAATTTTAAATGCTAACATAGGGCCTCAGGTTTCAGCCTCTTCTTGAATTCTTACAAGATTTGTTACAATTTCAATAGTTTCAATTCCTTCCCTTCTTTCTCCTCTGAAAAGTTTGGGAGCTACATTGAAAGGTTGGTAACTAGAAAGCATTTGTGCCTTCACCATTTCCCGCTTCTAGAACCCACACTGGATTGGATCCAAACTAGCATGGCACCTACATTCTATGCATCTTGCTTCTGCTTGTGCCAAGTAAGGCAAGCCCATGCAATCTAATAAGCATGTATTATTTTATAACACATTAGTGGGGAAATAAAGAACACTGATGCTGTGCAGAGCTTTTCGTTGGAAGCTGATGTGCTCATCATGGACTTTAAGAGCAAAGACAACCTTGAGGTGAAGAGCTGGAGATAACAAACCTCTAAGATATGCCAGGAGAGGATTCCTGAACAAAAGCTGACAGTTGGAGATTAATTTAAATCCCAAGGTTAATAGGTGGTCTCACTGTTGCTATGTCTGAATTTTGGACCCCAGCAAACCCCTGCTATCAAAATTGCCATCCCAATGCCTTTGTTAACAGGAAAGATTAACTGGGTCAGATCCCATTGCGTGAATGAACAGAGAATCACAATGACATAGTTACAAAAGAATTCTTAAGAAAATGCTATTTTATAGGAAATTATTGGTTTTAATATCTACCATTTCAGTTGTAGACTTCACGGGAGGTGTTCAATGTGAATTTCCCAGGCATACTAATAACTGCATTAACATTTGATTTTATATTAACCTAATAGATGATACAATATATTAAAATAAATATTAGACTTCAAATTGCTTCACTCATTCCAATTAAATTTTCACTTATATATGGATAGACTTTGGATGGAATTTCATACAAATTTTTAAGAAGAGTAAAAGCATGGGAAATTATTCCATTGGCTATTGTAAAGTTTGTATATTTATTGAGACCTTCTTAACCTTGCAAGGCTGCTAGAAGCAGTATGGAAACTGTTCATGAACAGGCTTTCTCATTAGATTCTGGCATCTCAGCATCAGTCCCAGCCAGAACCCTGAAGAGCAAAGGCAAAGTTGAAACACATTTATCTAAATATTTCAGAGTCTCCAATGAGACTACTTCTCAAAGGTAAAGGAGGACTGTGGGGTTCCTTTTTGCCTGGTTTCTTCTTCAACAAAAGCTTTCATCATACAAATTCATTATGAGAAAAAAATGCTATCTTTAAAAGTATGCTTTATTTGTAGAATGGCAGTGGGGTGGGAGAAAGAAAAATAAAACAAAACAAGAAGTCTTTGGTTGAATTTCAGGTCCAGAAAACAATCTTGTTAAACATTTTGGCCATCCAAGTGCAATTTAAAGATCCCATGGCAATTTTCAAAAGGAATAAGGATTAGTCCCAAATCCTGGCCAATATCAATAAAACCCTTTCTAATTTCCACGGTCCCATTGAGCTACTGTCAAGAACCTAATGGCTTTCTCCATTAGCACACGTAGTTTGTCACCATGAGTGTTTAACTCATTACTTTGTAAAGCACTTTAAAGTACTTTAAAAATACCCCAAGTATGGAAACTGCTCTTTCAAAACAACGCCATGCTGTTCCACACCACATCAGAACAACCTACCTTGCCCACCTGAAATAACACTAATGATGCCTGGACTTGAGACCTTATAAAAACCTTTTCTTCCTTCACAGATTTCAAATAAAACTCATGGCACCATCTAGAGTGCTTACAACCTATATCTAATTAACGTGCTATAGCCTAGATGTGGCTTTGGAAATGGCCATGACTGGTTATCAGCCACCTCCTTGACTACAGACAAACTGTATTGTCTGGGTTGAGTTTTAAGTCATCTCTTCCAGAGCCAATCACAGTATCTTTAAACATGGATGTTACACAGATATTTAACATAGAATTTTCATCTATTGATCCTTTCCAATACCTTTTCTTCTCTATCTATCTATCTATCTATCTATCTATCTATCTATCTATCTATCTTTCTATCATCTGTTGTGGGATTCCCCTCTCTATGCTGTGAATATGTTTTATTGCCGTTCGTTAATAAATAAGCCACTTCGGCCTATGGCAGAGCAGAATAAAGCCAGGTGGGAAATCTGAACAGAGATATATAGAGAGAGTAGACAGAGTCAGAGAGATGCCATGTAGCTGCCAAAAGAGAAAAATGGCCCCAGAACCTTACTGGTAACTCACAGCCTCGTGGCAATACACAGATGAATAAAAATAAGTTGATTTAAGATGTAAGAGCTATCTAGGAATATGTCTAAGTCAGTGGCCAGTGTTATAATTAACATAGTTTCTGTGTGAATACTTGGGTCAGGGCAGCCAGGAAAATGAACAATCAGTCTCTGCTTATATCTACCTAACAATCTCTCTCTCTCTCTCTCTCTCTCTCTCTCTCTCTCTCTCTCTCTCTCTCTCTCAATCTATCTACATATCTAACTACATGCCTATCTATCTGTCTTTCCTACACGACAATCCTGTATGGGGCATCAAGGGTAAAGAGATAAATTTCATGAGATCAAAGTCAGTAAATGGAAAGATGTCCCCCAGAGTTCTTAAAATAATGTTGAGAAGTGTTAATATAGTCAAAGTCATGTAGCCCTACATAGAGTTTCATGGCAGCAGATGGATCTCTGGATGACAGACACCTGAGGTGTATCACTAATGAAGAGTACAGGCTAGCAGAGAAAAGGCAACCCGCATAGAGAAATGAACCTTAACCAAAGCTGGCTGCACAGAGAATTCTAAGTACTTGGTATAATCAGAGCAGTGTTCTCTGTGTGAGTGGGACCATCCCAAGGTCCTAGGGGATGGTTTAAAAATTGGATGGGGATATTTCTTGTTACAATGACTAATAGGCACTACTGACCTAGAAATGATGGAGGACTTAATGTTTTACAATCCTGCACAATGAGAAAGTTCCTCAAGTTCAAGTGCAGATGACTTGGGAACATCTCTCCACACAGTGTCAATGAAAAGTCTGTGTATAGCTGCCTTGGCATAGAGCCTAATTCCTAACACAATATAATGCAAAATACTTTGTGCAGTTTTTACACATACCGGATTTTTCAGGGATGCAATTATTGTGTGAATCAAGTTAAGTGTGTACCTTAAGCTATTTAGAACTCTGTCAAGAGTCATTCACCATTCTAGAAAATAACATCAATGATGCATTTTAGCCTCCTGCACCAATCATGATCGGCAGCTGTGACAGTCAGGATGGCTCTGTTTTTAAGCCCAAGTATCTCACAACTCCATAAAGTCACGTGTACCAGTGTGCCAAAACAATGTATATTATTACACAGGTTTTGTTTCCTTTCATTGTTCTTAGGACTTTTAAACTTCAATAATAAGATGGATTATTTTATCTCTGAGTTGAAGTCCAGATAATAAATGTGTATGCGTGTCTTTATAACGAGGGTTTTAAGAGTGTGAACAGGGTATTGTACTTTCTCTTTCTATACAATGCAGGGTTTAAGCATGAACCTTCAGTTCTAAGGATCTGACTGTGATTTAATATGTTTAGGAAAAATAAATGAGCAAAATAAAATTAGATCAAATTAGGAGACCACTTATTTTTCCCTGCATGAGACATTTTAATGTGACTTTGAATTTACATATGTCCCAGCGATATAATAGGTCTACCTAATCTCAAGACCCAAATGAATAAATTCAAGAGCTGTTTTTATCTTAACTTCCCTAATTGGCTCCTCAATATAAATCAGAGATGGCAGCAATAACATCAACAAAGTAGCATTTATTAGGCACCCACTCCATGCTAGGTAGTGTGGTAACTATTTGCCACATTTGATTGTCTGGCCTGACAGTTAACCTATAAGGTCAAAAAAAAAAAAAAACCCACTTTAAAAAAACCACATTACTGATAAGCAAAGAGAAGTAAACAACAATTCTAGTTCTTCATAAATTTAAGTGATAGAGAACTCCAAGACCTCTGTGTCTGGGGTCCAGAGCTCATACTCCTTCTACAACAACAAACTTGGCACATGTAAAATTCTTTTTCTCAGCTTCTTTCTATAATAGCTCACATTTGGGGCAAGGAAGGTATCAGAATGACAAACTGCAGACCCTTGGTTGATATCTATGTCTATCTAGAGCTGTGGAGGGAAATGGCCGAAAAAGACAGCTTGATGAAAGACCACGTGGATACTATTTTAGTTACTTTTCTATTGCTGTAATACAACACCGTGACCGTAAGAACTCACGGAAGAAAGACTTTGGAGTTTATGATTCCGGAGAGATGGGAGCTCGTTATGACCAGGAAGTGTGGCAACAAAGGGGCATGCATGGTACTTGGAGCAGGAAACTGAGGGCTCACATCCTTTACCATAAGCATGAAGCAAAAAAAAGTGGTGGGAAGGTTTTACCTCTGAAAATCCATCCCCAGCAATACACTTCCTCCAGCAAGACTTCACCTCCCAAACTTCCCCAAACAGCACCACCAACCAGGGACTCAGTACTTAAATATGGGATCCTATGAGAGACATACTCATTTAAGCTACCATAGTTACTATATGACATCATGACAAAAAGCAAGGTCATGGGCGTCTTCATGGGATGTCATAGCAGCATACCAGCTAGGAGCATATTCATGCTGCGATCATCCACAGAAATCTAGTGTTGCTGTAAGTCTGGATTAAATAGATGTTATTGGTCTAACTGACACCAAACAGAACTGATTGAAAGAGGGTATGAGATAATGAAACATTAAAGGGGAAATTGGTCCTCATCAAAGTATCCTTGAGGAGAAATTACTCTTCTCTTTTTGTTCGTTGTATTAAAAGTAAAAGAAGGCATTGAACTCTTCATTGTATAAAGTGACAGAGTCCTTTACGGTACAGGCAATGGTCCATCTCATTGTCACTATGGTAAAGTTATCTTTTCCCAGATAATTGGCATTCTTATTTCAAGTAAGCTATGAAACAGATAAGGACTTGAGATGGCTCAATGGTTAAGTAAATTTGCTGATCTTGTAGAGGAACTGACTTTGATTCCCAGTACCCATAGCTCATATCCATAACACAAGTTCCAGGGGGATCTGATGCCCTCTTCTGAACTCCGTGGTCACTGGACATATACATGGTGCACATATATACATGCCACTAAAACACTCATAAACATAAAACAAATAAGTCTAAACGCAATCCTCTTGTGCTTTATAGTATAGTAGCTATAGATAGACTCTTGAAACACTAAATTTCAGAAACAGAATCTAAGTCTGGTGGGAGGCCTGGACCAAGCTGGCTTTGTGGTTGTTGTTTTTCCCGGTAGGTCTTATTTTCCTTGAAAGTAAGGATAAGTTTCCTGGAAAGTTGTATAGACAGAGGAACATTCCAGGCAGCTCTCCACGAACATGTTGCGTCAAGGAGAGAGAAGTGGTCTGTCTTAGTCTATTTTTGCTTTTGCAACAGAATGGGACTGGGCAATGGAGGAAGAGCAGAAATGCACTTGGCTCGTTGTGCTTGTTTGCTTCTGTTGCTGTACTGAAACACTGAACAAATGCAATTTGTGGAGGGAAGAATTTTTTTCACTTTACAGGTTATATTCCATCATCGAGGAAAGCCAGAGTAGGGGGCGAAAGGAAGACCGTTGGAGGAATGTCACATATTGGCTTGGTCCAGGCTCACAGTAAACTACCATTTTTATATAATTCAGGATTACCTGGAGATGGGACCACCACAGTGGGCTGGGCCCTCCTCCATCACTTAGCTAAGCAAATGTCCCTACAGACCTGTCCACAGGCTAATCTGATAAGGACAATTCCTCACTGAAGCTTCCCTCTTCCTGGGTGTTTCTAATTTGTGTCAAATTGATAAAAAACTAACTTGAAAAACCACTGGTTTATTACTAGAATAGAAAACTCCAGAAGAGCGACATCTGGGATGGACCTCTGTCTGCATCACCCCAAGAGAAAGAGGGGGGCACAATAGAGGGCCGAAATCTGCCTTCATAAAACTGTTCTCTGACAGCAGCCCTGCTCCCACCATACGGCATCATCTCATTCCTGAGGGCCCTGGCCCAACAGTCTTAAGGGGAAAATTCCAGAAAAAACTGAATTCCTGAGATTTAAATTGTTGGCCATACTGAGTAGCACATCAAACTCTCATTTTTCCCTTCTCATCCAATTGGTACAGGAATCACCCTTCCGTCCAGCATAGCCACAGAGTATATTAATCCCTTACTTATCTAGGTCATTGCTTCAACAATCATAATATTTAAAGTTTGTTGTTAGGTAACCCCCATTTTGATTAACAAGACCACGAAGTACAAGAGTAATAACAATGTCAATTTGTTTGTGTCAAAGGGAAGTATGAGGCTTCTTTAAGTGAAAAGGTAGATGTTTAACACTTTTATGTATTAATTTATCAGCATTTAAGTGGCTTCCACTTTTTTGACTGCAATAATTAACACAGCTATCAACATGAGCAAGTAAATATCAATCTGAACAGAATCCTCAACTTTCTTGAGAGGATTTGCTAGGCCATACGGAAACCATGGATCTAACTTCAAAAAATTAAAAATTTACTTCTAAAGAGGTTTACTAAATTGGGGAGGGGAAATTTATTTTATAGACTTTTTTTGTGTTTATGTGTTGTATATCGCACTGTGTTATAAGGAGGTTTTCATACACGAATATAGTTTGCATCAAGCATGTTCTAACTCTGCCTCTCACTATAAAAGTCTACTTTAAAAAATTTAAATAACATTATTTTTCTCTTTTAATTCATCTAAGCCTCTTTTATTCTACCTCATAACAATTTCCTGAGCTTAGTCTAGGTTTCTCGGGGCTCCTGAAGCAAGATCTTCTGTCCAGAGACCCTGAGGAGGGGGCCATCCCTGAGCCTGGCGACCTCCCGTGCTACCCTCAGAAACTCACTGGGTAGATGTCACTGATTCCCTCCCTACAGATGCCGTTGGTAACTGGAGCTTCTGGCTGGAATTTCTCTCAAGATTATGGCCACTGATGGAGAAGAGGCTACTATAACCTCCTTCACTAGACAAGGAGAGAGAGAAAAGCTAACTTTGATGATTTTGTTTAAAAGTTTTTCTTTCATAAGGCTCCAATTTTCATTTTGTTTTATACATCATATTTACTTCATGCCTTCCTTATCTTTTAGAGACGACTTCGGACTGGTTCTCTAGCCCAGTCTTTGCCCTCTCTAGTCTTTGGGTGAGTTTTGTTCGAAGGGCCCATGCTCCATCACCTCTATAGTGGATGACCTTGTTATCTAGGCCTGCAGGCCTACCCATACATACTTCACACCGTACCCTCCAAGGAATGGACTATTTAAAACCTGGCTGCTCTGACTTTCCTAAGTCATCCACTGTGCTTTCTCCTGTGCCTCACTTTCTCTCATCCACCCCTTGAAAGGCTTTCACTCATAATGATCCCACCTTCTCTTCAGTCTCAAGACAAACAGAGTCTACGTGACATTCACTCCCGTAGAAGGAGCTGCGGGCCTGCTTTTCGTCCTGCCCGGCTCCCGCACGGCTAACTTTACACCCGAAATAACAACACACAAATGTATTCATTAAACACTGCTTGGCCCATTTCTATTAATGTGTGTAGCACCACAAGATGCACTTACCAGGAAGATTCTAGCCTGTGTCCATCCTGAGTCGGAGCTTCATCGCGTCTGCTCTGGAGAGGGGCGGCCTGGCATCTCTGACCTCACTTGCCTTCTTCCCAGCATTCTATTCTGTCTACTCCACCTACCTAAGGGCTGGCCTAAAAAAATGGACCAAGGCAGTTTCTTTATTAACCAATTACCTTCCTCCATCACACTCCTATCCCCTCTTCTGGTTATTTGGCCCAACAATTTTCCAACGCTCCTAAATTTCACATTTTGCCTCCACTTGGCGATTTTTTCTCAGAATAATTATTTTATGAGCATAGCCTATCTTCATGACCCATTTTCACCACCACCCCCACCTCACTTTGATGACATTAAATTACCTTCCATGTGGATTCTGTCATTCCTGAGTTTTTGTCTCCCATTAAATTTCACACTATGATGCCAAGGTAAAGTTCTCCCAGGAGCATTTTCTCCAGCGAAACACTAGACGCAGACTTGAGGGAATGTCTATGATTATCCAAATTATGATCTTAGAATAAAATTAAAGATAATCAAAACCGTTAAACTATTTTATGCTATGAAAATAATGATCAACAATAAACAAGAGTTTTCAATACAATGGATTTTTTTCTCTAACAAGATTAGTGAAGAAGTCTGATGTTACAGAATGGTAGATACTCTAATTGCAAATAGTTTGGGTTTTTGTTTTGTCTTTTGTGTCTGCCTAGTCTTACTATTGGCATCTATGTTTTTGGTTCATGATAGGCCTGGAATTTACTCTCTGACAGGTTATATAAGCCAGACTCTTTATTCTGGAAGATTTTCCATGGAAAGCTCTTCTTTCCAGTGAGAGAGCATCTGCTAACACTTACACACAGACTAGTGAGTTCTTCCACCTGAAAGCTAATTCTAATGCAGCAGTCTATAGAAAACCTGCTAAGAATACAGCACATGACAGCTACTAGAGGTGCTTCAAGGATTAAACAGCTTATAAAACAAAAACATAAACTATAATACCTAATGAGTTCACACTGATATAGTAAAGATGTACAGGATATGGTGAGATTGGTATGTTAGAATATTGTCAGATTTGGTGCTGAGAGCTGAGGGTTCAAGCCTCAGCTTCAGATGACTTTGGTCAAAGCTCTTAGCTTCTTTGAGGAGTGGTTTCATTTAGCTGCAAACCTAGAGGGATGATGACAGTATCACACAATTTGATGGTTGAGATTTTTTATGAAATTACCATTATATAGTCAATTCACATCCTAAGTCACGTCAATGATTTGCAAATTTTTTTATTAATAGTGATCATTTCCTCAAATGTAGGAGAATGAGATAAATAGCTTTATATCTGATTTTATAGGTTATGTTATTTATGCCCTTTATTGTGATATAGATAATTAAAAAAAAACTTTCATTTGCTTTGGCAAATTAGCATAGATCTCATCCCCATGGCCTATAGCTACATTTGGGACCTAAGAGGAACTGAAACAATGTGTGAGCTGATTAGCTTAAGCTGTCAACTTGACATGACCTTGATCACCGTGGAAGAGACCCTAAGGAGGCTTTGTGTAGCTCAGACTAGCCTTTGGGTATGTCTGTAGAGTATTGTTTTAACTGAAGTCTGAAGACCCATCACAAATAGCACCCTTCCCTAGGCAAGGGTGAAGAGAAAGCTATCTGAGAGCAAGCAGGCTAGGATCCATGAGTTGTTCCTCTCTCCTCTTGATTATGAAAGTCATAGTTTCAGCTCCTGCCTTGATTTCCCTAAAATAATGAATTGTAACTGGAACTGTAAGCCAAGTAAACCCTTTATTCCCCAAGTTGCTTTCTGTCAGGGTATTTTACCATGGCAATAAAAATGAAATTAGAATAATGTATTTGCTGGATGCTTAAACTGTTATGGGATTCCGGAAAAATCTCAGTTGATGGGGGGAAAGGATGAGGACTCCATGGAAAAGAAATAAAGACGAGCAGGAAAATGGACCAAAAGCTGAGAAACAAGTTATTTCTGAGATGCGGCAGATAGAAGAGACCACTCTTCCTGGGATAGACCTGGAGAAGCCCGCTATTCTCAGAGGGACTGACTAGGCTCTGCTTCCACTGATGTGAATGCCTGCCTGCTCACGTCCTCACTGGCTAATGGGTCTCCCTATCAAAGTCATGGTTAGTACTCCCCTTTCTGGTGTCTCTTGCCTCCTGCTTTCTTTGTCCTGCCTCACACCTGCCCTGCCTCTGGCTTCACTTCTGACTGCATGCACATGGGAGTATTCACGCGTGCTTGGTGACGGAACCCCAGACAGGCTAGAGAAACAAGAGACCCCTTGAATTCAATGCAACTGCCTTTTGAAGACTTAGAAGTTGGTATTGTAATAAGATAGTAGAGTTTACTTGTTGACTGATAAAATATTATTTTACTTTGTTTTCAAATTTCTAGATATGTCTTCCAACAGCTACTAATTCCTTGACTTCCTGATCTAGAAAAGGAAAAATGGAGTCCCGCTCTCTGCCTCCACAGTGCCAGGGTTAGTGTGCTTGGAAGAACATTTAATAGCCAGAGCTGTTTGTTTGCAAGTCAAGAGTTGACAAAGGGTTAGAAGAACATAAAATAAGAGGAAGTGCACAAAACACATGTTTTGATAGGGTGATCCTGTCAAAAAGAACTATCTCCCAACAGGTTGTCTGATCTGAGAGCAGAGATCCATGCTCTTCTCTCTCGGGTAGAGTTAGGCAAACCCACCACATGGATGCAAAAGCTCAGACATCCTGGGGCAAAAGCAATAGAAGAGGAACATCTGAGAGTGGTGTTGCCTGCTGCAGCACGTTATCACATAGTGAGTGACTATCGCAAGCTTATTCTTGTAAACTCGTGGAGCACTGAAGTCCAAGCTGCGTCTCGGGTGGATAAGGATTGTATGGAGCTGCATGACTTCGGGGATGATCCCTGAGGGGATTTATGACTGCGGAATTTCCACCTTTTGTTGGTTGTCCATATTCCTTGTAGTTCACTCTCCTTTAAAGTTAAGAACAGGAAGACAAGTTTTTCTTACATTTGAATCACTCTGACAAAGCACCATTTTTTCACATTTAGGTTCTTCTGATTACCTACTGCTCATCATAAGATCAGACAAACAACAGCCTTCATTCTCTCTACTATCTTAATCCCAGTTTGTCATGAAACACAGCAATAGATTCTGGGTGTAGGACATGGGCATCCTTAAAAGGCCTTTATTCAGTCTGCACACCTGTGTGTGATGGCTGATACTTGACAGTCTATATAGGGAACAACCAAATATTTTGTTCTCACGTAGCTGAGAAAGAAAATAAAAAGGAAATGGGGTGCTTAGAGGACCCAGAGAAAGAGATGGTGCTGTCAAGATTAGAAGGATACAGAATATCTCAAAAGCGAGCAGGTGACTGAGAACAGAAAATTCGATACCATAGATGCTGAGGTATATTTCCAAAGTCAACGGCCCAGAAAAATGCTGGTCTAGGACCAAACAGCCTCTTTTTCCCGACCCCAGTGACCTTGTGATAAACAGTAGCTGACTCCACCTCAGCCCCTTTATAAACTCAATGAGAAGAAGAAACAGGAACCTGAAATCACCTGAGCTTCCCTGGCACTGACTGAGAATAATTTCTTACTGTCAGTGCTTGGGAAAGTACAAGTTCTTGTAAACGAAAGTACCTGGCACTTTCGCTTTTATTTAGTATTTATATGGTAAATCACATTAATTTCTTGATACTTAAAAATATCAGCATCAGCAGAAAAAGCCCCGTTGCCTTCCTGTCGAAACACACTATGTATGTGAAACCCCACCGGTGCTTGTGTTTCTCACTGTCTTCATTCATCAAAGGTGGAGCTGAAGTGATAGATCCCAGACGAGAAGCCTGCCTTTCCAAGGCACACCCTTACATATTCTTATTTCTTCTATTCTGGGATACCCTAGAATGATAGAAAACATTAGAAGAAACTTCCAAAAACCATTGCTTTTTCCAAGGCTCAGGTGAAAGAACTTCTCCAAAGCCCTCGCCTCTAAAACACAAAAAACAAAACAAACAAACAGAAAACCATTGTGAAATGTTATCTTACGGAGACTAAGGGAGATGATAATGATGGAGAGTCCTGTGGTTTCTACTAGGATCTCTAGATGTTAGTACGTTATCTCTAAATCTCTAATTCCTATAACACTTTAAATGAGCTTCCTTATTCCTGATTTACATAGATTAAGGTCCTGTTTGCCAGGGTTCCCTTTCTAAAAGAGCCTTGCTCCGGCTCCCTCCATCGCAAAGCCTTACACAAAGGTTTCTGGCAAGTAATTTTTTGGGGGACCTGAGCCAAGGAACAGGGCCAGGAACACAAAGAGAAGAGGGAAAGGCTGCTACTATGGTTCCAGGAAGCTGGCTGCTTCTGAAGGCATCGCCTGAATCCTTCCAGGTCCTTCTGAGCAGACTGGGAGGTGTGCCACGGAACTGTGTGTCTCAACCAAAAAATATGAAGCATTTATTTCTGGTGTTTGGCCTTCAGTGAATCAAGATGGCCCTACCAGGGCTCACTCTCCTGAACTTCAGCTTGCAAGGTGCTGAAGTGTCTCCATGGGAAGACCATGTCTAAGTCCTGGGGTGCTGGCTGACAGGAAACTGAGACTATGAGGGGAATGATCCAGTTTCGCCTGCACCAATTCAGGTAAATGACAATCAGAGCTTGTAGTACAAGGCAGGGCTGGAGCACCTTCAGTGACAGACAGAGTGCAATACTCCGGCCCATGTGGTTATTCAATATTTATGATCACAAGTACTTGACTGCAAGGCTAGGACACCTCGTGTAATTCAAAGGCATTGTCAAGAAAATATTTGGCTTTGTGGAACTTCACCCTGGGCAGTGGAAAAGGCCTGTCATTACTTCCCTCCACTGAATAAGAGCTGCAGGGTTTTATGCTTCTGTGTATTTGACGGGGTGGCTCCTTCTCCCATTAATCTCCAACACGGGATTGAAAATAAATAAAGCCGATATGCAACTCCAGGACAGGGCCACCCAGAAGAAAAATAGCATGAACTGCGTGTATGGTTTCAAGCATTTTAAGACCCGCATTAGAAATGGAAAAGAAACTAGTGAAATTGAATTTCCGACTCTACACTGTTTAATCCACTCTTTGTAAAGCATTATCTGTCATTAAAACCTGATGCATAAAGAATGGTGAGATAGTGTGCACTCTTTGCTTGCTTTATCATATTGTCGTCATGCCCGGTGTGCACGCCACACTTGTCAACAATTCCCACATCGGATCAGTTATACCTCCATTGTTCAGGGCGGCGGCCGAGCCTGGCAAGGGTCACAGGTCGGACGGCGTGACTCCACTGCGTCTCTTATGAAGGGTGTGCATTTGTGAAAGACAATGCTGTTTTACTTTTCTTCAGGATGAGGCTGTGGGGGGCGGCTGTCTATACATCCTCCTGATGCTGTACTTCAGACTGAACAAACAAAATGTCCAATCCACATGGTCCGTGGCCTGAAGTGGTTAGAACCGTCATGCGAAGAGAGAGCCAAGCCATGCATGGATCAAACGCTGGCGCTTTTTACTTATCTTTACGTGGCAGGACAGGTTGTTTTTAACTTCGAAAAAGGGAAGGGAGTTTTATGTGTTTTTTGAATTATACCACATGGTGAGCAATCCACAATAGTGATTCTAAAATTGAATTACTGAAGGAGGCATCCAATTCCACCTGAATTATAATATGCCAATCTGTTTGCCTCTGCTCCTTTAAAATAACCTATTTTTTTTTTTAGTTTTATGGGTTTGTATTTCACACAGGCACACATGTAGCATAAAAATTCCATAAGATATTTGACAGACATTGGTATTAGCAGACGATGGTTAACCACATTTAATAATGGGTTTCCCAAGTTCAAGTCCCAAGATGTATCGTTTACTGTGATTACTGTGAGCCAGTTGCTTGTCAATTTTGGGCTCAGTTTTTGCTTCTCTGAAATAGGGATGTGGACACTGGGTGACAGCAAGACACAGGTGAGACATATTGGTATTTGGCTTAGCCTGCAGTTTATAACCACTGCATAGTTAATGACAGATTTTCCTATTCACTGACACAAAGATAATGACAAAGCGGCTGCTGAGTGGAACTTGCCTTCAACATACCTCAGCCCACTAGCAAAGAAATTTCTGTGTGGAACCACAAGTATTGTGCATACCACTAAGTGATACCACATGCAGAAGTATCCCAGCAAAGGGGGTATTTTCCATTCAACCCTCTGAAAATTGTTCACAAAGACCCAGACGCTCAAAGCAACCTGGCTGGAAGGTGTTTCTGTCTTCCCTTTGGTCCTTTCGTCTCTTAATCCCTACACTGTGCCCTGATTCCCCCAGTGGTTGAAATTAGTGCTCTAATTTCCATATAATCTCTTTTATATTACAGATGAATAGCGTGCAAGAATAAAGAAGGGGATCTGAGGGGAAATTACCAAAGATAAAAAAAACAGCATTAGGTTCCCCCCTCCCCCATTCAGCACAGGGGCAAATCAAGCATCCTTCCTCCGAGAGACAGTCTTCGCCAACCACATGCCATTACCTCCTCACTCTTTCCACGGCCTGCTGTAAATCAAGGGGTTTGCATACAACCGTTTCTGCTCACAAATGTCCTAGCTTGCACAGTCGGATCAATAATAACAGGTAGACATATTGAATACTGCCTGAGGGGGCGGGTATTGTGCTACGAACTTCACAGACATTAATTCATTCATTCAAGCTACTGAGACGCATTACCGATTTAGAAATCGAAGCACAAACACTTAGCAACTAGCCATAGATTATTGGTATGTGCTCGAGTCAGGAGGGCCACACCCAGTCACAGGGTCTGTCATCAAGGAGGGCTAACACTGGTGCAATCTGCCAACATATTCAGCAGATCTACCTTCTAAACGTATTTCCAGTACAACTATTTTTCTCCATCTTCAGCAGTGCCGCTTTCCCTTGTCTAGATAATTAAAATGGCTTCCAATGGGGTCGACTTCCATTTTTATTCCTTCTCTCTCCCCCATTTTCCCATCCCCTACATCCGCTTTGCTGCCCTTTTCTCTCCATTCTCATCAGAATGGACCTTATAGCTCCAGAAGGCACTTAGTGTCTTTCTCTGTTGCTGTGATAAATGCTAACCAAAAGCAACTTGGGGAGGAAAGGATCTATTTGACTTACATCAGCAAGGAAAGACAAGACAGGAATCTAGAGGCAGAAACTGAAGCAGAGGCCATGGAGGAAAGGTACTTATTGGTTTGCTCCCCATGGCTATTCTCAGTTTGCTCTCTCTCTCTCTCTCTCTCTCTCTCTCTCTCTCTCTCTCTCTCTCTCTTTATTTTAATTTTTCAAGATAAGGGTTTCTCTGTATAGATCTGGCCTAGAACTAGCTCTGAAGACAGGCTGGCCTCAAACTCACAAAGATCTGCCTGCCTCTGCCTCCTAAACATCCTTCTCAGGGATAGCTCTGCCCACTGTGTTCTGGGCCTCCCACATCAATCACCGGTCAAGCAAATGGCCCACAGGCTTGCCCATGAGTCAGTTTGATGGAGGCAATTCCTCTGTTGAGGCTCCCTTCCCAGGTAACTGATTTGTATCACACTGACAAAACCTAAACTACACAGGTAGAGATCTTGACTCCGTGTATTCACTGGGCCTAGAATATAACCTGAGACATAATAGACAATTATTCAATAAAAATTGTATTGAATAAAGATATGAATAAATTAATTACTGACATGACAGAAATAGTCTCCTTCAAGCACATGTTCCCCTCGAGTCCTCTCATTAATGTTGGTGAGGTAGAATTAGACATAGGATGTAACAAGAACGTACAGAGAAACTGTCAGTGATTAGCTCCGGAAACGAGCATGACGACGTGCTATGGGTCAGTGATGTTACTCTAATCATCTCAACTAATTTTAGTTGTGACTCTGATGTTAGCACACTACTATTATGCTCCATTTTATGGAGAGGCTGATGCTAACAGAGACTCAGTGACCTCTTCAAGGTCACATGGCCAATGAACAGTGGTAAAGTTACAACTGAAGCTGACTTAGGCTTCAGTGTCCTAGATTCAGACTACCCGGAGTCCACATGTTCTGCTTTCTTCATTTGCACTGCAGTTCTTGCTCCAGTCTCTCCCACGACGACCCCAAGGAAGCCCCTGATATAAATCGAAGGGCTCGTTGGCGGAGAACTTTTGCGTGTCTGGACAGGATCTAGGAAGGGTCAGAAAGCAGGAATTTCCAAGGAAATGCTTCTTCCTGTCTCTGTCTGATCAGAAAAATGAGCCCCTGTTCCTCTCGCCAATTTGCATAGTCTAACAAAAACAGGCAAGCCCATAAAGAGCTGGGCTATAACTCACCCACTTCGAGAGAGGTGAACGTAAGGAGGCAGCTTCTCAGAACCATCTCTCAAAAGCTGGCCCGCTTCTTAGAAAGTATTGCCTGAAATCCTAATAAATACTGGAATTCCACATAATTTTTAGACTAGTTTTAAGTAGAATGCAAAAGGGGGCTTCTAGAATCTAATAAACCTTATCACAAAGTAACTTTTTACTCACTTTAGAGTCTAGCCATTTTTCCTGACCTTCCACGCCATCAATAGCCATAGAATTCTTATATGCAAATGTAATATCTTCATCAATTTCACAAATGATACTGGACAAAATTTATAAAATTATAAATACAAGAATATTCTTATCTCTACTTCCAAATTATAAGCAATTCCCATGTTCCTCAATCTTATTTTAGTGTAGTATGGATCAGTGTTTCTTTTTTAATATAGCACATTACTCTTTGATAATTTCATACATGTGTACATTGTATTTTAATCACCTTCATTCCCTACTCCTCCCCTTACCTCCTCCCAGATCTTCTCCCATTCCCAATCCTCCTCCTCTTCTTCTTTTAAAAATTCAGGGTTCAATATACCCATATTCTCATGAGGAGTATGGGGCCATCTACTAGAGCATTGCCAACCTGTCATGGCCACACCCTTAAAGAAAATTGTGGTGAGTGCTTCCCAACTGGTCCTTGCTATGCAGATGAATGACTCATGCCAAGATATACAGAGCATCCCTAGACACCTGGTGTTCTTACTCATCAGCAGCATTTCTAAGCGCGCGCACACACACACACACATCAGTTGTTAAATTTCCACACTCATTTCCAAGTATCCATCCCAGAGGCATTTTTCCCCTTCTGGGTTCCCTTACTTTTCTTGAGAAGCACAGGTTAAAATATCACAGTTAGAAAAAAAGTCAGCTTTCCATTCACAGGAGACCAATCAATTTTAATACCTGTAAAGTGAACAAATAAAGCATCTATGCCTCTGTATGGGTGAAATGAAATATATGAAGGTGCATAAACCATTCTAAGTGAATCTGCCGGGTGGAACAAAACACAGACCCGAAGCTCCCATTGCAGACAAGTGCTTAGGCAGAATTTTGATTGCTGCTCCTTGTGCCTCATGACAATATTGTTTTCAATCATCCAAGTAGGCAGTAAACTTGAAACAATGTTCTCAGAAACCAAGCCAGTTTGTTGGTAAAGTGCTTGCTATGTGATCCAGTTAGGTTTCCATTGCTGTCATAAAACACCATGATCAGAAGCAACTTGGAAAGAAAAGGTTTGTTTCAGCTTTCAGTTAGAGTCTATCAAGAAGAGGAAATCAGGGCAGGAACTCCAGCAGGATCTGAATGCAGGAACTGAAGCAGAGGCAGTGGAGGAATTCATGTTCTCAATGACTTGTCCGGCTTACTTTATACAACCTGGGACTACCTGCCCAGGAACGGCACCGCCCGCAGGGTGCTTGGCCCTTTATATCAAATCATCAATCAAGAAAATGCCACCATGGGCTTACCCACCAACTATCTGATGAAAGCATATTCTCAATTGAGGTCCCCTCTTCTCAGATGACTCTAACTTGTGTTGTGTTGACATCGACAAAAGCAAAACAACCTTGAGTATCACACTATGTGAACATGAGGACCAGAGTTTCATCCTGGGAAAACACGTAAAAAGCCAGATATGATGGCAAGCTCTTGTAATCCCAGCACTGAGAACGTGTGAACAAGAGTATCCTTGAGGTTACTAGCCTCATCAGCAGTGAGCCCTGGCTTCCAGTGAGAAACGCTGTCTCAAAAAATACAAGGTGAATAGCTCCTGAAGAATGACATTCAGTGTTGATCTCTGACCTCTACACACATGTGAACTGCATGCATAAAAACACACGCATGTTCCCATGCATGCGAGCACACATACACCTTCATTCACACACACCCACAAATTCAGTATAAATAAATGGTTGCTGTAGTTAAATACTAGAAAAAGAACTCAAGAGAGATAGCAAAAAAAAAATCTGAGAGCAATAAAATTTTACAAATAATGATTTTAAGAATCCCCCCAAAGTTCCTCAATTTACAAGACTAGTGGACTAGAAAATGAAATCAGAGATTTTAAAGTGGCATCTTGAATGAACAGAGGAGTAAGCCACATTGCAAAAGGAATCACAGTTTCAGACTCTGAATTTTAAGTGACTCTAACTATGCTCAAAGACATCTTTATTAATCAAAACAGGAACCATAACCAACAGCACGTTTTTGCCAATGAGAAGGAAGTTTGTTTGTTTCCGTGGTAAAAATGTGTGCTTCAGGATTTGACAAACTCTTGGAAAGCATTTTGTGCATCCTGTTGGCAGTGGGAGCATTTTCTCTGCAAGAAGTTGGCGGGATGCAGGACGACAGGGAAGGAGGATGGCAAGAGGCCAGGTGAATGTGGTGGATTAGGGAGAACCTCACAGAACAACATGTTCAGCCTCTGAAGCACTGGTTTGGGGACATGCCACTGGGTGTTGTGGGATGGAACGGTGCCATTTCTATTGGTCGATGACAATGGCAACCCTTATAGTTTCTGATGTGTCCCATCAAGTTGCCAAATACTCTTCTCAAGATAATGTTTTCGTAGGGATTCAGAAAGCTATACTGGATCAGATTAGCGGCAAACCACTAAATAATGACCACGACCTTTTTGGGGACAAGTGTGGCTTTGGAGAGTGCAGTGGGGCTTTTTTTTCCCCACATAACCAAAAATCTAGTCATAACTGATTATTGTAGACAATCTACTTTCAGTTGCATGTCACAAGCCAGTCAAGAAGCCGTTCCAGATAGTTGGGTAGAATAAGAGATGATGGTGACAGTTTAAGGCAACATTTTCAAACATTTGATCCAGTTCATAAGACACCCACTTATCAAGGGTTTTTGTTCTTTCAATTTACTCCAAATGTCAGAGAGTAGAATGGCTCACAGTTTCTCATGGAGATGTAAGAAGACCTACTTTCCTGTGACGAGTATGAGAGATGGCTGCAATCGATAGAGGAGTGGATCATTGCCCAGAGGGGTTGGCGAGATGTCAATTTTTCTTTGTTAAATCTCACATTTTATTTTTCTATTTTGTTTGGGGAGGAGGCTACAAAGCTGGAGGGCAGAAGAACTTGGAAATAAGTGGGATTGAGGTGCACAACATAAAATTTCCAAAGACCAATAAAAAATTACATTAAAAAAAAAAAGAAGAGCAACTTTCATGGTTGTTTAGATAGTTACTGTTAGCCCTGACCAGCCCTCTGCTCCTCTCCACTGAGGCTGTGTCTCCTTTGAGAATTTTCTTGAATCACTATGCATTCCTTAGCAATTCTTGGACCAAATGTGTTGTTGATATTTCAAGTTGTTGTTGTTTTATTAACTTTTATTGAGCTCTACATTTCTCTCTGCTCCCCTCCCTGCCTCTCCCCTCCCCTTCAACTCTCTCTCAAGGTCCCAATGCTCCCAGTTTACTCAGAAGATCTTGTCTTTTTCTACTTCCCATGTAGATTAGATCCATGTATGTCTCTCTTAGGGTCCTCATTGTTGTCTGGGATTGTGATTTGTAGGCTGGTTTTCTTTGCTTTATGTTTAAAAACCACTTATGATTGAGTACATATGATTATTGTCTTTCTGGGTCTGAGTCAAAATAATGTTTTCTAGTTCCATCTATCTGCCGGCAAAATTCAAGATATCGTTATTTTTTTCTGCTGTTTAGTACTCCGTTGTGTAAATGTACCACATTTTTCTTATCCATTTTTCGGTTGAGGGGCATTTAGGTTGTTTTCAGGTTCTGGCTATGACAAACAATGATGCTATGAACATAGTTGGGCACATGTCATTGTGGTACAGTTGAGCATCCTTTGGATATATACCCAAAAGTGGTATTGCTGGGTCTTGAGGAAGTTTGTTTCCTAATTTTCTCAAGTCCAAATGGATCAAAGACCTCAACATAAAGCCAGCCACATTGAACCTCATAGAAGACAAAGTGGGAAGTACACTTGAACACATTGGCACAGGAGACCACTTCCTAAATATAACCTCAGTAGCACAGACACTGAGAGAAACAATTAATAAATGGGACCTCTTGAAACTGAAAAGCTTCTGTAAAGCAAAGGACGTGGTCAACAAGACAAAACAACAACCTACAGAATGGGAAAAGATCTTTACCGACCCCACATCAGACAGAGGTCTGATCTCCAAAATATACAAAGAACTCATGAAATTGGTCATCAAAAGAAAAAATAATGCAATAAAAAAGTGGGGTTCAGGCCTAAACAGAGAACTCTCAACAGAGGAATCTAAAATGGCTAAAAGACAGTTAAGGAAATGCTCAGCATCCTTAGTCATCAGAGAAATGCAAATCAAAACAACTCTGAGATTCCATCTCACACCTGTAAGAATGACCAAGATCAAAAACACTGATGATAACCTGTGCTAGAGAGGTTGTGGTGTAAAGGGATCACTCCTGGATTGCTTGTGGGAGTGCAAGCTGGTACAGCCCATTTGGATGTCAATGTGGCGATATCTTAGATTCTTCAACTTGTCTTAATTGCTTTATAATTCATTTTGAATTTGGATAAGAAAGAAATCTGGGGCAAGCAAGCTGGTTCAGTGGGTAAAGAAAGGCATTTGCCTTGCATTCTGAAGCTCCTGAGCTCAGTCCATGGGACCTATAAACCTGGAAGGAGAAAAACGACTCCACAAAGCTCTTTGATCTCCACATGCATGCCCACAAATACACTTCACACACACACACGCATGCATGCACGCACACACGCACAAATAATAATAAATACAATAAACTTACAAATTTTAAAAATCACTTGAATTTACTTTTTCTCTAACATAATTTCCATAACATAAAATAAACAGCCCATAATTTCATTATCAAAAATCCATGAAGCAAGAAGTGTGCATTAAAATGATGTATGACCTAACCACACTTATGAAGAATGTACTCCAATATCAAACAGCAAATTTCAACAATACAAAAAAAAAATACTTTTGTACTAGCCTATTGTTTTGTTTTTTGTAGCTATGAGAAGATTTGTTTTACCTCAAGGTTTTAGAGATTTTAGCTCAGAGTCCTTAGTCGGATGGCTTCTAGATTCCTGGTCAGACAGAATGGTGCAGTAGTGAGTGCAGAGACTGTGGCAATGGATAGTCACCTCAACGTCGGAAAGATGCAGAGAAAGAGGCAGAGACATGTGTAGAGCAAGATGTAGCCTCCAACGAATCTACCTCTTAGAGACAGGCCTCACTTCCTAACATTTCCATAATCTTACGAAAAAGCGCCAATAGGTGCAGACAAGCCTTTAGTGCGTGGGCCTTATCCAAGTCATAATGATCTGCATCTGACCTCCACAGGGCTGGCTTCAACACAACACAACACAAACGTGCATTCAGATCCTCTCTAATAATCCTGTCTGTGGTCCTGCCCATTTCATCACTGGCCAGGTTCTAAGGTCAGAGTCTCCCTGAGACCAAAGGCTCTTTTAGAGTCTGCGAGTACCTCCGACACAAACGAGTTACACACATTTCAGAAATACAGCAGCAAACATTCTTATTCCATGTGGGAGAACAGCAAAGTAAGGACAGAACCTACCCCAGCCTGAAACCTGGTGAATGTAAGAAACCCTGTGGCTTCTTGTCTAGGATCTGTGGTGGTGTGTTGTACACCCCAAAGGATTCAAGCTTTCCCACCCCCAATGACTCTGCCAAATGAAGTCTATATGCCCTAACCTTTTATTTGACTTTGCTGGCTACGTGCAATATTCCTGGGCAGATGTTGCATAGTTCTGGCAAACTTAAACTCCTTGCCTTGTCTGTTTAATCTGTGGCTTTACCCTGGCGGCTTCATGCCTCACCTTCCCAAAAAGCTGTCTGCCTTCAGGTATCTTGGCAGTTTGGCAAGCCCCACTTCCCAGACCTTCATTAGAGGTGTGGGTGGGAACCTCCAATGACCCTGTAACTCTTGTGAGCTACATGCCTCCAAAATCAACATAGAATGGATGGCAGGAAGGTTTGTGCTAATTTGTATGGTGGGTCAGGTTCTCTTAGACCACACCTGAAGTGCCCTGGTCATCCGAGTGACTGAGAAATGAAACAAGTCAGGAGGAAATATTGACCCAAGTGGCCTTGCGCAGTGTTCCCCAGAAACTCTACCTCCTGTAGGGGAAATCAATTGCACTCTCTCATGCCCTAGCCCTGCCACAGGTGTTGTCCAATTCCTGATGCTCCTCTGAGGTCAGAACTTGGCATCTTTTCTCTTTGCTTTAAGCTCTGCCAACCACACTATCCTTGTTCGCAGCTTGACTCATGCTCCTTTTTTATGTAGGTGGGTCTTCTATCTATCTGTTGTTTCATTGGTTAATTAATAAAGAAAACTGCTTGGCCTGATAGGTCAGAACATAGGTGGGTGGAGTAGACAGAACAGAATGCTCGGAGAAAGCAACCGATTTAGGCAGACGAGATGAAGCTCCGGCCCAAGATGAATGTAGGCTAGAATCTTCCTGGTAAGCCACCACCTCGTGGTGCTACACAGATTATTAGATATGAGTAAAAGCAAGATATGAGAGTTAGCCAGTAAGAGACTAGAGCGAATAGGCCAAGCAGTGTTTAAAAGAATACAATTTGCATATTGTTATTTCAGGTGTAAACCTAACCATGCGGGAGCTAGGCGGGACAAAAAGCAGCCTTGCCTCATCACTACACCTTTTCTCAGGAAACTGAAAACGTTTCAGGTTTCTGTGTTCTGCTTTTCGTTCCCAATTCCTAGTAAAACCAGCCCCAGTAACTGTCATATCCTGAAGGCTAGAATGTCATATAATGAACTGATATTTTGCTTGTGTTTTAACACATAAAGCTTTCCTGAAGATCAGAATACAGAGCTAAGCCACTAGAGGCCAGGAGGTGGTGGCTCACACCTTTAATCCAAGTACTTGGGAGTCCCATGCCTTTAATTCCAGCTCTAAGGAGGTGAAACCAGGAAGGGATATGGTTGGGCAGAGGAAGGAACATAAGGCAGGAGGAGACAAGAGCTCAATGCAGTCTGGAGATGCAGTCTGAAGCGGTCAGTCAGAGGATGTGGTCTGAGGACAAGATCACCCTTTCGGTCTGAGGATTCGGTAGAGGTAAAAGGTCTCTCTGGTGGCTGACTGCACTGTTTCTCGACCATTCAGCTTTTACCCCATATTATCTGACTCTGGGTTTTTATTAAGAACAATTATGATTTATGCTATCATATCTTGAAGGCTAGAACTGAAATTTCTTGTCAGTTGAATTGATCATCTTTACATTTTGACTTCCTCAAAGCCTCAGGTTGTGGACAAAATGTAACCAGATTCTTTGTCTAGCATGGTCTATAGTCCAGCTCCTGATATAATTCTCATTTCCATCTGAGACCCCATGAGTGTAGTTCAGTGTCCAGTGGGACTCCAGGATTGGACCTGACTGGGAAGGCAAGAGAGTGAATAAAAGACAGACAGATGGACACATGAACGTACAGAAAGCTGGTATTTGTCTGGGCTCTCTGCTGGAAAAACCCAGAAACTCAGTTTAGTATTTATAACTGTGAAGTTAGTGCATATAGCTGAATGGGGAGTTGGAGTTAATATATAATATATAGCCTATATATTAAGGAGGAATTAATATATAATAATATATATGACATATATATTAATAAGGAGGCAGGGTTTTCAGTATACAGCTGGATCAGTAGGCAAACTTAGCTAATCTCAAATAGGAGCAGCTTCTGGGGGTGCAGACTTCAGGCCATAAATACTGGATAGAAAGAAGGCTATGGTGGATGTTTTCTAGACAGACTGTCAACACTCTTCCTCAGTCCCTCAGGAAGTCATTACCATCAGTCAGAGCCTGAGGGTATGGGGTCCTTGGCTTGGTTGTGCCCAAATCAAGAGCAGGCATATTCTCTCAGGACTTTGCTTTTGTCTGCCCCCCACAGCACAGCCTGCTGTCAACATTCCTGTCACAGTTCTGTTCTTCTGAGCTCATTCATGGAAGCCTAACAGTGTCTGGCACCATCGCCAGCCTGGTTCTTCAAACATCTTCAAAACTTCCCCTGTAAAGAGTTTTAAAGGTTTAAGGATATGCATGGCCAGGTTTAGTTACAACAATGAGCCCATTCCTCTGTTACTTGCTTTCTTTGTTACCTATTCTCTCACCACTGTGACAGATCCCTAAGAAAATAGTGTGGAGCTAAGGATGATTTCACTGACAGCTTCAGAGACTGCAGCACATAGTCCTTAGCTCATCAATCTAGGCCCATGGTCCAGCAGATTTTCATGGCAGCAGTTTGTGGCAAAGACTACTTACCTCATGGTTGTAGCAAGGAAGGAAAGAGGGGGAAGGGAGGGAGGAAAGAGGAGAGGGAAGGAGGTAAGAAGGGAGGGAGAGAGGGAGCAAAGGATGATACTCCCCAATAGCACACTCTCAATGGCCTCTCAGACACTTCTGCTAGCCTCGGTCCCCTGAGGTCTCCAGTAAGTCCCCAAATAGGTCCTACCATCTTGGGACCAAGTCTTCATGAATTTATTTAATTTTATGTGTGTGAGTACTTGCTTTTGCTTGCATGTTTGTATGTGTGCCATGTTGATGTGAGAGGGTCTTCTGTTTTGTGTTGATTTCATTGGTTAATAAAGAAACTGCCTTGGCCATGTGATAGGCCAGCTCTTAGGTGGGTAAAGTAGACAGAAGAGAATGCTGGGAGGGAGAGGGAAGTGAGGCAATCGCCATGCCTCTCCTCTCTGGGTCAGACGCCATGGATCCAGCCACCAGGTCAGACATGCTGAATCTTTCCCGGTAAGCCACCACCTCATGGTGCTACACACATTAATAGAAATGGGTTAACCAAGATGTGAGAATTAGCCAATAAGAGGCTGAAACTAATGGACCAGGCAGTATTTAAATGAATACAATTTATGTATTGTTATTTCGGGTGTAAAGCTAGCCATGCAGGAGCCAGGCGGGATGAAAAGTAGGCCTGCTGATCTCATCACTACACCACATGTGTGCCTGATACCTGTGAAAGCCAGAGGAGGCACTGGATACCCTGCATCTGGAATTACATATGGTTGTGGGTGCTGAGAACTGAATCTGGGTCCTTTTCAAGAGCATCAAGAGTTCCTACCAGCTGAGCCACCTCTTCAGCCCTAAGGGACCAAGATATTAACACACTCGTCTTCATGATGGTAACACTTCATATTCAAACTATAACACCAATAATTCAAAGCAGAAATTCAATTGCTTAAACTCCAGAAAACATCTATGATTAACCCAGTTTATTTCTAGCATTAAACTGGCTTTTGATCGCTGTAGCCTATAACATCGCTTCCTGAGTTGTGATCACTATGTGAAGTTAGACCACAGCTTTACATTACTTTGTAATACAAAGTGAAGCTACAGCTCCTGAGTCAGTAAGAGCCTGAAACCAAAGGCAGCTTTGGTTTAGTATTCACATCTATAGACTCAGAGGCACTCTTTCTCATTAGACCTAGCTAAACTTAATGTGTTGAAACCTTTACAGAAGGAAAATGAAGTGTGTGGGGGGGAGTAAGCAAACAACTGTTTTAAGTCTTTCGTGCCCTCCTATACCTAATTTAGTCTTTTTTGGGGCAGAACTCTCTTTGGATAACAATATTACACTGGCAGGGCTCAATCACTGCAAGTGAGCAAGATTTTCAAGCTGAACAGAGTAAACGACTTCTACTTATAAAAAATTCTATGTTTAAATAGAAAGAAGTCATCCACACAAATAACATTAACAAATAAAACACCGGTATGTAAGACTGTAAAATAAAATCATAAGCGGATTGAGATCCCAGCTTTTTGTTTCAATATTTCATGATCAAGGATGCGGTCCAGTCTATAAGAGCACATTTTGGTTAAGTAGAAGATCAGCTCAGCTAAATTTGTTCCAAAGCTAACAAAAAAGTGAAATTTGAGTGATTTCAGGTTTCTTTACATAAGTGGTCAGTTCTGTATTAGAAAAGTATATCTGTAGATAAATCATTTAAACTGAGTTCATCCAAAAAAAAAAAAAACTGTACCGAATCCTTTCCAACCAGAACCATCACTTTCCTATTTTAGTCTGCGATGTGGTTGTTAATTTAGTACAGGCACAGTTTTTAAAGAACACACTCTGGATAACGCTAATTTATCTTTGAATTTCAGTTTTGTACAAAAATTCTGATTTCAAGAGAAAGGTATCGTGAAAAGGTAGAAAAACTTACTCTGTTTGATAGTCACTATTCTCTCCAAGCTCCAGATCCTCTGAGGAGAGCCTTATATACTCCAACAGAGCTCTGAACTTTCTGGCTTCTGATCAGGTTTAACTGGAAGAAGAAATGTTGGGGTTGTGGGCCTGGTGTGACAATGTTAGGATGCAATGGGGACTGGAGAGGTGACTCAGTGAGTATGAGCATTAGCAAGCATGTGGACCACAATTCAGATCCCATCATCCACATAAGAAGCCAAACAGCTTGTGTATACCTGTACCCCCAGAACCAAGCGGTTGCAGGCAGATCATTGGTGCTTGCTGGCTTCCCTTGCTGGCAAGGCAGAGAATCTGCCTCAAAGGATAAGGTAGAAAATGAGGCCATCCTCTGGTCTTCATGTGTGTACGTGAGCGTGCGCGCATGCACACACACACACACTAAAATAAAATAAATTTTGAAAGGAGTAACAGGACCCTTAAGAGGCGGACCATTTGGAAAGAGGTTAGGTTTCTAATAGGAATGGATGCTCTTCTCTGAGGAATGCATTCCCTCTGGAATGTTCTACAAGAACGAGTTGCTAGCCAGAAGCTAAGCTCCCATCAAAGCTCTCCTTCCTTGCCTTGTGTTCTCTTCCACTGGTGCCATTATCATTTGGATACCATCTGTCATGCTACCCTCAACAAGCTGAGCAGAGCCAATGCCTGTGCTCCTAAACCTTCATAACTTGGATCGAAAGATACTTCTTTTCATTATACAGCATCCCAGCTCCAGAGATTTTGTTGTAGCTACATGAAATTGAGTAAGAAATTACCAGAAGAGGAGTAAATGCAGAGAAAATGAGCAGGTAGTATTTCTTCCCCTGGCTTCCACGTCGCATAGTTATAGCAGTTTTGTTTGGCAGCATCTGCTCGGCAGCCTTCCTGGAGCTAAAACTCTGCCTGGTAACTATTGAAATTCCAGGACCCATTTCATGACCTCATGGTGGGGGTATGATTTTTTTTTTCACTATTACTAGCCCTGGAGCAGTGCATGATCCCTTTAGGTTGCCCCAAACCCTGAAGTGTATGTTAAATACTCACATTGAGTCAGTGATAAGATGTCGTTGATTTCTTGTTGTGAGGGTAACATTTAAGTCAAGTCTTGAAACCACAGTAAAATCATTCCATACTGTCGCCATCATGTCAACAATGGTCCCAAGAGCTAGCAGAGAGGTTCTTGCTTGGGGTGAAATCTTAGCATGTCCATTTATGCATCATGTGGTCTTAAAAAAAGTTAACTTCTCTACCTTTCAGCGAATTACAGTAGTAAGTAACTGCATCTTCATGTATTTTAAAGACTAAAACATTAAAATCCCTTAGAAGGGAACCTAGCACACTGTAAAGCTTCTAAATGTTGATTGCTCTTCTAGAAATCTTTTCCTGTTTTAAAAAATTATTTGTTCATTTGTTTATTTATTTAATGTGTGTATGTGTATGTGTGAGTGTGTGTATATATACCCTGTGCTTACATGTGCCTACAGGGGAAGTGGAGCTACAGGGGAGCTACCCAGTTTGGATGCTGGGACCTGAACCTGGGTCATTGGCAAAAAGTAGTAGGCTCTATTAACTGATGAGTCATCGCTCCAGTCCCAACATGTCATAGTCTTAGTAATACACTCTAAGCATGTTCCTTTTTTTTTTTACAGGAAATTTATCTTAAGTGGGTAATGGGAGCCATTTTGATGCTTCCATTTATCAGCATATGTTATTGAAGAAAAACATATTAGAATAACTTCCTCTAAACCTTGGGCACCATTTTTAAAGTCATTGTTCAAAATCCATCTACAATGATAAATTAAATTATAACTGGTCAAAACAAATTCCTTGGTGATTAAATTGGTGTCAGAGTTAATTCACATTATTTTAGAAAGTTTAATTCAGGGGGTATTTACATAGGAGGAATTTATTACCATAAAGTGGAGACTTCTATAGAACTGAGTGTAGAAGGAAGTATGTAAAAAGAACCATGGCGTCAGTCAACAGACACAGACATCCTGCTTCTCATCTTCAGCATCCCATTGAATCTGCCACTTGGTCCTAGGAGGAGCAAGGAACTCAGCTGCCCCAGTTTGTAAAATATGACTTCCTAGGGCTTAGAACATGGTGCAGGAGTGAGAGGGACGGAGCTGTAGTCGAGAAGGACAAGTGAGAAATACCACCATGATGAAATACACAACACAAAATGAATACAATCCTGAAATCTGTGCTTTTCCTATTTGCTCATTTCTATTTCTTGCTGAAGTTCACCATCAGCTTTGACTGTAATCCTTTAGGATTTTATGGCATTATATTTCACAATTATCATGTGGAATATGTAAAATGTTTCTGTCCAGTATAAGACTAATATTAACAAGCATTAACCCTATCAAAACCGTGGAAGGTATGTAAAATACTTTGCCATAGATTCTGCTCCTGGAGATGTTGCTGCTATGGTGATGGTGGACACTTCAACCATATTTACCTATACCAGGGGCTTTACACGTGCACTCTGCATAAACATTCTCATTCTTCACCTAAGAAGAGGAAATAACCTGCTAGGAAACACCAAACAACTTGACAAAGCTCAAACAGCCAAAGTAACAGTCTCACAGAAGAACTGCATGGCCATTCAACCAGGCAACTTGAAAGCTAACTTAAATCCACAGCACTTAGGAAGAAGGGAAGACCAGTGTTAGAGGAACATACCGGAGAAAAAAAAAACAAAAGCAAAAATAAATTGTAGTAATGATCATGAAAGCCTCCCATAAATATATGATATTGTTTGTGTATATATGTATATATGAAGCGTGTAACGTGTGTGCACTATTGGAATAACTTTAGCTTTAGAAAATGTTACAGGGTTGCTATTTTCATGTATCTGTCACTCAGTTTTCTCTATATAGGAATCTTGCCTGACTATACTGAGTATATACTGTATCATTATTAAATCGAGATTTCAGTTAGATGTCACTTTTTTTCGTTAATAGCATGTCAAGGGTTTCAACAAAAATAAGTAATATAGTAGAAAAATAGAAATGATCAAAAACACTGTATAATAACAAGAAATATACATACAAACATACACATATAAATGGTTTGCACACACACACACACACACACGCACACACAGGCCTCTATGAACAGAGCTCTTGGCATAGAGTTAATAAAACCCTTTAACTTTTCTGCATGACATCATCTTTAGGAAAGTTTCTGCCCTGGATCTTGAGACAGGGTTTCTAACACTCTTATAGAAGGAGCTGCCAGGAAAGTTGTTGTTGTTGTTGTTTTTCTGATAATTTAGTCTTGATTCCCCAGTTCCCCAGGGCAGAGTTCCTAAGGCCTTTGCAATTTCTTACATGGTGGGAGCCTCTGGCACGGAACTCAATCTCTTCAAATTTCCCGCATGATATGACCATCTTTTGTCCTAATGCAGTGACCCTGAATGGGCTACAGAGTGTGGTTTAATCACCAAAAGGAGCAAGCTATGGTGTTAAGCTTGGCTTTCGCACGCTTCCTGTACCCCTTTCACTAGAGAAAGGCATCCGGTGGAAGCAGACTTTGGATCATGATGCAATGGACCCCCCGTAAGAATCCTTAACCACTGCATAGCATTCATAGCTTCCAGGTTGTTGGTCAAATCCACACACTGGGAGAACTGGGTACCCCAACTCCATGGAATCAGAATTTCCTGAACTCAAGGAGTTTCTAGGACTCGGCCCATGTAGCTTTTCATCAGATTATTTATTGATCTGTGTTCTTTACTATATATATTATGGTAGTTAAAAAGTGTAAGTAACATATTTTCTTGAAGGGAGGGTCTTGGACCTTCCCCGAAGCAATGTGTGTTACCCTCTCTGAGAAGTGGATGGGGGATGGGGTGAGGGGAGGGTGGAGGGAATGGGAGGAGAGGAGGGAGTGGGAACTGGGATTGGTATGTAAAATTCAAAAAAGATAGTTTGTTTTCTCTTTAAAAAATTAAAATAAGAAAATTAAAAATGTGAAATTAGGAAAAAATAAAATTGGTAAAAAAAATGGAAATTTTTCTTGAATTCTGTGAGATACTAGCAAATTAATCAAACCAGGGGGGAAATTATGGAAAGGTGATTTGTAGAACGTTGGTCAGAAACACGGGTTCCAGCCCGGTAGGGTACAGCCTCAGAGCACAGGTCTCAGCGCACAGATGACTGAAGTATCTCCTGGTTGGATAGCATCAGAACTGAATGGATTAAAGAGGACCCAACAAGTATCCACCAAGAGTTGCTGGCTTGGTAGAAAAACCAGTTCTCGTACTTCTAGTTTCAAAATTGCCTTGCATTCTGTGTCTAATAAACACAAGTAAATAACACATAATCGAAAGACGTACAGAGATGTTTTGAAACACATAAGATACCTCTTTTGAACACTGAAAGTTTAAAACCCCCCTTTGCTTATGCGTATCTATTGTGTTTGGCACTCCAGGTCTGGCCCCTGTGACTCTGGGCATGCCTCCTCCCAGCCCTCCCTCTCTATTCCTACAGCACAAACAATAGCCCAAGGAAAAGTAAATCGCTTACCCTGGACCTTGAAGAACCTCATGAAGCCAATGGAGCCCACACTGGGAATTTGAATCATTCTCATAAGAGCTGTTGCAAGAAGCAAATTGCTTTTCCCCACTTATTGACTGTGTTTTTTAAATGTGAATGTATAAATAAAAGGGGACTTCTGAGAAATGCTAAGAAGAATATCTAACAAAAGTCTATAGTAACTGTCGACTTAACATCTTCAAGTGGGGAATGCCTCATTTGGTAAAGGGCTTGTGAGTGCAAGGACTTGAACTGGGACTCTAGAACCCATCTGAAGATGTCACAGGCCGTGGGGTACACTGACAATTACAATCTCGCTGCTGGGACAAAGAAACAAGGAAGGCACTGGAACTTGCTGGATAGACAATCTATCCTAATTGGTGAGCTCTAGGCCAATACGAGATCATGTCTCAAAGGAGGTAGTGGCATTCCTGAGGATCACACCTGAGGTTGTTTTCTGACCTTCACATCCATGGGAGTGCACATTGCCCCCACACACACACAGAGTCTGATCCTAATCAGACTATGTAAAAAAGTTTCACAGTAACATGGAAAAGATAGCCCAATAGAAAAATAGAAGGCAATTGTGAATAATTAAGTCGTAAAAAATAAAAATGTTAATTTATTAGTGGATACAAAAATATAGAAAAAGAGACACAGTATTACGAACCTGCTACCAGAACTTTTACAAGGCCAACTTTCTGTCCTAGTAACTTCAGATTTAAAAAAGAAATAAATAAACAAATTAAAGACCAAGGTCATTACTGAAAAAAACGTTCAAGTTCTCTTTGCTCCTTGTCTAGTGCTATGTAGTCCTCAGATTTACCTTGGGACAAGGACAATCACTTTTCTATATGCCCACCTCATACTATGTTTTTATATAAACATTGTTGTGCTGTTTTTAAAATAAGCTTAGTTGTTTTTTTTCCCAAAAGATAAAAATAACTATTAAGAACCTCACCTTCAATCCAAGATAGCCTATCTTCAAACCCATGCCTTTCACATCATGAGTGATTACGTGTCATTTCCTAAACCACAAAGGTTGCCAGTGACTCTCAGACCCAGACTGTTATCTCAACGCCCAAAACTCTGGGGCTTTCCTCGCTGGCATGGTGGAACATGAGTCAGAACAGAACATAGGTGAACCCGGGCCTCTGACAGCTTGAAATGCTGCCCTGGTAAAAAAAAAAAAAAAAAAAAAAAAAAAAACAACCCTTCAATAAAAAACCCAACCCGTAAGATCTGTAAAAACTATGAATAACCCGGCACCTAATCAAAGGCAGGACATAAATTCAGATGGGAAGATCGAGTTTGGGTTCAATCGATAGTGGTCAGAGGCAGAGCCAGTCCAGGAGGAGCCAGCTTGCTGGGTGTTGATTGGGGGTATAGACATGTGAAATGAGGAACATTGTCTTCCCGAAATTAATGATTTCTGGCTCTCGAAGACTTCCCTCCACTCCCTCCCTTTACATCAAGAGCAAATGGAAACATATTTTCCCATTCTTGTCTTCCCAGATTTTCTCTTTTTTCCTACAAGGTGGCAGCCAGCATGTCAGCTTCATCCAGTGGTAATGACCAGAGCAGAGTGAGTAATAGCATGTAACCCACCCATTTCTACCCCTTCTGGGTGGTGGAAGAGCAACCACTGGTGTAGGTGTGGACAACAATAACAACCATAGAAAACACCACTCAACAGACCTTAGCGCAGGCCCGGCAGACGGGGGCTTGACTGAGAGAGAGAGAGAGAGGCACATAGGTGAACATGGCTTACAGAGAGGTTAAAGAAGTCGACTTAAAAAAAAAGAGAAAGAAAAACAGACAAAGGTCCTGGGAGCATAGTAGAGCGCTTCAGCTTTCATAACCCACCACAATGGTGTCAGCTTAGCTGGGTCAATTAGCTGCCCACTCTGCCTTCCTCTGTTGTTAATAATGGGCAAATAGCCTCTCCCCTGAACGAATGAAAATGAGGGATCCGTGGTTCTAGTAAGCTATCATTAAAAGCACATGAATTCCTAAAAGCCTCTGAAATAAATTAGTCTTCACATTGCCATCTGCAACCGTTTCACCTTAGCCAGTGATCCCATTAGCCCCCGTGCACTCCAGATCGGAGTGGGCTTGGATATTACTTAAGAAGAGATCTCTAAGGGCAATCAAGTGGTTGCAGAGATCAAAATGAGAAATTCCAAAGGTGGCATCATTACTCGCACATCACGCCAGAGCCTGGACCCCTGTGCTCTGAGCCAGCTCTCAAAAGTAGACGCCCTCTACAGCATAACCATCAAGGCTTCCGGATGCCTGGCAAAGGGATCCAGCACAGTTTGAGGCCAGCATGAACGACTTCAGCTCTCTATAGATCTCTGCTTCCCAGTAAACCTCGACAGGTTGGATCTCTCAGCCACACCATTTCGGATGTCATTGTTTCCAAGGCTGGATGGTGTCCTCTCCAGGTTCATGTCCTTCCAGAACCCTCACAATGTGATCTTATTTGGTAATAGAGTTGTTCCCAGAGTAGGGTGGCCTTTAATCCGATAAGACTAGGAAGAATAAAAACACGAGGACAGAGAATTGCAAGGACATGTTGTGTTACTACACAGGGAGAGAGCAATGCTGGAGTCCACCAGCGGAAGCATGCCAAGGATTGCTGCCACACTGTGCGCTCAGAAGCAGACAGAACCTGGCCTCTGTGAGCTCCTGAAGAGGAAACAACACGTTCACATCTTTATTGAGATTTCTGGCCCCCTGAAGTGAACTTATTCAAAGTCATTCAGTTATAGCACACGCTGCCTTTTCTTACCCCAGTCTGAGAGGAAACACACACACACACACATACACACACATACACACAAACCATTTGGATATGGAAATTAGTATATTTGGCTTCTGAGTTGCCACATTGTTGAACCTCATACTTTTTCTGGTCCCTGGTCAGCCTGGGCCTTAAAAGATGAAAGGTCTTCAGACTTATGCTAAGCACCTTTTACTTACCCTGGCTTCCTCTGGGTGATCTCATTCATACTCATTACTTTCTTTACACCTTATCGCCAGCACTTTCCACACTTATGTTACTGCTGGGATCTGTGACTATAATAACCACATTTGAAAGTTCTCCTTCAGTAAGTTCCATCGGCCAGACCCACGGTGAGGTCTGTTGAGTAGCATATTCTACAATCTTTATTGCATTATTTTTCTAGACTGCATTGTTTTTTCCATCGTAGTCTGATATCTTCCGTACTTATACTAATGGAATGGTGGCTCCTCAGCACCTACAAAGGGTAGAGTATTGCCAAGGATGGAGCTTCCTATTTGACCTTATTTCTTCACTTCTCAAAGCACTTGAAATGCATGCATACTAAATCGCTTATTGACTTTCTCCCAATCTCACATTTTTCTAGGGTTCATACACACCTCCTCGCCCCTTGTGCATGTGCGTTCTGTTGCCATCACGAAATACCTGAGGTTGGATATGTTGTTTTGAAGATTACAGTTTTATTTGACTTGGAATTTTGGAGACTGAAACTCCCAAAGGCACAGGGGTGGCTCTAATGTGTCCCCACCCCACCCAACAACTGCAGTATTTTGCAACAGATGACATCCTGGTGGACGTCAGTGAGTGAAAGAGAGATTCCATTGGAAAGTGGGGGACCAGAGATGAAGTAATCAGGTATAATCTTCCCAAGGTCTCAACTAGTCAAGGTCCCACTCAATATTGGCACTGTCACACCGGAGATCAAACTTCCAACACGTGAACCTTTGGGGCACACAAATTGTATTCATTTGAACCATAGCAGTGTAAGTGTGAGCTTTCTCTCAGACCATATAAAGAAAGCATTTTCTTCAAAGATGGAGATAAGCAATTTAGGTTTTATGAACCAGTGATTGTCACAACTTCTAAAGTCTTCATTTGTAGTATAAAAGAAGTCCCGTAAAATGCACAAATCAGCAAGCATGTATGTGCCCCACATGCTGAAGTTTGCTGACGCATGCTTCAGAGCATGCCCGCTCCTCAGAGGCATTGCCTCCTACACCAGCCAGAAACCTGCACTTGGCCATTCATTCTGCCACAACTCCTCTGTGGTTTCCCCAGTCCTGCAAATTTCTAAATAACTCTGACCCACCTTGTCCTCCACAATTCCTTAATCCTCTTCTACCTGGATCTGGCTTGTCTCCTGGTATCCACAGTGGCCCAGCCCGTGCCCCAGTTCTCTACCCCCACAGCAGAGAAGCCTTCTCAACAGGAAAAGAAGCCATGCCTCTTACCTGTGGCATCCCGTTGTTCCTACCCCCTTACAAACCCAGCCGTCTGGACGTCCACATCTCTCTCATCCCATTGCCATCATAGTTTTCTTTCTTGTCACCCGTGCAGGCCCCCATTTTGAATCTTTCAGTCCCTTTTATACCTCTTAGCACATCTTGTCTTTGCACCTTCATTTCCTAGCAATTTCTAATTCCTCTTTTCACTATTGAACATAATTCATCTTTCAGACCCAGTTCAGGCACTCTTCCTTAGAGAGAGCTCCCAAGACCTCTTCACTAGACCACGCCCCGCAGTATACAGTCTTCACTAGACCACGCCCCTCAGTATGCAGTCTTCACTAGATTGCATCCCTCAGTACCCAGGCTTCACTAGACCACGCCCCTCAGTATGCAGTCCTCACTAGACCACACCCTACCGCCTTCACTAGACCAAGCCCCTCGGTATTCAGTCTTAGTGCATGCTCCTTGCATTCAGGCCAGAAGTCATGATAATTTAGCTGGTGACACTTTCAGACAGACTGGAAGCTTCCTGAGAGCAGGGGCATTATTTCCTGTGTACTTCCCTGATCCCTAAGCAAAGAAGTAGCTCAATGACGGGCTGATGAAGGGTGTATAGGAATCTTGAGTTGATGGGGCCTCCTCTTACCCCTGCTGTAACTGGTTCTTCCACCCATCTCTAGCTTGTGTATTGGAATTTCACAGGACTTTTTATTTTTAAGACAGTTTAAGATGCTTGTTGCACGAGCCATTAACTTCTTTTCCTCAACAGGGTTTTCATGGATAAAGCCAAAGTGGAGTCATCAGGCACCTGTGTAGGGTTGACATTCCCGAATGCAGTAGCTGAATCTGCTATTTAGAAAAACTTTTGCATTTTGTTCAGATGGTGGTGATATAACATTTTAATTTGTGGTATTTTTTTATTTCACATTTTATAAAGACACGGCAGCTTGGGCTGGGGATATGACTAAGTCAGCAAAGTGTTCGTTATACAAACATGAAGACCCACAAAGGAAGGACAGACTGCCACAGTGGTTCAGTCCTTATAATCCCAAGGCTACAGAGACAGACTCCTGGATTGGCCAGCCATTCCAACTTCTTTGAGAACTCCAGGCCAATGAGAGATCACCCATCCAGAAAAATGTGGTAGATAGCCCTTGAAGAACTACACAGGAGGTTGACATCAGTCCTCTAGACATACACACATACACAAACATACACATACACACACACATGCATGCACAAATGCATGCATGTGAGCCTTCATGCATACATTTACACATGTGAGTACACACATACATTCACAAATATGAACATTGTCATACTATTTCTTTTGTCATGATTTAGAAGGCATCCCAGAGGTTGTTTTATTCTGTCATTGAGGTCTGGGTCTTACTGGACACTAAATAGCTTTAGACAGTTGCAACTGTATAACATTATTGAGAAAAGCACTCACAGTCGCTGGACATTCTAGTTATCAACTCTCCATGATGAGCTAATTTGTCCACTGTGCTTGCTTCAATGCCGATTTTCGCTGTAATGATGAAATTTAATGCCTAGCCTCATTAGATCTTGGAATCACATCAAAATAATGTGTGTTGAGCCTGACAGAGTGGCAAATTCTATTTGAGTTCATTTCTTCTATGTTAAATGCTGTACATATGGTGTTTTTAAGAAAGACTTCTTTTTATATATATTTGGAAGGTTGTATAGTGTCCAAGAAAGAGCTTTGACTAAGACATGGGAGAGTCAGCCTCCACCCCTGCCTCTGCCATTAACTAGACTGTCGGCCCTGTGGTTATCCCTCTGTTGGCCAACGGTTACCCTTCTACTTCTGTTCTTCACCCAGTCGAATAAGAACAGTTGCTCTTTGCAACCTGGAAGGAGTCTTATGAAACCTTGGAAAGATAACGTGTGGGAAAGACCTGAAATAGCACTGGGAAAGCTGCAGGCACAGGCAAGGAGTAATTATTACTGGGATTGTTTAAAGAGATCTGTCTTAGCCTCTTTGTGCTGCTGTAACAAACCGGCTTTAATTGGGTGGCTTATAAACAAGAATGAACTCTCACAATTCTGGAAGCTCAGCAGTCTAGGGTCAAAGTAGTGTGTCGTGTGTGTGTGTGTGTGTGTGTGTGTGTGTGTGTGTGTGTGTGTGTGTGAACGTGGGAGAAGTGGCCATAGGTCAGACAGAGGAGACAGGGAGACGCTTGAGGAATTGGAGGGGAAAGGGAAGGGTGAGAATGACGGGCCTGGACTATGTCAAAAAGCTAGTTTAGCATGAGTCTGAAGCAAACCGGTTAGCAGTGCACCCTACTTCAGGGTCTGCCTTTAGTTCCTGCCATTGGCTTCTCCCGACGATGAAACTGCAAGCTCGGCCGGGCGGTGGTGGCGCATGCCTTTAATCCCAGCACTCAGGAAGAATCTGCAAGCTCAAACAAATGCTTCCTTCCCAGAGTTGCTTTGGTCATAGCATTTACCACAGCAACAGAAAAACAAAGAGGAACATATATGGAACATGAATGAATTATATAGAAAGAAAACTACTTTTAAAGCATACAATTTATTGACTTATTCATATAATTACTTGAAAATAAAATTGAAAACATGGCTTCCTGTCCTTTTTGTGTCTTTGGTAGGTAGGTATCTTGCTTATTCAAGATACAGTAATGAATTGTCTTTATAGAAGTTTATAATTTCTGACTTGATGGCTCACTTGTGAAATGCCACATTTGTCAGAACAAGGAAGAGAAAGGGGTTGGGCTCATATTTTAAGGAGATTTGAGTTTTGCTTTAATAAAAAATTTTATGAACTATTAAAAAAAAGAACCTGTAATTGTTTCTTCAGAGTGGGTTTATAACATGATGAATGTGGCACAGGAGAAGAAGCTCACATAGTCAAATGCTGATTCCTTGTTGTCTGTGTATCAGGTAAGAGTGATTAGGCATGTCCAAAATCAATGTTCCCCTTCATTGATAAAATTACATTTAAATGTCTTTTTTGATTTTCTGTGTTTAAAATTCTAAATAATAGATAGAATAGGGCAAATATCTATAGCAACTACCCCCTGCCCCAAAACTTGAAATAATGCGTTCAGGTCATAATCTGCCACAGCCTGTATCATCTCTTGAAGTAAAGATGGAAGGATACATTGTCATACCTGAAGACGAAGCATAGAAGAGTTTTAATATTGCAAAACTTGTTTGAGATAATCTCGTCTGGAGTAAAGGAATAGGTTTCCATCTGAGATATCACTTACAATGTATTGACTGAGTTGCCTGGATGGCTGAACCGAAGAGACTAAAAAGGCATGTTCATGCTCAACAGAGTGCTGTGTTGTAGTAGATTGTCGGAGTCTGGGCTGGCCTTGGAAAAGGAACATGATGACACGCAAGGCAAGATTTGCTGTCCCAGCTGTCTTCCAGCTCATAGATCTACAAGAGCGCTGCGAGATGCCAATAGTTGACTGATTCAGGAGTCTGAAGGATTTCAGCTGCGCCCCTGGCCTTCAGCATCCCACACTCATCAATGCCCGCCCGTTCACCACCAGGTTCACCAAACACTTAAAGTACCTTCACTCCCTGTCCATTATCTTGTGTCTCGTTTGAACTTGTCTTTCATGTACACCAGACCCACTGAGGCTCTGTAACTATAGATGCTCTTCTGTTATAATCTGTTTGAGCCGCTGTCTCCTGTAACCTAGTTTTTATCTTTCAAGTAATCATGTGGGAAAAGGTGGCTCCTGATGGATTTGGGGAAAGGAATTGTTTTGAATAGAAAATTTGATTAAATTGTCTCAATTTGATTGCCAACTTTCAGTCAAGTTTCCCACTTGTCTGTTTTAACTTTGGTTGCCAATCAAAAAAGATCTTATCTTCTTAGGTCACAAGTCCAATACTTGGTCCTTTATATCATTTGTGTGTTCTTTATATTCCTTCCATATCCTTTTTCAGATCCTAACCATTAATATTTGCTGTGTCTTTGTTTTTCAGTGAAGAAAAACTTCTTCAAAGATGAATAAAAACTACGGAAAGGCCATCACAGTGCGGGGATTTTGATCACACTGTGATATTCCGAGACTGTGAATGAAGGCCTTGAGTCAGGGGACGGAGCTAGGGTTTAACTGACCAGAATGGCTCAGAGAGAAGCCAGCCATGTGGACAGAGCAAATTAACAGGAAGGGAAGTGCACTGTGGGGACCTGAGGCGAACCTGAGTTTGGCGCTCCCTCTCGGTTTTTGGAAGTGACACACCACGTCTCTGGGGGAAAGAAGAGAAGCAAGGTCAGCCGGTGGCTTCTCAGCTTCTCTGATCAAGCAGGTTCTCATCCCCACATCTGACTTCCGGGTCTTTGTTGGTAAGTAGAATGAAAACCAGCTGAGGCAGAGCCTGTGCTGCAGGACCGGAAGGCCCTCCACGCCACCCCCAGTGGCAGGCAGGGTGCTGACTTCAGGACCATGGGGCCTCTAAGCCCACAGAAAAACATCAAAATCAGTAACTTTTCTATATGGGTGCTGAAATTCTTAATGGTAATAACAGAATCCGTATTTAAGGAGGAAAAGTGGAAACCATGATTCAAAAATTTTTTCCAAGCTTTGCAGCTTAAATAATCACAGTCCTTGTTATTGTCCTGTGCTCTGAGTTGGCTGAGGTGCTCCCAAAGACTCAAGACAGTCATGACAGAAATAGTATCTTCAAGGAAAACAGCACTTCCTTTGAAGAAGGAGGGAAATTTGTAGGATAAGGAGACTTTATTGGGCCACTTCATAGGGTAAAGATGTGCCAGTTTGGTGAATTTGATCTCTGGAGTCCGTGGGAAGTTGCAGGGAAAAAACAGAGATCAGGAAGCTCTCTTCGGATCTTCATACATGCGCTATGGTGTGTGCCCACACACATTTCTCTCACACATACACATCACACACACACACATCACACACATGCATCACACACACATCACACATACACATCACACACAAACATCACACAACATATCACAAGCATATCCCACAGACATCATACACAGACATCCCACACACACATCACACAAACATCACACACACATCACACAAACATCACACACATCACACACACATTACACACATATCACACACACATCACACAACACATCACACACACATTACACACATATCACACACATATCACACACATCACACACACACCTCATACACACATCACACACACAAATGATAATGATAATGATGAATTATTTCTTAAAAGAATTTTATGAGTAATGGACGATGGATCTCTAGGAGCACTGTATCAAAAATGCAGAGAAGGGAGAGAAAGGAATGATTAAGCCGAGCAGTGAAGGAACAGGGGCATTCAGGTATTAGTGTACAAAAAAAGTATTTTCAGAGGTTTGCAAAGACGACAGGTGTAAAGGGCAAAAAACAAAACAAAACAAAACAAAACAACAAAAAAAAACCCTCAGGTTTCTTTGCAGAAATTTGACCCATGGGAGGTTTTAGCCTGACACAATCACCTCGTGTTTAGAGAACATGAACTCTCCAGTCCTGAGCTTCAGATGTCACTGAAGGTGGGGCACACAGAATTGCCTGATTTCACAAGGAAAATGCAAAATACCCAGTAAAATTTGAATTGCACACGATCCTGAAATAATGTATCTCCAGTGTGATACTTGGCACATGATTTTATAGAAATGTTATTCATTATTTATCTGGCATTCAGGTTTTACTGTGGACCCTACATTTTATCTGACAACCTTAGGGTTGGGAAAAGGAATGAACCCGAGTCTGAGGAGAAATGATCACATCTAACATTCCTGCTAGCTCATTAGGGCAGAAATAGACCCGGGCCACCTAAATGCTAGTCTAGAGCCCACCCCCCCCCCCCCCGCCTTCCATTTGCCACATTGATGTTCTTTTCTTCTAATTTTTCTTCATTTCCATTTCTCGACCTTCAGATTTTTGTGGCATCAAACATTAACTCTTGCTGTGTCCCTACCATTCTTTGACTTGGTCAGCCAACTTCAAGTCCATTCTGGCATTGTCATTCCTACCCACACCAACCACATTCTCACATCCTTGTGAACCAAGGGGAAACAAAATTGCCAGTTTCTAGAAAAAGGGAGAAGAGATAACTTCCTCAGTCACATCCTCAAGTCTACAACACTATGCCACTGCTGAAAGAATATATCCCTAAACTTTCAAGCCAGGGATGAAATCACCACTTATAAATAACAAACAAGCTGGGCATGGTGGTGCACGCTTGTGATCCCAGTGCTTGTGAGGTGAAGTCAGGAGGATCAAGAGTTAGCAGTGGTCATCCTCAGCTATGTAGGGAGTTCAGTGCCAGGCTGGGATACTTGTGAGTTGGACTCAAACAAATCAATAAACAAGTTTGGGGTTGGGGAGTTAGCTCAGTCCACTGAGCGCTTACTCTGCCCAGGTGGGAAACTAAATTTGGTCCCCAGTGCTCACATGGAAAGCTGAGCTGGATGCAGATACTCAAATCTGTAATCCCACAGATGAAGAAATGGGGACAAGGGGATCCCAAGGGTTGGCTGGTCAGCTGCTAGAGTCAAACTGCTGAACACTATGCTTAGTGAGAGACCATCTGAAAAGAAAATAATAATAATAATAATAATAATAATAATAATGTGGAAAGTGATAGAAGAAGACACCAGACATCCACCTATGCACACACAAACATGTTCATGCATACACACGCACACCCACACGCGAGCACACCACCACTACCATACACCAGTGAATTAAATAAATATACACAAATAACATATTTAAGTGTGTTTAGATTTCACATCCTTGGTTGATTATAGAAATCCTCAGGGTTTGTCAGGAAAGATGCCTCTTTTCATGAGCAGTGAATACCAAAATTAAGTATTTAAAGTTGGCTTACGGTTCACCTCAGTGCAGAGCCAATAAATTAAGAAAACTTGATACATTTTCAGATCCCTTGAGAGGAAGTATTCAGCAAGCAAGGAGACAAATTCACAGCGGCATCACACAAAGGTGAAAGCTAATTTTTCCATCCCCTGTGTGGAAAGGCCCAGGTGATTTTTCCCTGCCAACCTCCACACCCATTTCTCTTAAAAAAAAAAAATATATATATATATATATATGTGTATATATATATATATATGGTTCTTCGAACATATTTCTTCGGAGGTTTTTATATCATTCCTTTTTTTTTCAACTGCTTTTGAAAAATTCCAACTTACAAACAAGAAGTGCAGATGGCTTTTATCTTATTTAGCTTAGTATTTTCTGTGTGCTCAGTAATCAGTGGGGTACACTTCTCCTGATGTTGGGCAGGGAATTGCATACCCAACTCTTATTACTGCTCATAAATTATTGTTCCCATATGCACCATCCTGAAAATGGACCCCAGTGGGCTTTCTCTGGGCTGGGTATTCCTGAGGTTGGTAGTGTTAAGAATCTCTCCAGAAATCTGGAAAAGGCCAATTAAAAGAAAAATCCTCTCTTCTCGTTCCAATAACCCTGACCAAAGCAGCAGAACATAAGGAGATAAAGGTGAATTATTTTCTATGTTTTGCATAAGTGTTGTAAATTTTAAAATATATTTTACTACTGAATGTAACATAATACCCTCAAAGGAGTTCTGTTTACAAATCATTTAAAGACACACTCAGCTCACCCTTGTGATTATAATGACCTCTGGTATTTTTTTAATGAGGGAGTCCCGGTGGTTGATGTTTGAACCAGCACAGAGTGAAGTGGGGGCATGGAAATCCTCCTTTTTTTTTTTTTAAGAGTACAGATTAGACACTTGATATGGGTAGCAGTGGTCAGATCACAATTGATTCTTCTCCATTAAAAACAATAACAACAACAAAACAAAGATAAAACATTGCTATATAATTCGTCATGATCTGGAGCGCTCCTCCTCAGAGGAGAAGAACCACAGCACAGAGGCTCAGGTAAGTGCCCAGAAGGGTGTGTGCCAATCAATACTGATTTCTGCTTATTGGTTTTTTGGGCATATCAGATTGAACAGTGTGGCAGCCCTACCCTCCAGGGGCTTCCAATCCAGCAAGGCAGCTTTAAAGATGCATCTAAAAGATGGTTGTGTCTGGAGGGTGGAGGATCCTTCAGTGACGTGGTCGCAGATGTTCCAGCTGTTTGTTTCTCATCTTTTAACCTTAAAGCTCTGATTTTCATTATTAGAAGAAGCCTTCCCACTTATCCCCCTTTCTCTACTTATAATCGCTTCCCTTTCTTTTCTCCACAAAGCTTTCTTTCTGAAGGGTCTCTATTAAAACAGCCGCCACAAAATGACATTCATGTAATAACACACAATCACTAGCTAAATAAAAATAAACACTCTAGCTCAAAAAGAAAAAAAGAAAGAAAAAGACAGAAAGACTCTCACTCCTGTGGAGGAAAATAAACAACAAAAATTTCAACATTAGCAGTGAACCTTCTTTCTACTGACCTAAAATATGCCACGGGCTGGTGAGCAGTATGTTTATTTGTATGGGTCTATTTTATCTTTATTAGAGAGGTTGATGGAGCTTTTGATGTTGCAAAAACACAATATAGAATGAATCAAACATCATTTTCACAATCCTATGTGCAGTGTGGGACTTGAAGCTTTTTACAGTCCAACCCAGCAGTGAACAAACATTTCCCATTATTATTAACATCATCCCCTACCAATTTCTCTCCCAGCCTGATACCTCACTCTGATTAATGGACTGGTAGCCTGGACTACTTTTTAAAAAAAAATATGCTTTGCTTAGAGTATTTGTTTAGTTTCCAGAAAACAAATAGTCGCACAATTAAGGAATATGGTGTTTTAGAAACAACGAGAACAGCCGAGATTACAGGAAAGTTAACTGTTCCCTGGGGAGAAACCCTAGTATTTAAACTGTTTCATCAACGACAACTTGGAAATTGCTTTAATGGTGTTTTGAACATCTTATTCTTGTAAAAATAATGCCCATGCTCACAACACACGGTGGATGAAATGTAGGCTGTGCATTGGGCATGTTGGCGTTTACGAGGTGTGGTTACTCCATAATGTCTGCTAAAGCCAGCCGCAGGAAGACGTAGAAACAACCTAAAACTGCGTCTGTACTGTTGATAACAGCAAATACTCTTCAGATCCAAGAGACATTCACCTTCCTAGTCCTAAGTTATCGGGCACGACCCACATCATAAAGCCTGTGTAATAGCAGCTGACGAGAAATCGCACAGGAGGTAGGCGAAGCCCTCTGTTTACGTGAGAGCAAACATGCACCTTTGCAGTAGCCTTTCTCTGTCCAGATGAAAACTCGTTTGATCATCTAGGTCTCCATTTTAAAATGGAAGCCCCTGAATTTTCGGGAGGTGGCCCTTTCCTTACATTCTAAAATCTATTTCATCATTTCCCTATGGGACTTGCAGGGAGCCATGAGGAGGAATCACACGTCTTTTTGATTTTTTTTAAATAGTACTGGGTATTTAAGACGCATCGCCAATTTTTGCTTTTAATATAAACCCGACTTAGCAGCCACTGTGTAAATTATGATCATTTTAGTGTACGCGAAAAGCCTTCTCATAAATTTCAAAGATAAAGAAAATACATTATATCCACTTAATAAAGGTAGCCACCAGTAGACGACTACCTTGAAGAAACTTCCAGATTGTCATAGCATGAAATTATCACACTCACACTCAGGTCTTCCTCTGAGGCGCCACGTCGTGCAATTTGACAGTCTCCTTTCCGTGGTCTGAACTATCTACTGGTGCTCTTCCACGGGATGTTTTGATTTGCCTTGGTAAAGCCTGTTTGAACCGGCCTGTGTTTGAAGGCAGAAGTTCTTTGAGAAAACGTCATTATTTATGTACAAGAAAGGAAAACGCTGTCTTTAAATTAATTAGAATGCTGTCTGAAAAAGATTTTTTTTCTTTTTAAATCAACCAAAACAGAAATCGTCGGGAAAAGGGAGAAAGAAGAGAAATACAGAGCTGATTGTTTGCAGAGAGCCTGCTGCTCCTTTTTGTGCCTAACTGAACCATGCCAGGAGCCCTCTTGAATCTCTTACAAGAATACAGTTTCAGATCATCTGCATTCAGGGCCAAAGTCGTGGCCCTGGAACCGATAATTGCCTCTGACAGGATTTAATTACCTTCTCTAGGACCTTTTCTCTGTTTGATTGGAGACCACCCCCTGCCTCCGATCAAATCAGACAGTAATAACACGCTGAAGCGCAGCAGCCAATCACGAGTCAAGTCTGAACAGTGACCTTGCTGAGCCGCAGCTGATTGGTGGTGTCAGCCTTGTCAACGGTGTCAGTGAACCATCAGACAAGAAAGAGCGAGGAGGGGGTGGGAGTGCAGGAGAGCCTGGAAGATAAGAGACCCGCATTAACGCTAATGGAGGCTGTCAGCAGCCGAGGCTCCAAGCCGCCTTGCTTGCGGCCTTGCACAAAAACAAAAATATTGGAGAACTCACACAAGTCTAAAATATTCAGAAAGGGAGCGCACGCGTTCGTTTCTCCAGTGCTGGGGGGGGGGGACATCTTTACAAGGTATAATTCACATGCAATTCAGATGGAATGATAGATACAGGCACCGTGTGTGACAGAATAATTTCTGTAAGAAGAAAACGAGGTCCCACAGAACAGTTAGATATATTGGGGAGCCGGTGGGGAGCCAGGGTGTGTGGGGGAGGGGGGAACTACAGGACTTTTTCATTTTTAACTCTAGGACTGAAAGACGTGGTTGTTTAAGATGCATTACAAAATTCTGGCTTTAATACCAACCTGACTTAGTTGCTGTATTATTTATGAGAGTTTTAGTGTGAGCTATGAACCTACGCATGATCTAATACATTCATTAAATGGCCAATCTTTATGTACGCACCATTTTAAGATTGTTTATAGTAATGCATAATTCTAATGATTTGTATCTATGTACATATTTTCACCAAGACAAAAAAAAAATTGACCAACCTCTATTCCTTTTATAAATCTGGTTTATCCCCAGAAAAACACCACCAAGACATCAGTGAACTCCGATAGACAGAAAATGTTACCAAGTAGCTGAACCTTGGAGGAAGGCTTTGAATGATTAGGTCTGCACTAATTTAGAGTTTAATTTATTCATTACATGTTTCTATAAATAAACTCATCTTTCTTGTTACATTTATTTTGTTTCTGATTCATTTACCTCTGCACAAATTCAGTAAGAACTATAAAAACAAATTTGCAGAAGCATGTTTGATTTTTCTCAGAGAATCAAATTAAACTAGAATTAGTTAGTAGAAATGAAGTGTTTACTACTTATGCACACAGTTTTTTATAAATAAATCTTATAAGAAAGTTTGGTTCCATCTACTTCTCTCAGAAGGCTGGGACTTTGTTATGACTTTTGTACTTGAACCAAATGGAGTAGTGCTTTTAAAAGTGATGTTAACCCTCTCGAGTTTAAGGCCAACTCCTGTGATATTTACACTGATATATTTCTCTGTGCCATTTCCTGCTTCATGGTGAAATTCCATGGAAACAGCTACTGTGAAAGTTAATTTAGTATTTTTTTAATCCCTCTTCTATTCTTTATCCACCTGCCCACCAAGAAAGACATATCTAAATAAAGAATTTCCTTCGCATCTGTGATTCTCCTCTGTTGTAGTCATGAATGTAAAAGACAGTTTAATTAATGTATAAATAAATCATGTTTTTTATACTGGATGCAAGAGTGCCATGGATTTGTTAAGATGAGATGATTATTTTGACTTGTGAGAACTTTTTTGAAACAATTTAGAGGGATGCAATGCCACCTTGAAAATGTGCTTTCTTTTCTGGGTCTTAGGATTGTAACAGGTCATCTAAGGGGAAAATATCCTGCATAGGAAATCAGAAACTTTAGTCTAGTTCCACCGTAACCGCTGGCAAACTGTCCACATTGCATCAAGTTTCTTTGTTTGCGTGAGTGCTGATCTTCTAGGCTTTTTATAAAACAGAATTAGGATGAGGTTACCCAAAGAATTGGAAGTATGTACCGTGCAGGTAGCGTCACCATGGAAACATACTAACAGCTGTGACTCTCAGGAACTGTCAGTGGTGAGCTTCTCGGCCTCTGCTCCATCCATCCCATCATATCACACACTCTTACAGCCCTGGTCAGACCCAAACACACTTGACCAGTATAAAACCGTAGATAACACTTGTCACAATCGCTGTCGACACCAGAACCAAACACGCCAAATCCCTTGGCTCTTTCCAATCCCTACGTCTTGACACTTGCAGTTAATAAAGTTATATTCAGACAGGAGCTGATCTGGGATTGCAACAGTCTGACAAAGCTTGCGTTTGTAGACTCTAGATACATCATGCAATCTTAAGCATGTGACATGGGACACTTTCTAAAGACAGGGTCAAACTCAATCTAACTCACATGTGATGATTTTAATAGATTTCTATGATTTATGTTACCATAACAACTTTTAAGTAATAGTCAGTTTGGGCCAGCATTTTCAACTCCCAAATATATAGAACTCTGAAAATAAGGACAAATTTGGAACTGCTTTAGAAATATTAAATAAAGCAAAACACACAAGTATGCATAATGATATCTTGAGCAGCAGTCAAAAACACTTTTTTTTTTTTTTTTGGTGTGTTTGAGAAAGTGTTCATCTATGTAACAGCCCTAGCTGTCCTGGAAATAGCTCTGGAGACCAGGCTGGTCTCAACCTCACAGAGATCTGCCTGCCTCCCCTTGCCTCCTGAGTGCTTGGGATCAAAGGTGTGCACCACCACCACCCAGTCATTCCATGGAGGATTTTACACTTTCCAAAGACAATCTGCCCCTCTTGTGAAGAGACACCTTTGGCTGCCACATCTTTAGCCTGCTCAGAACACAGTGACCTCAACATAAGGGCAAGAAGCGATGCCAATACTGTGTGGCTTCCTTCATTCTTTCAACGACAACACTGCTCTTGCCCTGCCAGGTGAATCACTAACACTCATCTGACTCTTTTAATTCAGTCCCCATTTGCTTATTCTGAGGACTTAACGGTGCTCTCTTACAGAGACTGTAGCTTGTGCTTATCCTCATGGTTTATACTTTTAAAAGGACATTTCACAACAAAAGCTTTATGTACACTGTGTACTGTGTTTTCATACGGACACACGCACTCACCAACCATTAAACAATCAGTGATGGTGCATACTATTTTACCAAATGTTAGATAAAATACTAACCAATTTTTGGTTAAGATCCTTATAAAACAGACAACCAAGCCTCCCGGAAGCCTCGGTTATGCTCCCAGCTTTTTATTTAGGGAAATGAGAAAGCAGAATGATTTTGGTCCTAGAAAATTGAATGTAGTACCAAAACCTGGGAAATTGCAGAGAAGCCGTGTACCTAGTCTCTGTTCCTGTTCATCATGACCCCTGCATAACTCAAGTTGCACGACAGAGTGACTCTAATTGCAAATCCAACCACTCTGTGACTGGGGCTCAGAAATCAATTCCTAGTAAAATATGACACTCAGTCACTCAAAACAATAGAATAGTCAATATCTCACCATCAGCAGCCTGGTTAGGACCTCTTTCAATACAATAAAAATTCAGTTCTTTAGCTGTGCCAGGCAGATCTTTCCTATTCTTTGTAGCCCTGCCTAGCACTCCCAGTAATCAAAACCATGATGGAAAGTTAAATAAAATCATGAGGACGCCAAGACTTATAGAGAGAATTTCATTCAAACGCTTCTGAGCTCAGACTTCTGATCTTTCCCTTAATTTGTATTGATTGTTCAGTTTTCTTGTATCCCTGTGGCTTGGCAATTTAAATTTAGACATAGCTCATTGAAGTGTGAGAGAGACTAATATGGACCGGAGGCAGGGGAGGGAGATGGGAAAGCCCTGTTTGTATTCAATCAGACAGCCTAGAATCTGAGCAGAGATGATAGAATCCTGGTCTGTTGTACTTAAAATGGAAGTTGCAATGCTGTTTTCCAATAAAAACTCCACTGACATAATTTTTCTCTACTGGTAAAAGAAAAAGAAAGAACTCAGATGGGAAATTGAAAATCAAAACTAGGAGCTGGGGGAATGGTTCAGTGGGTAAGAATGCTTGATCTGTGAGCATGAGGATCTGAGTTTGAATTCCCAGTACCCCCAGAAAAAACCAACATGGCTGCAAGGGCCTGACACTCCAGACCACCCATTCTGGAGGAGGGGTACAGAGACGTGTGAATCCCAAGGATATGCTTGGCTTAACAAAAATGAAAAAAAAATCAAAATAATAAAAAACTGTGAGCGTTTGGTACACTGTGAGAGGCTCTGTCTGTGAGAGACCCTGTCTGTGAGAGACCCTGTCTGTCTGTGAGAGACCCTGTCTGTCTGTGAGAGACCCTGTCTGTGAAAGACCCTGTCTCTCTGCGAGAGATCCTGTCTGTGAGAGACCCTGTCTGTCTGTGAGAGACCCTGTCTGTCTGTGAGAGACCTTGTCTGTCTGTCTGTGAGAGACCCTGTCTCAAGCCAATAATGCCACGAGAGCTACTGCCCTGCCTTCATTGTGGACACACATGGCTATGGCCACTTGCCCAGTGATTCACTTGCGACACAGAGACACAAATAAAGTAAATCTATGTAGATAGATAGTCTTGAAGCACTGACTGTTTCTAAGATTGAAATGTCTTGTACTGATTTTTATTTCTTACTGATTTGCCCAATCAAGGTATCTGGCTGATGAAAATTTCCATCTTCTTTCTCAGCCTCAGCTCTAAGATATTATCACGTGGCTCAGATTTTTGAGCTTGAACTTTCCCCACTACCTACAAAATACCCAAGGTTTATGTCCTTCCGTCGCAGAATTGTTGTTAGTGTTGTAACATTAGCGTTTGCCTGTGCGCTTGCTAAGGGGCGTGTCTAAGGAGAATACATCTGATTAAGTGCACTGTTTATTTACTTTCCGACCCACACTTTAAAAGACCTGCACACAAAAGGCTCAGAAATGCTTCCAAAATGAAAAACTCCAGTCAAGTGATTACTTAGCTGGCAAAATGGATATTTCAAGTTGCATAGACAGCTAATTGTGGCCTGCCTCGGGAATGACAGGTCTATAATTTTTAGTTTTGTGTGCATTGAAAGCCAGTCACCTTGACACTCACTCGTCCATTATCCACTGGCCACCAACCACATGATGGTGATCAAGGAATGACAGGCACTCTCCATTATGGGTGATGAAACATGCCGTGTATTATTTGGATAAAGCTGCCCCAAGGAAAAAAAGAGAGAGAGCCAGGTGCCTACCCCTCCCCATGAGCAACAAGCATCCTGGAACACCTTTAGTTACAAAGGAGGGACTTCTTTGTCCTGCATGATAGCAGCCATCAGCTACTCTGGATGTTGGTTGCCAACATCCGTTAACATGTCAGGATTCAGGCCTTTTAAATATAAATTTTGCCTCTTAATGTCAAGAACTCTCTCCTGTTAAATTATATTATGTTGGAACTTGAAACCTAGTTAAAACCTGTGTTCCAGAGAAAGCTTAACATTTTCTTTGCTTATGCCTATGTATGTGTGGTGTACAAATGTGGACATGTTAGTGCATATGTGTGACTGTGCATGTGGGGAGTACATTTACATGCGAGTGCATGTGGAGGGCACAGGTCAACATGAGATGCCATCTTCTGAAAATGTTCGACTATTCTCTCACTACACATGGAGCTTACTGATTTCACTAGTCTGGTTGGCTAGTGGGCCCCAGAAATACACTTGTCTCTGCCTCCACAACATTGGGGTTACAAGTCTGTGTCACCATGCCCTATCCAGCTTTGAAGATGGATTCTGGGGATCTGACGAGCCCTTTACCAAAGAATCCATCTCCTCAGCTCTTCCACATTAAAATGTTATCATTTTTATTGCTCCAGGTATTCATGAAGTAGAGGGATATGATTTGTGAGAGCCAGGAGCTGTCAGTGTCAAAGAATTGACTTGCTCCAACTTTGAATATTCATGTCATCTGATAGAGCCTCAGATCACTATCCTAAAAAGGACGAGACAGAAATTCCACTCTCTTCTGTTTTTGCGTGCTTCTGCTTCTGTAGAAGTATTAAAGTCACAGTCGTAAATTGCCCTGACCAAGAATGACACACTATCAAGTTTATTATTTCTCCGGAAGGATGGTGAGAATGCATTCCGCTGCAAACAATGTTACCCAACTGTAGTGTGAAAGGGTGGCTGTCTATCTCACCCAGGAGGGAGCTGGAAGGCATGCTCTTCATGGCTCTAGATCAGCTCACCGGCGCTACTGAGAACGGAGCCCATGCCGTCTGCAGTGCGAAAGGCACTTACTGTCAGTCACGAACCATCACGGTCAATGCAGCAGCCCCAGCAGGGAAGTTTCTCCAAAATATTCCAAAAAGAAGAAAATGGAAGAAGTTTTAAAAAGGCCTCTCTGCTTATTAGGAAGTAAAAACTCAGCCAGAGTTCTTATGGAGAACTAAGAGATGGCCACCACATCCCAGCCATAGTTTCCAGAACCCATGAATGTCACCTTATATGGTCAAAGGACTTTGCTGGTGTGATTCTACTGAGGACCTTGTGGTGGAGAGAGTCTCCTGGGAACACCCAAAGGCCCTAAATAGAATGACAAGAGTCCCGATAAGAGAGAAACAGTGAGAGAAATGAAGGAGACAATGCTCAAACCAGGAGGCTGGCCTGACAGAAGGAAGGAGGAAGGACGTATGGCAAAGATGCCGGGCACTCCCAACCCCCTACCATAGGTGGTTACTACCAAGATCCTTGTAGAATTTTACTTTAAAGACCAAGGAGGAAAGTTCAGGCTGCGAAGGGCAATGACTCTGATTTTCCGCATCTTAGCTGCCTAAGGGAACTGTGGTATGGGCACTTTACTCTAGCCCTGTGAGACTCCAGAACTGCACGCCTCTCTGAGGGGTTAAACTGTTCATCATTTTTCCAGTGGTTTCACAAGAGCAATGCAGCCTCCCAGGAACCTCTTTCACTTCAGACTGGCCATCTCTCTCAGTCACTTATCCACCTGCAGGAGGAGATGGCACACAGGATATGTGTGCCACATAAGACAGGCCTGACTCCAGCAGATTGGCTCTGATTTGCCTGTTTCAACCCCTACCAGGCTGAGTAGTTTGCGAGCCTAAGGGACACTGACAAGAAGTGAAGTCAGCTACATGAAGTTCTAAATAGTCTGCAAATTTTGAAGTCCTTTCCCTTTTGAGACATTCTGAAGCTGAATGCAGTTACAATTCTGCTCAGGGACTAGACGTATTTCTCAAAACTCTGTTCTCTGTGGTCTAACCATTCCCCATCTTTCCAGCCTGTCTCCATCTTTTCAAAGCTTTCTTACTCGGTCATCTCCCTTCATGTGGTCCACTTGCCATGAAAATCACCTCCTTCTGTCTCACTCCATACATTCCTATGACGTCATTTTAAAGAGCAGTTTCTCAACTGTATTTTCCAGCCTGGTGTGGCAATCCCCGGAATATTCATTTAGTATATTTCACAGACACTCAACAGACTGCAAATGACCTGCTTGGTCGTATTTTATCACTCAGCCTAGGTGAAGCCTGGTTTAAATGACAAGAAAACATCCTCAGAGAGTGGCCAGGCTGGGAAAGGAAGTCAGCCCTGATGATGTGTGGGAAGCCAAACACCAGGAAGCTAACACCATCTCCTGCCTGATGTGCTGTGTGAACACGGATGCCTCTCCGGTGTGAAGCCCAACTTTTGACTTCAGCCACCTCCTCTGCCATCATTTTTATCACAGTGCCTAACAGGGAAGCTAATATATTACACTAAAAAATGTTAGAAAGGAGCCAAGTTGAGAGAATGTCCTAAGAGAAGTGAAAGAGGCGTTGAAGACAATTCCTTCTAACATAAGTCAAAGCTCTGTGTGTGCTGATGACTGTTCTTCGTAGCAGGGCCAGACACAAAGCACTTGCCAGAGAGGTATTTATAGAGGAGTATTTATTAAACAACAGCAGCAAATCAGAACCAAAGCTATGTGAGCATATGTCAGACATCTTGTTCATGGGACAAACAGACTCATCAAACCACCAACCAGCATTTCTTGAAAGTAATGTATCTACCCATCCCAGAATCACTTTAAGCACTTGTTTAAATAATATTCTTTTCTTCTTTTCCATTAGACGGTCTCGACATGGAGTCCTAGCTGGCCTGGAATTTGCAGTGTAGACCAGGCAGACCCGGAACTCAGAGACTCATCTCCCTCTGCTTCCCAAGTACTGAGACTAAAGCTGTGTCCCTCCATGCCTGTCTTAATCATGTTCTTGATTCCAATCCTTTACCTACGTCCTTTCTTAGGGAAAACATTCTAGGAATTTTGGCCAACGAAAGTTCATTACTGAAATAATAATAAAAAAAACTCTTCTGTTTTATCACATAATAATCATTTTTGTTCTGTTTGCTTGAGTCTAGTACCTTCATAGCTTCACAGAGGCATTAATTCTTTCTTCTGTGCACATTTAGCACAAGGTTTTTTCACACATCTACCAATTATATATTGCATCAGCCCAGCAATTCTTCATCTTTTCTCACACATGACTATGGAACTAACACACTGTCCACAGCACAAGACAGTGCGTATTTGGGGAATGTGTATTTCATATAATTTCTTACAAATAATAAACAAATCCTACTGGTTTTAATGGTATTCTCAGGTACACATTTTGACATAAATTATTTATTCTACTAATTTAATGGCAAACAGTCACCAAGGTGAACTTAAGGCAATAATTTCACAAGTATATTGGGTACAGGTTAATTATTTAGGTGCCTCAAACAGCCTTGCAATAATGAACTCTCCTGGGTAAAGCCCATAAAATACATTCCTCAGCTTTAAAAAGGTGTGTGTGTGTGTGTGTGTGTATGTGTAATGCTTTCAAGTTTCTTATGCTAAGGTTTATGGAACTTCCTGAATTGTCCTGAAATTTTAGGGATAGCAGAGAAATGCTCATGTGAAGTAAACCTAAAGGGTTTATTAAAGTGTTTGAACCAAAATGAAGGCCAGGAGAGCTAGTGTGTTTACAAAATCTTTATGCAAAAGTTCTGAAAATTAGTGGTTGATATCTTAAGTCATAAATCTGTGAAACTTAAATACTAAAGGAACAATCTTAGGGCATGACTTATCTTACAAAGGGCTCTTAAATTCTTCCATTTGTAATGTATGGACTTAATAGCTATAGTAGATTGCGCTCAGTTCAAATCATACATTGATTTAACTACAGTAGATAATAGGACTAAAAACATCTACCCATTCTGATGGAACAGTGACCTTCAGCCACCATGAATTGGCACTCCCTGGTGTACTGTATGTTTTCCACATGCATGTGCCAAAGTTTAGTAACTTTGAAAACTGTATTTATTACAAAGCAGAATGCATGCTATAAAAAAACAAATAAGGAAATGGGCAGCTCACACACTGTAGCATCCTGTAGGGTAAAAACTGGAAGAGTTGTAATGCCCGGTTAGAGCTGTTGAGGAAGTTGCATAGTTTCTACAAAGCTTTCAACATTAACTTTCTTCATGTGCAGATGAAGACTTTATGTTTCTTTCTGAAGCAAGAGGAAGCTGAAAGGCTTCCCAGTCAATAGTGTGATGTTGTTGGGATATCAACCACTTTCCTAAGCTTTACCCTAAATCCCTGACATTGGAGTTCGGGAGGTAACTTAGTGGGTAAAGTGCTTGTCACTCAAGTATGAGAACCTGAGTTTGTTTCCCCAAAGCCCATATAAAACTAGGTGTGATCACGTGCACTGTGATCTCAGTGCTCCCATGGCAAGATGGGCGTCTGAGACAGAAGCACACCAAGAAGTTCTCTGGCCAGCTGTCCTGGTGTATACAGTGGCAAAGAACAGAGACCAGGCTCCTAGAAAGTGGGAGAGAACTGAGACAGGTTCTGCTCTGACCCCCACAAGTATGCCATGGTACCCACACTCATATTCATGAACATGGATGCACACATACATATCACACACCATACCATACCATACCATATCATAAATAAGCTAATGAATCAGCAAAGTCCTCAGAGTTGAGATTCATTGCAATTTGGAGAGTTGAGACTGTGGCTGTAGAGTTTGGGAGAGAGTTAATATTTTAAGTTCTTTGACCTAAGCTACCTCTAATTTCTAGAACTTTCATATAAACATTTTATAAATACACTTCCCTCATCATGGTCTCCCCTTTAAGTTTTTATTTTGACACAAGTGTTTCCCTTCTTTCCCCTGGAGTTTCAGTATTTCTTAGGAAGTTGTGTCAAAGGTATATGGACAAGATGTGTGCAGACAAGAAGGAAGGGATCTTATTCTACTTGGGTTTACAAGTCAAGCATTCTAGAGTTTGGTGTTTCATATAAGAACTGAAAATCAAAAAGAAAATGATATAATCTCTGAAGATGATTTTTTTTTAGAAGAGTCGAAAATAATCAGTAGAGAGTCATTCAGTTCCCCTGAGAAGGAATGAGATTTTCAGTATGTTGAAGAAGATTTCAATAATTCCATGGAGAGATGGCTCTACAGTTATGAGCTCTTGCAGGGACCTGAGTTCCGTTTCTAGCACCTACACGAGGCAGCTCATAACTGTTTGTAACTCCAAAGAATTTGATGGCCTCTTATGGCTTCCACTGACACTCATACACATATGGTACACACACACAAGAGAGAGAGAGAGAGAGAGAGAGAGAGAGAGAGAGAGAGAGAGAGAGAGATGTGTAATACTTTTCTTAACTTTGAATTCAAATTTTCCTTTCCCTTCCTCATAAATTATTTTAAAATCATTTTCAATGCGTGGTATTAAAGATCCAATGTTTCATCACTTGAAATCCACATCATTCTCACCTCTCCTTTCTTATGAAATAATTATGAACACATTTCACTGTCTTCTGGATAGTTCACATCTTGTCTACCGAGAACGAGATAATGTCTGTGGAGTAAACTTTTAAAGAACCCATGTCAATAAAAACCCTGTCACTTCAACTTCATTCTCTTGGCCAACAATCTTCAGGGAGTCTCTCTGGTACTCCTACCCCAGTGACGTCACTCCTTTCTTTATTGTCCTTTTGTTCCACTTAATATTTAGAAGGAGCGTCCATCAAAAAAAAAAAAAAAAAAAAAAACCCTCTTTAGAGAACCCAGCAGACGGCTCAGCCTCGGTCCTTTCACTCATAGTCACAAAAGGTTATTTTACAAGCCCGAAACACTCGTGTTTGTAAAGAGGACCAGTTGTGCAACTTCTCTAGAAAGATGCAGATTTCCCATAGTTACATCTCTTGTGAGTTTGTTGTTCACGGGCAAGCTTGTATTTGTCAAGGTGATAAGAGAGGCTGTATACAGCGAACCTTCATCTCAGAGCTCTGGGTTTCCTGACGCTCTGACAATGGCTTACTATAGAATTAGCCACTCGAGATGCCACATTTAATCTTCCTTCCTGTAAAACAGCACTAATGCTCCACCTCTTAGTCCTTGAAATACTTTTAGCTGAGTGGCAGGATCACAAACGATTTCAGCGTTTGCACAGCTTTGGACCTGGGATAAAGACAGTGCTGGATAAGCAATTACTTTCTTCAGAAAACGAAGCCAGTCCGGCTTCTCTGTCAGCTTAGAAATCTAGTTTCCTCTTGATTGACCAGACAAATGCCTCCAAATGTTATGCTCTTTGCCTTGTGTGGGCTGTTCAGAGCCGGCGAAGAAGCAGCGCTAATGTTTTCATTGAAGTACTCTGTTTAAGAGTTTGATAAGAGAAGAAAGGTCATCTGAACTATAAATGTGTACATTGCCTTGGAATGAAATGAAATAATTTTTGTTTTTAGACTAAAAAAATGTCTTCAGTATGACTTTTACCTGAGAAATTATTTTTGAAAGTTAATTGCCGTTATGGGTACAGACCATCCAAGTACAAACAATGATCTTGAACTTCTAAAAGTAAATGACTGACGTATAGTTTTTGGTTGAGCATGTAAAGAGATTAGAAGGCTTTACACCGCCCTAAAACTTTAAACACTTATAATGAAAAATCAAGTTTTCTTGGGTCTTATCAATTCGAAGAAGTAAGATCACAGAACAAACCTCTAACTCATGGAAGTATGTGACAGAGAATCTTATCAGTTAGAGAAGCAGCAGACTTCATGGGACCAAGGCTAGTGAAGTAAACCTAAGCCAGTTGTGATGAGTCAAATATTGGAGGCTCACTGTGGACAAGCCTGGAAAACTAGAGCTCCAATAGAAAGGCGGAGGAGGATCCTTGCACTCCTGTGGGCATAGGAGCCGGCATTTTGTAATTGTAACAAATTACCTGAGACAACAATTTAAGGGAATAAGGATTTTATGTGGATTCATGTTTTCAGGGTGTTACTCCAGGGCTACTCAGTCCTGTGGCTGCCGGGACAGTTGGGGGGGGGGGGGCGCAGAACACCACGATAAAGAGCGCTTTGGCACAAAGATGAGGCAGAGAGAGAGACAGAGGGGAAGGGCTGAGGCCAAGTCACACCAGTGATCTATATTCTCCGCCCGAGCCTCACCTCCTAACAATCTAATCAGTGATGAATTCATCAAGAGAGGAGTGGTGGAAACGCATGACCACAGGTTTCTCCCACCGTAGTTTCCAAGGGTTAATTAGGAAACCTTTGAGAACTTCATCTTAGAGAACTGATACATTAAGCCTGCCTCCGTCTATGGGTTTACACGTGTAAAACTATAATACACAAGCTCACTTGCTTATAAGCAAAATAAACTAAAGGCAACAGTGCAATGAGACAAGAAGGAGAAACCAGGACCATTTTGCTATTACACAGTCCCTGCACTGTCTGCGCTCATTCCAATGTGAACTTGGATTAATTGTTTTATAATTAGTTTTGTAAAAGGATAGTGCAAATGTAGGCCACTAAAAAGACTAGAATCACTAGAAATGGTTAATAAAACATAACCAATAGTCTGAGAATGAAGGGAAATGAAATCGTATTGTATAACTTGTATGCAGTTCAGTCAAGTGTACACTGCGCTGTTTGGACATTGTACCTCTCTAACTCCTTCCTTTACAAGGTAGTCTGCCTCTGGTATTTTATCAGAGTAACTAACCCAGCATAAGAGACATACAAAGTACTCAAGTAAAACCATAGAAGGTAGAAAGCTATAGAGCACCAAACAGGAACCATAAACAAGGACAAGATGCAGAAAACATTAACAGGCAGATATGAATCTAACTGCCAACAATCCCATGAATTATCAACAACCCAAAGACATCAGCAACATGTGACTGCAAAGGTGCATCATAAAGGGAGACACCACTTTATCTATAAAAATTCTGATCTCAGCCAGGTGGTGGTGGTGGTACATGCCTTTAATCCCAGCACTCAGGATGCATGGGCAGGCAGATCTCTAAAGTGGAAGTCAGCCTGAACTAAAGAGTTAGTTTCAGGACAGTTGGAGCAACACAGTGAAACCATGTCTCAAAAAAAAAAAAAAAAAAAAAGAGTCTAATTTTAATAACTAAAAACCACATAGCTTTAAAGTAAATGGATGAAGGACGGTATATTCTGGTAATACTAATGAAAAGAAAGCTGAATCTTATATAAATTTCATACAGAGCAGACTTCAGAGACTGAAGGGAGAGGTGAATTGGGTAGGTTCAAAATTTGGGAGGCCTTGAAACTTCCCTGTATGATAGTACAGGGACCCAAACATGCTGTATGTTCCTCAAAACCCATAAACATCAGCGCATGAAGAGTGAATCTCGATGTGAGCCATGGCCTTTGGGTGATAGTGGTGTGTCTGTGTGGTGTGAGTTGTGGCTAGACCAGCTACATGTGTGTCTGAAATCAGACATAGGATCTGTCTGTCTCTCACTCAATTTAACCCTGAACTTAAAAAGGAAAAAAAAAATCACATTATTTTGAAAAAAAATTAAAGATGGATCTCCCATTCCCTGCCTATCATTCCCCATTGCACTAGGCCCTCACACATCTGCCAGGTCATACTTTTCCTTTTTTATCCCCCAAAAAAAAATCAGATAAAATACTTGCCTTATGCACTTGGGAGATGCTGACTTCCTCTGTCATGAGTGAGCGGTAATTGCCAGGTGTTTCTCCAGTTATGTCTTGATTAATGCTGCATGCATTATTCACAATGACAAAAGAAGGATTAGACTTTTTTGTTTCGGGAATTTTTTTCCTTGGGCTTCTTTTTAATATTTCAGGGGTATATGATTCAAGTATCGCCTCTCTCTTTCCAGGGTACCTGACATTCCTCCTATAGTGCTCATGAGTCTCGGCCACTTCAAGTACATCACATGCCAAGATCCGTTTGGTGCCATAAATTTTAATTTTTTGATTGTCTGTTTAAGCATAATCTGTATTTCATTAGTATTATTATTTCTCCCCAGAGAAGGAAACAGGCATCTCACATCTGTTTCTCATAGTCTGATCAAAATAATGAAGATAAACCGTATGCACAAAAGACAGCATACTCTTTCAAAATATTTTCTACTGCGGTCTTGTCAGCTCAAGCGCTCTTTTGATAAAATTAGCATTCTCTCTTTTATCCTCTCAATCACAGTGGGAGTGGTGGAAGAATGCAGCGAGCAAATGCTACTCCCTACCCTACACACACTGCAGGCTGCTCAGCCAGTGCTACTCCCTACCCTACACACGCTGCAGGCTGCTCAGCCAGTGCTACTCCCTACCCTACACACACTGCAGGCTGCTCAGCCAGTGCTACTCCCTACCCTACACACGCTGCAGGCTGCTCAGCCACTGTCTGGAAACAGGTTAGAGAAAAAGTCCAGGGATGCTGGTGGAGCTCAGCAGAATTCTACCAACTTGAGAGTTGGAGACTTTATGCACACTTCTACTGTAGAGGATTATGACATAGAAACTTTAGGAGAGAAGCTAAATAGAAATCCTAACACTTAACTTTCTGGGTCTAAACACAAGAGAAAATTTTTTAATTCTGGCTAGCTTTTTGTTTTTGTCTTTGTTTTTTGTTTTTGTTTTTGTTTTTTTAAAAAAATGAACTGAAATACATTTAATTCGCCCTGAGAAATGTGTTGTGTGTGGTGTCAATGCTTTAAAATTATAGCTTGTAGGGTTAAGAAAGAAAAGGGAGGAAGTTGGTTTTCTTTCTCATCTCCTTGGGAACTGCAGTTTGGCCACAAAGCATCAGCCTGGGGAAGCATCAAGAGCTCTATTACAGAAGAAAAGGGGAGCAAAAGAAGTCTTAATGGCTGAACAGTGGACATTGTCTGGATCTTTGCTAGGGGTGGGGTGCTCAGTAAATCAAGAGAAAATTGATGTGGGGCCTTGATAGAGAATAAGAGCAGTTGGTGGCATTTGGCTTTATTGGGTTCAGCTTGTCTTGCTTTGTTAGGAGTGTCTTGAAATGGCGCGTCAGCTAAGACACACCAACCTAGAATTCAAACACTTTCATCCATCCATTCATTCAACAAAATATTTATTTGAAGAAATGGCAATTAAGCTGAGATCCACAAGATTAGCCCAGGTAAGGGGAGAGCAAAACCACATGGGAATGAAAAAGTGCAGTGCTCTACAATAGTAAAAAGTTTTGAGGAAAAAACAAGTTGATGGAATTGTAAATATGTGTGTATCTGTGTCTGTATATATATATATATATATACATATATTTATTCTTAAAAAGTAGTACATTACTGAAAATATTTTCTATTAAAATCTCATGCATTCAATTTTTTATTGAACTTTAAATTTTGGTGCTGGGATTTAGACATTTTTACTAATGTATTAATAAATGAATTAACCTACTCATCTTTATCTTTGTGTAATAGATGTATTCGGAGGTTCGGAGGTTCTTTTTTTTTTGGTTTTTCGAGACAGGGTTTCTCTGCGGCTTTGCATCCTGTCCTGGAACTAGCTCTGTAGACCAGGATGGTCTCGAACTCACAGAGATCCGCCTGCCTCTGCCTCCCGAGTGCTGGGATTAAAGGCGTGCGCCACCATAGCCCGGCTCGGAGGTTCTTAAAGGGAATGATTTTCTTTTTCTTTTCTTTTCTTTTTTTTTTTCTTTTTTTTTTTGTCTCATAAAGAACATTTGGAGATACCTTCTGAGAGCCACTGTTGCGTGTCATAGAGAAAAGGGAGGAAGTGAGAGGTAAGATACTCTAATGTTCTGCAGTACACGGGTACACGGGACAATTTCCCTCCTCATTCACAAGAAAGGAATCCTAAAGTAACTATTCAAGTATCTATAATGCCGAGGCTGAGAAACCCAGAATTCAAGGAGGCAGCCAAGCATACAGGGAAAATAATTACAGACCTCCTGTGGAGGTCCAGTGAAGGATGGGCTAAAGGATGGACTTCAGGTTGTTGCTGGTGGAATGGGAAGACAGACGAGGAGCCCCTGTGGACTGTGAGGAAAAGCCGTCAGAACAGGGCTTCTTTGGGAAATCTTACAATTAGACTATTCAAATCACTCCTAAGATGAAATAATTTAGAAACTATTTCATAATAAGCAAAGAGCTAATGAGCATGGAAGAATTATAACTGACTAACTTATGAAGAGGGGAAGCTCAGAGACACAGGCCGAACACTTTAGGTTATTTTTTCTCTGTATTTGTCCACCCAGAAGAGACTCCGAGATTGCATTTTGCCTTTAACGTCAATGAGATGTTTGGACACTAAAATCAGAGCTCAAGGTTTGGGGGTAGTGACAATTCTGCAAGCCCTTCTCTATTTTGGCCTCAACCCAGCAGGGTTACATCACAGAGTATAGGTGACGTAGGAGCTCTCTGACCTTGCACAGACGCATCTAGCTTCCAGTAATTTGACTGACCCAGAAACACTGCAGGCCTAGAAAGTAGATTGGAAAGATCTTAATTGTTAATACATGCAAGCCTACCTCAAGAAAGGTAATACTCTCTAAACATTTTCTAAAAATATTTTAACACAACATAAGCCCAAATCTAATGAAATACATAAAGAAACAAGACAGAAGTGGCTACCTGCATAGACGATGACAGATCTGAGAGCTGATAGAAACGACCAAGCAGTACCCTACATGATGGACTGTTGGGTCACAGAATGTAAATCAGCAACATCTGGAAGTTGAAAATCAATCCTAATCATTTCGAGAAGCAATGCAAAAACTCTTACTGTTTTTTCAGACAGGGTCTCTACACGTAGCTCAGGCTGACCTTGAACTCATGATTTTCCTATCTTAGCCTACTAAGTTCTGAGTTTATGTGCATAAGTCCACACGCCAAAACCCAGAGACTCTCAGGGTATGGGAAAACAGATATAAGACCTAAATATAAGTTCAAGAGCAAACACATCAGTAAGAAAGTTCAGTGAAAGGCTAACAGCTGAAAGGATAATTAATGAGGGAGTAGAAATCCCTTAGAAAGAACCAAGAAAAGACAAAAGAATAGAATATTCTGAAAAAAAAATTGTTAAGTGCCATAGAGTAGACAGAAAGACGCACTATATGCTGAGTTTTAGTCTCGGAGATTAATAGAATAGAGATAATACGGAGAAGCACATTTGAAGATAGATGATTATGTGTTTTCAAATCTGCTGAAAGAAATCAACCCACTGATGCTGAGACCCCAACTAATCATAGAAGGATGCATGAAAACACTTCACAACTAGACACATCATCAAAGACAAAAAAGAAAATACAAATGACAGAAGAATGTCAGCCATTCCAAGAGGAAGAAAACCAGGGAAGAAGAAAGCAGAGCCAGAGGCCAAGTCTGGAGATAGTATGCCACTGGACTAGGGCATTCGGAGACCTCTTAGAAAATAAGGGCCGTGCCGGGTGGTGGTGGCGCACGCCTTTAATCCTAACACTTGGGAGGCAGAGGCAGGCGGATCTCTGTGAGTTCGAGGCCAGCCTGGTCTACAAGAGCTAGTTCCAGGACAGGAACCAAATGCTACAGAGAAACCCTGTCTAGAAAAATCCCAAAAATAAAAAAAAGAAAATAAGGGCCGTGACCTAATAACCCAAGGCATATTTTTAACTAAAAGAATGCCACAAGTTAGATTAAATGTCTCTCCTAAATGCTCTCCTGACACTTGAACTCCACTACGTAGTATCACAGTCATCTGTTGAATTAATAAAATATAAACATTTTAAAGCAAGCATAATGTTTCTATTTGTTTTCCATTAGACGGTGCTTATATATAGGTTTCTATAAAAAGAGCCAGCTGGAATCTTTGACAGTGATGGTGTTGAATTTATAAATTACAATACAGAGAAGTAGCTTCAGAATACTGAGTGTCTCCAAATTCAAGTACATGAACACGGCATATCTCTCCATTCATTACAGATGTAACCCAGGCTAGCCTTGAGAGTTTGGCTTCTGACTGCCTCCACCTCCCAAGTGCTGGGATTGCAAGTCTATAATACCATACATATGTGTTTTAGTCAGGGTCGGGGATGGAACCCAAGGCTATGCATGCCAAGCAATAACTCTACCAGTGCCAATAAGTTTCCAGTCACTTACAGCCTCCTTATTGTCATCGTGGGATTTTTTAAAAAAAATCTTTTAAATGTTTTCATTACATTATTTATAGCTTATACTTTCCCTTGCATGTTACGCGTCATATTGATAAATCGTGTGGTTTTGACTTCATTGAGAATCTGTGTCTGAAGGCAGAGTTGGCTCCCACGTTTCAAACCCAAGCATGTTTGTTGCAAATGTACTCCTAGACACGTTGTCTGGGATGCTCTGCCCCACCCACAAGGGTAGTTCTGGAAAAGACACTCAAATCATTGGTCCTCATGTCAGAAGAAACAGGGAAAGAGACACAGTTCCACACCATTGCCCTCAGCAGCTACAGAAACTCCTTTCATCGTTTAAATCCCTCAGTGTAGATAAAGATGAATCCTTGGTTTTGACATGGGAATGAATTTCAGGATGAGCTAGTACAAATCAGAGTTCAGAGCTTATTAAACCTAGAGAGGTACACAGGCATCTGTACACACACACACACACACACATGCATGTACACACATACAGAGAGGTAGGGAGAGGGAAAGTGGGAGGGAGGGAGAGAGATAACACCATACACATAACTAAACTTTTTATAAAGAAGAATGCTGTGGTGGGTGTCAGATCAGTGGGTAACGGTAAAGTGCTTGTCTTGCAAGCCCAAGGACCTGAGCTGATCCCCAGTGCCCCTGGGAAAAGGTGGAGTACAGTGGTACTTACGATTCCAGTGGAGGGGAGGAAGAGAAAGGTGGGTCTTTGGGGCCCAGTGGCCAACCAGCCTAGCCCAGTCTGCGAGCTTCAAGCCAACTGAAACAGGCTCCATTTCAATAAATGAAGGTGCTAGGCGTGGTGTACACCTTTAATTCCATCACTGAGGAGACAGCGCAGACAGACCTCCATGAGTCTGAGGTCAGCCTAGTAGTCTATGTGGCAAGCTTTATACCAGCCAGAGTTATATATTGAGACCCTGTTGATCTCAAAACAGATCAAGGCGTGTAGCCCCTTAGGAATCACGCTTGAGTTTGATGTCTGGCCTCCACATGCTTGTACACATGTATGCTTGTGTACCTGCACACGCATGAACCCACACATTCGTGCCCCCATGTGTGCTCTCACGTATGCATGCTCACTAAGAATTTTAGTAGAATCGAGTAGAGAAACGTTGGTGAAGGCAGCAGAGGCTGGCTAGGGAAGATTTCTTAGAAAGAACTTTGAACTGGTGCATGAGAAGCAGGCAACCATAAAGCAAAACAGGAAGTTTATTCCAAGTGGAGGGAAGAGCTTGTAGATTTTAAACAGTCGGACATTAGCAGTTTCTCGGGATTCCTATTAAATGCACACTTTTTTTGTCATTTTGATTTCTCAGTGTCAGGTGGTATGCTGGCTAGTTTTATGTTAGCGTGGCACAAACTAGACTCATCTGAGAGGAGGGAACCTCAATTAAGAAAATGCCTCCGTAAGATTGGGCTATAGACAGACCTGTAGGGCATTTTCCTCTTTCTTTCTTTGTTTTGTTTTTCAAGACAGAGTTTCTCTGCATAGCCTTGGATGTCATGAAACTAGTTCTGTAGGTCAGGCTAGCCTTGAACTCAGGGATACGCCTGCCTTTGCCTCCGGTTGCTAGGATTAAAGGCGTGTGCCATCACCATCGGGTGCGTTTTCTTAATTAATAATTGGAGAAGGGCCTAACACGTTTTAGATAGTGCCACCCCTGACCTGGTAGTCCTGTGTGCTATAAGAAAACCGGAAGAACAAGCCATACAGAGAAAGCCAGTAAGCAGCGCCCCTCCATGGTCTCTCCTACTGCCTCCAGGTTTCCATCCTGTTTGGGTTCCTGTTCTGACTTTGATGATAAACAGTGGTGTGTAAGCATAAGCTGAATGAACTCTTTCCTCCCCTGCGTTGTGTTTGGTCACATGTCTCATCACAGCAATAGGAACCCTGACTTCAAATCGGTAGGTGGTATGGTGTTCTATAGATGGCGTGGCCACACAAGACAACATCAGCTAAATATCAGCTCTGATTTGGGATGCTTGAGATCTGCGGGACATAGCATGGGAGAAAAAACTTCTGTTCATGTGAATGACGTGTTCAGTCTAAGACTGACCTGGCAGCTTTATTCGGGATGAGCAAGAGAGCAGAGGAACGCACTAGAGCATAGGGCAGTGGTAGAAGGAAGGCAGGCAACAGCTCGGGAGTCCAGAGCAAGCCCAAGGACCACTGGATTCCTTTAATGAGTGTGTTCTGAGCATTAACCTCACTGTGATGGAGGAGGCTCTGTAATCCCTTTCCGCCTTGTCATGGCATAAAGTGTACTCAGGGACCAGATCACTGTCTCACACATGCCCCAGGCATAAATGACCATGCGACCATCCTGCTTTCTATTTCTTTAAAGAAGGAACCTTGACTCTGAGATATGGAGTGAGCTGGATTAAGAGTGAGTCCCTGCAGAGAAACTATCCCCTTGATAGAACCTTCCCATGAATCTTTGCTGTGATGGTTAAACCGGGAGACAGGAAAGACTCACAGACTACACGAAGAGTATTCACAATCCCCCCCCCCCCCAAATCCTTAATGTGTGTCTCTGCTTGCCAACAACTTCCTGAACGGATAAAATTGGGGGGCAGGGGGAAGGAAGGGGAGGGAGAACCAAATCCACACAATTCAACAATTGAGAGCTAGTCAAGGTGAGGGGAATATTGAAGATCGTTATGTGGTGAAATAGTTCAAGAGTAAAGCCCAAGAAGTACTTTCCTGGCTTGCGTGCCTATTGTTCCTCTTGGGAGCTAGGGAATCCGGGGGGGTGGGGGGCTGGGTACCTTTTCTTCGTCTGTGGTGATCATCTTAGGGAGTGACATTATTTTCATTCAGGGACAGATCTTTCGGAAAGGTCAGCGGTAAAGCGCATTCCACACACTAATCAACAGACCATGTCTTCAGCTGCTGTGATGAGTGGGGCCTTTGGGGAGTTTGTTTTAATTTCCCTGGTTTTATGTTGGTGGTAGATGCTTTCTGTTTCTATTGCACTTCCAAAGAGGAGACCTTACCCAAACTTCCCCTTCACAACGTGTTGTTTTCAATAAAGAAAATGCTCGCACAATCATGAGACCCCTTTTCTTTGCATCGCCACTTCACGAGGTATTTGTTCGGATCCATGAAATTTTAAAGGTGTCTCTTGTGCCAAACAAATTTTATTTAATGCTTATGAATTTAAGAGGACACTTTACATTCAATTTATTTTTTGGTTCCAAATACATTCAGGGGGCAAAACTTTTCAAACCAAGGCTTCTGCAAACTTGGGGAAGAAAATCAGTTCCTGTTTGATGTCCAACTATAACATTTTTTGCTTCATGGTTTATTAGCACCTTATCATATTAGGTTTAAGCATGTGAAATTAACATTTTCTAGATTAGAAACAGCTATTGACAGTTCTATATTCACATCCAGTCCTCATGTTTCTTATGATGTTGACTTCAGATAAAAATGATTCATATTGCTTATTATGTATTACTTTCTCCCACAGTTAAAACTCACAGAAGCAGGCCAGGCATAGTGGTACATGCCTTGAGACGCAGCACTCGGGAGGTCAAAACTAATAAATCTCTGAGTTTGAGGTCAGCCTTTTCTGTTCTAAGCCTCAAGTTCCATACTAGCTTGACAGAATAGTGAGCTCGTGTCTTAGAAAAACCAAAAGCAAACAAAAACAACAACAACAAGAAGTTTAAAGAAACGAAATGAGGAACACGTACCTACAGCAGTCCTGAAGGAAATGCAAATCCCCACATAAACTTACATAGCATTCAAGAAATGAACTCAGTTTTGTGTGCTCTCATTCCTAGGTCGGTAGCATTGAAAGAACAGAAACTATGGACCAACATTATCAGAAGGATTTTCTCTAGTGGGGGCTTCCTTTGGTGTCCTGCATAAATTCCTGGGGTATCAGACTACCTTTCCCACAGACCTGGTAATTGTCATTGTCAAAATGTGCCAGTTCGGTTAAATGGGAGCGTTGCTGAACAGGTCGGAAGTCCCCTGCTGGACAAACTACCTTTCCCATCACTCCTTCCTGAATTACAATTTCCCATCATCGCCGCCAGAAGAAAAGCCACCAATTGCATTCTTACTCACCCTTCTTAACAAGCAGGTAGTCTTAATTTAACATGTGTCATATTTAAGTGCCAAATCTTGAGGGTGCCATGTGATGTGGTGGAGTATAGATTATCCTAACTGCTCTGGGAAATGCTATTTTTAAAAAATCTGTGAATAATTCTCACAATTGGCCCACTTCTGACACTGAAATCTCTGCGTTTTTTTCCCCCCACAAATGACTGTGTTCCCCTTGCATATCTCTCACTATATTCTTAACGATTGTGATCCTGAGAGCCGAGGTCTTTCTAGAAGCAGCGGGTTGCATAGGTTTCTTTTACCAAACTCTGTTAGCAGCAGGTTGAGCATCGGCCCACCAGCACGGCATTGCTGCTCTTGCTGTCCTCACCACCACGGCGATGCCAGGCAGTGAAAACGAAGAAGCTGAGACACGGGTTTATTTACCTACAGAGCTGACTTAGTCGTTGATTCCGGGCACTTCAAACGCGCTCTATTTTGGTCAATAAAGATTTTCTTTATTTCTGAGCAGAAAACCCATATGCTTCCTGTTGTTACCTAAGGAGCTCAGTTCCAGAAATAGCAGAGGAGAAAGAGGCCAGGAGCAGGAAGCCATCTAGAGAAGAAGAGGCAGAGTACTGTGGAAGAGAGAAGTTAAACTCCCAGAGAAACCCTCCCGCCCAGTGAATACATGTGAGTGCCTCCAGCCAGCTCTGTCCTGATGTGGCAGCTTGCAATCTGAAGGCTGAGGTCACAAGGCCTGAGTACAATTCCTGGATGCCGTTGGGCTCCTAGGGAAGTTGCCTGCCTCTGGGCCCCAAGACACTTGTCACTGAACCTGCTTTGGAAACAGCATTGTATGGGGTCACTGTGACATCACAGGGAAAGCGCACTAGTGCTCCTTTGGATTATTACTCACCGATGTCAACTACAAAGGCGGTAGTTATGCTTCAGTAACTCCTAGCCATCGCAGCAAGACTTCCAGAGACAGAAACAAAGTCTCTGCTCGGCAAAATCTTCAGAAAAGGGCTCTAAAGAATCCTGAGTTCGGATGAAGCCAAGCTAACAATCTAACTGAATCACCATAATGACTCTGTGGTGATGGCAGCCTCGAGAGGAGCACTTGCAGACATGCCACGGTGCACCTCAGAGCCTGGTACGGCCAGGTTTCGGTTTTAACCGTGTGAACCTTGTCTGTTAATCTTCTCAAACCCTGGTTTTCTGACCTTTAAGTGGGGTGGGAATAACAACACTCTCCTTGCAAGTTTGCCATAAAATAAACAGTAGTCACAAGACTGCTAAGCACATCATAGACACTCAATAGAAAGCCCTTCTTTTTCTTAAGAGGAGCCAGGTGATGTAATACAGAGTATCAGAGAGCTTACTATACAATAGAATACATACAACAAACTCTTACACTTTGAAATTGAAATTAGGAAGAAAGCTTTATGCATAAAATAACATTCTAAAATTTACACAAGATCTTTTGGTTGCCCTTAATTTTTTAGAGTAGAAATTTATTGATTGATTGGATGTTGGTTAGTTGGTTGATTGGTTGATTGATTTTTTTCGAGACAGGGTTTCTCTGTAGCTTTTGGGGCCCATCCTAGAACTAGCTCTTGTAGACCAGGCTGGCTCAAACTCACAGAGATCTGCCTGCCTCTGCCTTCTGAGTGCTGGGATTAAAGGTACACACCACCACCACTCAGCTTAGTATAAATATAAAGTTTAAACTTCCATAATTACAAGAATATTGACATTAAATTTATATTAAGATTTAAAAAAAAAACAAAAAAAACAAAAAACACTACCCCTGGCCTGGAGATACAACTCAATGGTAGGAGACCAAACACTGTTGAAAGTATTTCACATGCATTATATCATGTGTTTCCTCAATGTATGATGAGAGCTACTGTTCAATAAGTTGCCATTAACCCCAAGTAGCTTTTTATATTAGAATTTGTGAACATACTTTACATTAGATTTAAAATTCATTCGCTCAGTTTCCCAAGTTCGAACATCAAGTGTTCAGTGCTAACCACTGTAATGTCTACCTCAAAGTGCTAGACCCAGAGCATCATCATAGAGAGTTTATCTATGCAGTGCGTCCTCAGAATTTTAAGATTTATTTTATTTTAATTGTGTGTGTTGTGTGTGTGTAAGTGTGTGTGCAAGTGCATGCATGTGTGTTCATGTGAGCGCAGATGTCCATGGAGGTCAGAGGTGTTAGATCTTCCTGGAGGTAGAGTTGCAAGCAATCGGGAGTCACCAAAGAAGGATACCAGGAGACAAGCTCAAGTTCACTTTGAGAGCAGAGCCCATTTGAACCGCTGAGCAATCTCCCCAGTCCCACTTCTTGCTTCTTGGAGTGTGGGTAATTATCTACCATCACTACCTTTGAGCGGGACTCAAACACTGAGGACATGACTCTCAACTTCTCCTCTGACCAGAGCCAGAATGTCCCAGTGTCCACAGTGATGCTCTTTCACGTGTCCACTTCTCTTCTTCAGATGATGGAGAAATTGGTGAATTACATGTATCACAATGACTTTGGTGGTCAGCTTCCCATGACTGTAGACACAGACAGCTAAGACCATTTAAAAGAGGAATTCTCTATTTTGGCTCAGAGGTTAGGAGATTTCAGTTTGTTAGCCCTAGTGGTCAGGAACCTGTGGTGAGGAGGTCCAGCAGATCAAGCCGCTCACCTCGCAGTGGCTAGCAAGAAATGAGAGACACTGCTGTCCCACAATCCCCTTCAAAACCACACCAGGGACCATCTAGAACACCACATCAAGTCCCACTTCTTAAAGTGTCCTACACTTAGTGGTACTGAAGTGAAGATGGCACATTTAACACACCAGCCTTTGCTGGACACTCCAGTCCCAAACTCTAACACTGATAAAAGACTCATCACACACAGCTGCAATATTCCAAATTCAGGCATTCTCGTGTTATTTCTTGTTTTGTTTCACATCTATGTATACACTGTGTGAGTACTTAATTTTTTTGTTTGTTTGTTTGTTTGTTTTTGGTTTTTCGAGACAGGGTTTCTCTGTAGCTTTGGTGCCTGCCCCGGAACTAGCTCTTGTAGACCAGGCTGGCCTCGAACTCTCAGAGATCTGCCTGCCTCTGCCTCCCGAGTGCTGGGATTAAAGGCGTGTACATGTGTGTTCCCTACTCTAATCCCAATCACTGGTGGGAAAGTGAAGAGAAAATTTCCTTCTCATACCGTGCGCTGATGCTGCTCATTCACAGGACGTCAGACACAAGCTACAATGGACTTAAATTACAACATGCAGACAGCAGGCACTTCAGAAAGGAGGTGCTTTTCAAAGGAGATGCCTCAGGGAAGGATGCACGAATGTCCATTAAAGGCTGGAGGGGAAGCAGCCACAGTGCCATTTGCCTTTAATCCTAGCACTTTGGAGGCACAGCCAGTGAGTTTGAGGCCCAGCTCATCTAGATAGCAAGTTCCAGGACAACTGCGAGCACAGAGTGAAACCCTGTCTAAAATAATAAGAAAATAAATATATTTTTGAAGGAAAAAAAACTACCTAGGACAAAAGATCAGCTTGTGCAGAAAAGGGGAAATGCGTCTGAGAACCAGAGGACAATGAGAACGTCAGCATGCTTTGGTCTGTAAGAGTACTTCCGGGAACCCTGGGGAAGACAGTGACATTGGTGCTGCCTCCAGTCGGGAGGGTGGCTTCAACGTTCACACAGGAGAATGGTGGGAAGCAGTCCTGTTCATGTCACTTAGGACATGGAGAGATTTGAGGAGCCAGAGAGCATCAGCACAGGGCTAAAACGCTCCAGACTTCATCAGACATGAGGTCAATCGAGACCACGGGGTCCCTCCACAATCCACATTCCTTTCACTAGGCCTAAAATGCCCAGGCTTTGAGGTAATCTCCTTCCCCAGATGTATTTAAAGTTCCCGTGGCTATGTATGGGACTGCCTACCCCAGCAGCCTCAAGTCTGAATGCTTACCTCAGGACTGGTTACAGGAGCCCTGCACAACTGGCTCTAGACAAAGGCGGGTGGTGTGAAAACCAGGAACCAGGAATGAGGTATTCCGACTGTCACAGCTGGTGTTACTTGCAGCGCAGAAGGGAGAATATTTGTGTTGTTGCTCTGGCATGTTCAGACTGGGGCATGGTCTTCAAACCAAGTCGGCTGCGGAAACTCTGGAACCCACTGTCTGGGTTGAAATAGCAATCTAACCACCTGGCCCCTTTCTTATTTAAAAAGTATTAACAAGGAAATAAAGAGAGGCCTGAGTCAGTAAACTGCTTGCTGCACAGCATGGGGACCTGAGTTAGCATCCCCAGAATCCATGCAAAAAAGATGACCATGGTTGGTGTGCCTACAATCCCAATGCCGGGAAGGCAGAGGGAGGAGAGGATCTATGGAGCTCACTAGCCTGACTGAATCTGACCGAATTAGAGTGCTCCAGGTTCAGTGAGAGACCTTAGTTCCAAAAAATAGAATGTAGAGTAACAAGGGAAGAGGCCTAACATTGATCTTGCATGTGTGCCAGCTCATGTCATCTCTCTTTCACGCACACACACACACACACACACACACACACATTCACATACACACACATTGTTAACTAGGAGACTTATGCCCTTTTTGCAATGACTTTTGTAGCATATCCCTCCTTATAGCTAGATTAACCACTATGCATCCACTCAACACACCATTGGCTCTCTCTGCTCCTGAGACTTCATGAGGCTCTGGTTTGCTGAGACTTCTAATTGCTTCTAAAAGCCCCTAAAGCCACTTTCCACATGAGACTCTGCCTCCAGTCCACCAGATCCTTTCCTACCCCAGGAACCTCAGGCCTGCTCAACTTTCTTCCTTCAATGGGACTCTCCCTCCTCTTTCCTGCTACCTTGTATTCGACTTGGGGTCACTAGGAAATTTTGCTCACGGTGATGTAGATGACCCATTGATGCACCCATCTGTCCCAAGTCTAACTTGATCAATTCATAGCTAGAAGTCAGGAGTCCTTTGAATAGTCCTTTTCATCTTAGTGTCTTCATGGTCTTCCCTTCCTTTTCTCATGATCACAATGCCTGTGCTTAATTTTGACATGCTGCGTGAGCATTATTAATCCCATTATGTTTGGGAAATAGTGAGAAGAATGAAAACTCCCAATTGATAGCAGATTATGATGGGAAAAAGTGAATGCTAACATGTATTGCTCTGGGCACATCTGTCACTTGTATAAAATTGCTTTAGAATCTAAAGTAATAGACTTATGACTAATTTTGTAAACTGAATTTATTCTCCAAAGAGCTTTTCTGGTTTGTGATTATATTTTGATTTCTCTCTACTTCAAACTCCATGCAACTAAGAAATCAATTCTGTTTGTTCAATATGGTGTCACAGACTGCTTCAAAGGCACTGCACTGAAGTCCAGTGCTCGCTACAGGAATCTGGACACATGTACAGACAAAAGGCTTGAGCCTCCTCTCAGATAGCAGCCTCAAGTCCAGCTCTCCTCACTTCTGAGCCACAGATATCAAAGCCCCCATTAAACCCCGGCTTTCTAATAGACCATAACAACCCACTGAAGCCAGGGCCATGTTGTAGTGTACTGATAGTTTGAATATGAAATAATGACCCTCATGGATTTATGTGTTAAATGCTTGATCGCCGAATGGTGGCATTGTTTAGGGAGGTAGATCCTAGCTGGAGAGGCAGACCACAGAAGAACTTGGTTTTAGAGGTGTATCCCTAGTTCCTGGTCCTTCCCCACACTGCTTCCTGTCTACAATGAGGTGAAGAAATCCTCTGCCGCCTGTTCTTGCTGCAATGTTTGGCCCAATTACCCAGAACCACCAGCCATGCTATGAACCCTCTGAGACTGTGAGCCAAATTAAATCTTTGCTCTTTTATTTATATCAGGTATTTTAATTGCAACTACACAAAGGTACCCAAACACTAATGACTGAAATTTCGTGGTAGCAAAGAGACAGAATCAGAAAGAGTCAAGGGTGCAATGTCTGGTTAATGTGCAGTATCTGAAAAGGTCAAAATCCTGCAGCATCCTTGCCTTTCTGAAAGCACATTGTGTCCCAGCCCTAACCCCCTGCATTCATTTGGGATGACATAGGAAAGCTCACCTTCAGTCTTCATAGGTGACACTGGGGTATTGGGGAATGTTGCTTTCAGGTATGTGACTTTTGTTTATGCTGCATGGGTTTACCTCTGTGAAGCTGTGTTACTGTGCCTGTCTAAAACACCTGATGGTCCTAATAAAGAGAAGAAAGGCCAATAATAAGGCAGGAGCAAGGATAGGCGGGGCTGGCAGGCAGAGAGGATAAATAAAAGGAGAAATAGGAAGAACAGGAAGAACGAGGAGCAAGAGAGAACAAGGAGAGGAGGACATCAGGGGTCAGCCACCCAGCCACCAAGCCACCCAGCCAGCTATGGAGTAAGAAGGAAAGTAAAACATACAAAATTAAGAAAAATAAAAGCCCAGAGGCAAAAGGTAGACAAGATCATTTAAGATAAGAAAAGCTGACAAGAAATAAGCAAAGCTAAGGCCAGGCATTCATAACTAAGAATAAGCCTCCATGTGTGATTTATTTGAGAGTAGGGTGATGGGCCCCTCAAAAAGCCCAAAGACTAAAACGTCACACAACTCTGGGGTTTCACAATGTCGATGTGATTGGTTGGACTCTTGCCCGTGTGACTAAGTATTCAACCAAAATCCCCTCCTTCCCAGATGTTGGGCTTGTACCATGTGTTTCCAAACTCCAAAGCCTAATGACATGGTTTGCTTTTCTGCCTAGGCCAACTACCATATTTTCATCTCATTAGGATAAATGATTTTATCGCGAGTCACCTTGTGAGCAACACTAGAAAGTGTGATCCGTAGCACCCACTATGGATAGCAAAACACCCCTGCCGCTAGACAAATTCCTAGAGTTTCGAGGCTACCTTCCAGGAACTAGAGGAAAAGTTAGCCCACTTCATTATCATCCAATGACACATAGTGGGTGCAATTTAGTGGTTGTTAAGTAAATGACTCACTGGAGAGTCTAAGTGGATTAAACCAGAAATTTCTATGGCAGTGTCAAACAAAATGGTACAAGAAAATGTGTGACTATTTAGAGCAGTTTCTGGTATTGGTTTATTAAGGAATGTGGTGACTGGAGTTGAAGTTCATAGACCACTATCCTAAAATGCTTGTTGTTGACTAGAAGGTCGAAGATTCAGAGTAGGATTCAGACACAGATGATGAGACGGAGTAAACAAGGGACTGGAGAGACTAACGAGAAAGAGAACTAACGATCAAGATCAAATCCAAATCTCAGACAGGAGACGGAATGTTCTCCTGAGAAACATTCACTATGCATCTCTACACAAACACTATTTTTCAAAAAAGTTTGTTGCTTTAGGCAACTGCTTCTTTTTTTAAATTTCTTTTCTTTAGTTTTATTTTGTGTGCATGAGGGTCTTGCCTGCATGTGTGTATTAGTATCACAGGCTTTTCTGGTGCCCTTGGAGGTCAGAAGGGAGTGCCTGATCCTCTGGGACAATATCTGAAATGACTCCAAAGAGTCACCCTTTCTCAATCCAGACCTGCAGTTACCATGGCTGTGAGCTGCCATGGCAGCACTGGAAATGAAACCCAGATCCTCTGCTAGAGTGACAGGTGCTTTTGAGCACCCAGCCAAGTCTCCAACCCTAGGAGCTTGGTTCTTCCTTAAAGAGGACATTGAGCTGTATCTGCCATGTGCTTCATTGTGAAGATGGGGTTATGTTCTTCGAAAGAGTGAAGAGGGACTGGAGAGGCGACTCTGCAGTCAAGAACCCTGACGCTCCCACAGAGGTCTTTCTTCAACACAAGTCGGACTCAACTGCCAGCACCCACCCAGCAGCTCACAACTGTCTGTTACTACACTTCCAGGACACCTGACAAAACACCAATGCACATAAAATATAAATAAATACATCTTTACCTGGGCAGTGGTGGTACATGCTCTTAATCCCAGCACCTGGGAGGTAGAGACATGCCAATCTCTGTAAGTTTGAGGCCACCCTGGTCTACAGAGTGAGTTCCAGGATATCCAAAGCTACACAGAGAAACCCTGTCTCAAAATATAAAAACAAACAGACAAACAAAAAATAGTAAATAGAGAATGTCCCAGCAATTCCACATCTATGTATATATATCCAAGGATAAAAAACAGGAACTCCAATGGGTAACTATATATCCATGTTTAGAGCAATATTATCCACAACTAATGAAATCAGCTCAAATGTCCAATGACAGACTAATAAATATAAACTAAATAGTGTGCAAATATTCAGTTGAATATTGTTAACCATGAAAACTAAGTGTTAACATAACTGGAAGACATCATGTTAAGTGAAATAAGTCAAGTATGGGGGGAATAATTATTACATGCATTCCATGTATCCACTTATATGAGGTACCCAGGAGAGTCGAAATCACAGAGATGGAAAATGAAGTGTTGATTACCAGGATGTGGCAGTAGGAGGAAATGGTATAGCACAGTGATTCTCAACCTGTGGGTCATGACCTTTTGGGGGGTCAAATGACCTTTTGACAGGAGTCACCTAAGGCCATCAGAAAACACAGATATTTGCCTTATGATTCATAACAGTAGCAAAATTACGGTGTAAAATGGCAGTGAAGAGAATTTTATGGTTGGGGGGTCCCGACAGCACAGGAACCGTGTTAAGGACAGGAGTTTTAGGAAGGTTGAGAACCAGTGGTTGAGTTTCAAGACTTTGTTGGAGAGATTTACAACAGCAAAGTTTGCATAATATGAATGCACTTGAGGCCACTGGGTTATGTTCTTAAAATTACTGAGAAAATTTTAAAGCTATATGTTTTATTTTTTCCTTTGGGAATTTAATACACATGTCTGTGCTATGATTATGTAGTCCTAGTTACCCCCTCCAACTCTTCCTCAATTCCTTGTTAAATCTCCCTTATAATTTCATGGATTTGCTTTTTTTTTTTTTTTTTAATTCCACTGAATCCAATTCAAACTGTGCTGTGGGATAATGGTCTGTATCCTGTCAATTATATTTTAAATAAATGCTGATTGGCCAGTAGCCAGGGAGGAAGTATGGGTGGGACAAACAGACAGGAAGTAGAGGCGGGCAATGAGAACAGAATTCTGGGAAGAGGAAAGCTTATTCCTCTGGAGTCCTGGCCCGGCCACAGAAGAAGGAAGATGTGACTGCCTCGCCAAAAAGATACCGAGCCATGTGGCTAAAATACATAAGAATAATGAGTTAATAGAAGTTATAAGAGTTAATAAGAAGCCTGAGCTAATGAGCCAATCAGTTTATAACTAATGTAGACATCTGTGTGATTTCTTTGGGACTTAACGATTGCAGGAACTGGGCAGGACAGAAACCCTGACAACAGAGCTGCCCTTATGAACATGAGTGTGGGGGAACCCACTGGAACATGGTTGCTCCAGTTTGTCCCCGTTGCTGTGATAAAACACAGATATAAACAACTGGGGAAGGAAGGGTTTAATCTGGCTTCCAGGTCCCATCAATGAAGGAATGTTGCGGGAGCTCCTTCCGCTCCTTCAGCCAATAGCCGCTGAGACACCAGCCCATTGGGGCATGGTTCTCTCCCTTTAAAAAAGCAGCCACTTCCCTCTGCTCTCTCTCTGGCTTCCAGCTCCGCTTCCAGCGACTAGGCTCCTTTCCTGATTGTGCAGAGGGCTGTTGTCTGGGATGGTGATCTGTTAGTTTTCCCCTTTAAATAAATAACCATTCTATTAATCATAATTCCAAACTGGTGTGGGATTGTTTGTGACTTATGCCTTCAAAGGAAGCCAGAACAGGAACTTGAAGTGGGACCTTGAAGCCGAAACCATGGAGGGTAGCTGCATGTTTCGTTGTTCTCTTTGTGGTTCATAGTACAACCCAGGACCCCCATCCAGGCATGGTACTGGGATAAGTGAGCCGGACTTTCTTACATCAAGTAGCATCAAGAAAATGGTTGACAGGCGTTTCTACTAGCCAGACTGATGGAAGAAATTCCTCAACGGAAGGGCCTGTTTCCCAGGTGTTTTAGATTGAAAACCAAGATTAGCCATCACAACAGCCAATCAGTCCATCAGCCACCACAACACCAAGGAAAACTGACTCTCCCTCTCCCAGCAGCCCTGGACCCACAGTAACTCCTCAGCTAGGGGTGGGGCTCTGGTCCCCTTCCCCTTTCCAGGTTGGAATGTTGACTGACTAGATTTTGTGCAGATCAGATCTTGTGCAGGCAACCAGAACTGTTGTGGATTCCTGGGTGCAAAGGTCCAGCCATAGCCATACGCATGGTTTTACTTCCATTCTTCTCCATCTCTGGCTCTTCTTATCATTATGTCCCCTGTTCTGGGATGGCCCATGAGCCTTGTGGGGGATGATATGTGATATAGATGCCTTTTATATGGCTGAGCACATGGCAGACACTCATTGTCCACACTTCGACTGTTGTCTCTGTAGTAAACACTGTCCTCTGCACAAAGACATTGCTCTGATTAGGTCTGAGTCATCGCATGGACTTACTTATTACAGTGTAATAAACAGACTAAGACTTGCACCAGAACCCAGCAGGCAGAGGCCAGAGAGGACGCTGCATACTCTACAATGCTAGGCTGTCCCTGCAGCAAAGACTTTCAGTTGTGATGAGGGGGAGCAATCGTGCTTCCATGAAACAGTGATAAAACAACAGAAGAGACTGAACACACTATCGGTCCTTGGACTTTTACACCAGTGCTCCGTACTCAAGATGCTTTCTAGATTTAGTCAAATCATGCTCAGAAGAAGCAGAAAGAAAGAAGAAGAAAGAAGAAAAATGCTGATGTTCCAAAACAGAATTTTGCAATTTTCAGTTTACACACACACACACACACACACACACGCTCACTGCCATGTACATGTGCACACATGCAGAGATTCTTTTGTTTTTGTTTATGTTTTGTGGTAAACAAAGCCTAGAGCTATGTTCGAGACAGTCTTGGCATGAGTTTTTCATGTTTGTTGTGTTTTTAATTATGTTACATAAATATTTGATGAACTGATAATGAACTTTCTAAGCAAGGATATAATGTTTCAGTATGTTCTTGGTCTAAATATACATAATACGATTCAATATGGCAGAAATTCCTAGAAAATTATGAACTTTTCGATGACTTTCTTTACTATGAGAAAGATAGCATCTTGGATATGCAAGTTCCTGTACTTAAGTCCCACCAAGACAAAAAGCTGAAACAACATTGTGTTTCTGAAAGATGCAGGGAAAGATTCAGCAGAAAGACAAGTGGCCCCCATGGTCATTGTCAACACCACCACCATCACCAGCTGCAGGATGCCCTCCTTTTCTAAGGCCTTAGTTTCTCTAGTTTAATAGTGTAGAGAAGCCTCAATGATAGAGAACCATTCTTCACAGTTTACATGATTGTTAAAAAAGGACAATATTTACTGCTAAATAACCACAGCAAATAAAAACTTGACTGAATACTGGCAATAAAGAAAACTATCCTTGGCATTTGGGGTACATGGGGTCACTGGATCAGTGGCCATTTGACTGAGTCAGATAAACTTCTGAACCACATCAAAAGCCTGTGACTATTTTCATGAATTAGAGCATATTCTTTGATAGAAAATGGTGTGTGTGTGTGTGTGTGTGTGTGTGTGTGTGTGTGTAGTGCCACAGCACTTGATGTAGGTAAAGCACAAGTAATAAAGACTTCTTTTTAGGAAACAATGACTCAGAAGAAGGTTAGGGAAGGAGACCAATGCTCTTCAGAGCCAATAAATCTTGAAGACCTTTTCAGTAACTTACTAGCATATCAACAGGCAAGTCCTACATTTTACTTATAATTTGCTTTTGTTTTGTTTTGTTTTGTTTTGTTTTGCTAAACAGGGTTTGTCTGTAGTTTTGGAGCCTGTCCTGGAACTAGCTCTTGTAGACCAGGCTGGCCTCGAACTCACAGAGATCCGCCTGTCTCTGCCTCCCGAGTGCTGGGATTAAAGGCGTGCGCCACCACTGCCAGGCTGCAATTTGCTTTTTTAAAAAAATGCAGTAACTGTGGAAAGCATAGAAACAAATGACTTCTGCGTGGATCCTTAACACCTTTCCCCCCAACTACAGCCCTTGTCGTTAGTGAATGAACTTGACAGAGCTAAACATTCCAGGGACTGAAAATGCCTTCCTACCGGAGAGGCCCCAGAGCTGCTCTGTCTGCTGCTATTGCTTTTGGCAGTGGTGTTGATGGCAGCGACATGTCTTTCGACCAAAACTTCCTCTGCATCTCTCAGAAACACCATAGAGGCTCAGCATGGGAAATTTGCTTTTTAGCCTGGTGGGGCCTAAGTACAGGAGCTTGCTTGTTCAGCACCCAGTCAAGACTTGAATAAAAAAGGAGCTAGAAAAATCTGACCCCCTACGATCTTTACATAGTTTATCCATCCTAGTAACTAAAGAATGACCAGATTACTTAGATGGCAATTCAAGAATGAAAAAACTTTTTGCTATCAGAGCAGTAAAAATGGAAATCCTTTCTCCTCCGTGACCTAGCCTCTGATATTGCTCCTGATGCATGTGGGTGGGAGGTGAATAGATGTGAGGCTTGAGCTGAAGGCTTGAGAATGCTAAGCCTGTGTTGCTTCACGCTCCATAGCTCGTCCTAGTAAGTGATCTGCTGTAGATGTGACCACGGTTCAAGACGAAAGAACGCAAACCAAGCCCCATCTCAGTACTAACAGCCAGTATCACTGTAAGAAGAACATGGAGATGAGCTATATAAGGGGACGATCATTTAGAGAAAAGTGATACTCCACCCTGAGCCTTCTTGGCTGATACGATGCTGTCACTTTCTGTAAACTCCCTGTTGCTGACAGTAGTCACGGTCAGATTCTATCACCTGAAAACTAAAGTTCCCAGTATAATACTTTATTAATCCCTTAACAATTAAATGCCCCTTCAGTGGTAGATATTTAATTAATAACACCATCAAGAAGTGGATACTTCTTCATTCATTAATCTCCAGGCACACCGGCCTGCTCTGAAGAAAGCTAACCTTCCACGGCAAGCAACTGGAAGGGCTTTATCAAGCTTCAACCCCATCGCTGCAGAATAGACATGATTATAAGACAACGGCTGCAACAGAGAGAAGTTGCTTGGTTGACCACAGATGGCAATGGGGAGTGCAATGCAACTAGAAACATACCCAGAAGTTCTCATTCCCTGGGTCAGGCTGCAGCTATTAAATCACATAGAAATACCAGGAAAGATAAGCTACATGAACCAGTGATTGCTAAGCTAAACACTCGGGTGAGTTCAAAGAGCCCTTAGGGCCTGCTGTTTATTTGGAAAAACTGGGGGTGGGGAGTGGGGAGAGACTGACAGAAATAGAAGCCTAGCTACACATTAGTTGATGATAGTATCTCAACCAGTCATGTCTGAAGAATTTACATAGGAAGGGTACATAAGTTCACATATGTGTGTGTGCAAGCACATGTCTGTTTTTACTGTACTTTAGTCTTTAAAAAAGCTTCATCGTATATAGTACATGCTATCTTTTAAAAAATCTTCAGTCTAACGTGTACGCATTTTAAGTAAAAATCATTTTTTTAAAACATATTGTCAGTAAATCATTGCGATACCCCAGAGAAAAAGAATTCTGACACATAAAGCACATGATAGCGACAGTGTAAGTTGAAAAAATAGCCAACGTTGCAATGCATTGAGTATAACATTGCTTTATCAAAAATGAAATTATTAAAGAATGGAGTGAAAAAGTAAAATTGTCATCCATTCCTTTTTCTGGAACTAATTAGTTGATTTCTCTAAGAGGCTAAAAGGTTCCAGAAGATATTTTTAATGTAATTGAGTGATTATCTCCCACAATCTTTCACCGATAAAGCCCTTAGAAATTAAAAACAAAGGAAGGAAAAAAATAAAGGAAGAAGGAAAGAAGAAAGGAAAGAAGGAAATATATGCCGGTGCTTTCAGCCACTGATAGTTTTCAGGACTGAATTTTGACCTTGTAGTGTTTAAATACAAAATTTCACATTATTTTAATCTCTCTGTAGGTCTGATTTCTTATCCCCTTTTCTATTCACAGAAGCCACTATCCTTGATGACAGACGTGCTCCTGACTGTTCTTCACGACCACCGGCTGTGTTGTGAGAACTCTTTGGCCTTGCTTTTCTTCATGTCTGTCAATGTGCACAGAGTGTCGATGGCTGAGAACCCAGTCTGTGTCAGGGCACCGTAGAGACTCTCCCCAGCATCTCAACAAAACGTGGAGGGAGATCCAGCTTGCACAAAGCATTTCAGTAACAGGAGATGTACTTCATCTATAAGATATTATGTTAAATAGCACCTTTAAAAGGCCCAGGAAAATAGAGAAATCATACAAAGAATTAGATCCCCACACTGATTTTTATTATCCACTGTAAATAAAGCCACTTCGAAAACTCAAGCACAAAAAAACCCATACGTGTTCTTTTCAGAATCTCAAATATCCTAAAACCTTTGACTTGAAACCCTCTGGTGGCCAAACCCCTTATGGCCTAAACATTTTAAGCCATTGTGCAGAACATTCTGTGTGTCAAGATTCTTGCAGGAATTAGTTACCCACTCCCTCCAGCAAAGAGATACTTCATAAGGGAGCTCTTCCAGTCACCTTTCCGTGGACTAATTTCGGAGCTGTCTCTTCACTCCTTGCTCTTTTGTGTGGTTTGTTTGCTTTTATTTACAACTTTCTGCTGGATTCTAATCTATCCACTTTTTGCCACAGTGAGTTTATTTTTAACGTTTATGCTACGCTATGAGAGCCCTCTGAAGACGATAGTTTCACCTCTCGGTAGCGTGCTGCGGAATTGAGCCCCGCGCATAACTCCATCTATCATCTGTGTTCCCTCTGCCATAGGTGTCACACTGGCATGAAAATCAGAGCCCTGGCTCCAATTTTTCCAGCTGTCTCTGCTGCCCTGTGATCTTTTGGTACACATTTTCCAGCCTGTTTAAAAAGGCAAGCTTCTATCCCCCTTCTTTGATTGTGTCTAGGCACGTTGCCAGTCCAAGACATGGATTACTGTGAACAGAACCACAGATTTTTCTGAGCGCGAGTCATTTAGGTGCAGTTAGCAGCATAAACCAGGCAAAAATAAATAAATAAATAAAAATAAAAAAAATTGCCTGGCATCTGGGTAGGTTTTGATTTTACTTAGAGTAAGAACAAAGCAACCACTGACTTTGCCCCCAAACTCAGACCTTCGTGACTTTTAATGACTTCATGAACCACTAGTCTTTAGACAACTGGAACATTTTTTTCCTTGCTTTTTTAGTTTCTTTCCTTCTATGACATTTTATGATTATATGTTATGATACAGTTCTATTTTTGTTCTTCGAGTTTTTCTGAGTTCTTGAAGTTGAGAGGGCATTCCCCCCCCCAATCATTTGGCCACCATCAAATGTGTTTTATGGTTTGGGAATAATGTGGAGAGAGGCTTTAAGCTCTGTGCCAATCCCAAACATGGCATTCCCTGTTGAGTGCGCCAATTCCATCTCCTGAGTCTGAATAATTTAGAGGAGACGTGATGTCATTGTCTACTTAGAGATAAATGGAAAGGAGTCTGGGTGTAGAATTTTGGAGTGGCCTTTGTAATAATAGTAATTAAAAGGAACATTACCTCATATATTTAAACTTTTCTGCAAACCATGCGCTTTTCTCATTTTTTCTCATTTTTACTCAGAGAGGGTTCGTATTTCTGTTTCATTATTTTTGAAGCGCTGTTTAATGACACTGGTTTAACACTTTCTCACAGTTCATTGCTTCAGTTTTCATCGAATTATAGTTCTTGTTACACTAGACACTTTCACCACCGATTTCCATATGCCTCAGAGCCATGCAGGGATTGGTTGGCCAACAGTGGATCCAGATACCAGATCACAAGAGCGGCAGAACACAGTTTTCTCTTTAGCTTTTTCTTTCTCTTCTTCTTTTTAGAAGTATACCTTAATTGTACAAAGTTTCATTGTGGCATTTCCATACATTCAAATAATGTACTTCGATCACATCTATCCCCTCTGTTACTTTCTGTTATCTTTAATCCTTTAATCTTTTCCAAAACCAAAAGTTTAGAAATCACAGGCTCTCCAAAACCTTGGTGCCTTAGCATCAAATATGTGTTCAGCTAGATTAGTCTGTGTCTTTGGTGAAGGTTTACGTTTACTGCAGACTGGAATTCTGATACACAAATGTTATGATGAATTAAGCCCTGGCCATAAGTGCTTTTATTTTTTTTTTTCATATTCCTCCTGTGGAAAGCCAGCAGCCGTGTAATTTACCAAACAAAATCTTTAGCTTCTAAAAAAATCCTAAACTCCCAACTCTCCTTATTCTATAACTTTCTGATGCTATTGCCTTCACCAGTGAAGTTTCTGTTTTCACACAATGAAACAGATTAGGGTCGATTGCTCTAAGTCTGCAGATGAGTGTTAGTTACATCAACAATTAGTGACACAAACTCATTATCAGCTAGTCGACACTTTTCAACAAACTATGCTTCTCTTGTCTTTGAATATGAATAGCACAAACGATGATGAACCAGTGGTAACTAGAAAAACATAAAGTCCTTAATTTGTTTTTTTTCCAATTATCACTCATGTATCAAGACTAAGCATACAAATAAACAAATAAACAAAAAGTGAGGGCATTGGGATAATTTATTCTAATCTGACAACTAAGTGCAAATATTTGGTCTTTCAATATCAGTTCCAGAAGCTTGATCATCAGAGGGCTACTGGATTCTGGAGAGGGAATCTCATGGGGAAATCTCTCTGATTACTCTGTGTGTAGTGTCCAAGAATGGAATATGACTCTTGAGTATGCTGGTCTTAGACATGTATTGCACTTGCACTTCTAATGAAAGCTTAGTCTGCACAGACACAGAAAGATGCTTGAAGACATGGGAAAATGTATCCACTGTTAATTCAGTGGGAAGAGAAGCTACACAAGTGACGAGATTGATTCATTGTTTTACTTAATATACTTCTGGACTGAGTTATAGATAATACCTTCATATTTATTTGTGCAAAAAAAATTCAGGTCGTAATACAACTATAATCGCTGGGTGTATCAGGCATTATCTAAGCTTTTTAAAAGTATTAATTCATTTAATCCTCATAATAACTCTATGAAGCAGGTTCTTTCTACAAAAGCAGAAGACAAGGCACAAAGGACTTATGCAACTTGCCCAAGTCACAGAGGCAGTGCTTGGCATGAATGAGTTCAAATCCTGCTCTACCCTCTGAATTCCCAACTGTCTTCTAGGTTTGAAAAATATGCTTGGCTGGAAACCTAGTTAACACAATGTTTATAATAAGTAGTTCTGATTGATGGAATTAATTTTAATTTAGCCTTCTATTTTCTAATCTTTCTCAGGATAATTGAGTACTTTAAAAAGGAAAAAAAATCGTTGTTTTTTTTTAAGTTCCTCCTGTACTAAGTGCATAAAGTGGATTTAACGTAGCACTGCACTGTGACCTAAAATTAAATAAAAAAAAAAAAAACTACTTTCTAGTAAATATTCCTTTAATTTGATGCAGCTGCTAAAGCCACATGCCCTAGATCTCGGCTTTTCAACCATTGTCTTAAGTAGAAATCTTACTTGTTTATAGTTCACTGTGGGGAATCTAGAGAACAAAAGAAGAAACAATTGGAGGTTTCAAAACAGAGAAACACCAAGAAAGGAATAAAGTTGGAGAATCTAGTTGTCACTGCATTAGTCCTAAATGACTTTATTAATTTACATTCATTTCTTCTTAAAAGTCTGAGCTGCTAGGAAGGAACATAGTGACAGAGCTTGAAGCAAGGACCCCGGCCGGCATCTGGATTATTATTCTTACAATAGATTTTTGTTTTCAAGACTAATAGGGTCCACATGAAACAGGAGAATAACTTTATTATTTCTAACCACCCTGTCTATATTTCAGCCCCCCCCCGAAGGCATATCCATTTCCTTGAACACTTTTTCACTGAGATGTATTTTTATTTGTGTGTGTGTATGTGTGTGTTAGTGCGTGTGCACATGTGTTTGTGTATGCCATACATTTGCAGGTACCTGCAGTGTCTAATCCCGAAGTGCACACAGGATCCACAGAAGTTGAAGTTATCATTGGTTGTGAGCTACCTGACGTGGTCACCGAGAACTGAACTTGGGTCCTCTGGAAGAGCAGTATCCACTCTTAACTGACACGCCGTCTCTGCAGCTCTTTGAAGATTTCAATGAAAAAATCAATCAATTGTTAATAACCTCTTAGAATTTTCTGTGTAGTACTGAATGGAGGTAAATTAGTTTTGATGAAATCAGACCCGGAACTGATGTACCTAGCACAGTTTTCAAAGGAAAACAGAACTGCATTTGCTCCCCATCCCTGTTGTAGTTCGTAGGGGATGAGAATAAGCTCAGAAGTTAATCAAAACTGATAAAACTATCTTATTAACTTAAGGATTCAATTACTTAACTGTTATTTTTTATTTTTTAAAACTGCATGTTTTAAGGTTTGTACATAGCAGCATTTTATACCACTGCTGCATCTAGTGCTGGGGTTCTTCCTGAAATGTGGCATTCCAAAAGGCACAGGTAAGTTGTAGGGAAGATGCCTAGAAGACACAGCAAGGCAGGAGTGGGAATGGAATGAGGGGATTAAGGATGAAGTCACTGGCTGGGGCCATGTGACTGCAGCTTGAGTGTCAAGATTCTAATAAACTATTATTATTTTATCATTATCATCATCATCATTATAATTACTACTATTAAAATGTATTCTGATTTCTTGGATGCATTCTTGTTTTGCCATGTTTTATCTTCTCCCTAATAATCCGTATAAAAGCTGGTATCGCCTTCTAACCAATGGTTAGAATCCCCCTGTTGGCCTCAGTGTGTCCACTCTAGCTTCCTAAGATTCGTTCTCTCCACTGGGAAAGAGTGACCTTTGCAGGACACTAATGTCACCATGTTACAGCTTTTTCTATTTAAGATTTTTAAACAGTTTCCGGTTGCTCTCAGGATAAAGTCAAACATCTTGAACAAGGCCTCAGCCATGACCTTCAGATGTCTTTAAGCTTGGCCCTGCAGTTCTGGCCACCAATTCTGCCAGTTCCAAATTCCTCTCCCAGTGCCCAAACATCACCCTCAGTACCGGACCACCCTGTAATATGGTTATGTTCCTTTCTTCCACAGGAAGAGTTTATCCAACCCCATGAGACTATAGAGAGTTGGTCCTTGGTATCTATGGATTCTGCACACTCAGGCTCAATCAAGTGTAGATATAAATATTGAAAAAGCAATGGCATCTACATAAAGACACACAGAGCTTTTGTTATTGTTTCTTAACATTATTAACAATTATTTACATAGTATTTGCATTGTATTCAGTAACCTATAGATGAGTTAAGTACTCTGGAGGATTGCACATTATAAAGATAGTACTATACCATTTTACATAAAAGACTTGGGCATATTCAGATTGTGTTATTCAAGAGGAAGGGAGGTTTTGGGAGGGGAGGAACTGCTTGTGGATATTGAGAAGCTACTGCTTTTGTAATGTGAGGAAAAGATTCCTATTTTGGGCATGATTAGATCATAAGCGGGGTGTAAGAACTTTGTCTGGGACTGAAGAGATGGCTCAGTGGTTAAGAGTACTTGCTGTTCTCGCAAAGGACCTGAATTTGATTCCGAGTACCCACAAGACAGTTCACAACTGCCTGTACCTCCAGTCCAGGGGATCCGATTGGTTACTCCATGGTAACAAAGATTCACAGACACACGTGCAGACAAAACAGTTATATGCATTCATTTAATAAAGAAATAATTAAAACTCTTAGAAAAAGAACTGTGGGCCCACTACAAGGCACCAGAAGTATTAGTTGATGTGCCACCAAGATGGCTTAGTAGAGAAAGATACTTGCCCATCAAATCCGACCACCTGAATTCAATCCTCTGCCCCCCCAAACGGTCGAAGAGAAAACTGTTGAAAATCCAGCCAGTTCTCCTCTGACCACACATGTAAGGAGCCATTACATACCTACCCACATATATACACAAATACCAAGTAAGTAAATGTAAGAAAAAAAATAAAATAACAGTTGAGTAATTTAATCCTTATGCTAATAAGATAGTGGGGAAAACTTTAGTTTCTTACGTTCTAAATTTGGTTTTAAAAGTTGCATTCATCCGTTTATTTTCTCTGAGAAGGAAAATTATGCTACCATGTCTAATTGAATTATCTATCTTAAAAAAAAAACCTCATAGTTATAGGTTTTATTTATCAGCTTATATGGCTTTTCCACATTACTCATCTTGTAAGATTATCTTAGCTCTGCTTCAGTGAGACTCTACTCATTCCCCCGGATAGATAGGCCTTTCCCTAAATTCTACATTTCCAAATTTAGGGCCATGGCATGTGGAAAGACTCAGTGTAGTACATAAAAACTGATAGCAAAAATTATGTGAATCTGATAGGATGAAAACGTAGTAACCCATGCTCAGCATCCTTTAAATGTCCTCACTGTAGCATTTAGATACAGCCTCAGAATCACAGACTGATGGTCAACCCGTAGAACCGCAACGTAACTAATTATTTTAGAAATGTTTGTCTAGATTTTTATATGTAATAAATATATATAAATATAATAATGTAAATACATACTATATTATATAAATATAAGTATAAATAATATAATATAGCTACTATATTATCTACCATATGTAATAACAAATGTAATATTTTGTCTGATACATGCTAGACATCATTTATTAAAGATGGCAAGAATTAATGTTTTGTAAATTTTTAAGATTTTCATATTGTCCTTGCTTGTTATTATTTCTGTTGCCAAAAAAGCTAAATCAAATTTACCTTATCTAGTATAGTCATTATGAAACTTATTTAATGAAGTAAAATTTCATCCATGCTAGTATGTCTGCAATCTTTCTCAGCCATGTATATTTTTGTTAACCGAAAAGAAGTTTTAAATAAAACAAATGCCCAAATTATTCTTTTATTTATTTTGAGTGTGTCACAAAAAGACATATCCAAAGATCAGATTAATCACATGGGTTTCTTTTGAGAATATATCTTGACAAACTATCTTTGTAAATATTTAGGCATCAGTTCTGTTCAGATTTCTTTTTACTTTGGTATCCTACTGTATTTCAAGAGAAAAGACTACAAGCAGGCCAGACATTAGCACAGTCGTTAGTTTCTCACTGAGAAAATAATTTTCTCAAACAGTCTTATATTTCTGGAGACATTAGAAAAACCAACTGAACTATTTTAGCTACATGAAAAGTTCTGATTCTCCCAACGCCAGCCTTATGACATCACTTCCTTTCTTGCAGATCCGGCATGGATTTTTCTTCACTGTGTATTTGACTTACTCATTGATGCGTTCTCTTCTTTGCTTTTTCATTTATTGATTCATGTGGTCCTTTAACAACTGTTTCCAAGTGTCTATGTGGAGGGTAGAAAGAAATGTAAGGCGTAGTTTGTCAGCTTTGGCCAGGGGTTACAACAAAGTACCTGAAACAACTTTAAAAAGTGAGAACAATGGGGATTCAGGATAGTTAAAAAGTAGTTTATTTGTCACATGTTCATTTTTCTTGAATCTCAGGGGTGGTACTACAGAGCTCACTTCTAGTGACGCTTAGCCTGGACTAGATGAAATGATTATTAAAAATGTAGACAGCTTAGAGACAAAGAGAACAGCTATAGTTTTTCACGAGATTTATATAATTTCATTGAAATTATCCAAAGAAATATGATAGTTTTAATGATTTTATTCCTTTAAAAGAGCCACAGGACAGCCCAGATGTTATTGACCCCTGTGCCAGGAGTCTTTCTTACAGGAGGCTGCAGCACTAATTCCAACAAAGAATTGATCTTTTAAAGGAAGCACCGTTTGTCCTACACCTCCATCCAAGCTGCCCCTTGTTTCTCTCCTTTTCTTCCCTAAGTGCATTCTGAAAAGATATTTTTCAGGGTTTTATGATGAGCATCAGGAAGTGGATGTGGTCAGTATCCAATTGTTTTAATATAAGTGTTCAGGCTGTATACCTCTTTGTGGATAATAACTCAAAATGTAAGTTCAAATCCACATAACAAGAATTACTTGAAGAGTGACGTCCTTTTGTTCCTGATCCACTTAAACTGACTTACATTTCTCTAGCTTTTTTTTTGTTTTAGCGGTTCAAAGGAAATAAAAATTCGCAGCCCACATACAAACTGGTCATTGCTGGATAATTGTTGTATAAACAGGGACCTAGTAAGGTTGATTTCTTCTTACATGGAAGATTTCAGTTTTAAATATTATTTCCCTCAGTTTCCCTTATGCAATAACATGTTACAAACTCCCACCAACTTTGTAAAGAACCACACACTTGACTTTTAATCACATTAAATATCCTGTAAAATGTACCAGTAAAGCACAGCACACTGCTATCTGCACACTGTGTGCCCATATTTAGATTCCAACCTGTGTTCAAACTAGTTCAACTGTTTGGACTGACTACAGTGTAAGGGTTGGGGGTGAGTGCACAGTGATGTTGGTCAAAATAGTCTTAAAATTCAAATTAATTTACATGAGAGGAGTGTATTGCTGGAAACAAAAACCAATAGCTTAAAAAAAAAACAAAACAAACCGTGGTTCTAGTCCATGTCATGGTTGGGCAGAAAAACAAAACAAAACAAAATGTAAAAGTGGCCCTTCACTTCGTCTTTGGCACCTTTTAATGTCAATGTCACTTGGTGTGATCTGTGCTGGGCAAGGTAGGGCACTGTCCTTGCCTCTCAGCACATCAGACGCCCAGGGACACTCTGGGCACGCCTTACAATAAAAGGACATCAGTAAGCCCATTTCCCCTTCATTTCTGGCTGAGCAGAAGAGATGGGTTACTTAAAATTCAAGTGTCAGGAAAGTCCACTGTAAAAGGGAAATATTTTCAAGCGAATTCCGTTTGATCTTTTTTTTAAAGGGGGGGTGGTGGTTTCCAGCCTCTCTCCCTTCCTCTCCAGATCCTGGAAACCAATTAGTCTCAGCGCAGAGGCCACAGACCAGGCTGAAACGGCTCCTTTTTAATTTTAGGGGATATGATTTCAGCCAGGACGTCTAGCCAGTTGCCACCGAGTGTACTAGGCACACACGTTTCTCTCTCGTGCAAAGACACCGGAGCTGCCTTCGGAGAATGCAGATTTTTTTTTTTTTTTTTTTTTTTTTTTTTTTTTTTTGAGTCTGACTCCTAGAAAGGAATTAGATCTGGTCGCTTTCCAAATCCTCCAGCTCTGACAGTGGCATAACATCACACGGCCACCTCATCTTTCAGACAACCGCACCAACCAAGTTTACTAAAAAAGCCGTCTGTCCCAGCATTTCAGAGGCTTTTCCCATCCTTACCCTGACCCTCTTTTTGCATATTCCTAGTGTTCCACCTCCATCCCCACCCCCATGCCCCGGTTTCCAAAGTAGTAGAGAAAAATTGGAGTAACTTCGATTTTAGACTGGTTTTTGAAGTGCAGGTCTTTGGGAGAGGGAAAATGTGATTCAAAGGGTTGGGGGGTGCAAAAAATGGAACCAATTAAAGTCTTTGCCTCATTTCACCTTTTTATTCAGAACCTGTCTTAATTCTTGAAGGTCAAAAAAACTTGCTTTGGATTGGCCTTTCTTTCTCAGGAACAACATTGCAGAGCCAAAGAGGGCTCTGTGTGTGTGTGTGTGTGTGTGTGTGTGTGTGTGTGTGTATGTGTTTGAGAAGCTCGAGGAGAGGGGAGACTTGATACCCCGCAGGAAAGCCTCAGATCAGCGGAGGGGAGGGACCCTGAGGTCGTCCCCCTCGGTGTGATCCTTGTGCCCCAGACGCTCCTCCTGCCCCTGCAGCGAGTTCTGCGCCTTGGAACTGTGCCAGGACCTCTGACAGAGCCTGGCAGGTTCACGAGTGGGGGGCGGGGGCTTGGTGTTCTCTTTGCAGAAGACGCCCATCTGGGGGGCTCCCCTATGTTCCTGGCGCTCCATGGCCCGCCCCCTATCTCCCCGACCCCTATCATTTTAACGCTGATCACACATGGTGATGAACTTGCAGCTCAGCTTCCTGCCGCCTGCTTGACCCAGGAGCACCAGCAGCCTGCGGGCCTCGCCCTCCGCTCTCCCTCCTCTCCTGGAAACCCCGCGGCCTCAGGGCGCGGGTGGGGGGTTCGAGTGGGCCGGAACTACCGCAGGGGCGTGCAGGGCGCGGGGTCCCGGCGGGGAGCTCACAGAGAGCGGCGCTGGGGCGGACCAGCTTCCTGGAGCTGTGCTCCTTTGACCCCAGTGGCAGTCCCTGTCACTGCACCGCTCGCGCTCCCTTCGCTCGCCGCGCCCTCGCTGCCTCTCCTCGCCCCCTCGCTCGCTCTCTCCCCAGATCAAGGCTGCTCCCGTCCTCTCCATCTCCCCCCGCAGCGACCCCGCGCCCCGCTCGCACCGCGCCCCCGCGCCACCCTCCAGGCTCTGGATCGGCGCCGGGGACCTCCGGGGTCGAAGGTTCTGGCCCGCCCGCGCCCCTCGCCCCTGCCGCCCCCAGCGCTGCTCCCAGCCGGCTTGGGTGGCTCGGCGATGGCTCGTCCGCACACGGGGCGCTGAAGGCATCCCGGGGACTCGGAGCACAGCCCGGGAAAGGTAATCCGCCCGGGGAAGGGAGGCGGAGGGCGGGGGAGGGGGGAGGAGGCGGCCGGCGGCCGGTGCCGGGCGCGAGAGGAAGGGGAAAAAAAATGCACACACAAAGCGGAGCCCGGGTGAGAGGTGCCTTGTCAGAGGCGCGTGCGAGGGCGCGGGGGCTGCGGAGCGCGGCGGCCCCGCCGACCCTGAGGTTGGCCGAGTGAGCACTCGAGGACCCAGGGAGAGCAGATTTGCAACCCCCCAAGCGGAGAACGAATTTCTTTCTGTAGCTGTCCTCCCTCCCACTCCCCATCTCGCTCCCTGTTTTCCCTTTCCCCTAGCCCTCGGCCACCGACCTCTCGGGGTCCCCACCTCCCTGCCCCCTCCTCCGCCCGGGTTTCTCCGGTCGGGGCGGGGGTGGTGTCCGCGAAAGCCCGCGGCCGAAGCCCCGCGGCGAGGATGGGGGTGGGGCCCGGGAGTCGGAGATCTGTTTACTAGAAAGTCCCCGGGGTCGTGCTCTGCGGCTGCCCCGGCCTAGGCCCGCGTGCATTGTGTCGGCCCGAGCCCCGTGCGCCCGCGCCGGCGCCGGGCCAGGTGCAGTGGCCGGACGGCTCGGCGCAGCTTTGTGCTCGGGGCGCCCGCGCGCGCAGCGCTCCCGCGCAGAGCTCTCAGCCGGCCCCCGCGCCCCGACCTCACTCTCCGGTGTCGGCGACCGCAGCCTGCAGAGCGAGGGGGGCTGGGAGGCGGGGTACCGTAGCGTGGAAAAGTAACCGTGGCCGCCCAAATTTTTTCTATCTAAACAGGAGTTGGGTTTTTCTTTCTTTCTTTTTAAATTTTTTTTCTATTTACATTTACATGTGGTAAGGTTGTCTTTTAAAAAATCTTTAGAATTCCGGGCTTTTGCGGCCTAGGAGGTGAAGGGAGCATTTTTTTTTTTTAACCTAGAGGTTCTAGAGGCCGTTGAAATCCCCCATCAAGAAAATAGCATGGAAAGATAATCAGTGGAGTTGATTTATAGCGCACCCCCCCACACACACCCGGAATTAAGAGCGAATGCGGGTCATGAAAAATGTGAAATTGATTTGTGATGGTACAGACACTAACAGGTCAGGGTGGGGAAAACATAAGTTTAACTGGAAGGGAAAGACTTCCAAAGAGAGGGCAAGACAGAGGCTTCCACACCCCTTCCAGCCTGATGGCCAGGTCTCTTCCCTTTCCAACCGTTCTGGAGAAGGCGCCTGGCAGCTCCGGGACACAGAGCGAGGAGGCGGCTGTTGACGGTGCGGACCCGGGCTCCTGCCCCTGTCTGTGTGCTCGGAGATGCCAGCGCGTTCTGGAGTCTTACTTCCCAGACCAGGGACCACGTTGCCCCACCAAGGATGGTGCGGCGTCCTCAGTCGGTTCCCGGCGGAGGGAGAGGAAGATGGGGGCAGATGTTTAGCCGACCCTGGGGCAGTGAGTCTAGGTCCGTAGTGCCGCCTGCGGCAGCCGTGACCGTGGCAGCCGGGTACTCAGCGCCTGAGGAATGAAGAGAGAGTTATGGTCAGGACCAGGCAGTGAGAGCTGACAGGGTAGGGCAGGGCGTGTGTGTGTCTGTGTGTGAGCGCGCGCGTGTGTGCATGTGTGTGTGTGTGTGTGTGTGTGCAGTAGCTGTAGCCCCCACCCCATCTGCCCACCCTAGATTTAAAACAAACAAACCAATCCAAAGTAGAGAATTCTGCGCCCCCCACCCCACTCCACCATATATAGACTCCACGCTTTGTCAGAGGCTCAGGAGAAAAGTCGTGCCCTCCCTCTCCGAAAGAATGCCAGCTGGGTGGCAGCAGTGCTGGAGACAAGTTCAGGTGTAAGTGTGATTGGAAGGGAGGGAGCCTAGTGGACAGAGGCACGTGGAACCTTGTCAGCATCTCCAGAAAAATAAACGAGTGGAGCCACGCGGGGAAGGCGTGTGGGCATCGCTCCCGCATGTGGGAATGAGTAACTGGAAATGGGCAGAAAAGAGTAGGGGCGTGAGTTGAGAAGGTTCTGGATCTCTGAGGCAGAGGGAGGAGAGAATGAAATTTGGCGGGGGTTGGACCGGGGGCGAGCTCCAAAGTCCCTCCACCCAGCTGGTTGGTGGGGCAGCTATCTTTCTGATTAAAGTGAGCATCCTTATTTAAACAAGGAAAGAGAAATCCAGGGCTCATTTCTCCTCCGCTTGGCTTGGGCGGCGCTCGAGGAGAGAGGTCAGAAATTGTTGCTTTGAAAGTTTAGGTAAATCGGCCATCTGCTGCCTAGGAGGTGGAGACAAGTTATTTAAACCTTCAGTTTTTAATCCCTTCCTTGCCAGCAGACTTTAAGAGGTTTTCCAAGTGGGTTCCTGGAAAAGAAAATTTCCAGTCTTTCAGCTTAAGGGACAGAAGTGACTGCTGTCTAGGAAATGCTCAATGGCTCACGTGGGCTTTTTTTTTTTTTTTTAAAACTGAAACTCTAAGAGCAGCGTGAGTGTTTGGCAGTGACGGTCTTGTTTAGGTTTTTCTTTAGGCATTTGGCATCTTGTGTTAGGTGCCTTTGTTTGTGGATAAAACGCACTGATGTATAAAATTAAAAGAAGAACGCTGCTGCTCCCTTTAACTGTTGGGAGTGGAGGATGTGGTCCGGAGGGTTTTACAACCTGAAGTGAAGCAAGGCGATAAAGCTTCTTCGAAGGTTCTAAGATGAGATCCTTGCTCTGTTAAGACTTTCCCCAAAATCTCAAGTGGAGTGAAGTGATTTTGTCCCCAAGAGCCCCCCCCCTCCCCCGTCCCGCTCCCAATCCCACACACACACCAGTTTTAGGATATGTTCATTTCGAGGTGTGTGTGGAATTGAACATAGCACTAAAATGAAAAAGAAAAGGCAGCCTTTTCTTGACTGGTCTGTAGAGGTGCCGTAAGTTTTGAAGCTCTCTGCCTCAGTCTGACATTTCCTTCAAAGGACTCCAGATTAAAGAAGATAGACCCGGCAGGTGCACTGTTTCGATAAAACATTTGAAAGGGAACAAGGCAAAGATGAATTCAAATGAGATGCCAGCCACCCATTTAGCCCTTCAGAATTGCTGAGGTCTGAGCTTGCTGATGGGGAGATATTGTTTGCCTTGCTGGAGGCAGGGGTGCAAAGAGACATAGGTGTTTCCCAACAGAAAGTGAAAATCTTTAGGGTGACTTTAGGGCGTAGTGGACCCTTTAGAAGTGGGGGTCTGTCATGTAAGTTCTGCCTCTTGTTGGCTTCAAGTCGAGAGGGTTGCCATTCTAGCCACGTCAAGTCACTGTAAATATCCAGGACGTCTTTTATTTCCGGCCTACACTCTCTTAGTTTAATTAGTAAGTTTTCTCTCCAATCATTTAGATTCTTTCTGGCAAAGGGCGCAGATACTCTGAGGTCACAGTGGTCTAGACGTGCGTTTGGTTTCCTTTGCTGCCGAAATGTTCTGTACCTCACACAATAGACATTGATGGAAGGAAAATAAGAATTGCTAAGTAATTTTTATAGCACTCTCTAATTTATGCAAACACTGAGTTCTTGTATTCTGGAAATGTGTATTTTCCCCCTCTGTGCTTTGATGGCTAACATTCTCTTTAATGACAGTCATTTCTGTAACACGAAGATGCTTCCGTTTGTATTTACTTTTCAGCGCCACGCAATTATGCAGCCCCGCGCTTCAGCGGTGTCTCAGTACTTTGTGTCTCAAAAGAGAATTACAGCGCTTAGAACAGGACTGCAATTTGAAGCAGGTGTTGTGTTTTACTGTTATGCAAAATAACAGTAAAATATAATTGTGTGGGAAATTAAGGAAACAGCTGCAAACTTGGTAGGAAAACCGCTCCATTATGATTCGTAAGCAGTTCTTTATAGGTACCTTCCATCGGAGGCACAGGGCGGGACTTGACTTAGCTAATCCTACTCGCCAGAGCGCCTGTCAACTGGTGCTTGTGGGAGCCATACCTCCTCTAAAGTCAGGAAGAAGGAAGATAACCCAAGGCGATGTTTTGTTAAAAATACCAGAACACCAGGCCTCCTTTCTCCGCTGTGGGAATGTTCTGGGAACGTAGGCCAGGTGGGTGTAACCTCGCTTGCTTTACTGATATGAAAAAAAAGCCACCATTTGAATAGAACACTGTGGAATTTCTTAGCCCAGCTAGCGTATGGAGGACTACAGAAGCCCCGGGTTGCAAAATAATAAAATAAATGGCCTATGGCAGGCCATCTGCCTTTTGTTCGATATTTTAAGGTGTTTCATGCCAAATTTCAATCTAATCTTATTATTCTAAATATTTTTATTTGAGATCGCAGCTAAGATTTCTGGAGATTAATAGTGCACATGGCAAATGAATTCTGATCCGGAGTGTTTAGAAAAGAGTGCAGGTTAGCCAAGGGTTAGTCAAGGAGTATGGGGTACCTCCTACTTCCTCCAATTGATCATTGATGGCGACAGCTTCCATGCAAGGGCTTGCTTCCCTCCATCTTTGAACGTCTGCCGTTCAAGCAGGTATTTTTATTTCTGTACCCCATGCAGCAATTCATGCATTGACTTATGAAAAGAATCAGAACTGCTGAAAATTTTTTATGGATATGAGACCAGCTAGTAAGAATGATATTGTACCAATGAGGCCACAGGCCACAGATGTCATGGCTTCCCTCCCTAAATGCTCGCATAGGAAGAGAAGAGGAAGGTCAGGGTCACAAAGTGACCGACTAGTTCTGTGCGCCTCTGACGTTTCGTTGAGTAACTTGAGAATTGAAAGAAAGTGTACCTTGGTTAGCCAGAGAGAAGTTAGTGTGTGTACCAGGCATGGTGTATTAAAGAAAGTGTCTTCAAGACAAACTTCCGTGTAACGTGTGCTTCACGAGCATTCTGCAGCTCAGGTGTCTGTTAAGGAGCACAGAACCTTGAGTTTGCGTTTGTCATTGTGTCCTGTGGATCATCGAAGCATCAAGACTTCAAGTGATTGTATAACTTGATATCAATTTTGTAAGAACCAAATATTTCAATTAGCAGCGAAGACTTGGTGGTGTCTTCCAGCACAAACCATTTATAGCTAGACACCATGGCAACTGTGGATTTGGCCCTTCTGCAATTCATGTTAAGTGCCATAATTATAATTAGAGAAGAATTCTTGGTTTGAACTCCATTGAGACAGTTCGCTAGCATCTAGTGATGCCGGAAAGGCTGTAGGGTCCACTCTGAGGGCCATACAGCCAACAGTAGACTACCATACAGCCAGCAGTAGACTACCATACAGCCAACAGTAGACTACCATACAGCCAACAGTAGACTACAGTTATACCCAGAAGGAAATAGTCCCGATTCTGAGTTTTCTTCCTGAGGCCATTTGATATCTAGATTCCAAACTTAATGTATTTTTAGAACTGCCTTACTCCTTGTTCTTCTTTTTAAATATATATGCACACATACATGCATGCATATAATGTTTTGTTTTGTTTTTCTTCTAGAACGCACAGCAGTATTGATGAGTAGATCCTTGGATTCAGAGATTGGCTGAAACACACCATGCCTGCTTCCAGCTTCTGCTCCAGAGAGTTGTGAATTGCTCATGCCTATAGGGAGGAAGGATGGCACATGGGATTCCTGCTCAAGGCAAAGTTACCATAGCGGTGGATGAGTATAGCTCCAATCCTACCCAGGCCTTCACACACTACAACATCAACCAGAGCAGATTCCAGCCACCGCATGTGCATATGTAAGTATTTCTCACGAACGTTAACAAGAAAAAATGGTAACAACCAAGAAAGGAGAAGCGAAGCGAAAGGAAGCTATTCCCTCAGCATTTTGCTAGGGTGATTGGAAGTCAATGATTTCCGAAACAGATGGGTATCTGTGGTTTCCCGTGTAGCACAGGAGAAGGCCTTTGCATCTGGGTAACTATTCAGATTTTTACAGCATGTTCAGCCGCAAAAGCACCTTAGGTTTTCAGAACGTCTGAAGGATTCGGATAACTTGTCCACATGTTATGGATAAGAACTAAGAGGGTACGGTATTTTCCTAATGCCACACAGTGAATTTTGGCGGTGTCTTCTCACCCTTAGTTTGGTTTGCTTTACCGTGTATTCCTTACTTTCATCGTGAAATATTTCTTGACATTTTCTCCAATATTTTCTTGCACTTCACCCCACTAAGCCTTCACATTCAGCTGGGAAAATATGCCTAATTGGCGCTAATGGTCCAGCTACTGCTAAATCCATTGTCTCTCCTGCTGCTAGTGAATCATGGGTTGCATTATATAAGACTTGAACAATATGGGGGGAAAAGGCTTAAGCAGAGTGGAACAGCTGGTCTCACGAATTGTATTTTCTTTCACTCTCTGATACTATGGAATATACATGAAGCTTTAAGCTATTTAAGGAGGAAGTACAGGAGAAACCCAGAGAGGCAAGGATGTCACAGCCCCTGGTCACACAACAACTTTTGTCTGGTCCTCCGCTGCAGAAGTGCCAGGTTTTCAGTGGAAGGGGCAGAAGGTCACCATCTCTCTTGTTTATTCAAGGTCTGGTGCCCATTCTTCATGAGACCCCTTCCGATGTCTAACACTGGCCTTTCATGGCGGGACTGAATCTCTTTGAACACTATTGTGTACTTGGGAGGGAGAGGAGGTTAGGATTTTGTTGACTGTTTTTACTCCTGGCAAAATTGAACCCAGGGCATGCCCAAGTCACAGACTCTTTCTTCCAGGGACTGCTTTATGTTTAAAAAATAAATAAAAGTAACTCCTGTGAGCTATACACACACATACTTCTCCAATTCAGAAGCATTAACTGAACAAAATGGTCTTTTCCTCGATTCCCTGGATATTAGTGTAAATAGTGGCATGATGTTCTATAAGAGTGTTCTAGAAAGCTGCTTAAAGTACCTGTGAGGTTTGTGCATAGTAGGAAAACAAAAACGACAGGCTTGGAAAGCAAAAGGAAACAAACAATCCAAAAAAGAAAAGGAAGAACATCAACATCTTTGCAGATGGTTGTGATAAGCTGTTTCTAAGAGCTTCCCGCTGGCCTTCCGTAAGAATCTGCTTGTGATTAGGAGGGGCTGCTGACAGAGTACAAGACCGAGGTTTGTAGGTGAATAAGTCTTCTCTTTGTTAATATGATAGGTTTTCTGAACAATACATGTGTATTTGTTTCAAATACTCTTTTTATTGTTTCTGTTTCTTCCTTTTCCTTCAGACGTGTCATGAGATTTGTGCATGGTGTAGTTTAGGGTCTTTTTAGCTTGCTTTGGCAGACTGGTCTTTGTATTACCGGATCTCAGAGAACGCTGAGGATCCTGTTTCCAGTGAGACTGCTCTGCCCAGATTCTGTGGGAAATGACTGCGAAGCTCAGCCATTGCTTGGCTCTGCAGATATCCTCTTCTTTGCTCTTGCCCACAGGAGTCCTCTGGTAAACTGAACGCTGAGGTAGTTTTTAAATCACATAAGCTTAGAACTGATCTTAGATCTAGCCGTGAAAACTTTGAAGGGTCAAATTGTGTGTGTGTGTCTTTTTCTTGGGGGGAGAAAGAAAAGAAAAACTCCCAAGCAGGGCAACAAAAAAGAGGCTTGCAATGGCAACCTAGACAACTGTGTAGCGTGTCACTGGACTCGACCCTGGGAGTGCAGGACTCCTCCCAGGTGGCTCCATTGCGGGTTTTCCCTTTCATTACCACTCAGCTTGGCTTCCTCTCACCTGAGAGCCCTTGGGCCCTTCTGTCTCAGTGCCTTTGAGTTAGCTGTTTCTCACAGCTGTGACATTTTTCTTCTCTGATTATCATATGCTCTGAGCTGGTTTAGTTTCCTGCACCCACAGGAAGCCTCCTGTCCTCTGTCTTGTTACTGCTTTCCCAGTCCAGATGGATTCTGTCTGTTCCACATGTCACCCCTAGGTTTTTCATTTCTTCCATTTCATAGGATCTCTATTATTTTCCTATCATCCATCTATCTATCTATCTATCTATCTATCTATCTATCTATCTAATCTACCTATCCAATCTACCTATCTTATCTATCTCTACCTAATCTATCTGTCTGCCTATCTATCTATCTATCTATCTATCTATCTATCTATCTATCTATCATCTATCTATCTATCTATCACTAACTTTTGCTATCTGTGTGTAACATCTATTATCCATTATTATTTTCCTACCATCTACTTATCCACCTATCATTTATTATATTTTATCTACTTATTTCGATTATGTAATTATTTATTTTATTTATAATCGATATCTATTTATAGTTGTATATATTTATATAGATTTATTATTATTTTATTATTCTGATCAATATATATCACTTATTTTACCTATTTATTATCTGTTAATAATATTTTCTATCTATATTATTTTTTCTGTCTATATTAACTCTTACTCATTTTCTATCAATCATCTATCACCATCTGTCTTCTGTCTACCTGCCTGTCTCTCTTCTGATCTATTGATTGGTTCAATACATTGGATTATGTGTTGATGGGAGAAACCGGGATCACTCTGGAAGCGTGAAGGTGTGCTTTGTTAGGAGTGTGACTCACCATGGCCTCAGCCTTACCTAGTCATCTATGGGGCTGCTGCTGCTTTGCAGGTTGATGGCCTAATGTCATGATAGCTCCTGGTAGGTTGTAGGAGCTTGGGTGTCTTCCTTGACTGCCATATATTCTATTTTGGTTGCATTCAAAACATTACCCTTTGTCTAAATAGAAATTTAAAGTGACCCTAAAGTATTTGTGAGATATTGAGCCTAAAATTTCCCTTGATTTGAAAGATTACATGTCATGGCAGACTTTTGCTGCGTTCCTGTAGCTAGTTTGTATTTCCTACTTGAAGCATTACACATTTATTTCGCTCTGGATTCCCTGAGCGTTCACTTTGTTTTCCCACTCCCATATAAGTCTGTGAAGACCTGTGATAGATACTGGGGCCCTTTGTCTCCTTTCGTATGACCTAGTGGTAGCAGTGGGTATTGTCTCACCTTAATTTAGGAATTCTTCCTTTCCCACTTAATGTGGTTAGTCTTAGCTTAGCTTTGTGACCAGCTCTTTTCCAGTTACCCCTCTTGATCAACTTCCCTTCCTCGGACATCAGTTTATTCATAGGTAAATAATTACACCGAATGACCGGAATTGTCTTTAACTGTGACTAATTAAAGCAAAGCTTTGTTTACAAGGTGCCACTCAGAGGGACAAAAATTAGCAAGAGTCAGTTGCCATCATTTGAAGCCCATCTACTCTAGAGCTGCCGAGGTTTAGATTTAGTCCTTATCTATAAACTCCAAGATTGCTACCAGACTTTCTAAGAAGCATCTCTTTGAATGTGCTTCTGACATAGGATTTCCTTTTCTTTCTTTTTTTAAAAAAAGTAATCCTATCTGACTTTAGTAAAGAAAATCAAAGCACAGCTGGAGTTGGTAGACCAACATTTAGCCTAGAATAGGAGGCCTTTCTTGCTCAGATTCTTGATTATCCTGACGGATGAGATGATTGAAAACCAACAATTAGCAGATCTTCATCTGTCCACAGCCCTTCATCTTTCTTGAACAGAATGTTAAAAAAGTTATTTAGTGTCTTTAATGATGATTAGAGAAGGCATTAAAAGAACCATTTTAGGTCTGGAAATGTCATAAAGACTTTGTGTTTTTAATGACGGGAGGCCTAATCAAGTAAGTTGGTAAGGCATCTAGCTCCATCAGGGTTAGCACTGGAAATCCTACTTAGGAGGGGCTTCTTGTTCCTTGCATCATACTACCGAGGTTAATTTTTCTTTTAAGGGTTGGCAATGGGAATGTGAACTCAATTCTGTCTCCGGTTTGGGCTCTTGTCCTTGACCACACCTCAGGTACGAAGGCCCCAGGATTTTCTTTCTCCCTTGCTCTTTATCAGAAAGTGGTATCAAGTAGAGGCGGTCACCACCAGTGGAACCCCATTTTCCTTTATCATCTGTAAAAGGCTGTTCAAGTAAAGGAGTACAGAAGAATTCTGAGTGGCCCCCGCGGTATGCTCAATGCCAGCTGTTATCAGGAATGCTTGTTTCATTGATTCCAAATTCCTGATTCTAAACCGCCTTCATCCAGTCACTGATAAGTTTTGTCTGGTCTTCTTCAAGGAATCACTGGAAGACACCATGGAGGCTTTTCCTGGTGGGGTTTGGGGTTGAATTTCCTGCATTGTTAGCGTCAGCAGGAGTTTTGTCCCTGTCAGGATTGTAAACAGGCAGGAAGGTCTCTTCACCTTCACTTACACCAAGGGAGTAGCAGTTCCAATGGGTAGAAATCCTGTGCCCTGTAGCTGTTCAGTGAAGACCCCCAAGGCTTTTCTTCTCTTGGGCTGGACCTGATTTCTGTGCCCCTGTCAATGTCTCAAGTTCTCCTACTGGTATTATGGCTAAAACAGACATGTGCTAACTAGGATTGTCACAGGCTACTTCAGCAGGTGCGGGAAAATGTGACAGCTAAGACTGAGTGGTTGTGCTTGTTACTGGTTTGCTGGAAAAATTTAGGGTCTCGGTATTGTCATCTATGAAGTAGGCTTAATGTCCTAATGCTTGTTCACCCGAAATGAAACCTTTTCATTGCCCGTGCCTGTGGTTCCCAGCACCCTTGGGATCAGACAGGGACAGAAGGCAGTGCTTGGTACACGGATGCAGTTGCAGCTGTGACTTTGTACTAGTGATAGCTACAGGGTTGGCACGTTTCTAAACTGCTTGGCCATATAAAACATGGCAAGGCAGCTTGTTCTTGCACTGTTGCCTTGGGTAACATTCATTCATGTGGCCTGGCCATTGGTAATCAAAAAGTGATCTCTTGAGGTGTTTGATAATCATTTCATGACAGATTCATACAGTTTTTGTAGATATTTCACTTGATCTGAAGTTATATTCCTTTCCTGTTAGAGAATGAGGTAGGAAGCATATAAATTTCAGGGTTATATTAGGTGTCCATAGTTCAGAAAAGAGGAGAATGAGCTGTGGGTGTGAAAGGCCCCTTGCATGCACCTGTCTGAACACTTGGCTGCATGCAACTCGTGGCACCCTTTTTGGGGTGTGGGCCCTGTGAGATGTGGTACCTAGCTGAAGCAAGTCCATCACTGGAGGATGGTCCTTGAGATTCGTAGTTCGGCCCAGCATGTACTTCCTTTGTTTCCTGATCCCCAATGGGTGGAGGTGTGATCAGGCTCCCACTGGCATGCCCTCCCCATCACAGTTGACTGAGTCTCACCAAATCATCAGTCAGAGCCAGTCCTCCCTCTTCCAAGTGGCTTCTTGTTGAGTCTTTGGTTGTGAGAACAATAGAAGTAACTAATACAATTATTACATCCAAGTGATGTGTGCTTATGTATATGTATATAAAAGAGTGGGAAGGACAAACACTTGTTTTACTGATGATCACTTAGTTAACTACTTCGTGCCATTTAATACCTTTGTATTTTATATACTTCTATTTCATTGAAATTAATTTTATAAAACTGTGGTATCTTTATGCTAATTTTTCCAAAAGAATGAAAATTTGTCTCTATATATTATGTTAAAGGCTTACTTCAATGTACATCTTCTCCTTTCAATGGGTCTCACTTAGGTTCCTGGGCGACACTCTCTTCTAGGTTATGATACAGTCTAGGAATAAGCCAAAGGGTATTCAACTTGTTCCTGTGTTGGAGGATATCAGTCATACTGTCTCTTTCCTATACCTAGCAACAGAGGACTTTAAAAACGTTTTGGCTATTTGCAGTATGTTTGTGTACGTGTGTGTGTCTGTGTGTATATGTGTGTGTCTGTGAGTGTGTGTGCATTATATGTGTGTGTTGTATGTGTATATGTGTGTATGTATATGTGTGTGTATATGTGTGTATGTGTGTGTTTGTGTGTATGTGTCTGTGTGTGATCAAGGTGCATGTGAGTGAGACATCAGAGGACAACCTTCAGGACCTGGTGTTTCCTTTCCACCTTGTTGGGAGAGGGTCTCTACTGTTGAACTCTTCACTGGCCCGTGAGCTTCCAGGGAACTCTCCTTTCTGCTGAGATTCTGTATCTCCCTTATTGTGGGTTCCAGAGATTGAGCTGCTGGTGTTGCTCTTTTGTTGGGCTTGTGTGCCAAGGCGGACGTTTCCCAAGGTGAGCTGTCTCACTCCTCCAATGAGGAAAACATTTTAAGCAGTGTCTTAAGCCCATTTTGAGAAGGAGGCAGTGAGTGTGGTCTCAACAGCTTGTTGGCATGCACACAGGAAGTGTTTCAGGGGACTTGAGTTCTGGTCCTGTTGGGGTCACGAATTAGCTCTGCAATCTTCAGGAAGCTAGACCTCTTTGAACTCTGGGATGCTCACTAGCTACCAGGTTGCAAGAACTTGAATATCTTCCTTCTTTTCTGAAATTTCTGCTTCTTATGCCTGTCCCTCCTTTTTTGGTTGATTTGAAATTAAGAGCGTAAGCCCCCATCGTTTAGTGATATTCTCTGGGGAAAGAATATTAGTGGGACATCATGGAGATGCTGTCTGGGAAGAGAGATGTGAGTTGAACTCTCACCCGGGGGGTGGGGGACAGGGGACAGGGCGGGGAAGTAGTATCAATGAATGAAATGATGCCTGGGGTTCAGCAAAATCTCAAACAACGTAGATGTTTATTCTTTACTTCAGGGGTGGACTATGTTAACTGTTTGTGCAAAATGTAAACATATACTCTCTCAGAAAACCGCATTCTCTTTCTTATTACGGATTTATCACTGGCCTGCACAATAACATGACTATAGTTTACAAAAGTATTTTCAGTCTGAAGTTTACCTTGTAGATTCCGAATGGCCCTTTTAGTTTGCACTCATGCAAAAACAGTGGCGTTCTTTGCTTTCCTCTCTCATTTTTGTTTTGTTTTTAAAGCATAAGTCCTTTCTCTGCACACACCCCCAGGGTACCATCTTGTGGTCTGTGACAATTGAACTTCATTTTGAGCTAACTTTCTCCCTCTTTTGCAGATCTCTTTATTTGCATTCAAGAGCTAGAGACAATCTAAATCTAAGATTGGGTATTTTGTCCCCAAGGACTTATTCTTAGAATTTCATTGTATGATTGTATAACTTGGTAGAAATGTTTTGTCTTTCTTGGGTTACTGGGCTATCACGGAGGGAAAATAATTTAACAAATAAAACAGATCATATCTGAAATTAGATCTGGATGTTTGTGTGTGTGTGTGTGAGAGAGAGAGAGAGCACATGTGTGTGATTGTACACATACAAGTGTTCTTATGTGTGCTGGTGTGCATTCATGTGGTATGAGTGTTGGGGGAGCAGAAAGGAACCATGGTTGTGGTTATCATCATCAGGAACAGTGTCTGCCTCCTTGACATAGGCCTCTTATTAATCAGTCATTCACCAATTCAGCTAAACTTGTTGGTCAGTGGGATCCTCCAGTCTCTGCTTCCCAGTGCTGGGATTGCAAGCATGCATCTCCATGCCTGGTAGGTAGTTTTCCATGGGTTCCGGGGATCAAATCTAAGCCTCAGTGCTCGGGAGGCAAGCTCTTTACCACTGAGCCATCTCCCAAGCCGTGAATTCGTTAGTTGTCTTTGCTTTGTGAGATAGGCTTGTCATATATCTCAGACAGACCCTATACTTCCCATCCTCCTGCCTCAGCCTCCAGAGTTCCAAAGTGCAGAGTGATACAGTACTCAGACATATCTGGATTTTTATTCTGCATTTTGGAGATAGAGAAAGATGATAAAGTGTGACCACAGTTAGTGGACAGACAGGTCCTTACTTCTGGGAATTCTCAGCCACCCTCTACGGGGGCTGTTTCTCTCTTTTCATTCAGGCTTTCTTTGAACTTCTTTGTCTGAGATGCTGTGATTGAATAAGAGGATGAAGTTAGTATGTATGAGACAGATTCAGCTTTCATTCTGACATTTTTAGAATTTATGAAGGTAAGATTTTAAGATGTAAAAGCAGGGCTAATACCACTCAACCTCCCATAGCTTGTTTAACACACCAAGGGCCTGAACTGCTTCCCAAAAGAGACAAAGCTTGCTGCGTCCTGAAAGGTCTCTGTGCGAGCTTGAATCCTCCTAAGGACTTCCTCAACTCTCCTTTCCATACTGAGTGCCCCTTTTGGACTTTCATAGCGTACCGGTATGGTTAGGCTCTGCCGTATCAGTATAGACACTTTGTTGACCCCATGCCAGCCTGGCTCTCTCTGTTTTGATGTAAAAAGAACACTTCAGGTGTGCGTCTCTGTGGCAGTACTAACTAGAGAAAATGCTAGGATTTGTTGGCCCTTGCAGTATTTGGGTTCACATACTTGCATTGTTTTGCTTTGGAGATGGTTTTCCCCCTTCAGTTTCTGTTGCTGACGATGAAGGACTGAAACACATATGTATATAAGAAAATGCATTTCTGCAGTGTTCTCAGTTTTTTCTTTCTTACTATAAATATGAAATATGTCCTGTTCTAGTTTATGTTTTGTTCCATTTGGTGTTATATGCTTTGTAAAGGTAAACAAAGGCAAGATGGCTGAGGGTAAAGGTGTTGCCACCAAACCTGATGACTTGAGCTTGATCCCCAGCACACATATGGCTGGTGGAGAAAACTGATTCTGCAGGTTCTCCTCATACTCCCACAAGCCTGCTATGGCACGGACGCACCCTACCCCACTCCCATTAAATAAATAAATAAAATGTAAGAAAAAAATGCATTGAGAACGAAGATGCCAACTAGCAGGAACGTGTACTAAGGAAGCATAGTTCTAGTGTTGCGCTTACAGATCTCAGCATGAATGCGTTATCCATGTTCCTGGGTTGGCTTCCTTAAATGACAGCAGAATTCTAGTTCATAACATGGACCCTGCTCAAACCCATTTATTTCTTGTGCACACAGCCCATGAAATCTTCCAGTCCAAAGATTTGATAATTCTTGGATGAGGCAGATGCCTTTTTCCATCTTGCTGTGGGCTATTTTGGCATTGACACTGGCTGGCTTGGGGAGTGGTTTACGCTGACTCGGTTTTAGGAGTCAGTATCACAGTCCTGAGATTCAAACCTTTTACATGCTGTGCGCGTAGTTTAAAATGGGTTCTGCAGCAAGACATAAAGCTGAAATCAAGAAAAATTAACTTCACTAGCTAAGCAGCCTGAACATGCTTTTCTAATTCCCTGAAAGATTTAGCCTTTGGCTGGACATAGGCGTTTTACCAACTCTGTGTAAGTCTTGAGTTTTGAAAAAAAAAAAAAATCCCCATTCTGTTTCAATTGCATTTGCTCTAACATTTAGAGATCACACGAAAGCATCAAACCACACTGTGTATGTATATGTATGAATGGGGCTGTAAGTGAATGTCTGCACTCACGTGGAGGTTACAAGTCATCTCTGCGGTCTCTCCCTGTCCCTGGAGTTCACTGAGTGGCTAGACTGTCTGGTCACTGAACTCCAGGGACCGGCCTTCCTTCACACCACAGTGCTAGAGTTGCAGACATGTTTTGCTGTGCCCAGCTTTTACGTGGGAACTGTGGCTCAGAACTCAAATCCACACGCTTGAGAGGCAGCAAGCACTTTACTGAGCCATCTACTCACCCTGCATTTTATTTTACAATTGCAAAAATCCCCACTGCTTTTACCACCATGTGTTTAACATATTCCATTTTAAAAACTGACTCCGTGTTTGTGTATTGGTCATGCTTGGATCAACGTTATGTATGATGTTTAAATATTTGTGTTTCTTCAAGATTTATATAGTGAAATTCTAGCCTCCAAATCGTAACATTAGGGGGTGGAGCCCATGGGCGGTGATTTGTCCCTGAAGATAGAGTTCCTAAAATTGGGATCTAAGAGAGACCCTTGTTCTTCCATCATGTGAGGTTGTAGTAGAAAGGTGGTCATCTCTGAATCAGAAAATGGACCTTCATCAGACATGCCGTCAGCCTTGCCCTTGAACTTCCTGGAGAACACAGCAGATGTATTCAAGGATCAGAGCTCTTCCTGGCTGCTGCCGTGCCCTGGCTTTGACTTCCACGTTGGGAAAGGATCAGCACAGTGAACTTCGGTCAGCAAGGAGATGAGACAAACCACACCCGTGCCGTGGCTTTTTTGAGTTCACAGCATGATCAACATACCTGGAAGTCCACAAATGGCCAGGACAGAAGTTTTTTTTTGATGTGTTGACCTATTTTGATCTCTGAGATGGAATGATTTTTTTTTTAAAGGCCATTTTAGGTGATTCAAAACTTCATGTTTGGATTTCTTATTTTCTTTTTGAGTCCATCTGACATGTGGTGACTTAACAAACTGGCTTTTGAGAAATATAGGAAGACTTGAAGCTGTGGTGTCCCAGATTCACCATCTGTTGTATCCAGGAGATGTAGCATATGTCGGGACCCCAGCTCCGATTTCTGCAGGCTAACTGGTTTTCATGTTGTACTTAACCTTACATTTTGGACCTGGCTGGTAGCACTGAACCCCATTTTGAGCTAGAAAAGGGAAGAATGGGGGAAAAGTGAATGAGTGTTTGGTGAGACTGTACTAGGAAGAGTTACTCCCTAAAGAATGTTAATTTCTAATTTTTTCTGTGCTGCAAGTCTGTCTTCCCATGTGAGACAGGAAGGCATGGGTGTTTTCCCCGAACTCCGAACTCCAACAGTGCCTCCTGAGAACCAGAAGGGAAACAATAACCCCTGGAGATGGTCTGCTCCACCCGGGCCCTTGGTGATTGGTAGGGGACGGCTCCTCTGGCTCCTCTCTCCATCTCTACCCCACCAGGATGTTAATGGCCATGGCACGCTTCACTGTTTATCTTGGAATTTGATACCATCATCTTGGCAACCAAACTGGGACCTTTATTGCTTGGATTGTTTGTCATTTGCTGTTAATTATCTGTTTCCATAAATTCTTCACTTTGAGAAAAAAGAGAATGTTTTGAAATATTTCCTCCGACATGTAAGCAGGGCTTCGTTTTCCGTGGACAAAAGAGAAAGAACCGAGCTCTTTGGTAACTCAGAGCAATCCAGTGCCCTGGTTTTTCCCCTGCAGGCTCATGTAGATCCTGCTAATTCAACCAGGATTTGTGCTGAAAGAGTCTCTGCGAATTCTGTATTAGTGAGAGGAGCACTGTTAGAAGGGGAGCAGGGCTGGGGCTGGGGGGAGAACAATTTAACTTTACATAAGGGCTTTGCTTTGGTTCCAAGCTTTTTATACCAGGACTCTGTTTTGTGTGTGCTGGGGTCGCCTGCTTTCCGCTGCTCCCCGCTTCTGAAGGTTGAAGCTGAACAGCTCAGGGCGAGAGAGGCTTCTGCTTACCTGCCTTTACGAGGTGTTTATTTTGTCAAGTGTGGAATGAAAATGAGTTTTCTGGCCATTAGTGCACATTAGTTGTGAGCCCGTGCTGCACAGGGAGGGCTCGCCACATTATAAACACACAGTGCAGTTTCCTGAGGTGCTGGACCCCAGACTGCAGGAGCCATGGAACTCCTTATCTTAATAAAGGGCTGCTAAGTGGTGGGGGTGTGGGAAAGTGAGCTTGGGTGCTTTTGTTTTAAAGTGGGGAGCTTTAGAATGGTGTGGTTGTTGCAGAGCAGAAATACCGGCACAATTAATAATATTTGTACAAATGAAAACATTCCAGTTATTAGGCCAAAGTATAGCCAGACTGTAGCCTACCTCTTCCTTGTCCCCTTGTGAGTGTTTATCATATTCTCTGCTACTGAAGGCTTATCTTCATAGAAAAAGTCTGTTTATAAATGGTTAAGAGTTGGGGGAGGCCTGGAGAGAGGGAGTGTATATGTGTGTGTGTGTGTGTGTTCATGGGCACATGGTACTGTGTGTTGTGTAGGTCAGAGAACAACTTGTGGCAGTCAGTTCTCTCCTTTTACCATGTAGATCCTGGGGGCTTGAACTCTGGTTCTTAGACTTAATAGTAAGCATCTTCACTAACTGAGCCACCTAAAGCACGCCTGTGAGCATCTTAGTGTGCCCCCCAAAATAACTAGTTACAGGAACAACTAAATGAGTAAGGATACTTGTGACCAAGCCTGGGACCAGAGTTTGATATTCACACGCGCCCCCATACCCACAAGTGAATGTAATTAATTTATTTTCAAGTACTGCTGAAGATACATGTGTGGTGTGGTGGCATGTTCCTGTAAGTCCAGCTCTCAGGAGGCAAAGGCCGGTGGATCTCTGCGTTTAAGGCCAGCTAAGGCAATGGAGTAAGACCCTGTATTTAAAAGAAACCTAGTATTGGGACATAGAGACGAATGAATGAATCCTCAGAGGGAGCCAAATAGCCTGGCTAAACGGAAGTTCAGTTCAATAAAAGACCTTATCTCAAGGCAATGAGGTGGCCTGCACTTGTGTGCACATGGCCGCTAATCCCTTTCCCCAATCATGGTCATGTAACATACACATTATATAAAGCAATGCATAAAAAGTATAATATATATATATATATATATCTTTTAGAATTCAGTAAAAAAGCATAAACTAGGTAATGCTGAGGTTCTTTTAGATGATACATAGTTATTAGTACAGTATGTGGTGTTGTGCATGTAAAATGTCTGCAGTTGCTGTTTTTAATAATGTTACTATGATTGCTTCTGTAGCATCAGCATTCACGCCTCAGGAGCCTCCGTAGCAGTAGCACGCACATCACCATGGCTTTCTTCATGCTCTTACGTTAGGTGTGTTGGGACATTTTTAGGGTTGTATCTTCTTCCAAGAGATCCTGAACCAGGATAGAGGGAGCGGGTCTTGATGACTTTACTGACAGATGTGGACACAGTAAACACCTTACATCACTAGCGTGGTGTGTGTGTGTGTGTGTGTGTGTGTGTGTGTGTAGGAGGAGGAGGATGTAACTCTGACTGTGCTTGTCACTGGATTTGTGGAACTGCATGGGTAAGGAGGTTCTTCCCAAAGTCTTAAGCAGTCATGATCAAGGTCTTGACCCTGGTGTCAGGCAGGGTTTAAGCATTTTACTTTCATTATCCTCTTACTTGCTCTAACTGCATTTTTGAAAGTATCACATAGGAAAAACTTTAGGATTGAATAAGCGTTCAACAATGATCATTTAGCAACTGTTTATTAGAATAGAAGATTGGGGGCTAGTGGGAATTGGGGAACAAACACCTTCTGATTGCTCTGGGGGAGGCTGGGAAAAGGATTTAACACTTCAGATTTTTTAGAAGCCATTAAAAGTCTGAGGGGATCAGATGACTTGGCTGCACATCTGAAACATGAGACTCTTGCCCTAAACCGTGCAATTGAGTTAAGCTCAGAATCCAAGGCCTCCCTGTAAGCCTGGCCTCTGGGTGAGCCACATTCTTGATCACAAAATTATTTCCTTTGAGAAGAGCAAGACCACAGAGAGGTTTTCATGGCCAATTTAGTCTGTATATTGGTGCCAGGCAGACATTTGGCAACAGTTAGTGCCAGCTTTGGTGAGATGTCCACCGACATTTCCCAAGGTCTTCAAAGCTGTCTGGATTCAGTGCTGACATTGAAGAAAAGCTGCATTTGAATTCCAGCCCTCTAGACACTCTTCCCTCATTTCTGTTTCTTTAAGTGATGAGGTAGCGTGGATGCAGGAGGTCTTCAAGTTGGTTCTCTGCCCTCAACTGCAAGGTTCTGAGTGAGCCTGGGCTGCTGCTACCACTCTTTCCTTTTGCCACCTTTTATGTATATATGTATGTATGTATGCATGTGTGTATTTTCCCTGGAGAGGGAGTGGGTTCTCATGTAGTCCAGGCTGGTCTTGCACCAGCTATGTAGCCAAGGATGACCTTGAGCTCCTTCCTGATCCTCTTACCTCTACTTCTCAGATACTTGAAGCGAATGTTGAGCTCCCATACCTTGTTTGTGTGGTATTGAGGATCAAACCCAAGACTTCGTGCATACTAAGGAAGAGGTCTACCAACTGAACTGCATGGCTCGCCTCTCCTGTCACTTTTTAGGGAAACCCTCTGCTCCTCCTAACTGGTGCTGACAAGCGACAAGCAGGGCTTTCCCTTGGTTACACATATCAAAAGTATATTTTCTTTTTAAAAGATTTATTTTTATCGAGTGTGTGTGTTTAAATGATGTACAAGAGGACATCGGATCCTTTGCAGCAACTGAAGTTTTATTAAGTCATGAGCTGTCTGACGTGGGTCCTGGGATCCAAGCTTGAATTCTCAGGCAGAGAAGGAAACATACCTTCTCTAACCACTGAACCAACTTTGGAGCTCCCAAAGCGTATCCCTAGTTGTGAACTGCCTGCCCCCACTAGACTGTAATCTCTGAGGACAGCAGCTCTATTGATTTTAGAGTTTTGTTTTTTGTTATTTGTATCCCATTTCATGATCTCAAATCAGTCTAGACAATCTGCGGATTCCTGGCCAATGGAGTTGGGCTTTCAGGGACTCGAAGAACTAGTATATGCTTCTCCAGGAAGTCTGTGTCACCTTGTAATGTCTTCTTCACTTGGAGACCATGTCCTTGTACTTGACAGTATACTTGCCTATGAAACATAGCAGGTCGTTCTCTCACGTGGTTTTTTAAGATGGACCTGAAAGATACTCAATATTTATGGAGTTCCTACACTAATGCTACAATCTTTCCTGCCTTCAGTTGACTCTAATTTTCATTGTAATCAATTTGCTTCTAACAAGAAAAGAATGTTGGATTCACTTTCAACTAGACCAGTGGTTCTCAACCTTCCTAATGCTGCAGCCCTTTAATACAGTTCCTTATGTTGTGGTGACCCCAACCATAAAATTATTTTTATTGTTACTTCATAACTGTGATTTTACTACTATTTTGAATCATAATATAAATATCTGATATGCAGTCTGAACGAGACCCTAAAGATTTGAGGGGAAGCCTTAGAAAGCATATTGTTTTAACTCAGTTATTCCTCCTGTATTGATCCTATTGGATGGCAATGACTGTGGACTGAGGCTTAGCCATATGAGATGAACTTAGATCTGTCTATTCCATCCCGCTTCCTAGGAGTCTGATGAACAACTCTCTACTCTGTGGAGTATATGTGAAGCCTGAGTAAGAAGATGACTTATCTGTGAGAACAGTAGTCATGCATATTGTTTAAGGCAAACCACTTTTATTCTGTATCTCTGTGCTTTTAGCAGCTCTGTCATATTTTTTGAAATAGTACACTCATTCTTTTGTCTCACAATTTTTTTTAGTAAGTCAGTAAACAAATTAATGGGTTTCAGTATGACATTTTCGTACATATATGCAATTATACTTTGTTCTTATGCATGTCCCCTACACCCTTCTCCCTACCTTATTGGTTCCTTTCTGCATTCTTAAAACTCTCATAGGTGGGTGTGGTGTGCGCATCATCTTTAATCCCAGCACTCAGGAGGCGGAGGCAGGTCTAGGCAGAGACTGGTCTCTGGGAGTTCTAGGCCAGCCTGGTCATCTACAAAGAGAAAAATAAAACAAACAACAGCAAAAGCTCTCGTAGAGCCGCTGTTTGGACAGAGTCTGTGATTTGGCTTGGATACAGATAAAACTCTGATTACAACTTTCTTTGGTGTTCTAGCAACTGGAAAGCCTTTAAGAGATGGACTTTAAGGAAAACCAAGTAAAAGTCAGTATGACTGTGGTAGACACCTAAGTAGGAGCTGCGAAACTCTAGACGCCTATAATACCAGATGGTTAGAAGAAAAGTCCCTAGGGGGAGCAAAAATAGAAAACCCTGCTCTATAGGTTTAAGGAGTTTTACCTGGGGTAGAGGCAGTCGAGGAGGAGAGGAAAAGAAAGCGATGTTGCATGGCAAACCCTTGTGGGTAGGAAGTTTTTAGTTTAGGCAATGGACTCCAGCTTTCCCTGTGGCTGTGGCTGCCCCGATGGGTTACACAATTAGCCTTTCTGGAGATGCCCTTTGGTTGAAGGCCTAATTGAGTCTCTGGACTTACAAGCAGGGTTAGAGTGGGTGCAGCTTTCCGCCCTGCAGGTAGGAGCCCTTTGATAGACCCTGCCTCTTTGAAAAGTGCCTATAGCAACCGGCAGTAGCATTATTTGGGCAAAGCAGGCTTTAGTAATTGAGGAGTCAGTTCGCTTTAGTATATGACAATCGCTAAGACAGACAGAGAAGACACCAAAATCCACACGTGCAATTTAAATGAGCCCGTATTGTGCGTTATAAATATGCACCGGATGCCAAGGAGAAAACACCGGAACACTCTCGCAGGATGCTGTTAGGGCCAAGCGGAATCTCATTAGGGACAGCTTCAAAGATCAGTTCGTCGTGTCCATAAAAACAAGTGTAAATTATCTGGTGCGTGCCTGCTGTTAGTGGCTGCGGTGCTGCATTATGAATGACTCGAGATTGCACAGAGGAGGGGCTACATGCAGCTCCACAATATATGATTCCTCCACTTTTTTTTTTTTTTTTTTTTGGTGCTGAGTCTACATTTTGGAAATTTATTGGTGTGTTTCAGCTAATGGAGGATGCCATATATAACTGGTGCCTGCATTTTTGATGAATTGGAGTCAGTTCAGAGAGGCATGATAAGGTCTGAATTGTTTATATGAACCGCCAATCTACTCGGATTTATGTTTCTTGTTTGCTCACATGTGGAATTGGGTGAGGACAGAGGAAGGTGGTCCTTGTACACAGAATTCAGGGAATTGGTTTCAGACATGCTCTCTCTCTCTCTCTCCATCTCTGTCTCTTTCTGTCTTTTTTGAAGTGTGAGTACTCAGGGATTTAAGAAACTGTAGTTAAGTTTGACATAAAAGGCATAATAAATAGTTTTGAAATAGATTTTGAGGCCTAGAAATATGTTCTCAGCTCTACTGCTTGAGGAGCTAGACAATCGATAGACTAGTGTCTGGAGCACGGACTGTACCACGTGTGAGTCGTGTTCTGTCAGAGCAAGTGTGTGCTGCAGGTCTAGAATATGGGAACATGCAGCACCAGGAGAAAATCCCCACATAAAAGAAACCGTTAAAGGCCGGGCGTTGGTGGCGCACGCCTTTAATCCCAGCACTTGGGAGGCAGAGGCAGGCGGATCTCTGTGAGTTTGAGACCAGCCTGGTCTACAGAGCTAGTTCCAGGACAGGCTCCAAAGCTACAGAGAAACCCTGTCTCGAAAAACCAAAAAAAAAAAAAAAAAAAAAAAAGAAAAGAAAGAAAAAAAGAAACCGTTAAATGTGTAAAAGTTCTCCAGGAGATGGAGTGACTTGTGGCCACTTTTGTTTGTTTTGTTTTTAACTCAGTTTTTGCTTATGTGTTGATCCTATTGTGTGTGGTTTGGTGAAGTTAACTTTCCTGTTTTCTCACCTGTAAGTGTGTGGGGGGCGAGATAGTTCTGTTCCTGCAGAGGCAGTGGAAAAGTTGAATGAGTTGATTTATATATCATATCTACATTTCCTGGGGTGTAATAAATTTGGATGTGTCACTGATAACTTATTAGGTGGCATCAGGATTCCAATGTTTCCAGGAATGTACAGGTGTGCAACACTAGTGTGGCCAGGAATGAATAGGTGTGCAACACCAGTGTGGTCAGGAATGTATAGGTGTACAACACCACTATGACCAGGAATGTATAGGTGTGTAACATCAGTGTGGCCAGGGATCTATAGGTGTGCAACACTAGTGTGGTCAGGAACATAGGTGTGCAACACCAGTGTGGTCAGAAATGTATAGGTGTTCAGCACCAGTGTGGTCAGGAATGTATAGGTGTGCAACAGCAGTGTGGTAGGGATCTATAGGTGTGCAACACCAGGTGGTCAGGAATGTATAAATGTGCAACAGCGGTGTGGTCAAGAATGTATCCATGTGCAACACTAGTATGGTCAGGAATGTATACATGTACAACATCTGTGTGGCCAGGGATCGATAGGTGTGCAACATCCTGAGCCTGTGTTTCCAAGCCTATGTGGTGTGAGTATATACTCCTGCAAGCTAAGAGTAAACAACCTCAGGGAACAGTCACCTTGGAGATACCAGGGAGATCACATTAACTATATTTGTGGTCCATGTGATAGAGAGAAAGAACTATGAGAGCTTGGGAAATGGTAAAGAAATAGCATCAGAGGCTGCTCTCCTTTCTTTTGTGGGAAACAGTGTCTGTGTCTTCCCTTTGATGTGTATGTTTATGTTTGTAGCCTAGGCCCAGAGGGAAAAAAAGCAAAACAACAATAACAATAACAACAACAAAAGCTCACTACAGGACTGAAATGACTTAACCCCAAGACTGTTCATTCTGGCGCCAGTTACTTTTGGGTTTTAATTTACAACTTGGCAAAATCTCCCCTGATAATCCTGAATCTCAGCAGTTCCCTGTCTAGAGCAGACGTTCTCTGCAGACAGGATGACTACAGGTTTATCTTGAATCGCCAGTGGTGCCCCTGAACCCATCATTATTAAACGCATCTCCCACTTGTCACTGAAGTCTTCCATGCTATTTCCTCTGTTATTTTGGCTTATATCCATTTTTTTCTGAACCCCCACTTCTGAGAGCTGCTCCCATGTTAATATGCTCACTTAAGTACTCCTTTATTACTTACCTTGCTTGCATTAGATTTTCTGCTTATAGTTTCCTTCCTGTTTCCTGTCACTCGCTCATCAGTGTGTTAAAGGGTGGCTTATTGGCACCTCTCGTATGGGACGTTAAGTGACTGGGCTGTGTTTGTATGCTACAGTCCTTTGTGACAAGTCTTTTTGAACATAAGAAAGAGGAATTGTTTGGCTCCATTTAGAAGTGATATTGAAATTGTTACAATTGTTCAGTTGGCAAGTACTTATTGAAGGCAGCATGGGGAGCAAAGGTCATGGCTATTTTATCTATCCCCAGTGCATAAGACAGCACCTAGAACACTAATAAACTGTTATTGATAGATGAATGGGTTTAGCAGCAGAATAATATAGAACCCTAAACTACCCAGTCCTTGTCAATTATGAAGACAATCAAATATGTCATAATTAAATAGCATTTTCTAAAGTCAGCATACATTGTTAATGATATAATATTAAGGTTAGGGGACACACACACACACACACACACACACACACACACACTACCTGTGAGGAAAACATGAATAGAGAATTTTACCTGTAGCTTATTAACAGCTCAGAGAGGTGGAGGTGCCCACAGAGATCGCTGATTTTTAGTACAGTATGTCTCTTTCTGACTCCTAATGGGCTTTTGATCCCTAGGGAACCTACACTTAGAAACACACTGCATATACTGATTGAGCCAGAGAATCAAGGGAGAATTTCTTTAAGAACACATCTAAAATAAGCCTTTTAAAGGCAGGCATCGAACTTGAGTCTTCTCAATTTCCTTTCAATGTTCCGAAGTCTCCCCTGTAGGCATGAACCAAGTCCGTTAGTTAAAAGGGTCTCAAGTCTGATTCTTCTCCTAAACCTGAAGGAAGGGGCAAAGGAGGTGCCCTGTAGGAGGCACCATGCAATGGAAAACTACTTTTTAAATAAGTAGCCGTTTTCTACATTGGAAGAGCGTGCTTTGTTTTCATTTTAGAACGCTCCCTCCTGTTCCTGCCACTTTGTGCCCCTTTCTCCCTCTCAAGGCTGCCAGAATATCCTGGCCCACTAGGCTCTGTAAACCGCTGCCATTTCTTACACTGAGATTGTACACACTTGGACGGCAGTTGCATTTTTGCTAGGATGTGGGAGTTGAGAAGTGTGCAGCCATATGCCACGGGTTTGGATGATGACTTGCATTCCAAACAAGTTAGATGCTTTCTGGCCCACTGCTTGTACTGTGTGCAAATGAGCAAACCGGTGTGTTCCTAGGGCTCGCTGTCTGGAGACATGATGATAGAAGGTGAAATTTGACAACCCAGGGCATTTTATAAAGTCCACCTTGCACATAGTTCTGAGACCCACATAGGGTGGCATAGCCAAGATCAAGGGTAACTGGGACGTACCTCCTCTCTTGAGACAACTCCAGGGGTTATTGTTTGAATTGATGCCTCTACCCAGAAAGACATAATGTCATTGCTCAGAAAACGTCTTCTGTCCATAGATGGTATCGGCATTCCTTGTAGATTATTGAAGCGTGTCATCCTCATTAGGGTTTGAAAAATCCTATGGCCCCCAAATCACTCCCTCTTCAGGGAGCATTTTTCGACCCATGCAATTTTCTTCTTAAAAAGTGCATTGTGGCAGGTGGGAGGCATCACATGAGACTTTTTCATGTTACAGTTGGGCCCAGGTTGACTCGGCAATGACCCTTTTTTTCTAGTGTGCTGCTGGTCTAGCTGTCAGTCAGACCTGAACCAGATGTTGAGGATATGGGTGCTGTGGGTGGTAGCTGGACATTGGTTTGTAGCTATGGACAAGGGAGAACAATAGTATCTGCTCCCTCCTTTAAGACTTGATCATCACACACAGCAAATGGGCCATTCCCGCCGGCTCCCGTGCTCTTCTGGGAAAGTCAGAGATAGCATGCAGCAGAGATGTTCACATGCATTTGAAGTGGTTGAACATCTCATTCAATTTGACTGTTGAGTTTTAAAATAGAAAAATTATGAAAGTTCTCGGTTTTCAGTGATGGTAGAAAATAGGATCCCTGGAAGACCCAGCCTACTACACAGAGTTCTCAAATATTCCCTACGAGGCATCCAACTAGTGAATATATTTGTCGCAGCTGTCTTTATTTCACTGTAGAAATTATACATTACATTGTCTCTATGCAAATGCGTGCACACATGCACGGCCACCCAGAGAAGTGTGTGGGTTTCAGATCAGACACACGTGTACTTCCTGAACAATTCTTTTGACATCTAAAAAATAAAATTACCATGGGGCACTGTCTGCATTTGGGTCGAACACCTCAACCAGCAATCACTCACACAGTTGACCCTTTTATGGAGGGCGCTGGGAAGCCACGCTATCAAGCACATTGGGCCAACCTCGATTCACCTTACCATCATTTTTCTTTCTGCACACACGAAAGGTCCTCCGCCAGACTGGTTTCTTTTTTGTTCTACACTGACTGGTAGTGGTTGGGGAAAACATGTTTCTTGCATGTCTATGGGTCTGCTCTGGAAATGCGCAAATTCAGGCCTTTGTTTTAAATGCAATCAGCAAGATTGCATTTGCATTGCGTGTAAGAGAATCACATAACTGAACCAGCATTGCTTGCATCTCATTTGGTATCATAAAATGTTATGGGATCCAGGCTGTTTTTCTCCAGCTAAAGTGTCTCGAGTTAGTATTAGGGTGCTTGCTTTCATTTTCCTTTGTGGCCAAATTTGTTGCTTTGTTCAGAGCTATGGTCGTATTTTCACTTACATTGGTTGGGAGAGAAATTCTCATTGGAGTCCTCTAGAATGAGCTAAGATATTGGTTCAGTAGGGGGTAAATGGGAGTTTTAAGACTATCTCATGTCGTGTAGCAAGTGATTGCTAATCACTTTCTGTCGCTAGTGACGACTGCTTACGAAGAGTAAATGCCAGTCAGTGTTGGTTGGGAGTGGAAAGCAATTTGAAGCTCTTCAGGCAGTTGGCTACAGAAAGTCGTTTACATGATTAAAGAAAAAAAACAAAAAAAAAAAAACCAAAAAGACAAAAAAAAGCGCCAGCTTAAGTCAATTACCATGTTTTTAGTGAACTCTTTGAAACATGCATCTTTATTGGTTGTTTAAAAGATATCCTTAAGGCATATGATTCAGAAGGCATTTTGAGATTCCCTTACATTTTTCCTTGAAAAAAAATTTGACACAACAGTTAATGGGTGCTGACTTCAAAAGTCCCGGTAATAAATGAGCATGTCCTCTTTCCTCTCCCTACCTCCTCTTTTCCTCCCCCTCTCTGCACACAGAGTCCAAGTTGCCTCCCAGCTTGCCATCCGCTTGCCTCAACTCCCCAAGTGCTGGCCTCACTGCCCTGTCCTTGGGGTTTTTGTGACTCATGGATGTGAAAGTGGGAGCCTGCTGAAAGCGAGGAGTGAGATTCCTTAGGTTATCTGTTTCAGTGTGCTTACCCACAAAACCTCTGCATTAGTGACAGGTTGATTAAAGGAGACCTAAGCTCTACAGCTGGGCATAAGGAGCACTTTCTGAAGAAAAGGTAGCCAGTTACAGTGGGTCCCAGCCAAAGTGTAGACTCTTGTGGGCAAGGACCATCTTTGGGATGGGGAGAAGTGTCGAAAACATAACTTCTGCATGTGGGTCCCTGTCGACCGCCTTGACGGGTTACTCTGTCTAGGGTCTGTAACCCACCTGGCTGGTCAGTTATTCCAGGGTCACGGAGAGGCACCACCTGAAAGACATAGTCCGATAAGAGGAAGAAGGCCAAGCATAATTCTTGTCAAAGCCTCCGTTTATTAGAGTCATGATTACAGCTTATATAGCCCCTGGATGAGGAGCTTGGGGGGCTGGGGCACGGGGTCTTGCCACGTGGTCCACGCCCGTCACGTAGGCCAAGAGGTTACCATCGGTCAGGTCACGATTCCTTGGTCAGGAAGTCACAAGTTGACACACCTAGTTCTCTAGATAGTTTGGAATGTGAGGGGGGTTCCGCTAACAGATAGCTCTCTATTAACAGTTAATTTGGGTGTGGGATAGGCCTTGTCAATAAGACTATTCTCAATACAATTGGGAAGTGAAGCTCTCTGCAAAACTCCTCACGGCGGTGCTTCCTGTAAATTTTGGGGGGACATGGCTCCTGACAGGTCCCACAGTAGGAGAACTAGGAAGAGTCAGACGCAGTGATTGAAAATGACACCCTTAGAGTAAGGCGCTCTTCAGTTAGGTAGTTTTCCTGTCAGAAGGGAAGACTTCAGGAGCTCATGTGAAAAAATAGCGTTCACCTTCAGTTATTCTCAGAAAGACTCAGAAGGTGAGTCAGTTTCGTGTTCTTAAGGCATTTTGAAAAAATCTATCCAGGAGAAATTCATTTTATATAGCAGACTGAGCGTAGTGGCTTTTTGATTAGTAAACTCTTAATACCATACAAATAGGAAAAGGTTCCAGTTAAACGTGTTCTAGGCAGTAAATTCCTACATAGCAAAAATACTTGTATGACTAGTTTCAGGTGTAGCTCTCAGGATCGTTTTGTTTGTCCTAGTTGGTAAAATAACATTATAAAGTCCTAGGAATTTAAATGTTGTTGCTGTCTACGTTTTTTTTTTTTTATTCACAAAATTTGTTCAACTGCCGAGTGGTTCATAAAAAGATAACTGCATACTTTGATGTCCCAGCGTCTCCCAGAAAGTCCCCCCAGCAGATCTGCTAGGGTGTAGGGTTACCGGACTGAGAACTGGGGCTTTCAGTTCAGCCTGTCTCCAAGGCGCAGTTTTCATTCCTAGTCACTTACGATTTCCTAAGCATGGCTCTCTCTGATTTAAAAAAAAATAAATAAATTATCTGGATAGTGTTTTCAAATTGATGGCCTTCTTGAGTTAAAACATTTCTTTTTAGTCTAGCTTTACAGATATCTTTATTTTATATTCCATTCATCATCATTTTCTCATCGAAAAAATTAACCATGCTTTTCCCTCTTCAAATGAGCAGCTGCGCTTTGAAACCAGATCCATCTCTGGACTGTAATTGTCCCCGCAAAGGAGACCAGGTTTGCTCCCTCTGAAAAGAATTGCTTCTGACTGTGAAGCATTCTTACGCTTTCTTCTTTCTTCTTCTTCTTCTTCTTCTTCTTCTTCTTCTTCTTCTTCTTCTTCTTCTTCTTCTTCTTCTTCTTCTTCTTCTTCTTCTTCTTCTTCTTCTTCTTCTTCTTCTTTTCCCTTCAAAATTTGGAGTCTTTCCAAGACATGAAATAAAAAGAAGAAAGGAAGGAGGGAGAGAGGGAAAGAGAAAGGGATTAAAGAAAGAAAAAACAAGTAAAAGGGCCTACAGCAGTATTTGGATACCAGGAGCAAAGCAGCCCTTCCCTTTGTCTTCAGAGAGGATGACTTAAGACCAAGGCAGGGAGGAGATGCTGGGAGAAGGAAACGGGGCCCCTCACCCTGGTATTCAGTTGAAGCCTCAAAGAAACTAACAAAGCAGCAGCAAGAACTGCAATGCCATGAACAACTCCTTCAAGTTCCGGTCTCTTCCCACTGTAAACCTGCAATTTTCTAGGAATCTCACCAGAAACCCCATGTACAGGAGAAAAGCACGCACCGACTCGCCTGTGTAGCCCTAGTGACTGCTAGTCTCACCGTGTCGGATTAGTATTCTACCCAAGGCATCTCCAGAGCCACCTCACTAGTCAAAAGAGGGGACGAAGGAGGGAAAAGGGTTTCTTAGCAACTTTTTGAAATGTGGCTAGAAAGCCACTAAAATGGTGCATATGACTGATGCTTCATGATTATTTTTGATTGTCCCCTGAGGAGCCAGCACCCACACTTGAGTATGTCTTACTTTCCCCAACTCTTTCTTTAAGAAGCCCACATTCAACTCTGCTGTGTTACCTGACTAGTACTGAAATTATTTTAGTGTGGATGCCACAAATCCCTATTTGGTTTGAATTGAGCTCCCTAAAAGACTAGGGGCTCTCCTCTGGCTTCTAAGGGAGGCAGTGTGCAATTATGTCTCTGTCACATCACAGATGAGAGGTGACTCTCATAAGGCTGTTGGCTTGGCTCTTTATCACAGAGTCAGGTTTTTCTCCATTTTAAAGTAAATTTGCCAGAATCAGTAGAATAATTAACAAAGTATGTCCCACCTCTGCCTATGCCTGTGTCTGAGTCTGTGTGTTTGTATGTGTCCTGGTGGGTGTGTTACCATTCCTCCAGTATTCCCGCAACTGAGAGGGCAGAAGCCAGCTCTGTGGGAGAGAACTGGTTTCTAAGAGCAGGTTCATGGGCACATAGAAGAGTCTGTCTCTGTTCCTCAACCCCAGAAATTATCTTCCCTCATCTTCATTCAAACAGTCCTGGTACTGGCAAGGCCCTTGCAACTCCTGCTCAGTCTGCCCAGGGACTAAATCTCATGAGTGAGTTTTCACACTTCCCTTTCTCCCTCTGGGGACAAGGGTCTTTAGACTCACCAGGCTAAATGCCTTGGATTGGATCCATCATGGAAAGTTTTCATTTGCATATTGCCATAGCAACTTTCCACTTGTTCACAAAGGTACTGGACCGACTACTGGAAAGCTGATCTGGAAGTTGACCCCAATGATCCTCTATAAATGGTAAATAGGGTTTATTAGCTTAGAAATAGAGATAATTGCATATTTTGCTGTTAAGAGCACCAAGACAAATAATTTAGAATGCTCACTGATAGGTTATTTAATGAGTACTCATTTCTTAAAAACAAAGCAACAAGGAAAAAGCAGGGAACTAATTACCATGGTAGACTGTCTGGCTATGTTTATTACACCTCATAATAACTAGAAAACAGCCTTTCCAAGTGACCACGAGTGATAGCGTTGTTTATTGTATTGGAAACTAATCATTTGTCTTGACCTAGTAGCTGCTTTGGGGCTATCAGCAGCCATGAAAAAAAGTACCCATACAACTCTAAATGGATATTTGATTTTTATGCTATACAAGTTGTGCATTGTCTGGAAGAGAAAGTTGGAATTGTTACCTCTAGTTAAAATATACAGCTTCAAAAAGCTTACTCTAGCCTTGTATAAACAGAATGATAAGGCCAGGCGGTGGTGGTGCACGCCTTTAATCCCAGCACTCGGGAGGCAGAAGCAGGCGGATCTCTGTGAGTTCGAGACCAGCCTGGTCTACAAGAACTAGTTCCAGGACAGGCTCCAAAGCTACAGAGAAATCCTGTCTTGGAAAACAAAAACAAAACAACAAACAAACAGAAACCCAAACCAAACCCAAACAAATAAAAATGTAGCTATTCCGGGTTTGGTTGACTTCAGTTTTGGTCAGCTCCAGTTTTTGTCTGCATTTGCTCGTTTGGTATAACCCTTCTTTTATTCATTCTCTCATTGAAATATTTATTGAACTTTTGCTATGTTGCCAGGCAAACAAATTACAAGTCTAGAACTTTTTTTTTTTAACAAATCGGAATAAGAGTCTTCTAAATTCAGTATGGGCAGAGTCATTCACTGATGATTTGTGCAAGTCTTCACACAAAATTTGCTGTAGCCTAGAGTTTAGAATAACGCTTACTATTTTGGCCATTTTTCTTCATATTATTATTTTATGCTGGTTAAACACCTTCAGGACATTTAAAATTTTGAACTACAGGGCTTACCTACAGTCTAAATTAGAATAAGGGATCAGTTAAAATGAGGCAGACCACTTGAGAAGCCAGCCCCCCAGAGGTGTGTCCTGATGGCGATGATGAAGTCTCCACCCCTTTCTGTGCTTAGCTGTGTGCTTGTTACCCTAATAAAAGATTATTTTCATTGTCCCCACCTAGCTGGTAGTTCATTTCTTGCAGACAGGAAAACCAAGTAAAAGGGGCCTTTGAAAAGAGACCTGGATTTCCTAGATCTTCAGTGAAACAGGAGTTTGTTGAATCTATGCGTTATGGGTGCTGCTAGTCTCTTAAGGAGTCCTTGCCGTAGAGTAAAGATGTGGATTTTGACTACTGATTTTTCCAAAATGCTGCTCATGATAAAACCATGTGGAACTGAGGTCACAAAGAAACCTGAGGGGAATGTAATCCAGACTCAGGAGCAGAATTTTGGGATGACTCCACTGATGGAGGCTCTAGAGAGAAGCATGGCCTAGGATGACTTCTTTACTATGAAAATATGGAGGGACTCAGAGGGGAAAGGCATGGAGAAAAGTGTATTGAACATGGACCAAGTAGCTTAGGCCTCCGTTGTCTTCTCTGTAAAGTGAGGCTAGTATGGGCTAGAGCCCGTGGTCTCCAAGGCTCCTTGCAATCTCCAGCGTTCTAAGATACCTGGACAGTTATTGAGATTCCCTTATATTAGGTGCTGAACTTTCAAAAGCTACAGGGATTGCATGAGAGTGCAGTACAGAAGCCCACTGGAAGCGTCACAGGCATAAGTCATGGAATTACAGAGAGGCTGCTTCAAACTATTAGTTTCTTCAGCGAAACACCCAAACTGAGTAGAAAACAATATATAAAAAGGAAGATTTTCCCAACCTTGCAGTATTTGTGGGAATGAGTGAAAGAAACTTCTCAAGGGCCTTGCGGATAAAGAGGCATTAAAAATGTGAGATTGGACCACTGCGGGACTGGAATGAAGAACTTGGGGTTCGGTGGGAGTATGTAAGGGCATTTTTGCTTTGGTTCATAAACACATGTTTGTCCAAAACTATGAAAACTGGTCCAAGCAACTGTCTGGGGGATTCTAGTATCAGTATTGTTGTTGATTCACTTTTAATTCCAATAACTAACTCCCATTTTATTCACTACGAGAAGTAGTATGGGCCCCACTTTTGGTTCTAGAACTCGAAATTAGCTGGTGTGACTTTCACACTTTGTGTTGAGTTTGGAGTAGCTGGATTCTCATGGAGTATGGGTCATGGCTGTAACTGGTTTGAGAAGTAGTTGCTGTGGAGAAGATGAAGACAAGTCTACCATATACAAAATCGCCCATAGCTGAATAGGAGCAGGTTGCCGGAGTGGGTGTGGGAGTGAGTAGCCGATGCCTCCGCTGTCATAGGAACTGGCATCTGGGAAGTGGGAGGAGAGTCACATTAGTGCAGAATGGCCTGGTTGTGAAATCCTGGAGAATGCTTCCTTTGAGGGTTGCTGTGAGTTGCCGTCTGGATCTGTGGAGCTCTGTGCTAGTAACTGAGGTCAGAGAAGTTGGCATGTGGACTAAATATAGCGAAAGCAGGGAATCTTCGAACCCAGGAAACTGAGAACCCCAGGTTCTCTAGAGGAACACAACCAATACAAGGAATATTAATTATGAAGAAATATATTAGGGTGACTTACGAGATAATGAGGCGAGTAGCCCAACGATGGCTGCCTGCACACTAAAGAAGCTAAAAAATCTTGGAACTTCTCAGTCCGTGAGGCTGGACACCTCAGCAGTCCTATTCTGGCCCTAGGAGGCCTGCAGGAGTTCTGGAGAGCTGCTTGTTTTGCACTCCGTGTTGGAAGGCTGAAGAAACTGGGGTCTGGAGGCTGGGTAGATGTGCTCATGAGCAAGAGAAGAAGATGGACAAGGACGCAGCCCTGCTCTTCCCTTTCTCCTCTTTATATCCGGTTGCTGTCAGAAGGTGGAAAGAATCTTCCTTCTTCAGTTAATCCTTCCTGGGAAAACCCTCACAGAGCAAACCAGAGGTCTGTCTTAGTTGATTCCAGGTACAATCAAGTGACGACTAACGCTGACTGTCCTGCTCTGCAGTGGGTAGTTGGACTCCTGAGCACATGTGGGGCTATAGGGCAAAAGTGTTAAAATCCAAACCTTTCCTTAAAGGAGCAAGGCAAGAACAAATTGAGTGTAGTCTCTGGAGTTGACACTGTGGCACAAATTAATAACCAGTACTGAAGCCTCTTTTCTAAACTGAAGTGAGGCCAGCAGGGAGAGAAGTTGGAGTGGCTTATCCCTTTGCTCAGTGAGGCTTGGATTAGGACTTCTTGAATGCCACCCACTGTCAAATTCGGTTTAGGAGCCTGGCCATGAACTGAGCTTAGTGGTCAGGCTGCCTAAGCTTCCGGTAGGGGATTGACATAGGGCTTTGCAGTTGGGATGTTCACAGGCTTCAGAGAAGGTTCTAAATTGGGCATTCTAAATCGAGGCCATCTTAGGATAACTCGGGAAGTGTGTGCTTTTTTCCCCCTCATTCGTCATTACTTTTATAAAATGAAGAAGAAGCTCTGGGCACTTGAGGTTACTTTTACAGTCATTTGTTTCCCTGAATTTCTCGTGCAGTTTGGGGTTCGGCCTGCTTCCTTCTTGCAGTGCAGGCTTTTCTTATTGTCTCCACTAATCCTGCAAAGCCCTGTTCTCTATGAGGTGTCTGTCTGATGTCCCACGTGCTGCTTGGCATACTAGATGCCACATTAATGCCCAAAGAACTTTCTGAAGTCATGGGGTCTGGGTCATAGGGGTCATAGGGCTTGAATCAGAATTGTCACTGTTATGCCCAGATCCGCGAAGTCAGCCAAAAAAGCAACAAGGAAAGCGAGTCCCATATGTAAAAGCAAAGAGCCTTTATTTTATACAAGTTTGCAAACTCAGTCTCTCCATGTGTCCAATGTATTGGAATAATCTGAGAGCCCTGAGCTCAGTTAGAGTTGGGTTTTTACAGTAGTAAAGGTGGGGGTGAGGGGTTTCTGAGGTTCAGGACCCCTGATTGGCTGACTTTGTCTAGGTTTGTCCTGGTGATTGTACTGGCAGGTGATCCTATCTACAGTGGTTGGAACGTTAGGCATTTCCTTTGGGATGGTCTGTTCTTGGGTGGTGCCTGGATAATCTGTTTGTGGTCCTTCCTGCAACCAGGTATTGCCTTAGGTTAAACTACTGAGACTAGGGCCTCCATTAAGTTTATCATGGCTGGGCCCAACACTGGCAGGTGATAATGGTTGGAAGATAAGAACTTCCTTTGGGTGCTTTGCTCCTAATAAGCTTATCATGGCTAGCTCCTACAGTCTTGGCTTTTCTTGTGGTGTGTCCATCCTTTTCCATTAGATCATTCTAACTTCTAACTTGAGGCATTAGAGTTCCAGAGTCTCGCTCTGGTGGTATCAAGAACAACGAAGGTATTTCGGAGTTTCAACGGCCGTGCCTGGAAATTTTAAAATGCTGTCTTCTCTTTGTCTAACTTTTAATTGCATAAAGTAGGAATCTTTGAGTGTTTGCTTGTTTTAGCTATGGAGAAACAACTGGAGCTTACCTTTTGTTCTATCTCCTCACCGCCGGTGGCAGCTGGAAAGATTTGGCCTTGAATTTTGATCTTAAGATGAGACTCAGGCCTCAGAACACCAGGATGTGTGAGCCTTGATAATGGTGTTTGCTGCCTGTCCCTCAGCCCTGTATGTAATATATAATGAAGATAAACACTTACACTATTGTTTTCTCTACGAAACTCTTGTACTAACCCCTGAAAGAAAATAACATGAGTGTGATACATTACATAAAACAGATATTTTCATGGTACACTTGGTGGCCAGTGGTGTTGAGTGATGACGGAATAGTGACTTCAGAAATAAACGTAGAGGGAGAAGAGAATAGAAGCCATTCACATCTGAGCTCCGGTTTGCCCTGGACATGGGCTGTGAAAGTGGGAGGTGTTTACGATTCTCCCCGTTCCCACTGTGGGTGGTCAGAGCTGCCAAGAGCATGATTTTATTTATCTTGGAGGAGTTGCTATAATTGTTGACCATAACTACTGGCATTTGGAGCTCACATTTCGATGAATGCATGGTCTGTTGGCATTTGAGGAATATAGCCATGGTGTTTCTCACCCCAGGACTTAAGTTATATAGCTGCTTCCCCCAGTGGCCTGGCTCAGGACCCTGGGTATCTCCCAAAATCAGGGCTGTACATAGCGAATTGTGTCTGGGCTTTACAGTTTAATTGCTTTTGGGGGGAGCTCAGTGGAGATTAGTGGCTAAGAAAATTGTGACAAAACCATCGGGCATAATGTCCTGCAGCCAGTGCCAATGTTTGCAAGGAGCCGTTGGGAACATTCGACATGATGTTATAGTGACAGAAACAGGACAGAAACACACACACACAGAGACAGAAAAAAAAGCTAGAATGTAAGATTTTGAGCACATAATGATCCCAGTTATGTTAAAAAAAATCATAGAAGAGGAAACGGAAACATACCAAAATGTTACTCGTAGCTATTTCGGGAAGGCAGAATTATGGGTCCTTTCTTTGCTTTTTATATATGTGCACTCTTAATTTTATAAAAGTGAGTTCTCCTTAATTTTAGGAAGCCTACATTTTTATAATTAAAGGAGCAAGTCTTTTTTTTTTTTAAATAGTAAAACGTAATTTCTTATATTTTGGGAACTCTCTCCTTTGTGGACAGGGACATTGACTCATCCCTGGCCTTACTGCCTTCTAGGGTGACTCCTGATTGACTGGATTAACACATTATCATGTGTAAAGTAACACCTACTTGACAGGAGCATGAGGGACCCTCGAAGACTTGACAGTTTTAATAGTACTGGGTGAATAATGAGTGTAAGAGGTGGGGTTGCCTTAGGAGTTCCAAAGGGGCACGACTTCCCCAGTGAGGGCTTGGGTGCTCTGTCCTGTGTGTATACCAAGACTGTATGTGGAGCAGTTCATCCAGGAGAGTTTTCAGGTTCCACCACCCTGCTTAAATTAGTGCTATCCCGAGGCAGAAATAGCAGAGAGACAATAATACTATAAGTAGTGGCCCCTTGCCTCGCTCCTGGTGCCTTCATCACTTCACAGGATCCGTAGAAAGCAAGTATTTTTGCCTAAATGCCAGTTCAGAACGGGAGTAGCTTCCGCTCTTGCCTGCATGTCAGATGCTGTCAGTTTGTGCATTTGAAATTTAAATCTGTGCCCATTTGTCTCCAGAACTCCTGTGCTCAGGAAGTTTTCTCGGGAGTCCAGTAAACATCATGCAGGAATTTATATTAACCCGTTTGCTTTTCTTTCAAATGAAATAAGAGATGGAAGTCAATGACGTTTGGACTGGTAAAAAACACCTGACAGGAGGCAGAAATTTTTAGTTTTTAAAGTATTTTCTGTTTGACATTATCAAAGTTGTCAAAACTAGAATTTCAGAAGTTTATTAGGTACTTAGAAGCAATTTGTTTGAAATCTGAAGAAAACTTGTCTTTCTCTCACTGAGAATTGGATTTCTCAGAGGAAGGGATGGGTCAGGGAGGCAGGAGTCCGACAGACTGCTCATGCTGTTGAGGCTTCATGCTGCACGGGATTCTGACCTTTGGGGAATTTCTTAACTTCCTAGCCTGGTATTTCTCATCTGTAAAATGGGATTAATATACCTACCTCGTAGACTTGGTGCATTGAATAGGCGAGGTCATGCTTGTAAGGCATCTGACACAGTGCCTGACCCATGGTTACGGCACTTTGTGATGGCAGCCATTATTTTTATTGCTGAGAGTTGAGAAGCTTGGAGCCTGTTTGCGGTTCTGCTGTTGACTTTGGCTTTAAGAAAGTCCCCAGCGTGCTGGGCCTGAACCTCCCTGTGGAATAGTAACAATGTTCTAGAAGGTAAAGCGGGGACGGAATTGCACGTGAGGAAGTGTTTTCAGAGTGTGTGGGACTCCAGCGATACTTGCGGTAAACATGGAGGTGTGCGGCAGACAGCACAGAGGGAGCAAATCATTAGTTCTTCATGGGTTTAAGTCATTATTCTGGGCTCTGCCATGGGAGAACAGTCTGCATGGAACAGGCTGAGTGAGTTATACCCTGTCCCCTGGGCAGGAAACTTTCGCCCAGTACTGCGATGCTATTCACTCATCTGCCTGATCTGTGCCCTCTTACCAAGGAAAGGCCGAGCCAGCCCATCTCGGCCTGAGCCGTGGGAGAACTAAAGGCATCTTTTCCCAGGCTGTGCCTTCTGGTTAATAAGGAGTCTCCTGACAGGGCTACTGCTGTTAGCACTTTCTCTCAGGAGCACCCGCAAGCTGTGCAAGCATGAATTAGGGATGGGGGAACACTAGACAGACAGTGACTGACTATCTTGGCTGCATCCTGAGTTTCCACCAGTGCTTGGCAAAGGTTTACCCTGGTAAGCTTGCATCAAATTTCCTGCCCCTTTTTGCCGTTTCCCTGAGTATTTGAGTATTGACTGGTCCCAGTCCTGTAGTAAGCATTTAAGAAGCAGAGCAAACAGAGGGAAATTATATTCTATTCCCACTGCACCTGTAGCCACAACTCAGCAGTGCCAATGTGCTTCCGGCGTGGTGACGCAGGAATGAGAGAGACAGCAGGTCATAGGCTGACTCTTGCTTGGGGGAGAGCAATCTTTTCAGAGATTGTGTCTCGGTTCTCTCCGAACCTTACATCCCCATGGGACTTTCACTGTCTCCACAGAAGAGCCCCAACTCCAGCACTAACCACCCTCAGCAGAGTCTGCTTCCCTGCGGTGGCATTTGCGCACAGGGCCCGCTACAATGACTTCTTTTTTGTTTTCTTGGAAACTTCTCTGAGGCTGGATAGGGGAGCCACCATGTTTTTTATATTGCTGTGACTGTAGTAGTTTAAAAGATGCAGACTCAAATGCTTGTCCCGTAAGCCACCCCTCCCCAAAAGATGATTTCAAGCAGACCGTGAAACACAGAATTCGCAAGGCTAACTTTCTCACATGGAAGAGAAAAAAAAAATATTGCAATGCCCTTTAGCTAAGTACACTCACTTCAGCCTTTATGGATGGCGGCAGTCACATGTTCACCTCTTCAGGAGGAAGAGAGCTTGAAACTCTCACAAGGCAGAACCCAGAGATGCACTGGGAGACTATCTGATACTACGGCACAGGCAGTACCTGGTAAAGGTAGCTCCCCCCCACCCCCCCCCCGTAGAAAAGTATGTTCCTGCGGGAAAAAAAGGCAGAATGGACTGAGCTCTTCAAATCTTACTCTCCAGTGTTAGAGCAGCAATCGCTGGAGTTTCCGAGTCTCAGAGCTCTGGAGACCTCAAGCTGTTTGACAGAGTCCGCATGCGAGGAGCATGCGCACTTTAGCAGTCACGGGACTATAGAAGAAAGCAGAAAAGGACGTACCGCTGAAGCTATGCAAACAGGGCGGATGAAGATCTCCTAGTAAGTCTTCAGCAAATGTTGACAAAGAACTGAGGATTAGCTAAAGTTTGTTTCTCTGGCCAAAGTATCCCAAGAAGTGACTGACTGGGAGTAGAACAGGAACGATTTGGATGGGAACCATCGTGAGACCAATAAAGTATGGAAATGACATAGGACCAGGCATGGGGAGACTCCTCTTCCTGAGAGTCAGATCAGGGTTTCTCGGGATTTGTGTGCTGTTTTAATGTGCACACATATAAGTGTGTGTACACGTGTGAGCTAGCTGTTGCCTTCTGTTGTTTTTGATCTGTACAAACTTCGATCTGTCCTTTGGGTTCAGGAAGTTTCACTTGTGATTTCTGTTGTTTATAAAGTCTGAAATAAATTTTTTTAAACCTACTTCATTCTTGACAGATACTGAATTAATTAGATCTAACTGCAGTAAAGTTTAGTGCTTGGACGTTGTAAAGATTGGTATTTGGGCAATCCATTCCTCCTGGGATCTAGTAATCTTGAGGCGGCAGTGAAGGAGAGGCACAAGCTTTCACACCCAGAGATGTCACCATGCAAACTGGAACACTCTTTGTTTCTAAACTTGAACTCAAGATTCAGTCTCCCCTTACCTTCCCATTTTCCTCTTCCAAACTTAAATACTGTTCCTTTTATGTCAAAGAAACTTCACTCTGTTCTTTGTTGATAAAATGCTGAATTCTCGTGGTACAGGTCCAAGAAAAGAAGCCCTCTTTAGTGTAGACCCATTTCCAAATATTCCCCTTCATTCCCATGTCTCGTGGAAGGACCTCATCATTGATGGATAAAACCAATGGCTGTGACAGAAATTTCCTATTCTCAGTTTTGTTCATTGGCAAATCCGGGATCAAGATGTGGGCCTTTTTGCTTGTGTGGTCCCAAGACAGAAAGCAAGAAGGTGAGAGGTGGAGAGAGTGAGCAAGAGGTGGCCGAACTTGCTCAAGAGTCACTGTGAAGATGACAGCCCTGTTAACCCATCAGCAGGCAAGAGTGCCACCTCTGAACTCTGCTGTGCTAATTTTCAATGCATGCAGTTTGAGGGGAACCCACAGGAGCTGTACCAGCTCAGTGGCTGTGCCTTTGTTCAGCCTTGGAGGCAAGCCTTATTATCAGCCCCATTTAACAGATGGAAGAACTGAGGCTTAGACAGGTTTGGTCACTTTAGTCCAGAGAAGCTGGGATCAGTTCCTAGCATCCGAATGGCAACTCACAGTCATCTATAACTCCATATCCAGGGTGTTTACAACCTCTCTGGCCGCCTTGGATACTTACATTCACATAAACATATCATACACCAAACACACACACACACACACATAAATAAAGATAAAATAAGTCCTAAAATAATAAAATTAAATGTCTGTTGGGTGACCGAGTCCCGATGTGACGAACTTTGCTGTCGACGCTCTGATGGTGCCACCATAAATATGATGTCCTAGTTATTTTGTGCTGAGTCACGGAGACAATAACAAATCCTCAAGAGGTTTTCTCTGAGTTTTGCCTATCAACCCTGTCATCCCTGCCCTTCCTAGAAGTGTCATTAACCAACAGAATTTGAATGCTGCTATAAAAGAGAAGATCTGTGGACAAACTTTACCACTGCAATTCCGCCTCCTGTTCTTCCCAAGGACCCATGCCTCCTTCCCAAAGAGCACCTTGGCCTAAGTTCTTCTCATCCCTGCCCCCTTTCCCGTAGGAGGCAGCATAGAAGGGGGCCAGATCTCGCTGCTTTTGGAGTGTTTGCTTTTCTGTGAGTGCATGCGCACATGTGCGTATGACCTGTTCTTTAAAGGTCCACATAGTAAATATTTTAGGCTTTACAGGCCATATGGTATTAGTTCCAACTATAAAGCTCTGCCCTAGAGTATTGAAAGCAGTCATAGACAATAGTTAAACACATGAATGTGCTTGTTTGCCAGTAAAATGTTACCAAAACAGGCACGGGCCTGGATTTCCCAGATGGGCTAAGGATTGTAACCGCTAGACTAAATAGAGACTAATTGAGCAGGATGGAGAGGAGTGACTGCCCAGCATTCTTACTGGTAGGCCTCCTCAGTCCTGCAGCAGGAAAGCCCAGGCAGAGCTTGGGCAGTGCTCACAGAAGTTGTAATATATGTATATATGTAATATATGTAATGATAGGTGGCCTTGCCTGTGGTATTGTCAGAAGTAAGTAGAGGACTGGGGTGTCAGTCAGACCTACAACTCAGCAGGTAGCTGACTGGCCGCAGCCCCCCACCTTTAGTGACTCGCTCGCTCGCTCGTAGGATGTGCTTTTCGGAACTCGACCTTGGCAGCCCCTCCCCCTACCCAGAGCAGGGAGAAGGTGGTCTCTGTGGATTGTGTGGGTGGATGCAGTTTTTGCCACCCATCAGTTAGTTAGCCATTTCAGCTAGGGGGAAAAATGAAGATAAGGGTCTTCATCATCTCAGGACAGCCTCCAGAGACGTAATTATTAAGTGTAAAAATCATTACGACGGATTATAAAGTAGTTAAATGTTAGAACTGTGTTAAGTGTCTTAGAATTGCTCACTCTTCTTGAAACATGCTATGTGATTTCCCCTTATTTGAGTAAAAATTGTGTTTTTGCCTTAAGCATGACGAGTTTTGTAACTCTATCAACTAATCAAACGTTGGAAAAAGAAACCAACAGTGACCATAAAATCCTTGTTGAAGTGGCCCTGCTCTTCCTTTTTTTTTTTTTTTTTTTTTTTTAAGTACATTGTATAGTGCCCAGCTTCTAAAAATGCTACTGTCATTCATTAACCTTGCCAAGGTGTGATAGTGTATCAGGGCTTTTGTTTCCTTTTGTTTGTTTTCAAAACAGGGTTTCTCTGTACCTTTGGAATCTGTCCTGGAACTAGCTCTTGTAGACCAGGCTGGCCCTGAACTCACAGAGATCCTCCTGCCTCTGCCTCCCGAGTGCTGGGATTAAAAGCGCATGCCACCACCGCTCGGCCTGTATCAGAGTATGGTTAAAAGAGTGTGAGACAGAGCTGCAGGAGGCTGCTTAGTTGACTCTTATGCAGACTCCTTGATGTCTGTGTACGTACGTATGATTGTGATAGAGTGTGATGGTCCGTGGATGATGTCATCACTCCCTATCACCCTTCCTTCTTGCTCTCAGCCCTGCTTTCCCTTTTGACTCAACTTGTCTCCACCACGGGACGCACAAGGATTTTGCAGGCAGTTCTGAGCTGACCTTTCCTCTTTTGCTCTCCTCTTCTTCCCTTGTGTGGAGCCAGGTCAGCTTTTCTAAAATTAAGAGCCCTTTGAAGCTGTGAGGCTCAGGCTTCATAGTTGGGCTCTGTGGCCCAGCCTCCCTCGCGTTTTACTTGGGCTTCACAACTTCTGCTTCTCACTGTCACGGGGACACTCTTGCAGACACACCAGCTTATGCACAAGTCCCTAACAGCCTAGGTAGCTCCACACTTACTCCCTGCACAATGTTATTTCTTCCTGAGTTTTGAAGTTCTTTGTTTGTTTTTATCTGACATCAAATTCCAGCTTTGGGCCATTTTTGAGTCTCGTCTTTCTGACTCCTTTAACCAAAGGGAACATGCCCTCCCCCACCATGCACATGACATTGACACATTCACTGCCCTATGTTCCAAGCCCTCTGGAATGCCCCGTCCCCACTACCCACATACAGTCAGTGCCTCCTATGTTCTCCTTTGTCCCACACCCTACTAGATCCTCCACTCTAGTACTTGCCTGTGGTTTCCCAGATCCTATATTCATAAGCCACACGGTGCGTCGCAGTGCTGCTAACAGCTGCCTCCACCACACCCCATGTAATCCATGGGCTACAGGGGATGCTCAATGAGTCCTTGTGAAATAACCAAATGACCACGACGTTTGCCAATCGCATTTTCTTAATAGTGAACTGACTAGTGTAGAGTCGGAAGAGTCTGTGCCCTCCTAGCGCCTGCGCGGTTCCTGGCACACAGATGAATAAGAGGTGAAGAAATGGTTGTTGAACGACTTATCTGACCAGCCGACTGCATGGGAGAATATGGACGCTGAGGATAGTGTTAGGCACCACCACCTTTTCACAAGTGTAGGGCCCTTATCCAGAATTTTAGGTAACACTGCTGTCCCATTAGAGTAGACTCAGACATTTGACCCTGAACAAGGTCTTCTCAGTGGGTGACTTCTACGCCGGGCTGTGCCATCTGAGACTTCCGTGACCCATACGGTAGCCAGTCTGACAGGATACAATAGGATACAAACACATGGCATGTCACCACACTTGTAGGACGGCGAATTCACATCTCATGCAGCGCCCCATGATTTCAATTGTTACCACTTAATATTCACTGAACGTCGTCGGCACTGTACTTTCGAACTCAGAGAGAAAAAAATAGAGGTGGCACGCTCTTGTGCAGTGGGCTTTGTTCGCTGTAATTAGTTGGTGATAGAACGGTGTTGATACAGCGCCTCAGCGGTTACAGGGAAGTGGTGCCCTCAGAGCAAACAGGAATAGATTTATACTCCCGGTTCTGCTCGGCACACCCCTTCAGCTCGGTGGCGGTTCTGGGGTGTGGTGGCCCAAACCAGGCATGCTTCGTCAGCACATAGTTTCAGGGAGAAGAGAGCAGCTCGCTTTGGAAGCATGTTAGCTAGACTGGACATCTTTTCCTTTGGTTTTGTGTGATCTCTGGAATCCCGGCCCCTTTGTTCCCCCCTTTGCAGCAGATACTCCTGGAGGCTGGAGTTGCCACTTCCTAGATCTTCTTCAGAGCCCCACTGGTTAGATTAGGGTGGATCCATGCTGCCGTTGTTAACTTTGCCGGGGAAGCTGATTGGGAAGTTGAAAGGTTAGCAGCCAGGCTTGATGACACTTGTTTACAGCCCTAGCGCTAGGGAGGAAGAGGAGGGAGTTTCAAGATTCAGCACTAGCCTTGCCTATTCAACAACACATTCAAGGTTGACCTGGGTCACATTAGACGCTGTTTGAGAAAGACAGAGACAGAGAAACAGGGGTGGGGTGGGGAGGTAGGAAATGCTGAATTGTTTTTCTGGAGCCCTGTAGCTGTTGGTGCTGGCCCTCTCTCTATACACGAGGAAAGGAGGAAGACTGGCCACATTCTCACAGGACAGATGCAGTAACAGCACACATCCCTAGTCAGGGCCTCTTGGCTTGTCAATGGAATTAGCCCCTCTCCAGAGACACACATTTGAAATCACAGTTTGTGCTTATGACTTAAAATCTTTACAAAAAAAGCCCCAATATCCAGTAATATTTTTATTTATTTTTTATTTTTTTGTTTTGTTTTGTTTTTTGTTTTTCGAGACAGGGTTTCTCTGTAGCTTTTTGGTGCCAGTAATATTTTTAAAAACAAACTTTTATGTTGTTCTTTCCCTTGGTGCACTCTAATGTGCCTGTTAAGGTTTTGAGAGACTTAATATGGTGGTAAATTTTATTAGAATTGAGGGTCTCTTCAAATTTTATTGGTTGACAGAGTTTAGGGGTTTGAATTACTGGCATTTTATCATTAATTTTTTATTGCATTTTATTTAGTTATTTGTGTGCGTGCATGCACACTGTGTGTGTGTGTGTGTGCGCGCATGCACACTGTGTGTGTGTGTGTGTGTGTGTGTGTCAGTTGTCTCCCTCTGCAATGCGGGTCACATGGACTCAGTTCTAGCTGTCAGGCCTAGCACCAAGCGCCTTCAGCTGAGCCATCTCTCTGGCCCACATCTCATCATTGTAAAAGTCACTGTATTCTTCAGTTTCAGGTCCCTTCCAAAGCTAAGCGGATGCAAAGAGAAGTGAGTTGAAAGCTCCAGAACCTGGATGCTAGCTCTGGTTCTGACTCCTCAGGGAAGCGCGAGTCATTTTACACCAATCAGTGTTTCGCAGGGTGCGAGATGCATTATTATTGCTGTTGGGTGAGATGTGTTAGAGTCGCCAAAGCTTAGATAAAAAAATTATTTTAATGTGTAATTGAAAAATATGACAAACATGACAACATAGATACTACTCTTCGGGTACAAACTAAAAGTAAATTCGTGTGAGACTGCAAGACCCTTAAAAATTTGAACAATAAAAGGGAAGAAGGCAAGTAAAGTGGATGCTGGCAGAAGACACAGATTTTGGTCGAGTTGAGTCTTTTCCTCTCTAAAATCTCTGTAATTCTTAGCCTAGTCCTTATTTTTTTTGTTTTCTTGCTTGCTTTTAAATTATTTTTATGCGTATGGGTGTGTTGTTTGTATGCCTATCTTGGTACCATGTGCATGTCTGATGTCCAAGAAGGCCAGAAGGGGGCATCTGGAGCCCCTTGAACTAGAGTTGGGTGACTGTGTGGGTGCTGGGAATTGAACCCATGTCCTCTAGAAGAACAATCAGTGCTCTTAACTGCTAAGCCCTCTTTCCAGCCCCAACCCTTATGTGTTTTTATTGTTATGCTTGCAGGTTTTGCGTCTGTCTTTATCAAGCAGAATGTCTAGTTCTGATGGCATAACAGCACACGTATAATTTTAGCTTTCATGGGATCTGAAATATTTTATGTTAAAAACAAACACTTTAATGTCATGGAAGACTTATGAAGATAAAGTCAGCACATTACATAAACGTGATATGATGGGCTTGGAGTGTAAGAGGAGATGATAAATGCATCAAGATCTGGTTAAAGTGCTTGATAAGGGTGACACTCTGCTCTCACACTGATGAGAGGCTAATTGTATACACAAGGGCTCATGGTCTAAAGAATAAATCCATACCGTGTGATAAGGGCTTTTCCTAAAGATTTATCAATGAGGCTTGCAATTCTGTATGAATTAGTTACTAGGAGAAAAAACAGATATGGTCAGGAGACTATAATGAAAGCAGTGCTATTATGGTATGGAGAAAACACAATGTGCCAGTATAAAATAATGGAATACTTCATTTGCTTGAATGTACAGCATTTGGTTAAGCTTTAGAAATAACATTTGAGACTTGGCACAAAATGGGTATAGGCTGGGGTTAGAGAGATGTGCAATGGTTAAGAAATAGCATTCGTTACTCTTACAGTGGACCTAGGTTCTGTTTCCAGCACCCACATGGGAATTTGACTTCTTCTTCTGCTCTCGGAGGGCACCAGACAGACATGTAGTGTATAAACATATGCAAAGGCAAAGCATACATAGAAAACAAGACAAGGCTGGGCATTGGTGATGCACGCCATTTAATCCCAGCACTCGGGAGGCAGAGGCAGGCCAATCCCTGTGAGTTCGAGGCCAGCCTGGTCTACAGAGTATGTTCCAGGGCAGGTTCCAAAATTACAGAGAGAAACCCTGTCTCAAAACAATCAAAACAAAGCAAACAAACAAACAAACAAACAAAAAACAAAGCAATAAAATGGGGAATTAAGTGGAGATGATTTTGAAAAGTTCACTTGGCCCTCTCCATGGTCTGGAGTAGCGCTTGTTTTTCAGGAGTGGCTCCCTGTTCTGTGAACTCACACACACCTTGAATTTGACATTACAAATGGAGGGGTTCCAACTAATGTGTTTGTACCTAGGACGTGTTCTCCAGGGTTCTGGGGTCACTAGGTTCCCTGTCACATGCAGGAAAACTGGATAAACTGGCCACTCAACCAGAGTAAGGATTACAGGGTACCACAGAGTATGTTTTCAAATATTTGGAGAACTGTTGTGTGGAAAAGCAACTGGCTTCTTACTCTCCTATTATTTAAGAATGCAGAATGAGGACCAAGAAGCAGTGACATCAGGAAAAAAGTTTTCAGAGTGAATTCTGTGTCCATTATTATGTTATATGTTGTGTGTGAGAGAGATCCTTTTATTTTCATATGTATGTGTATATTGTACACATTTGAACATAGATGTGGTAATGGGCACCATTATATTCCCTTTTTTCTAGATGAAGGAACCAAACAAAGGGTTAAGTCTCTAATCGTGATTTTTCACCAGGTATGGTTTGGATCTGAAATGTCTCAAAGGCCATTTGCTCTGTTCAAAGTTAGTTTGCTTGCCTGTGGTGCATCTGTAGGAGGTTTACCATATTGGAAGGAAGGGAGGTCATGGGAGGCATATCCTTGAAACAGTGAGACCTTGCACCCTTCTCTCTGTCACTGTTAGTCACCGTAAGAGAGTAGTTATGGCCCACCACATACCCCTGCCATGATGTCTGGCCTTAACACAAGCCCACAGCAACAGGCCCATGAATTGAAACCCCTATAGTTGGGAGGCATAGGAAGCTTTCTCCCATTCAGGTTATTCATTGAACATGTGCTGACACACACTCTCATACCTGTGGAGTGGGATTTAGAGCCCTGTCTTCTGGCTCCAAAGCCACACTTACTTCCCTTGTGATTCTGCCTCGAACTTGACAGTTCATATTTTCACAGCAGCATAGCAAATTAGGCATTGGTATTCTCATTTTATAGACGGGGAGAAACAAAGCTCAAAGGAATTCAGAAACTCGCCCACAACAAATGACTCCATTAGGGTTGCAATTCAGTAGCATCTCTGAGCCATGCGTCTTTCCCTAGAGATGCAGAATCTGGAGCTAAAATCTTTTATGGGGGGAGTAAATTTTTTTTTTATTCTTTGAACATTCCATACGTTTGTACCGTGTGTATTGTACATATCTATGCAACACTACTTCCCTCGGCCCCCCCCCAGCTTACTATCCTTTTTTATTTTTATTTTTTGTTATTAATAATCTTCTGAGTCCCATTATGCTTCCCACATACACGGTGGTGTCCAGTTTTTCATTGAAGCACGAACAACCTAACAGTGGCCACATCGCCAAAGGAGGGTAACTCTTTCTTCTTCATCTGCCATAGGTTGCCAGGAGCAGCTCCAGTAGGGAAAGACCTCTACCATCCATGCTAGAATCTTAACTGGTTTGCTCTTAGACAGGTCTTGAGTGGTTAGCCATAGCTACTGTGAAGTGGTGTGTGTAGCAGCCAGATCATGTCTAGAAGTCAGCATTTCACGGCTCTCTGGACATTCTACCTGTTCTGAAATTCTTTAAGCTCCCTCTTCCTTGAAGTTCCTGAGCCATGAATGGTGAGGGCTCGAAGAGACGGCCTATCCATAGTCGAACACTGAGTTATGGATACTCAGCACATTGACTAGTTACAAGTTTCTGCATTAACCAACGTCCAACACACAAGAGGCTTCTATGATCAAAGTTAAGAGCAGCGCAGATCTATAGGTAGAACTACTGTAGTTTGTCTGAATGGAACCAAAACTACCCAAAGAATAGAACTTCAGCAACACTGGGAGAAGAGAGGGGGCTTGAGAGCTCCCTTTCCTTTGGGATGGAAATTTACGTTAGCTAGGCAGGGAATGAACAGAGTATTTAAGCATTGTATAAAGTATCGAACCAGACACTTCCATAAGATCTTGCCCTGTCTTGGGGCTTTATGATACTTGGGGGTTTGTCTTGTTTGTCATTGTTCTGTTTTGTTTTCGTCTTTCCATGTCATCTTGTTTCCTCCTGGGAGTACTCAGAAATATGTGCAAATCTCACTCTGATATCTGAATCTGGCCCTGGGGCTCCCAGGACGTTTGGTAAAATACTCACTTCCTTGGATACTTGACACAATGCTCAAGGGAAAATATCAGGTCATCTGAGAAGTCAGTAGCACAAGCAGTCAGTGGCAAAGCTGTTGAGTACAGAGGAAAACGGAGTGTGTGTCTTCCCACGAGTGGGTCTGCCTCCAGCAGAGGTCCCCATGGACATTCTTTGTAGCAAGAGCATCTGTCTGTCTTGACTTCCCTTCTCAAAGCATTTATCAGATGCCCAGTTGGGAAGTACCAGTTTCCCCTAGGGTTGTCTCAACCTTAGTTATCTCCTCTGAAACTTACTGTACCAGGCATCTTATTGTCGGTTTTGGAGTCCGTGGGTGGAGATACCTCCCTGCCCCTGACTCCCAGGTGATATTCATCAAGGTGTAGCAGGGTGTAGCCGTGGCATGGTACCCTGTCTTGTCTTCTGCAGCCATCTCCTGCTTTGAACTTGATGTTGTAGAAAAGGACCCGAGGGTCTCCAGGTCGTATGTGTATCTATTTTGTATTTGTTTTTATCTTCCCCATGGCCCTAACCCCTTTTTGTCAATCATTCCTCTATGTATCCCCAAAATGTGTGACATTTCTCTCAGATAATGTCATGCCCATAATGTCCGTGGGTGAGGTGTCTCTGCGCCTCTTTCTGTCTGATTTGGCCTCTTCATCTCATTCTGGATCAAAGTGGAAGTGAGGAATTTTCTCTCTTTTGCTTGTCCCCACCCCTATTTTTATTACCTTGAATTCCATGCATTAATTCTGGGCATGCACATGTTTCTCTGCAGGATGTAGGAGGGTGCAGAAGAAGGGTGAAGTGATTGGCATTTCCCATGGTTTCACAGAGTTCACCGTCCAACATGTAGTCAAGATGGCAGAAATGATCTGTACAGTTATTGGGTGTGTTCATGCTTGCATAGACTAACGGGGTCTGTTCACAATGGCATGTGCTACCTTCTGTCCACCTAGTTCAAAATGATGTCGTTGATGACCCCCTGAAATACTGAAGTGGACTTCCGAGTATTTTGACGCAGTACCCTTGCCTGTATCTTGGCAGAATTACAGAGGAGGGCCGTGTCTGTTGTGTTGGTTAAATAAGCACAAGGAAAGAAAGATGTGTGCACACAGACCCATGCACACTCCCAACATTCAACTCATTTCTAATGACCCAATAATAAAGTCTCCTTCAAATGGCAGTCGATTGGATCTGGATGGAGGAGTTCCATTAGAGTGAGCCGCTGAATTTTCTGTCTAGGAGCCATACCTGTCTCTTCCAGAGGGAAACACAGTCGGCTACAGTGGGAGAGTCACCCATCCTCTGGGAGAGCTACTTCCACAGACAGGAGATGTTGCTAAGACAGGAACCACTGAGCCTGAGGGGGAGAGTTGAGTGATGGAAAGATGTATTCTTTCCTATATTAAAAGATAAAGCGTCCTTGAATATAACAAGAAGGCTAGCAGGCAAGATCAGTGGGCTAGTAAACTTTCTCCGTGGTAGCAGCATATTCTCCAGGAAGAATACACCTTTATAATGTACTTTGCACGAGTTAAGCTGTTTGGAGGTTTCTGATTGGCTTGACTCCGATAACTGCGACCCGGCTCCTGACTCCCTCTTTTTCTCCTTTCTTCTTTACTTTGCTCCTTTGACCAAGATGAAAAAATTAAGCTCACATGGAAGAAATTTAAGGACTCTCTAGGCTGCATACGAATGTCCTTATTTTCTTACCGCAATTACCTTGTTAAATAGATTGTTTCTTTAAAAAGACAGAGAAAGAGAAAGACATTAAACAAACCCCGCAGAAGCATTCTGCATCAGAGGTTTGCACGTGTTTCCCCGTGTTCTCTGATGCTTGCCGACTCTCAAGGGTGGGGCTGTGATGTAAAACACGGGGTTCCTTGTTTAATGTCTTACACTCCAGTCCCACGGTGCCTAGCTGCTTCTCTGGTGACCTTCTCTTCGCCTTTGTCACTGCTGCTTTCTCTCTGTGGTCCAGCAATAAGTGCACATGGCTATAGAGAAATTAAAGGACGCTGTCGGCGGAGAGTTGATACAGTTAAACCATCCTTAACGTAGGGACAGACCTCTTAAATAATTAAAACTGTTTGCTCTGAGAGTCAGATTTGCATTTCTTTACCAAGTTTATTTAGCACACTTTGTTACACTCAATTAAACAAAAGTGTTCTGTTTCATTTTCTTTGCTTTGGGTTGATCTCTTTGCCTTTGGTTCTTACATCCCTTGTGTAATTTCACAGTGCTTGGGTCTCCGGAACAATACACGTATTAATGCATACAGAGATATATTCAAATGCATTAGAGGACGTGCCGTTTGTACTAAAGAGAATCTGCCCAGGGTATCTGAGGGTCCTTGTAACCTAAGGTGTAACCTGGGCTACAGGTAATTCCTGGTGGGAAAGACTTCACCAAGTTCTTCTAGCGTGCATTGGGTTAAAGCCCTGTTAGGAGCATTCTTTTGCCTCTCTGCAACTTGAGCAGCAAACCTCTTAGCAAAAATCTGAAGACTTGGGTGCTGAATGAGTCAGGAAAGGAAACGGAACATAACGCGCTGCTGTCTCCACAGCTCAGCTGACGGCACACGCAGGCTGCTCCCTGGAAATTAATTCATTGCTTAAGCTGTGCATCTTTAAGAATGAATGAGTTGCCCTCTTCCTAATGAGTGGTGGGATCAGTAGGAACATGATGAGAGAGAAGAGGCAGACGTTTGCTTCCTCAGTTGGGGCTCAATATCCAGAAACTTCAGTATTAATCACTATCAGTTGCTTGGGGTTTTTTTTTTTTTTCCCCCGGCTTTCCTTTTAATTTTCCTACCAGGTAAGTAACACATTTTGGATTCTCCTAGTGGGACTGTACACGAGGAATGCTGTGTTCTTCCCATCCCCCAGGGTCCCTTCCATCCTTAGGCTGGATTGTTTGGGTGTGTGCACGACAACAGTCGATATGTACGTGTGATGACTATCTCAAGGGTTCTAACATGTTTAACTGTTACGGGATCTGTTATGTCTACTTTAGGGTCGACCCCATCCCATATGACACTCCAAAACCAGCGGGCCACACGCGGTTTGTCTGCATCTCAGACACACACTCCAGAACAGATGGTATCCAGATGCCTTATGGGGACATCCTTCTCCACACAGGCGATTTCACCGAGCTGGGACTGCCCTCAGAGGTTAAGAAGTTTAATGACTGGTTAGGTAAGGAATGATTGCGTTCTGGCGGCCCCAATTAACCTTTCCCGGTCTGAGTGTCACTCACTGCGTCCTAATTGAATTAGAGCACTTGGAAACCAGCTCAGCCGTTTCTTGTATGATATGCCATGGTGTCTAGCTTTAATCCAATTTTGTTAATTAAAGATGAATTTTTAGATATTTAATTTTACTGTGCATCTTTCAGTGCCTGGCCTCGACAGCTCTGGGGCAAAGAGATGAGAAGCTTTGAAACCGATCTCCGTTCCCTCATCTTGCTTTAATGAGGACATTCATTGGCACACACAAGGCCTAGAATCATGTTTTTAATTCATTGGCTCTAGTCTTTCCAAGGTATTGTGATCAAAGATGTACAAATGGCCTAGCAGTAAGAGAATTCTTCTTGGTAACTAGAATCCATCTAGAGGTTGTGAAAGTCCCTCTTGGAAGTCCAGTCCCTCCTGAGCACTATCCTGTCCACAGCAGCTCTCTGCAGTGGCCTGCACCCTGGCCAGGACTTTGCAGACATCCTCTGCCCCAACACACTCCCGAAACAGAATATTAGACTTTCCTGAACACAGGGGATGGACCCATAGGTTCACAATTCAGCAAAACACTGGGTCTGGCGAGGGCAGCTGCCAGATATTAGCACGGCAAGGCCACCCTGGGGGTATTCACACCTGTCTGAGAAGAGAGATCTAGGGCTGGGGTACAGCCCAGTGGTAGAGTACCCGCCTACCACCTGCTCATCTGCAAGCTGCTGGGCTCAGTCCCCACGCCATAAAGGAAATAAAAAATATAAATAAAATAAAAAACAAAGAAGGGTAGAGAATTTCTGAAGACACTAAAGAAGTATGTATTGTTTCAAGCAGAAACTCATTCCAGAAGAATGGTGTCATGAATATTATGTGAGCAACGAAAATGACTCAGGAAATTTAGACAGAAACTTATTTGTTTGTTTGTTTGTTTGTTTGTTTATTATCAAACTTAAGCAAGGTATGGGAAAGTTCTAAGTTGTTGATTAGAGATGATAAAATATGTGTGATAATTGACAAATAATGCTTAGAATGTTTAAAATATATTAAGAATGAATAATAAGCTTAACTGTGAGCAGTTTGCTTTTTCTGGTGTTCATGCATGCATATCAGCTTGTACATAACTGTCATCAGAGTACAAACCTCCATCACTCTTGGCTACTTTCATTTGACACTGTTGGCAAGACTAAACATTTTAGCGTAACTTCCGTATTTATCCCTTTTAAGGACAGTGTAACAAACTGATTATACTTTTTATTTCGTAAGACATGTATTTACAAACAAACATTTAAATAGATAGGAGCATCACCTTGGGCAGCAAGAACTAAACTGTATGTTTTCTGATGTGTGTGTCTTTTTGTTTCTACTGACTTATTTCTAAGGAGAAAGGACTACTTATGGTTAAAGTCTCGAGCCGGCACTCCACAGCTCTGCTCGGCTGCTGACCGCCAGCATGTTTTTGGGCAGCAGCTGCGCTTCTTTAGCGATAAAGGATGCACCAGGCTATGGTGGGCTCGGCATCCGATTTGGGAGCTTTTATGTTTTCTGCCCTTTCAGTAGGTGCTCAGTCGTATTTAAAGCAGGCAGATATTTTAGAAGTCATTTAACATAATTATCTCATTTTTATAGATGACAGAGATGCAAAGAAGTTCAGAGGATTTTTAGTCTCACTGTGGCAGAATTGGGTGTAATCCAAATTGTTTCACTTTTTCTTTTTTTTGCCTTGGTAAACTTTTCTTTCAAGTATTATCTCTTTTTAGCTACTCTTTTTTAAAGGCTCTCTCTCTGTCTCTCTCTGTCTCTGTCTCTCTCTGTCTCTGTCTCTCTCTCTCTCCGTCTCTCTGTCTCTCTGTCTCTCTCTGTGTGTGTGTGTGTGTGCGCACAATGTCCAAGGCAATCCCTCCAGCTCCCATCTTAGCCACTCTTATCAATCACCTCCTTGCAGCTAAAGTTAGGTATTGACCGTGCTTTTGGTTTTTGTTTTGTTTTGTTTCCAGGAAGGGCACAGCCGGGGGAGGTAGCACAGAAATACAGACAGATTAGGTCCTGTTATAATCTAGTGGAGCCGCTGACCTTGGGCGTCTGAGTTCACCCCTTTCCTCCTTGGTTTCCCTCAGCAGAACTAGGATTAATACTACCTGTCTTTCTGGATTGCTGTGCAGATTAATCAGTAAATGATTGCTGGTAGTGGGTTTTGTGGGCCATTAATAATGGAATGGGGAATGTGGTGAGTGAACCATCAAGAGATATTTAAAGGGTAAAAGCAAGAAGAGGTCAGTGGAATTATTTAGTAGATTAGAAATAAACACTTGGAGATTTTATAAGGGAAAGTGCTCCATAAATGGAAATGTGCCGTAACTAAGGAAATAAAATGATAAGGAAATCAAAAGCTGAAGCCCAGCTGCACGTCAGTTCCTTTTGCCTCTCTTCCCTCTAACCCCCACCCTGATCTAGCAAGGCACCAGGGAGAGGTCTCAAGAAGGGGTGTAGCACAAGAGACCAACCAGAGTCCATGGGAAATGGGGAGAGAAGCTGGGTTCCCATAGAGAAGGCTGAGAATAGCTCACTGTTACCAGGGCAACTCAGGGTGCTCAGAGGGTGAGAGATGGCGTGTGATTACTCTGCCACTTGGTTCAAGCAGGAGCCTCTCCCCTGGAAAGGGCGCTTCCAGCCCTCTCTGCCAGGTAGACGTCAAGGTGATGAGGGCCTTTGCTACAATTTTTTGCTACAATTGGACTTTCAACTCTCACCAGCTTGGGTCATACAAGCACAGTGGCCTCTGACCGATGTTTGTTTCCTTTCTACTATCCTGATCTTTGCAAACATCGCCTTCTCTCATGCTCCATTTCTCTGTCATCGGATTGATCTGGTTCAGTGACAGGCCAGGCACTCTAAACCTGCTTGCCGAGGTTACTCCCATTTTACGGATAACTTCTCCAAGGTCATTTAGTAGATGAGAAAATTCAAAGGAGCTCGTGAGATGCCTTAGCAGATGAGGCCACCTTGCCACCAAGGGTAATGACCTCACTCCTATTTCTAGAGGGAGAAAGCTGACCTCCACAAGCTCTCCACACACACACCCTGTCACACGCGTGTTTATACATGTTTACACATATACACTATAAATAGATAGATACATGCAATAATAAATAAAGCTCTGGAGGAGCTAAGTGATCTCCACAGGTCTGCTCATGGGGTGAACACGAGGCTGTGTGACTGAGGAGCGTGACTTCGAGTCACTCATGAGCTCGTGAGCTTGGGAAGAGCTGTGGCTTCATCGGCAGCTTCACATGGAAATCGGATAGCTGTTTGACCAGATGCTAATAGTGCACGTATTTGAAAGATAGCCTTCATCTGACGGTCCTGCTCCTCTTGACTGTCACCCTGACCCACCAGCTATAAGACCTAAGAATCCCTAATGAGCTCCGTGTTGGTTCAGAGATGGCAGGCCCTCATTAGTGTGGCCATATGCCACAGGGCAGGTGTTACAAGAAAGTTATCAATATGGAGTAATTTATGAGATGAGCTGCTGGAGCCACCGAGCTAAAGCTAGCGACAGCCCAAGGGTGAGATCTCTTGTTGATCTTATAAGCACTTGAGGACACCTAGTTTTTTATTTGCTGTTTTTGATAAATGTTTAACCTCCTGACTCTTGGGAACCTTCTTTAGTAAGATGGGAAATAATAAAAATATTACTTAATGCCTATTGTGAGGTGTCCTAGTTAGGGTTCCTATTGCTGTGATGAAACATGACCAGAAGCAAGTTGGGAAAGAAAGGTGTATTTAGCTTATATTTCCACATAGAGTCCATCATTGAGGGAAGTCAGGAACTCAAACAGGACAGGACCTAGAGGCAGGAGCTGATGCAGAGGCCATGAAAGGGTACTGCTTACTGGCTTCTTCAATCTGCTTTCTTAAAGAACCCTAAGACCACCAGCCCAGGGATGGCACCCCCCCACACAGTGGGCTGGGCCCTCCCCATTGATCATTAATTCAGAAAAAGACCTACATCCTGATCTTATGGAGACATTTTCTCAATAGAGTTGCCTCTTTTCAGATAACCCTAGTTTGTGTGTCAAGTTGACGTAAGACCAGCCACATGAAGGTATGCTCTGATTCAGCTTATTGCATTCTGGTGTGTGACAGTGTGATGGTTAGTGTCACCTTGACAGAATCAAGAATCACCTGGGAGACATGGACCTAGGCAAGACCTTGGGAGCTGTCTTGATTGCCTTAGCTAATGAAGGAAGACCCACCCGTTATGGGCAGCACCATTCCCTGGCTGGGATCCCAGAATAGAGAAAGGAGACAGAGAAGCAATGGGCATCCATTGCCTTTTGCTTCCTGATTGTAGGTTCAATGGGACTAACTACTTCAGGCTCCCGCTGCCTTAACTTCCTCTCTATGATGTGGAGGAGGAGAGCCGCTTGTTCGTCCTGGCCTCCTGACTAGCTTAGCCCCGAAATAACCACACAAAAATTGTATTAATTAAATTACTGCTTGTCTCTAGCTTCTTATTGGCTAACTCTTAAATTAATTTAACCCATTTCTATTAATCTGTGTATCGCCACGTGGAAGTGGCTTACTGGCAAAGATTCTGCATGTCTGTCTCTGGCGGCTCCAGTGTCTCTCCCTCTGTCTTCCTCCTCCCAGCATTCCATTTAGTTTTCCCCACCTAGCTCTGTTCCCCTACAGCTCTGCTATAGACCCAAAGCAGTTCCTTTATTAACCAATGAAAGAAACACATAGAGAGAAGGACCTCCTACACCAATGATGGACTATACTTCTCATAAGACAGAATACGCCCTTACATTACTTTAGTGGGAATGTTTTAGCACGACTACAGAAAAGAAACTAAGACAGCTGTCCACAGTTACTGCAGAGCTGAAGCTAAGAGAGTCTGCAGCACAGGCTTCAAGATGCAGAAACTCAAAGTGGCTGACCCAGGAGAATAAGATGTTTGGAGCCAAACCTCCCTCTCCACAGTGACACAGTGTTTAGGCTGGAAGAGCCCTCAGACACCTCCTTATCTAGAACTGGAGAAGTCAAATGAATTGCCCAGGGTCACTCAGTAAATGGCCAAATTGGGACTAGAACTTTGGAGGTGGCAGGGTGGGATGGGTCAACTAACACATCTTCCCTATGAAGAGTAAGTTTCTCAGGCTAGCCCTGTTCATGTATCCATGTAGTCCTCTGGGTAACTCGTCAGGGCAGTAAGAACTAAAGTATCATTAACTAGTTAAGGGCATACAACTAGGAAGTGACCTTAGGTTTGGATCTGAATCTATCAGACTCCAAGTTCCAACTGACTGATCACCACCCCGATCTGCTGTCTTTACAGAGAAAAGCTGCTTCCCACTCTTCCTAGCTGCTGTCTTCTAGGGAACCAGCCCAAGGCTAGAAAGACAAGTGTTTTCTAGGGCCAAAGAGAATTGTGGGAAAGGGACATAGAGACATCTTTCTTTCCCAGTTTAAAAAGGGATGATAGTTAAATGATGTGGCACAAATAATGAAAACCCAGAGGCAGACACTGGTTCAAGCTGAAGATCAGCAAAAGGCCACTAGAGCAAGCCTACATCTACCAAGGATGGGAGACTGCAAGCTGAGCCCCGAGCCTCTGTCTCCTCCTGTCTTATAGTCCCCTTTAGTGCTGGGATTAAAGGGCTGTGACTCCCTAGTACTGGGATGACAGGTGTGAGCCACCACCACCTGGATATGTTTCTGCGTTGATCTTGTGTAGCCTAGGGTGGCCTTGAACTCACAGAGATCCATCTACCTCTGTCTTCCAAATCCTGGGATTAAAGTTGTCTGCTACCACTGTGTGGCCTCTAGTGACTTAGTTTTCCTCTCTGATCTTTAGGCTCGCTTTATTTATTAAGACACTAATGATATACCACTATAAAACGATATAGTCCTAATATAGTCCTGTCTGTATTGAGCAGGCAGATACTGCACAACTGAGCCAGGGCCCCGCCACCCAAACACAATAGTTCCTTTTGCCACCCTGGCAAAAAATGAATCCCCAGTCACAGCTTTGGGTTAAACTTGTTAACGACAAAGTAGCTGTCAGTTAAAATGTGATTATTTTTATTGCTTTTTTTCTTAAATTCTGAACACCAGTGGCCTCTAATACCACCTTCCCTGGAGGTACGTTTTATGAGGTGTCTTTTCGCGTTGCTGTCGGCCGTGTCTTCTCCCCACCAATGCCTGTTTACGAGCGCTCATCACTGTTCACTTGCTTTCTTCTGGGCTGGCTTCTTGTTTTCAGCTTACGTCTGGAAGGCCTCTTGTTTATTGTACACATGCTGGTAGCGGCTGTACCAGGGGTCTTCAGGGGTTCTTATTTGATTGCTTAGCCCCTTTGTCATAGCCAACTTTCAGGGGCTCCCCCGCATCGAGTTCCTTCCCGCTCCCCACATGCAGCATGCCCCTCCCAACTCTCTGCTTTGTAAACCCTGTTTCTGATTATTTATAGAACCTTCTTAGGAGAGCTCACTCATCCCTAATGATCGTTGAACGGTTGCTTTCTAACTTAACACAGTGGCCAGACATCTGTAGAAGCCATCCTGTGGCTGAAACAGAATCATTTGCCTGTGTTTCACTCTGCTGGACAATGGTGTGCCCCTAACGGGGGCTCCTCAAACACCTGATGTACACAGACGTTGGTTGAATCACTGAAGTAATGAACATAAACTATCAGACTTTTCGTCCTGTACTTTGGCCCAGACATTAAAATCGCGTAAGTGTACTTCCAGTCTTTGCCTTCCCTCCCCGCTCTATTCTTCTCCTAAAACCTTTCCTAGCATTCAGTTCCTTGGTGCTAGTGGCTGGCATAGTGTGCAGAAGTATTTAATAAGCATTTGCTTCTGCTGCTGCTTGCCTTATGACACAATAAATTGTGAATACAAAGGGTTTGTGGTCTATTCTTACAGCTGAAAGTTCATACATTGTAATAGAGTGTAAGAGAGCTCTTCTAACATAGTCCCAATTCCGTGAACCTAGAATAGGGCTTTTCTTTGGCTTGGAATATCACTGAATACCTCTGAGCTTCAGTTCCTCTAAGACCAAGAGGGAGAATGCAAACGCGTCCAGGACTGTTTTGGGAATGTTCTGTTTGTAGGAACATCGTATGAAGGATGGTTTTAGCTGTGAGTCTGTAACCAGCATCTCAGCTGTAGGCACAGATCAATTTTGCTCCATTCCAAAGACCATGTTCCCTTTCCTGTGATCTTGCTGTTGGTACAACAGGAAAAGCTCTCACAGCCTCAGCTGTTATCTTCATCTATGTCTTTCATGTGTTCATACTTATAGTTTAGAAAGCAGAGATTGTGGTAGGAAGGAAACAACACCTGTGAAGAGACGTAACCGCGTGAATCTTGATATGAGTCCTCATGGAAGGTTTTCTTTTTCTGCTCTTCTTCTAACACACGCACAGGCACTTGCACACACACACAAATACCTTCTGCAGAAAACATCAGTGCTGTTTTGTAGCAGTTCCTTAACAAAATATAAACAACTTTCACGTCAGGCAGGATGCCTTGAATATCTTCCCTGAAGAATACTTTGATAGTAAGATACATGTGTGTTAATTTTAGAAGTCCAAATATGTGAGCATGCACAAAGTTGAAAATACACGTGTCTCTGCAGTCCCATCTCCAGAGTAATTAATAGTTGGCAGACATCATCTTGGAAATGTTTCTACTTTCATTTCTGTTTTGAACACCCTTAGTAACAAGACATCTATGTTCTCTGAGGGCTTTAACGACAATTAAAAAAAAAAAAAAGCTTCACAGGGCTATACATGTTAATTTGTAACTTAAAAAACATAGCCTGCCATGCTTTGCTTGTGGCAGTGTGGCACTCTGCTGAATAGGTGCTCTGTCATTTGTTAGTCCCATCTCTACCACTGGACACCTAGGGTGTCCCCAGGCGTCCGTTACCATGGGCACTGTCCTGGTGAGCATCCTTCTTGCTCTACCCTGCAAACATCATGAATTACATTTGTGGGGTTTATTCCTAGGCATAGAATGGCTCCTTCCAATAACATATATTGTTAAGAAAAACGTTTTTATTATGTGGTACCACGTTTCCTGTGTGAAGACTGCTGTGTCTCTTTAATATTCTTGGTATTTGAGAATCTGTGGCACGTGATTTTGAATGACCTTGTTGGAAGCAAATCTTCAGCCTTTAAGTGCTTTTAGAAAGTGATTGCACATTATTTTTGTTTCTAATTTTGAAAGCTTAGGTGGTTGTACTTGGAATTTTCTTTGGGCTTCCAACCAGCTCCCAAATAAAGACATGGAGACTTATTAATTATGAATGCTCGGCCTTAGCTTACACTTGTCCCACCAGCTCCTTTAACTTAATTGAATTGGTTTCTATTTATCTACGCTTTGCCTCAGGGGCGTTTTACCTTTCTTTCCTTCTGTATGTCCTACTTTCCTGCTTCCTCTGTGTCTGTCTGGTCCCTGACATCCCCCTGGTTGTTTTTTTTTTTTTTTTTTTTTTTCTCTTTCTTCCTTCAAGCCTAAATTTCTCCTCCTCCTTACTCTCCCTTCCCAGAAGTTCCACCTATACCTCCTTCCTGGCTATTGGCTTTTCAACTTTTTATTAGATCAGTCAAGTGTCTTAGGCAGACAAGGTGAAACAGCAACACATCTTTACAGAATTCAATAAACGCAACACATTTCTACATAGTTAAACAAATGCAATACATATTTACATAAACAAATGCAACACATCTTTGCATAGTTAAACAACTCTTCCACAGCAGGTCTTTGTTTTTAAAAGGTAAAAAAAATGATACAGAAAAAAAAATTGAGATTGACAGTAAAGTATATCCCATAGCCCACACATAACAAGGCTGTACATAGTGTGTTGTAACATGTGTGTATCTAGTCTTGTCATATAGAGATAGTATGCTATCAGGAACAGTGTGAGTACTGAGTGCAATCTGCTGTGTTTAAATTCTGCTTTAACCTTGTTAGTCATGTGATCTTTGGTCCATTCATCTGTGAAAGGAGAAATATTACTAGTTAGCAGCGCCGAACACAAGGATTGTTATGAGATTAAATGAGATAAAGCATGCCCAACACATTGAGGTAGTGTCCTAGCTGGCCATCTATTGCTGTGATCAAATATTCTTACCAACGGCAACTTGAGGACAGGATTCATTTGGCTTACACGTCCCTGTTACAATCCATGACTGTGATACAGTTGCTGAGGGAGGTCAGGCAAAGCTAGAGGCAGGAAGTCATACAGAGGCCACGAAGGAATGCTGCTCACTGGCCTGTTGTTCATGCCTTGCCTGCTTCTTTCTACAACCTAGAACCCCCTTCTCAGGGGTGTTGCCTCCTGCAGTGGCCTGGGCCCTCCCACATCAATCATTAACTAAGAAGCTACCTCATAGACTTACCTACAGGCCAATCTGATAGAGGCACTTTCTCAATTGAAGTTCCCTCTTCGCAGATGACTCCAGCTGTGTCAAGTTGATAAACAAACCAGGTAGAAAATGATGAAGAAAGGTGACCTGCCACTTCAGTGTTTCCAAAATGTGCCTCATATCCTTCCTACTTTTTTGCTACATCTTTCCTGTTCCTTGGGAGGGCATAAGAGGAGAGGAATTGAGGACAACAGGACTTCTGAGGAAGTGAAGTTGTAGTCCCTGTGCTACATGGCCACTGGCTCACTTCCCCTTCTGCAGGACAGAGAAACTGAGTTGTTCTCTGGTTCCACCTGCCCATCAGAGACCTGCTACTGCCCACTCTGTAAGCATGTCAGACCAGACACACATGGCATCCCAGGTTCTGGCTGATTTCTGACCCCCTGGTAGAGGGGTCCCCTTTCCATCTCCCACCATCTCTCTGCCATTCCTTATCTTTTTCTCATCACTTGCTTTCCCCTCCATGGTCCCCATTCCTCCTTCCAGAATGACCCTTACAATTCCAGCACACCAGACTCCAGCCAGGTTATCAGGCACAGGGTTTAATTTATGTCTAGAGTCTTCGTATGCTTCCAGGGCATGACGTGGTTGTTTAAGGAGTTTGAGTAGTTTTAGACAGCTGGAATTGTTAGGAAGTGGAGTTGGTGGACCAAGCAGGTTGCAGTCGGCCATTGTGAGGGAAAACGTGGCAAAGTGAGGTCTGCTCAGTAGGGAGGCGCTTGGCACATGCCAAAGAGGAGAGCCCAGCGTGAATGAGGTGTGCAACCTCGCAACAGCATCCAGTCACAGTAGACCTGATAGAGAAGTAAAGAGAGGCACTTCTAAGATGGGACATAGGTGCTTCTCCCTGTGATTTCCAGAGGAACCTGAGCCAGAGTCCCATAAATCTGGTCCTTATGTGGGGTGTTTAATATCTACAACACTTCTTACTGTTTATTCAAAAATATAGTATCGGCCATGCTATCTTTTTCAGTTGTTGTTTTGTTTTTTCATTGTCTGAAAATCTAGTGTTTCCTCAGGTTCTCATGATGAGCCTACATAATCTATCCTGTGGTCATCATACATCTTGTATCACTGTCTGTAATAATATCAGAAAAGAGGGTTTGCTTATTCCCAATAACAATCGATTCATGCTCATTAACTAATTGTCTTTATGCTGAAGAGAATTTGTTTTAGAAATGAATTATTTTATGATTTTTCTAATTCATATATCGGTACATTTTCTCAGTAAAGACAAACTTAAAGTGTGGTCCAGATTGGGTATAGAATTAAGTTAAATTCCTTGGAAAGAAACTGAAGCTAAACACTTTCTAAAATGAGCGGCTTTGGGTTTCATCCCATTAGACGGACTCCTTGGTGACCCAAGGGCACGGTGACAGGTCTTCTGTGATCCATGTGAACCTGTTCCTCTGTGTTATGGGTAGCCATTTTCTTAAATTACATTAATTATAGTGCCTGTAATTTATATGACAGCTTTTATACAAAGAACTCAAAGTATCTTTGGATATATTAGCTCATTAATGCTCTATAATGGTCCGGGGAGGTTGATGTGAGCAGACAACATTAGCTCTGTCTTACTGACAGATGGATGGAGACTCAGAGAGGTGGGAGGACAGCCTGGGGTCACACGGCAGCCAGTGCAGGAGCTGGGCAAGAGCCAAAGTTACAGGACTTCTCTTTATGCTTCTAGCTCTGGACTCTAAAACTCAATGTGTTTTCCCTTCCTGAGAGAGCTGTACTCCTCAGGGCAAGAGGCAGACATATACTCCTCACGACACCAGCTTAAGAGAAAAAGCTAGGTCAAAATTTCCCTTTAAAATGATGAGTTAGTAAAGCATTTTATTATTTTTAAATTGTGTTGTTAGAATAAGAATGAAATTCTTTAGAACGACCAACTTTTCCAAAACCCAACCAACTTCTCCAAACCATTTAATCCGAAATAGAAATGTGAGGCCCCCTCCATCCTGATTCCCAATCTTAGAGCAGGGTCCTTGTATCTGGAACATGTAGGGAGAGGCCAGACATGGTGGCCCAGACATCTAATCATAACAATCTGGAGACGAAGACAGGAGGATTGAGAATGAAGCCATCCTGGGTTACAAAGTAAGACCTCATTAAGGAAAAGGTAGAGGGGAGAATGAGAGAATGAATAAATAAAAGGATGTGCCGGGCTTGGTGGCATGAGCCTCTTGTTCCAGAACTCAGGGCATTGAGACAGGAGGATCATCGTGAGTTCTGGGTTGCATAGAAAAAAAATCTGTTCAAAAAATAAGTAAATAGAAAATAAAATAACACAAAGAACATTTAATCCTCAGAAAGGTATTTGCAGGCATTCTAAAAGGGGAGGTCTGGGAGGAGTTGGGGGAGAGGAGGTGAATAAATATTGTATAAAATTCTCAAAGAACTAATAAAATAATTTAAAGACTGTACTTTGTCTTGTCCTCCAGCTTTTATGCCTGCCAGCACTGTGCCTTGGCAGAATCAGTACTCAGTAAACTGAATAATAAATATTTGTTAATGTTGGTTCCACTACCTAAATACATTCTCATCCTCTTTCTTCTGAGACTTCTGTTCACTCTTTAATGCCCACTTCAAAAGTTCCCTCTGTTACAGAACTCTCTCTGGCCTTCCTACGTCTTCTCTTCCCCCATCCTGTGTCCAGATCTCAGGCGTACCAACTGTTACAGCTTCTGGACTCCTCTCTTGATGGATGGAGTCACTAGTGAGGTCTTTAGGAATTGATAGCCTTTCCATCAGTGCCTACTTTTCTCCACATTCTTCTTATGCTTCCCTGTGTGAGGGGTGTGGCTTCCCTTTCCAAACTCTTCTCTGTGTGAAAGAGAGGTCTTCCCAGATCTGGGCAAAGCTTAAGGACCACCCTTGGGAGATGACCAGTGTCATGCAAATGTTAGAGATGACTGTCGTTTGCTAGTTAGCATCCCTTCCTATCACTGTCCTAAGTCAGAGACATTCCAGGATGCGGTGAACCTCTTCGATGAGGACTGAAATCTCATAGCCTTTGCTTTGGCTTTGAACTTGCTGTTGCTGCATAGATCACGTCTATTTCAATCCCCCCCACCGCCTTCCCCAGTCTGTCTGCCTATTGTTTCCAGGAGTCTTGATTCCATCTGTCCCCTGGGTTTTTGAATGACATTTCTATGGCCTTTTTAGCTCTGTCGAGTCTCGGTTCTGCTTCTAGTATATCACTCGACTCCCTGAATCTTGTCATCTCCCCTCCCCACCTTTGACTGATAAATTTTCATTATTGGTTTTACGTGAACCTCTTCAGGGTTCCACACTGCCTGACCCCTGTGGTCACTTAGTGATTACATGCGCCAGCTGAGGTAATTTATTCACTTTGTTTTGGTGTGAACATGTCCCATGGGGCTTGTAACTGTTGTAATCACTTGACCCTGGTGACTGTTAAATGCTTTAAACACAGTTATTTTAAATTTATAATTGTTTTCATTAAAAATCCCTTCTAGTAACATAACTGACCTTGCTGTCAGCATGGCATTATGTGCAGGAAGAAGAAATGAAAATATTATGATGCACATAATACAGTGGTCATCAGAGATGCGTGGCAAATCATTAGCTTATTGTCCACATTCTACTCGGAGTCCTGCAAGGCAGATGAAAGGGAAGGGCATAATTACAGCAGTCTCCCTGTAATTCAATACGGCTATTCCCACATGCAGGCCAGGCTAGCAGCCTAGGGACTGGAAAGTGCTGAGGAGTCTGAGGTGAAGTACCCAAAGGGCCCCATGAGGTCAGGCTCATTGCCTGGCTAGATAGTACTTCTCACACTAGTGGGTAGGCCTGATGAATTTTGTTTTTTAATTCATATTTATTTTTTAGTTTTCAATTTGACATATTTTCAAGTGTCATATAAGTTTCAGGAATAATGCAGTGAACTCCCATGTGTCTTCCACGTGGATTTTCCAGTGTTGATGCATTTGCTCTTCTCTCACCCTCCCGAGTTTTCAATTGCTGGATCTTCCTGATATAAGCAGACGTCCTGGCCATACGTACTTCAGTGAGTTCAAAGAATAGGAGTGTTAATTTGCATGGACTCACTACACTGATCAAAGTCAAGAAATATGAGTTGATATAATTCTATTTGCACACCTTTTCCAAATATTGATGGCTGTAAGGCTAATACAGTTGTGTGTGTGTGTGTGTGTGGGCACACACGTTTGTATCTGTATGAGAGAACATATCTGTATGTGTGTGAAGGTCAGAGGACACTGTTCCTCATCGTCCACATTGAGACGGATCTCTCTTGTTCATTGCTACGTACTCCAGGGGAGCTGGCCGTTCCCATCTGGAGCTTCTGTTTCTGCTCCCGTCTCACCGCAGGACGCCGAGATTAAAAGCGGGCACTTCCATGCCCCACTTTACTTTGGTTCTGAGGATTTTAACTCGGATCCTCATGCTGCTGTAGCTACTGAACCAACTCTCCAGCTCCAACCCTGTTCTTTATAGTAACTTTGTTTTTTATTTGCTGTGCCAGGATCTAGTTCAGAACCACAAATTGCAATTGGCTCTAGAAATCCAACTAAACCAAGTAGCAGTTTCTCACCTTCTTTTCTTAAGGAAAAGACTGGTGTAATGGAAGCCTTATCCTATGAAAGTGTTTTCGAGTTTAAAATTATAGGTTTAAGTGTTTCTGGGTAGTAAACGACAAGGAAAGGATACTGGTCGTTATTTTATAAATATACTTATTTCATTTGAGCCTCCTAAATACCAAGTCATTCTTGATGAGTAGCGACAGCGGGAACAGTTTCGAGAGGTGACTGTGTTCTGGATCTGAGACACAGTGTGCTCCCAACTCTGCGCTTTGTAGCAAACAGGAAGGATGCGGGTGGGACTCTAGGCTCTGAGGACCGGAATGGAAAGAGGCCGCACTTGTCTCATTTCAAGCATTTGCTTTGCACTGGCAAAGACTAGAAAACATGGCTGTAGTTCAGTCACCTGTCCTTTTTGACTCCCAAAGATGCTACCCGGTGTCTCAATTACAAAATTTGTGAAAATTGGTAACAAAATATCACACGACATTTGAAAGAAAGGCTTCTAGACGTCTGCCCAGCATATGGTAACTGTGAAAATCAAAGGTCCTTGCTAATGCATCTGGTGGACCTGTAAGCCTGAGAACTCACATGCAGTGTGTGTTCCTGGCCTGGCTGAGTCAGTCCCTGTAGAAAATTGAAGACGCTTTCTAGATTTGTGAATTTAAAAGATATGACAACAAAAGTCTTTTTTTTTTCCGAAACTTTACTGTAAAGAACTTGCAGACAAAAAAAATAAAAAAAATCACAGCAAGGTTAGCCAAACCCCAACTATACTCATCTCAATGAACTTCTGTCCAGTTAGAACAGCCACACAGAAGCTTCGGAACTCCATCCTGGGTCACACATGATTATTGAGAATCTCTGAGGGACACTCAGAACTCTACTCAGATGGGGAAAGCTTGGCTCAGAACACACAATTACATTCTTGTATTTGTTTTTCTTTCCTTTTTGTTCCATGAGTAAGCGAAAGAAGCTGAGGTAGTTTTGCATGTTAGTTTAAAATGATCTACTGTTTTCCTAGTATGTTATTCCTGGTCAGGGATGCTGGTTGTCTAGAAATCCCTTTTGTGCAGAGTGTGAAGGGTCACCCCGCGGGCCCTGTGGACCCATACTTAGTTCATGGTAGACAGTATCACTAATGCCACAGTGCCGAGAACTCTAGTCTTCTCTGTTGATAGATGTGTCCCCAATGAATATGCATTTTGTTTGCTGGTCTGTGCCACCGCATTTTATTGCCTCTGCTTGGTGAGTGTCTTTGTGCTGGCATTTGCTCTTCTCATCCTCCTACCTTTTGTGTGTCATGTCCATATGTAGTATTTTGAAGCAAGGGATATTTAAAACATTTGTGTTTTAGTAGCCTATAAAACGTGCATGCTTATAAATATATGAATTTCCTCAATCAAAATGTCTTTAAATTTAGATATTTAGGTGATTTTTTTTAATGATGTGCCAGAAAAGAACATCATTTTGTGGGAAATAAGTGTTGGTGTTGGTCATCTTGCATGTCTCAGCTTTGTTTACATTTGCAGCCTGTATTAGAACAGCATTTGCTGCATCCAGAGTAAATAATTAAGCAGCTATCACATGCATTTTTGATCTACCAGACTTAGATGTTATTGTGACAAATTTCATATGCATTATGAAACTGAAGCAAACTTTTTCCCACAGGGTTTTTTAACTCTGCTCAAATTTCGGAATTAGGGAACAAAACTGACCATCCAAAAACACAGCAGACAAAGAAAAAAATTGCATTTCTCTCTTGTCTAGGTAAACTGCGCTGTCTTTCTTCTCCTGGTCACGTGCATGGTTCTCAGTTAGCTTTTGTGCTTCTCTTCTCGGTTTGAGAATAGGGGAAACAGTTGCTCTCCCTTGTTTTGAAGATACCGTAAAGCAGAGGACCTCTGAGCTGGGAGTCCTCTGTAAAATGTCAAGAGTGCAATGGTCTTGGTTCTATTTCCTGCCTCTGTTGATGGCATCATTCAGTTGCCTGGGATTCAGAGTGTACAGAACTCTGGGCTCTTATTTCCCTCTGTCGCTTGAATTTGCAGCTGACAGCCAGCCAGCCACTGGCTCAGACAGTACTTGTGCTGGTGACGGCATGGGTAACGGTGATAGCTCCCTTTCAGGAGCTGAAGAGCTTAGCCAGTTAGCATTGCAACTAGAGCAGAGAGCCCTGTGAATAATAACCACATAATAACGGGATTTGAACCTGAGGCCCACAGAGGTGCGTGCCATTGGGTGCAAGCTTCACCTGTGAATGTGGATACAGTGTTTAAAGTTTAGTCCTGTCTTCCTTTGGCTTATCGTGTTTGCCATTTTGCTCTTTGGGTTTATTTCTTGGTTAGTGGGCTGCAAAGATACCTATGAAACAACCAGATCGCGGAATCCTTTACTTTTAGGACTTTTAAGTCATTACGACCATATTACATTATTATGCAACCAAGTTCATCTAGTATAAACCGCTTTGGAGAGAGTTGTCAGTGGTCTGTGGCAATTGTACAGGGAGTGGCCATGCACAGGAGGCTACTAGGAATGATTGCCAGCTCTCCACAGTTTGAACACTGTTACTGGATGCTGGGAAGCAATCAGAGCGTCTCAGAGTGTCTGCTGACTCTCATCTAATAGTGTAGATTAGATCCAGAAAGGTCCCTTGTATGGGTCTTTCTAGTTTTTCTCCGTGCAGCTCCTTATTGTTGGCCATTATCACCTCAGTTTGCAGATGTAAGCTTTCAACTTGTCCTTGCCTGGGGTGCAGTTCAGGGATGATGAGCATGAATTTACTGCTCACAAGTCATTTGTATGAGCATGTCTTTGACTCTTTTTATAAGACACAATGCAGTTCAGACTGCATTCACAATGCAGTAGTGTAAATTGTCAAGATGGAGCTTACAGACTGGTGACAGGGCTCGGTGTGTGAATCTATACTTCCTGCCATTCTGACAACCTGAGTTCCATCCCTGGGACCCACATGCCAGAAGGAAAAAATTGACTCCCAAAAGATGTCCAGTTGCCCTCTGACTACACACACACACACACACACACACACACACACACACACTTTTCTCTTCACCACAAATAAATACATGAATAAGAAAAGATATAGAGTAGCATACATGCTTATTAGGAAGGGTCACGGGGCTGGAGATGGCTCTGCAGTTATGAGTGCTGACTGCTCTTCAAAAGGACCCAGGTTCAATTCCCAGCACCCATATGACAGCTAACAGCTGTCTTTAACTCCAGGACCTGACATCCTCCCACAGACATTCGTGCCGGCAAAACACCAATGCAAATAAAATAAAAATAAAGAAATCATTAAAAAAAAAAGAAGGGTCATGCTTCTCAGTAATAGCTCAGACATGGTTGCCCTTGGGCACATGTAGAGACTTCCTCTCCTTTTACAGGAGGAGGAAAGAAGAAGAAACTTGCTGTGGATGTCCTTGCCTTCCTTTCTTATTTCTTATTTTTATCAGAGGTGGAGATTCAGGACTGATATTGCCCCTGTCCTTAGATAAAGGTCTTTCCTTTCTCATCAATAATCTTTCCATCACCCACAGAGTGTGAAAAACCTGCCAACTGGGCAAGGGCACACCCCAGACATGCAGGTTCATCTTCCAGCAGGGCTCCTGTCACTTTTAGACTTGGAAAATCTGGAGTTTCTGCTGTAGCTGCTTCATTGAACATCAAGCATGCAGTGCACAGCATCCATCTTCAACGTCGAGCATCTCTCCTCTGTGCTACTCTAGCCCGTGTGTGTGTTTGCCTCTATTCTTTTAGGGAAAAAAAAGTGCTTATGGTATTAGGAAAATATGTCTGGTATTTATAATACTGTTTCCTTGTGCCCTAGTGTGAAATACAGATACACACCAACTAACAATGGCTATAAAAATGAAATCTTGCACAGAATCACACCCTCCCTCCCCACGCAGCAGGAATAATGCTTTGGGGGTTGGAGATGAGCTATCTTAATGATAAGGTAGGAGGGGAGGCAGTAAAGGGTGGGTCATAGCAGCTCAAGAAGTGGGGAGGGGCACGCGCTGCAAATTTTAGTATAATGCATAATGTTGGAAGATATCTTACCCCATCATAAAGATTAGCAGGCTGTGTAATTCAATTTAAAATTGGTTGGCGTGTCCTGACTATTACAAAGCTCTTCTTTTTTTGTTTTATCATCATCGCATTATTTTATGTCTTACCCCAGTAGAGAATGGAGCATATAGTGAAATGAGACAGAATCCCCTTCCAGTGGTCCCACCTCTTGGAGAAATTGTTGATGAGTGGAAGAGATTACCTTAAAATGAGTTAAGAAAATGCTTGCTCAATTGAATGCTTCCTTGTTTTATTTTTCCCTTTCTCTCTTTTTTAAATGTAAAATGAATTTCTTCTGAGCAAGCAACTGTTAAGAGTGAAATTCTTTTAAAAGCATTTGCTGGACACAGGGCTTGATTCTCAGAATTCCAGCGTTAGCAATTATCTCCAGTAGAGTTGGCATTGCTGTGTTATTGCAAACCCAAAATGCAGTAACTTATGTTAATACAAAACTGACAGACCCATGTCTGATGGCAGTTACCCATACTGGGGGGTTAATAAATGTGCCTAGGATTGCTATCTTGATTTTCTTTATTACAAGAAAAATGGGCTGCTTCCTAAACAGTGCCTCCTGCTTCTTGCGAGCAGCCTCAGTGACTCGCTAGCCAATGGTTTTGGTTCTAGTGTCTCATGAGCTCTTCTCAGTTAGGCATTCTTATTAGAGAAATGCCAAGTCTGTTGGCCAAATTAGCATGTGAACCATATGCGTGTACACACATACACACACACACACACTCCCTTAAATGAAATTCGGCAAATAGTGGTAATGAGCCTGAATGCAAGAGAAGAGGACTTGGAATATGAACAGGCACCACTTTCTTCTCACATCCTCATCTCCCCTTTATTGTAGGGGGAGATCTGAACCCATTTTCTTCATGTTCAGAGATGGCTTCAGAGAAACAATGCAGAGTTCATGCCATTGGCTAACTCTGACTCTCTTTGTTGAGAAGTAACCTCGTGTCTATCCAGAATCAGTGGAAGAGATGTTATGATTGATTAGCAATGTGTGCCACGCTGTAGGACAGGGGCACAACTACTCACATACTGTATCTTTACTAGTTCTGGCTTCGTGGCATTCATCTTAGGTCACGTGATGTGAATGATCTCTGACTATGATAGGAAGTTGGCAAGCTTAAAAGGTATGTCGGCTTTTTGAAATTTTTTTCCTACTGTTTATGGAGAGTCTACAATGTCAAAGTCCTTATCAGAAGGTTCCTGAAGTAACTGCAGTTTTGGCTTGGTGATACTGTTAAATCTCCTTTACATAGTAGGGTGTTCATGCATATTGTATTCTGTGTCTGTTGGTGGTGGTTCTCAGCATGTCTGTGAGGTAACCCAAGGTTAGTGGATAAGTAAGGCTTGCAAGAAGACGAGAAAAAAAATGCAGCTTCTCTGATATAATACAGGAAGCAGATTATCTTTGGTTTATGATCCTAAATATTTAAATAATTAAGGTCGTAACCAGTCTGATGGTAACTGACTTTGGAAGTGCTTTGAATCCCTATTTAGTCAAGCAGCAGGAGATCTGGAGAAGCTAGTCAGTTTAATTTACCCTTTTAGATTTTTCCACAGCTGAGGCAGCTCAATTTTCTGTGGCTCCTAGCTCACCCCCCTAACCTTTTCTGTTCATGACAGTCTTTCAGGCAAGTAGTTCAAAATTCTGACTTCTTGAGACTAGTTTATATTTGTAAATCACACTGTCTACTCTGGGGTCCTAAAAATTGGAGCTGTAATGGGATTTCCTCAGCTAGTTCACTCCCTTGGTCACGACCATGTGATCTCTCGAGTTAGTGAGGCATTCTGCAGTCCCTGGTTGGCATTCACCAGGCCATTCTCTGCCATACTCTTCTCCGTGACCTCTGTGGACTTCACTTGCCTTGTCCGTAAAACTGATGGCGGGTGTTACTTTAAAAGGTTATTATTGAGATTCGTCAGGTTGGTGTGTAAAGAGTTTTTGGGTGGTACCTGGTGGAGGATAGGTGTTGTATGTGTTGGCTCTTAACCTCACAATTGCCATCCTCACTTGATTTCATTTACACAGACTCTTAATATCTTGCCAGAGGCAGCGAATCTATCCAGGCTTTTGCAGTAAAGACTTAGAAGATAGACAAGGAAGTGTTTGATTGAAATGCATTGAGTATATGGAAGTATAAGCATAAGTTGGGTAGGAGGCTTTGACGAAAGCAATAAGAGATGTGTTGTCCCACAGAGCAAATCTGCAAAGGATTTTTGAGGGTCTGGCAAGTCAGGGTTTCAGTGTCATTCAGGGAAATTGGGTTATTTCTTTCAGTTTTTCTCACCTCTCCTCATGTACCAAAGGATGGAGAGTTGATTGTCAATCCCCCTGTGTAGTGTAATATGACAAGTGTTTGGTGGAAGAAGAGTCATTCCCTTTCATGGGCCTCTTTGTGTAGGTGGTAAATGTCTCCAGAGTCTCCCTTCAGGAGACTTCTCCTTGGACGGATACCACGTGTACTCTTTTAACAGCCACGGGTGACGGAAGTAGACGTCATGACTAATCACGATCTACCCTTCCTGGATCTGTGACTTCCCAGACGCAGATGCAAAAGGGTCAAAACCAGGAGGGCCGCGGTGTTATGAATCACAGTAGCCATGAGCAGTGTGATCATTTGTCTATAAATGCCGCTGTGTAACATCTTTAGGAGAGCAGTAGCCTACTGTTTTCCTAAAATGGAGCTCATTTGGTGTAACTTCCTCTAATTTATTATCCTGCGTGGCGTGGCTTGGCTATTGCAGCCTTGGGTGACATTTTAAGACATATATCTGATTGCCATACTCTGTCTCTCTCTCTCTCTGTCTCTCTCTCTCTCTGTCTCTCTCTCTCTCTGTCTCTGTCTCTCTGTCTCTCTCTCTGTCTCTCTCTCTCTCTCTTTATTTGCTGTATGCATGCTTCTGTGTGTGTTCCATGCACATGGAGGTCAGAGGGCATCTTTTGGGAGTTGGTTCTTTCCTTCCACCACATGGATTCCGAATATGGAACTCACGTTTCTGACTTGGCAGGAAGAGTCTTTTACCAGCTGAGCCATTTTGCCATCCCTTCCTTTCTTATTCTTTCTCCACTTTCCTTTCTATCTTTTCTTCCTTTCTTCTGTTTTACCTCTTGCCAGTTCCATAAGCAATCTATAGGATCCTTCTGATAGATAGTGGGTGAGGATTTTCCACCACAAATGCATCCAGAGGGAAGATTCCAGGATATCTTGTAAGTCTGGCTTCCAAAGATCTGAGAGGGGGAGCCCATCTTTGAGCATCATTATATGGCTTTCTTGTTTGAGATGCTTAACCTGCGTTTTTTTTGTTTGTTTGTTTGTTTTTGTTTTGTTTTTTTTTTTGCCAATCTGACATTGGCATGTTGAGATTCCTGAAGGGAGCCTAGGAGGCATCCTTTTAATAATTCAAGTTAATCTGTTTGTTGCCATTAGCTGATCATCAAGTGATGACGGAAAGACGGGTTTCTTCGGGACCAGAACCCACTGGTAAGGAGTGTTAAGCATCCCTTGTTGGGCTTTCTGGAAGAGAGAGCAGCCCCGTTTTATGTCGCCGTTCTTTTCCAGCTTTGTGAACCTACTGTCTTTCGAGCTGGACTGTGCAGTGCTGTGACTAGACTGACCTCTGCCTAAGGTCAGACTGAACATGGGACAAGAGGCTTCTCTCCCAGCCCCTCACCAGCCCCTCACTTTTAGCCATAGAGATATTATCTGATTCCTGGAGAAACTGGAAGTGGGGATAGACAATGTTTTCCCTTAAGGTCATGGCCCACTCTGGCCTGGAAAATCAGAATCTCCTCAGCTGGGAACTGGAATCTGACCTGAAAGGGGAAGGTAGGGGGAGGGGAAAAGATTCCTTACATAATTCTGCAGAGCAGCAGATTGAGGAGGAACTGGATGAAGAGGCTGTGGATCTCTGGCCACACAGTGACTTAAAGGTTTGTACGGTTCAGCTCCCAGAGTAGTGCTTTTTCAACTGTGTTCCAAGGACTTTAAGAGAGAGAAATGGGTGCGTACCTCAGGCCAGAACCCCACCCATTTTCCTATCTGCAACCCCAACCACAGCAAACTATTTTCTTTTATGTTTTCTAGTGAATTTTTCTTTGAAGGAAAATTTCTCAGAATCCTCTCATGTGTTCCATCATCCTAAAAAAAAAAAAAAAAAAAAATGATCTGGGGCAAGACACAGGCTTGAACAACTTCTGAGTTCTGTTACCATGTCTTTGAACTAAGACACGAGTTCGATCAAGGCCCTCCGAGTGTCTGAGCTTTCAGGAACAGGCTGGGGAAAGTCTGTGGTGGACAAGTAGTTAATCTGTTTGTTGCCACGGACATGAGCCGGGGAGTAGCCCCAGGGGCTCCTGAGGACCCAGCCTCGGCACTGACCTCACAGGGCCGGGCATGCTGCACATCAGATGTCCTCTTCAGCCAGTGTTATGACAGCCTCGAAGGTAGAACTTGAGTTAGTGTTGTTGAAGGGATTCAGGCGCTCCCTGGACAACCCCCACAAGGACGGCTCAGCCTTCCCATGGGTATTCTGTTTCCTCACCGTTGTCTCAATAGCAGAGCGTCTCTGGGCTGTCCTCACGGAGACAGAGGCTAAATAAACTCATTTTTAGAACACATTTGAATACAAGGGCAGGCTTTTTAAATCCAGCCAGTGAACCAGAGAAGGGTGCTGTATCTGAGGGTTTTTTTTTTTTATGAAGCCAGATCTTGAAGAACTGAATGCTTGAGATACTATTTTAACATCTCTTCAGTGTGTGGACAGACGGGAGTGTGCTTCCTGCCCCCTTACATTGTACTACACAGAACTGGGGATGTCAGTCTCGTGTGAATCTCTACTAAAAGGGTGAGCAGACAAAAGAAAATTTGCTGATTGATTTCCTTCAAAGGGTTCTTACTCGATTGCCATATCTCAGTAATTTCCCCAATATGTTGGTTCATATAACTTGATGGCTTCTTTCCGAGCATGGCCCCAAACCTCTCTGATAGATGATTTGTTTACTTCTCTGGGTGTCTGCTGGTCCCACCTGAGCATAAGTCCATTGAGGGTAGGCATACTTTGCCGTTTTCCACAACATTCTTCCAGCCATCACACAGAACAGCCTGTCAAATCCTAAAACCCCAGGAAATGTTAGTTGGATGTTGTAGGAAGATTGAGATTGTTCCTTGAACACACGGAGACCCTGTTTAATTATGAAACCTCGTCTTGACTTTCATGAGGGTCAGGGATTTAATGGGATCTGGTTAGATTTTCTTCCTACAAAGTGGCTAGATTTGAAAAGTAAGTACAGACGTGACTTTGCAGGAGCCTTTTCATAAACTAAATAGAAATAAGAATAAAGAAAAGCAGGGGTTGGGAGATGGGCACTTGCTGCCCAAAAATGCTTGCTTGGATCCTAGCATCATGTAAGAGGCAGGCATGGAGGAGCATGGCTGCAATCTCACAGCTGATGCAGAGCTGTATGGATCTCGAGGCTTCCAGGACAATCATTCTAGCCAATTAGTGAGCTCAAGGTTCGTTGAGAGACTCTGGCTCCAAAAATAAGGTGGAGAATGTCATAGCAACACAGTAATGCTACCCTGTGGCCTTCACACATGCAGATAAGCATGCCCACCACATAGGAACAGAGCAATGCTGCCCTGTGGCCTCCACACACACAGGCACGCAGGTAAGCATACCACCACATAGGAACACAGCAATGCTATTGTTCAAGGAAGAAATGAAGTTCTCTATGAAGAGAATAATCCCAGTTAAAAAACAATAAAGACTGGCGTTTTAGAACTATGAAGAGATGAAACTATCATTACAGTAAGCTGTGTATTCTAAGTTAACAATCTAGGACAATTTACCTACCAGACCGTTGACAAACCACTTTCTTATTTGAGAAGAAGTGGGGGTGCCTTATTGGTTGAGTGAATTCGGTGTAGCCCTTTGACTATTGATACATAAAAGAAAAATTGAGATATTGATATCCCAATATTGGTATTCTGAATTTTATTAAGTATGTTTCATGAATTGTATTGGAGGAGAAAGTGAAACTTGGAAGAACCGTGGCTTTCCGAGGGAGGTGGTTTCTGTCACTGTAACTTACTCTGATATAAACTCACAATTAAAATGGCCAAACAGATGCTTTCTATGACAATGGCTAGGAATCATAACAGAAGGGATTAGAAGAGGAGAGTGGAGAGTGTCAGTCAGGCGTCACCACTGTGACAGACTTGAGGGAAACAGGTTGAAGGAGGGAAGACTTTGGTCCCTGATCTCAGGTCGTTGTCTTACAGCTCCATTACTTTGGGTGAGAGCCAGGTAAAATGTCACGACATTCAGAGCACATGGAGGAGGAAGGTTGTTCAACTCATGTGGCCTGGGTGCATAAGATGAGAAAGGAAGTAGTAGGGACAAGCTATAGCTTTCCAGGACAGATTCCAGCGAGCCACTTCTCCCAGTCATGTCCAACCTCTCAGGAACAGCATCTTATTGCGACTTCATTAAGAGATGAGTCAATTATCAGGTCAGTGCTTAGAGGAGCCAGTCCCTCACCAAAGACCCACCAGTCGGCAACCAAGTCTCTAATGTCCGAGCCTTTAGGAAATAACCTTAGATTCAGATCAAAATGGATAGAGTATCCCCAGCATGAAATCCGAGTTTCTATCGGTATCTCAGAGAACAGATTGTTCTACATACCTTGTTTATTAGTTGATGTTACCTATGGAAAGTGATGGGTTTTAGTTTTAGGAATTTACTCTTGTGGTTATAGAATTATGATATTCCTCAGGAAAGCCTCTCAGTTCCTCCAAACAGAAACCTTCTGATGTGTAACACAAGCCTCAATAATTACCTAGACTCAAACTGCCCATGCCCCTGTGTGGCTCAGTGGAGGAGCAAAGGGTTGGTCTGCAGAATCAGGCACACACACACACACACACACACACACACACACACACACATTTTAACTGCATCACTGGCTGAACTTAGTGGAGTCAAGTCGCCTTACAAGGTTTCAGCTTCCCATCCCACAGAAGGAAGGACACTGATGGCTGAGGTCTCTGCCCATTGGCAACTCAGTCGGCCTGGACTCAGAGCAGAGGAGGTTAGCAGCACCCCGCTGCCCCTTGATTTTTCTGTTGGAAGAAAAAGGAAAGAGCTGGGCCTGCACATAAATTAGTACAAATTCTTTCATCTGACCCAGTGGCTTGGGGGCCTGAGAAGATGCACACACGTGTCCCGGATGGACACAGGCAGTGGTTCGTTTATGAAGAGTGGCCTCTATAAAGCCAGCTGTCAAAACAGCAGGGACGTGCCCGAGAGGCCTAGAGGTGAAAACGTTCCGATGAAGAGATGCCGTGAAAACAGACACCTCCCTTAAATAAGAAATGGCTACACTGGTAAGTCCATCTATTGATCCCACATCCTGGGAACAAAGGATGGGAGATTTTCTGAACAAATAATATTTTTTATTATTTTATTTAAACAGCAGGACCAATTCCCCTTCTCTCAGGATGACAGTGCATTAGTGGTGGGATATGTTATTTCGTTCATTTGCTCATCTGTTCATTGTTCACTCATTCAATAAAGTCCAGTTTTCACTACACTAGCCCCCTTTGCGTCACTCTTACCACCAAAAAGGCCCACCTTACAAGATATTTTCAGAATCAGATTTGGCTGGGATGCTGACATGATGGCTGGGTCCATACACAAGCTTGCTGTACAAGCATGAGGACCTGAGTTCAAATCCCCAGCGCCCATGTAAAAGCTGTGTCAGCATGTGGTGTCCTTGTGATTCTGTCATTGAGTGGGAGGGGCAGAAGTGGAGGACAGCTACCGTGGGCTTTCTGGTCAACCAGCTTATCCAGTCACTGATCTTTGACTAGAAGGAGAGAGGCACTCACTAAATAAATAAATAAGGTGGAGAGCAATGGAGGGAAGACACTGGCTGCTGACCTCTGATCTCCACTAGTGTGTGCACACATACAAACATGACACACTCACCCCATACACAAACGTGCACAGAGATTTAGCTGGGTATGGTAGCATAAGTGTAATCTCAGCTCCTGGCAGGCTGAAGTAGAAGGCTGGTGTGTTAAAGCCCTGCCTGGTCTACATGCTTGAGACCCTATTTCAGGAAAAAAAAGAGGGGGGGGGATTTAGTTTCTCAATCACAAATGATTTATATATCTCAGAACACACACACATACATGTATATGTGTGTGTGTTACATATGTTATATATAATTGCTGGCATCCTAGAGTGAAATATAAGTAGGATTTTTAATACTTTAAGGCCATGTTGACTACAAAATTGAGGTACAAACCTGTTATATATATCCGGATGATTCCTAGTCAAGATAGAAGTATTTCTTACTTACTCATTCTTCATTCATAACATAGATGCTATTCCAGTTGGATCAAGGCCCACCTGATGTCCTCTTTACAGTACTTATAGTAACGTTGAGGTACGCAGGGTAAAGGCCTCCTCATGGGACAGTTTGGCCCATCGCAGAAGTGAGCCAAAATCTGGGAGACTTTCATGCCGTCTAAAGAGGGTGTGTAGGACGAGGAGAGGGATGCATACGGTAAGGACTAAAGTGACGTGTATTGTGCTGAACAGTTCAAGACAAAGGCAAGTTGTATTCTCTTTACGTCAAATGTCCACAAGCAGGGACCCTGGCAAGACGAGGGCCACTCTGCTTTGTGCTCATTGAAGAGAACCAGTGGGAGCTGCTCTCAGTAGACCACACACTCTGCACTGCAGACAACCCTTAAACTATTGTGAATTCTGTAAATCAGAGCTTTAAAGAACACTTTATGTTCCGTACATCCCACTTATGACAAGGCATGGGCTCCAGAAGACACCGTGGGAACTTACCTCTTTAGCTGTTGCTTAAGGCTGCTGGCAGCTGGGTGCTCAAGACACCGGGCAACAATGAGAACAAAAGAAGACAGGGACCTGACGGAGGCCTGCAAACGCCGTATCCTGACACGCGGGGCCTCAGGAGACATGACAGACTTTTCTAGAAGTACATTACACATTGTGTAATTCCGGAAGGGTGTTGTGGCATCAGAACACAGAGTGTATCTAGGACACCCTAGTATGCCAAGGGAACCAAAGTTCATCTCTGGAAGTCTCCTTATTTACTGTGATTGCGTGCTGTTCCTCCTTGTAAGTAATTGGTGCCAACTGAGAGATGAGACAGAGAAACCCTGGGAGAGGAAATAAATGCAGTCTCATCTTCCCTATCTTATTACTGTCGCCATTGATCAAAATACCCTCTCCTGGGGGTTTCCTTGTGAATCTTTTCCTTGCAGTGCTTGAGTTATAAAAGGGGAAAAGTCAATTTTATCGGATCCTAAATTTTACTCAACGCAACTTCCTGTCCAGAGTGCAGATTATTAAAATTGACGTAGGATGTGTGTGCGAAGTAATATCCCCTTTCGTAGGCCTTTCTCTAAATTTCAAGATACTCTGCAGAGTGGATTAGATTTAAAGGGTATGGGGACTCTGAAAAGAAAATAGAATTGTGTATTGATGCCTTCAGAAATATTATTTGATGGCAATAAAATATTCCCCGAAATTCCCTTTAGAGGGGAGAAAATGGAGTTTGTTTTCCGTAATTGCATTCTCTAGCATTTGCTCTCACACTTTCCAATATAAGTCAATTGCAGCCTGTGATTTGGTTTTGCTTATTGGCAAAAGTACCATGTAAATTGATCTGTGATGCATTTAAAGAAGATGCCTTGAAAGTTTGGAAATTGAGATGGCTTTTGCTGATTAGATTCCGAGAGTATTAGGGTTCATTTCTATATTTTAGTCTAATGTAATATTAGCCAAATATGTTCTTTTTCAATTTAGTTTTAATCAAGTTCTAGAAGACCATTTTCATCCAGCCCCAGCGGTGCTGTTAAGGCAGAGATTTTATTTCTACTGTCAGCCCTCCGCTCTGGCTTCTGCAGCCCAGCCCCAAGGAAGCCCTGCAAGCTGAAACCCCACATTCACAGGCCCCGGTCTTATTTCCACGCACACAAGAACAGCAGTGATTTCAAAAGGAGTTTTTTAAATTTCTATTTGCAAGGTTAAGGAGGAGGGAATTTAAAAAGCTTCTAAAATAGTTATTTCTCTTAAAAGATATGGCCTTTATGCCTTGTGTTATTTTTATTTAATTTGGTCTTCACCGTGCTTAATGATGGAAAATGCAAACACACGGGATTTGCATTTGTTCCCCTAATTATTCAGTAGAATAATTGCCACTTATTTTATAATCATCGCTGGGAGGAACACCTTCCTCTCACTTGCCTTTGAAAGGCTTTGTGGGGGGAAAAGATCCGACATATTTGTCAGCTCATCACAGAACTTTGTCATAGGCTCTTCTCTGCTAATAAAGGAATGTACTGAGCCCTGTCTTAAAGGGGCAGGAGGCTGGCTGCTCATCCCACATGAAGTCACAGAGCGAAAGGAAATGTAGGACCACAAGAGAAGTCCTTACCTTTCATGTGTTGGGTAATGGGTCCAGTCTGTGCTGATTTGGCTAATTTCCATGCCCGCTTTGTAGGATAGATCACATAAGTTTTCTTCTGATGGGTAAAATGAGGTTAAAGAGCATGCTTTCAGCCTGAGTTTTGAAGGAAATCAGTGATGGAACTTGATCTGGGGTCTGTGTGATTCCAATGCCTGTGCTCTTTCCTCCATGCCTAACAGTCATACTCTCCTCTCCACTCAGGGATGTAAACGCACACATAGCCGACAGAGATGACGGTTGACAATGTCGTGACCGATTTGTCTTGGTGCTGGCTCATGAAACCCTGACTTAGATCCACCCCTCTGTAGCGGAAGGAGATAGCTCGGAGGGTCATGAGAAGGCAATCCATTCAGATCAAATTTGTTTCATGCTCTTCTAAACAAGCCAAGGCTCTTGTCTGTAAGGAAAGTTTTGGATGAAATAAAGTGTGGAATCTACTGCTTTTGACTACGGTTGTCCAGACAGATGGTGGCTTATATGACTGAGTGATCTTCAGTCAGACGGGTACCACTGTAACCAGATAGCACAATAGCTTCGCATGTGCCACACAACATGTGGGGCTGGTGACAACTTAGAGACATTCAGTTGAGAATAAGGAGGTGTTAGTCATTGTGTTTATTACCTCATGGTGTCTGCACATACATATGAGTGTGGATAGTGTGTGTGTGTGTGTGTGTGTGTGTAAGTTATGATATAACAGAGTTATGGTTGAGACCGGAATGCATATAAACAAGAAGTTGCTGGGGGACCATAACAGCATCTCTGAGATGTCTTTATGGTCTCTAAAATGTAGTGAGCATAGTGGCTGCCCTCTCTGGGTTTGGCACTTCTCAGTTATGCCGCCCATCATTGGTGAATGGGTTGCTGTTCAGTCACAAGAACACCTTGGGGCAGCAGGGTGATGGGGGTAGACTTTTGTCTCTTCTGTGTGGAACAGTACTTGTGGCATCTCTGGTCCCGTAGCAGTCTCGTTGTGAAGGAGACTAAAGAAGATGAGGGAATATTCCTGCTGTCTTTGTACGCTTCCCATAATCCCTGACGTGGACTGTCCATCTTTCGCTCAGCATTCCTTCCCTCTCCGGGGAGTCTGGCTCAGCCCTGACATTATTGTAATCTAGTTTTCTGTGTTTAATATTTCTTAGACTTGGGTTCCCATTGCAAGCATGGAAGAAACCCTAATGCATGAGTTTCAGAGGAGAAGGTAGCAGTCTGAACCTGCTGTGTGGCTCCATCAGCAAGTGTGAGTATTCACGTGAGAGCTGTCAGGGCTTGTGAAAAGTAATGGAGCCTGACGGGGGACAGACTGAGGTCAGAGACAGAGCTTGCCCTGACTGAATGTTTCTGGTGGTTTTGCAGCTGAGGCAAGCGAGTGGAAATGTGGAGCCAAGAGGGATTCCTGGAGATCTGTGCAGCTATTTCATGCTTAGGCAGTGGATTCCAAGAGCCAAAGTCTTTTCTGGGCCCAAGGTGGCCTCCGCCTTCTTGAGGCTAACCGTGCTCCCTTCTTGCTTCAGGCTGGACTCGGCCTTCTTTACAGTCCTCCCCCAGAGATCACCAAGTGAAGAATTGAGAAGAGAGGTCTCCCTAGGCTGTCACTGGGCCCCATTTCCTCTATCCTCCTAGCCACTGCTGTGATTTTTTTTTTTCTCCTTTCATTCTTCTTCTGCTTGGTCAGTTTTCTGTCTTGACTTGTCCTTACTCATTCCTCAGAAGAATAGTCTTCAGGGCTTTGGATATTTTCTGTGGTCCTTTTCCACATTATCAGAAATATAAGGTGAATTTTAAGCAGGGAGATTTTCCTCTTCTTCTCTGTCTCCGGGGTGTCACAGGGTCCCTTACACTGCTGGTGTCTGGGACCGGTGTTCTAAAACATCCTGCCCGTGCTGCGGGAGGGCTGAAGGTCTCAGGGAGATGATTGGATAGCAGTCTGTCCGTAGCTCTTATTTTGTTTAGAAATAGTGCAAGGGTAATCGTAGTGAATTCAAGATTAACTGGGCTCTTTATGGTCCTACAAAGTGAGGTCGCTCTCCAGCACGTCAGAATGGAAGGTGAGCCTGAAGGCCGCGCTTCTGAGGCTGATTTCCCTGAGCACCTGGGAGTCAGAGCTTGCTCTTGTATTCTGACCCCACCTCTCTTCTTCTTCTCTTCTTGCTATGGAGTAAGCCTTGTTTACTGACAGTCTTTTGACACCAGTAAGCTCGGTTTCTTCACGCATTTTCAAAATCTCTAATTTGGGATAATGGAGAGGAGTGTCCGCAGGAATCAAAGGTCTTAAATTTCGCTTCAGAACTAGGCTTTCTTCTACAGATGAAGCCTAGAGAGCTGTGGGTGCTTTCTGTTGGCTTTGGATGCTTTCTCTGCTGTGTGTTGGGGGTTTGTTTTCCCATGGCTTTAGCGGACGAAAATAAGAGATCACAATCAATTAGTCTTATTTACCAGTTTCTTGATTTAAAATATAGGCTATGGGGAAGATTAGCCACAAACTAATGAGCCATTTTGGTCACCCTATTTCCCATAATCCCTACTCAGGAGGAATGAAAAGTGTCAGAGCGGCTCGTGTGGAAGGCAGATGCCCTGGAAGAGCGAATTGTCGGAATACTTTCTATAATGATTTATGACAGAAAAACAGGCTGCAGTTATATGATACTTAATTTTGAGGCACATTAATTTTTATTGAAGGAGGGGCGCAAGCTATCCTGGGAATCTTATTTATCCAGAGCAGCACTTGTGTATGAGCATTTGAAAGTGATGCGCCGGTGCCCCATTTCTGACTCCCCTCTATTAATTTCCCAGCTACTTCCGTTCACGGGATTATCCCAGCCCTCTCCCGCTCCCATAGGTGTTGAGTTTATCCACCTTGGACTTCCTTTCTCCTGTCTAAGCTTTGTCCTACTTCTTATAATAACCATTATATTATATATAATATAGGACCAGACATTAAATTGACCCTCTTACCTTCCTCTTCCCTCCCTTCCCTTCCTTTCCCTTCTCCTTTCCTCCCCTCCCCTCCCCTCCCCTCCCTTCCCTTCCCTCCCTTCCCTTCTCTTCCCCTCCCTTCCCAGAGAAGGTTCCCAGATTCCCCTGGGAGGTAGTGGACAAGAAAATTATGCCAACAGCTGCAGTAGAATTTAGGGAATGCCTTAAGTGAGCCAAGCTATGTGTTGTCATAGCATGAGGCTGACACTGCCCCTCATGTTTCTTGTAGGAGAAGCCCGTGACATAGCTAGAGAAGCATCTAGAATGGAGAATTCGGTTTCATGGTACAAATGAAAAGGGACATATAGTCTAGAACTAGGGAAAAGCTCCCCAGGGATGGAGAAGTGGCACTGAAACTCAAGTGACAAGGGGACTCTCAGCCGGGCATTATGAGGTTCTTGCAAATTAGGCTTTATGTGATAAAAAGTTTAGCCTGGGAGGGAAGATCTAGAGTCTAGTTCTGCTTGTGCTACCCATGTGGCTGGTAACCACATGGCAAACAGCGGCATCTCTCTGGTACTGGGTTTCTATATCCATAGAATGGAGTTGGGCGAATTGCGTTGTTGATTTTTACATTTTTAAATCAATTTTTAAAAAGTGTTACCAAATGTAACTTTTCCTCAGATTGCAAATTTGAAGAACACAGAGCTGTAATGGTAAATGTGGGAGCAAGTCCATCCCCTCAGCCCTGTGCTTTTCTCCTGAGTCTTTTTCTAGCTCTGAGGAGACCTCAGACTGGTATGCCTACCTTGGCACATTCTCCTGCCTCCATGCTGTGATTAGCTGAGGCCCCTTGAGTCCAGAATGCTGTGACCAGGGACAAGGTCCCTTTGTTTACTGTAGAGTGAGGACTGACCTGACATGCACATAGCTGAAGGTGTCTGCCTGCACTGGGTGCTGCTGCTACCTTGTTCTTTGCTACACACAAAGAAAGGGAACCCACCAGGCTCTAGGAAGAACCAGAGACGTTTCAAGGGAGGAAAAGCTGCTACTTTTACAGAGGAATGGAATCTGGATAGCCTCCATATTATTCCTTTGTGAATGAAAGGCCAAGAGATGGGCTCCACAAGAGGGGGAAGGAAGCGGCATGCTTATGTTGATTCTAAGGAAGATCTGCTTACCAGTGGGCACAAGCCGGAGCCTACTGTGCTTCCTCTCTTTATCTTTATCCCAGTGGCCTTGCTGGTTCTGATAACACTCATTGCTTAAGGGTATATTTCATCACTGGCAGATTTTGCCAGTTTCCAGAGGTTTCTTTTCCATTGTCTGCCGCAGTTCTCTGAGAATGGTGCTGCTGTGTGTGGCGTCAGGGAGGGAAGTGATCTGTGGATGAAGTAATGGCTTCTTGGTTGGCAGATGGGAGGGCTAGTCTCCATCATCACAAGCCACAGCACAACCCATGTCTACTGAAGGATCAGCGTGTCAGAAGTTGTTTAGGATCCCATTTAATCCCCCTAAAGCTCTTTATGTCGTGCTATTTCTTATTCCTCCCTATATTCGAAGAAAGTATCATTTGGAAGGTGTGGACTGGAACTTAATTGATAGATCAGATAGATGTTGGAGTGACAGTTTATGTAGGACACTTTATGAAAGTGTAAACTTGAAAGGAAATGTGATGTTGAGTTCCATTTTGTAATGGCCTAGTGTGCCAAGCCGAGTTTCTAGAGTCTAAGAAGCTTTTGATCACCCTTGGGCATGCTCATTCATTGTATCATTAAGCAAATACGAGTTGTGTGCTTCTCATCGGGAAGTATTAAACTGAGTTCTTTGAGTTAAACAAGCAACCAGCTACGATCTATGCCTTAAGTCAAAAGGGAGGTGAGTTACCCATGAAAAGCAAAGCTAAAACCTGGAGTTCCAGTCGTGACCATGTTTACTCTGACATGCATGTGCTTCTGAAGTTTTAAATCATGCCGCTGTTGCCATCATCACCCTGAGAATAAAAGGCAACTGTCCAGAGTCATACAGCTAATACACGAAAGCCTGCAGAGCCCCGACTCTTAACCCCGAGCTCCCCGGCAGCCCATGTCGTACTGGTTTAGAATTGAATATTAAGAGCAGAAACTTGAAAAGCATGGCAAGACAGCACTCTGTAACATCTGAAGATGTAAGGATGAGGAGGGTGTCACGGAATGGGACAGGATGCAAAGACGCCTGAGGAAGAAGAGAGAGGTGGTGCTAGACGGGACAAAGGGACTCTGAAGAGCAGAGCATCAGCAACCAAAGGGGGTGGGTATTTGTAGAGGCAGTGAGATCACTGTGATCAGCTCAGCCCAGGTGAGAACGGAGAACTCTGCTTTGTCCCTCAGGAAGTTATTAGGGATGTTCCAGGGAAGCCTTTGGAGGATAATAAAAACAGAAGCTAAACTGTCTTGGGTTGTGTGTAAAACTGCAGTGGCCGGTGAGGCAAAGCCAGTGTGGGCCCAGCAGAAGCAACGGTGGGAGTGGGAAGGCCTGCAGAATTTGTGAACTTTGCTGGATGGTTTTCAGTTTTCCAAGAGAGGTGGGAAGCTCTGAAAAGTGTGTGTGTGTTATCTTCTGCTTTCTAAATGTTAGCTCATTTTTTTTAAAAGTAAGATTCATTGAAGAACTAAACTTAACATATCTGTAGGTTGAATTTATCATATCTGGACGCCTTCCATGGGTTTCGGAGCAAAGTGTTAAAGCATCTTGATCCATTTAGGATCGTGTGTGCAGCAGACACACCTGGTTACTTGTCAGTGGTAGCTGACTCTTACTTAATCGGGATGGGTAAATATGAACTCACAACAAAAGAAGATTCCACAAATAAAAAAACTGATGCTCAAGAGAGAAGATATCCGAGAACCAAGGCAAGGTGTATGCGGGCGTGGGAGGAGTGGTTTAAGAGTCCGGTGGGTAGAAGTATAAGCTGTGACCAAGGTGGACTAAGGGAAACGCGAATGCATAGAAGCAAGGAGACCCTTCCTCCTCCTTTGTCCTTGTGGTTGGCAATCCTGGGAGTTGAAGAGAAACACAGAAACACGTTATGGTGTCTGCTCTGGAGGCTAGCAGATGACAGGAGCATGCGCCCCTCAGATTGCACAGCAGCTGTAAGGGGCAGTTAATCTTCATATCGTCCCTCTCTGTTTCTTTGGAAAGGACAGGGGCTCACCCTGTAGCCCAGGTTGGCCTGGAACTATTGTAGCCCAGGTTAGCATTGAATTAGTGTTAGTCCTCCAGACCCAGCCTCCTGAATGCTGGAATTATAGGCCGGAGCTAACAGGCTCAGCTGTGGGACAGAATAAACTGTCTCTGCTCGCTCATGTGCCCACGCAGAATCTCTGGCTGTCCCCTGAATTGATGGCTGGGTTCATTTCATTCATCCATTGTGGCCTTGTTGCTATATCTGTAACTTATCTGTGCTGTTTATTCAAAAGTGTTCTGACAGTTACATATGTATTTTATTAATCACATATACATACATATATGTGCATATTGCATATGTATTTTGTTACATATATGAAAATAATGCTATAAATCACACTCTAGCTTTTCAATGTGCGTTTAAAAATATGCTAACTCCTTAAGACTTTTATCGAGAATTCCTCTCCATTCCACCCAGAATAATCCTGTCTTTCGTCCCCAGGACACGCTGCCTAATTCTACCGGGTAGTTCTTCGGGTCCCACAGAGCAGGGATTTCTTTTGCGTTAAGAAAGTAGAATATGGCCTTGCTTTTTATTCAAGTGGGTTGGCCTAGATGGCCTGATCTGAATAAAATGGATAAAGGCAGGCACCTCTTTGTCTGACAATTTGAAAGTGATGCTATTTGAATACCAAGAAGCTTGAAGCTTGACTGCGCAGCCTTCCAAATTAATCTAGTCTTGTGGGAAAGAAAAAAAAAGAAAGAAAGAAAATGCCATCAAGTAACAGGAGATTTGTCAGCTGCCCTGCTTACACTTTTCATATAAAACAGAAAGGTTGGCAGATTATAGATGAAAGGTCAGCTCAGCAAAAAAGAAAATCTGTCAGACAATCTCATAACACAGGTAACCCAGGGCGGAACCTGGAAACTGCTATTGGATTCTCAGGGTGAGATGAGCGTGTTGGCGGAGTGTAAATATCATCACCACTCCAGCGGCTGTTCATTTCGGGGCTTCCTGCTCTAGTGGACTCTCTCAGACCTGATTCAGAAGATGCCAAGGATGCTTAATTTCCCGGGAAGGATTTCCTTCACAGAAGTTTCCCCTTTTATTTTTGGCTGGTTTGTTTTGAACAGTTAAAGCGGGGTATGGTGGGGGAGCATTTCTTTTGCCCAATGTCTTAATCTCTCAATCGTGCTGAACCAAATACCCAAAATGAGGACATAGGGAGAATACGGGCCTCTCGTGAAAGCAGTGACTACTGAGTGAGTTTCCAGGGAGCCCATCATCAGCGACAGAGGAGACAGAGGGCCACAGTGTGGGCTGAGCTGGTAGCTAAGGCACACTCAGGCAAGACCAGCCCCAGAAGAGAGCGATGTTCATGAAAACATGTCTAGCCTGTTCCAACTTGAAGAACCTAGGTGAATCTGTGGGTGCATTATCTAACCACAGAGCTGTGATAGCAGAGTTGTGGGGCCTCATAGTTTCAGTGAGTGCTGGGAATTTGAGGCCTTATGTTAATCCATCTTTCATCTGTGCTTCAAGTGTAGGAATCGCACAAAACAGCCGGACCATTCTAAGGTATTTGCAACACACATTATGCTCCTAATTGCCCAACTTGCATAAACATGCCTCTGAGAGTGGCTTCCCACCTCTATTGCACTCGTCTCTACAGCCCTGCAAATAACAGAGGTGTCACACAGCTGTGTGAAGGGGGTCATCAGGTGTACCTTGACTCCTGGCCTCCATGTTTCTTCCTCCCCCTCTTGTAGCATCATTTTCTGTTACTGCTTTCTCGAGCCTTCCTGCTATAGCACATGCGGGTAATGATTCTATTACCCGTAGAAACTGCAAATCAAGAGCTGAAGAAAACGGCCCTGTTATAAAACATCACCACTGTCTTAGGAAACACTTGTGCTAGCCGCTGCCTGTGTTTCGGGCTGCTGGCAAGGCAAGGGCTCTATGTGCAGTCTTTACAAATTACTGTGCCGAAATCCAAGTACCAATGGCAGAAGTTACTGCCACTCCCAGTGAAAAGTCTATCCCACTAAGCTTCCTTAATTAAATCATCAACTCTGGCTTGCTGGTAAGGATCAGTTCTTACAAGGGTATTCTATTTCCTATTCAGGGTAACCTTAATTCTTCCCAGAATAGCAGGCAACATTAATTTTGCATTGGACCCAGGAGTCAAGGTGGAATTATATGTGCCACTGCCCCACCCTTTTTTCCACTCCAAAATAAAATAAAATAAAATGAGCAATAGCTCAGTGGTGAGTTTTGTAGGATGAGTAGAGAAAGAGCAGCAAAAAAAGGCATTAATCTCAGGAAGGGGTTGGCTGCCCATTTCTATCTCCCCTTGGAATTTCGGTTCTTACTGCATCACAGTGAGTTATTAATATGTATGACCTGTACTTTATTCAAACATTATAAATCTATGCAGAAGTCTGGTGTTTGGGTTTTCCTTTATAGCTTTCATTCTTCTTCCCAGAATTATCTCATTTCGATCGGGAAACTTTTGCATAAAAAGCACACACCAAGAACTCACATTTCCATAGCATAAATATTAAAAGGGGGTTAAGCTTTACAGTTTCCTCTCCCATCCCAATGGGAGGAAAGTTGGCGTTCCAATCACGGGCCCTTAATAATGTTCTGTTTACTCAGAAGCCAAAAGGTAAATGTAAAATGAGACTTGCAATCTGACATTGGAGGCTCCTTATCTGGACATAGGACGCATTATAAAATGCTTAGATGTGCCACTTCTTTTGTGTGAAGGGTGTATTAAATCTAGCATTTATGCATGCTGTTAAAGACACTTGGTTTTGTTTTTTTTCTGAGAGCCAGACTGAGTCCAAGCCTTCTCTTCAGGATCATGGTCAGTCTCTATAAGACAAAGCAAAATAAAAATTGGATAATTGTTTAGTGTAGATTCATCACAGTGGGTCTGTAAAATCTAGAGAGAAATGGAGCCGGAAACCTCGATGCCTTCTTAATGGCTTATTCCCTCCTCATAGCTCCCTATCTCTGGTTTATTGTCAATTTTTGGTAGCATAAAAGAATAGCCATAAATTTTGATTTACATGGAAATAGAAGGAAACGTATGAGCATTTCATTCGGATGAGCCGTCTGTTAATCACAGTCTTGGCTGTTTTATTTTGTGATGGGAAATGAATGTGCTAATTGGTGCTTTTTTTTTCTCTCCATCTTCTCATTACAGGAAACCTGCCATATGAATATAAAATTGTGATTGCTGGGAATCATGAACTGACGTTTGATAAGGAATTCATGGCAGACCTCGTTAAACAGGACTACTACCGTTTCCCCTCTGTGTCCAAATTGAAACCGGAGGACTTTGACAATGTCCAGTCCCTTCTGACAAACAGTATTTACCTGCAAGATTCAGAAGTAACCGTGAAGGGATTCAGGATATACGGTGCACCTTGGTAAGTGCTTGCTCAAACAGGTTGGGAACCAAAAAACCATGTTTGGTACTTGACCGCTTTAAATGACAATGTCTAGGATGGAAGGAAAGGTTCGACAAAACCCATCATCTGCCACTGCTGAAAGCCACAGTATTAGTTCTTCTCACCACCAGCCAGACTCCTTTAGGTGGGAAGAATGAGAGTAAGGCTTTAGTATAAACGTGGGTCGTTGTGTAAGGGGGCCCTACGTATATCTGTGTAACGTAGAAAGATTTGCAAAAGACCACCCTGGTGCTCTTGACAGGTTTAGCTACTCTAAACATTTCGTGAGAGTGTTCCCCTTTCCGTTATACTGGAAGCAGTCATGCATTGCCTTGCGTGTAGATCAAGGTTCCTCAAGGCCCTATATGCATCAGACTGGCCAGTTCTGTAGAGATAGCTTTTGAAATTCTAGTCTGAAAGACTCCCTGATTCTCCTTCCTTCGAGAAACAAAAAAAAACAAAACAAACAGCAACAGAAAAACGAACTGTTTTTAAAAGGTCTGCAGATGAGATGCATGCTCAGGCGATTTGGAGAGTGCTGACTGACAGACAGAGAGCATGGTACTAGGAGTCTAGACCTGTGCTCTGGATTGCTGTGTTCTGGATTGCATGTCCTCGGGGCCTCACAGGGGGACTCTGGATCTTGATTCTGCCGGATTTCCTTGCCAGGTTTTAAAGAACTTATTCCATGTTGAACCTTAGATCCTGTATCTTTTAAATGGTGAAAACAAATAGTACCTTTTATCCAGCCATCAGAAGATTATGGAGGTAGCCCCGTGCAATGGATTTAGAAGACAGCCTGGTAATTGGCTTAGGATAACAATTATCATTTTTTTCTGCTCTTGGCTTTGCCATTGTGTTTTGGAGCAAGTCACTCAGCCCAAACCAATGTTTTCATCTCTAAAATAAGAATGTTGGACTGGAGTTATCTGTATCAGACAATTCCAGGATTATCTGTGTGTACTGAGCAGACCAGCTAACCCTCCCAATCTCAGCTGGAAGAGCCCCCAAGTCCTCTGCTACAAGCTGAGGATAGGGTTGCCGGAGGCGTGGCAGAGTGGACTCCAGTTGCCTCTCCACTCAAAGGTTTGGTTTCTGTCTGGAAAAAAAAAAAAAAAAAAACCCGCCTTTTCCCCCTTACTAATTGGTTTTCATGACTATTAGAAGGTGGGGAAGTACATTTTTGTTTGCACTTCATCCTGTCAGTGACTGTGAGTTCCTCATTAACAGCTGTAAGCTAGGCACCGCTCTGAGTCCATTGTTGCATCAGTTTTCCAGTTTAGTCTTCAATCTGCCTGTAGAATTTAGGTACCACTGTGATTCTCATTTGTCAGATAAGGAAACTGAGGCACAGACAGTTAAATGACTGCTTAGGAAACAACAGGTAGCAAATGGTAGCTCTACCACTCTGCAGGTCTCTCTCTCTAGGGAATATAGTGTGGCCAAGGGCCTGAGGAGCGATGGCAGTGTGGTGGTAATGCGATAATTCGTGGTCATAAATTCGTGTGCAGGTCCAGTTTAAATTCGGCTCTATTAAAATCCATCCTTTATCTTTATGCATGAGAAGATGGTAGAGGGTAATAGGATAAATAGCAGGCATGGATCCTGTTCAGCTGCGATCTGAAAATGATCTCAGGATGAAGCAGGGTGTTGACATGGATGGTTCTGGATGGGGGCAGGGTGTGAGCATCTCCCACTTCCCAGTCCAATTCTTGAAGTAATTTAATAGTTGAAAAATGACCTCTGATTGTCAGAGAAGCCTGACGTGTTGGCTAAAAGCATTTCTTCAGACTCGCCTGGTGTTTTTGAACAATCTTCACCCAGGCCCAGGACGTTGGGCTGTTCGTGAACAATAGTGCTTTCAAAGACCCCAGATTGCTAATTACTGAAACAATGACCAGAGTGGGGGTGGGGGAAGCATCCTCTGTGGTTTAAGCTGATCCAAATCTGTTTAGGATGGAACTTAACTAAACAAAATTACAGCTGTGATGAATGAGGGGATGATTAGCATCCCAAGGCAGACATCAACGTAGCCTACGATGGGAAAACAAATTGCTAACTGAAATAGCCGGTGTGATGGAGTATGATCCAGTCTGGGTGGGTGGATCATGCTGCAGACAAAGTTTATATCAGAGCTAGATTACTATCTTTTAAGGTGCTTTTCATCATTAAAAAAAAAAATCAATTCAAAATTGGTGAAGGTAGTTGAAGCCAGAAACTAGGCAGCATTGATTTGTGTCTTGAAATGGTGTCCTGAGTTAGTGTTCCATATAGTGTGTATGAGATTTCCATAAATCTTGACCCCTTGTTCCTGCCAAACACTTCGCTACAAAGAAGGGAATCTATAGGTGGGATCTGAGGGATCTGTAGGTGGGATTTGGGGGATCTGTAGGTGGGACTTGCCTCACCCACTGAAATGGTTGGAATTAAGAATGCCAAAAGTGAAGAGGAGGTTTCATTTCCCCCTATTCTCCTGAGACCCCAGTTGTTTGAATATCACTGTGAAGATGTTCTGTTTAAATGGGTAGTCCTACGGCTACTGAACGTTGACTTGGGGATTTCTGCCTGAGCGTTTCTCTACAGGGAGGACTGTGGTTCCCATTTTGACTACATACTCTACAGGACCTTGGATGAGTTCTTCCGTCTTTGCTTTGTGTGATTTTTTAACATCACCGTGCCTCTGTTTTCAACATAAACTTAGTGTATCCACAGCATAGCGAAGACTGCAAGCCTCAAGTTAGCATCTGAGAAGTGTAGCGAAGACCATGAACAGGGGAGTAATTGGTGCTTCCTGACCACTCTGTAAGAGATTTTGCCGCAGGAGTCAAATGGGTGTGTTCTGACATTGTGTCTCTGCTGATTGGGTGACACTCCATGAGTCATGTGACTTCTGGATTTCGGATATGGAACAGAAGAAATGATGTCTGTTCTAGGTTCTTTCGTATGCAACCACATAAATGTTCCCTGTAGCGTGAATCCTAATTGGTCTTAATAATAAAAACCCAGAGTCAGATATTAGGGGGTGAAAGCTGAAAGATCAGAGAAGCAGAGCAGCCAGCCACTAGAGTTCTTACCTCTACAAAACACTTAGATGAAAAAGGGTATCTTGTCTCTACAACTCCTCAGACTGAATGCTGAGCTCCCATCTCCTTCTGCCTTTTATTCCTCTCTATACCCACCCTGTCTGTAACTTCCTGTCTCCACCTCCCTAGTGCTGGAATTAAAGGTGTGAGCCACCACCACCTGACTCTGTTTCTCTTTTAGACTGATCTAATCTCATGTAGCCCTGGGGTGGGGTGGGGGTGGGGTGTTGAACTCCTGATCTTCCTGCTTCCTCCTCCCAAGTGCTGGGGTTAAGAGTAGTGCCACCAAGGCCAGGCCTCTGTGGTTAACTAGTGGCTAGCTCCACCCCTCTGATCTCCAGGCAAGCTTTATTTGTCAGAAACAAACAAAATATCACACAACGCTTCCCTCTTTTTCTTTTCAGAACAAGATCCCTGCATCTAATCCCCTTTGTTCAGCTTTTTTCCCTGATCATTACTAACAAGAATTTGTACCCAATTTCCCTAACTATCTTTTGGGAATGTGGGCGTAGTTCTCTAGACTACGTCTTGCTGATTGGGGGGTACTGGTAATCTCTGGGGTGGGGGGGGGGCCTGGGAAAACTCAGGATTATGGTCAATTTCTGACTGGAGAATTCTGTAGGCTGGATTATCTCAACCAGCAACCTTGAAGCCATTCTGGCTATAGAGCTCAGACAAAACTGCAGCAGAGGTGCTCAGAAACAGTGGACCATTTGGGCTATTCTCCCCCATCAGAGATATTTCAGGGGGTCTTCTTTGATCAGACTTAATTTTTCATAACCCAGAATGAATACATAGCCTCTCATTTCCTGTGGAAATAAAAGCAAAACCTTTTCTCTAAAGTAACACATCTTTTGACTTAAATTTTGAAGTCAAGGCATTTTCAAAATACATGTTATATTATTCCAACAACATATGTAATCAAATGTCTCTTAGCAGCTGTTCTTCTTTCCACAGTAGTCAAACAATTCAAAGACAACATAATAACATACAGTATCCTGACTCTCTGAGAATTTTTCATCTTTACATGGATTATTATATTTTTTATTATTCTTTCTTTTTTAAGAACTGTCTCTACCCTTTTTTAAAATTGATTTTTATTGAATATATACATTTTTCTATCTCACCTCCCTTCCTCTCCTCTCCCCTTCAACCCTCTCTCATGGTCCCCATGCTCCCAATTTACTCAGGAGATCTTGTTTTTTTCTACTTCCCATGTAGATTAGATCCATGTATGTCTCTCTTAGGGTCCTCATTGTTATCTAGGTTCTTTGGGATTGTGAATTGTAGGCTAGTCTTTCTTTGCTTTATATCTAAAAGCCACTTATGAGTGAGTACATATGAAATTTGTCTTTCTGGGTCTGGATTACCTTCTCAATATGATGTTTTCTAGATCCATCCATTTGCCTGCAAATTTCAAGATGTCATTATTTTTTTATGTTGTGTAGAACTCCATTGTGTAAATGTAAATTTTCCTTAACCATTCTTCAGTCGAGGGGCATTTTGGTTGTTTCTCCTTTTCTTTTTCTCTCCCAAGCCCACATATATTTTAAATGCACTGTAGTTTGTTTAGAGGTTTTTTGTTTTTTTTTTAATCTGTCTTTACTGCATATCTTAATCTTTTGCTGACCACATGAGTCTTTAAACTGATAAGGGGCATGGCTAGGACTAAGACTGCGGCTTTGGCAGCTGGTTCCACTTCACTTCTGGATTCCCTGAAAGCTTAGTCTCATGGCAGAGGTATGTTTACTGCCAGCTCTGGGATCCATGTTTACCGCCCCAACTCTGGGAAGGTCCATGCCACCACCGAGTAGTATGTAGTAGTACCATCCACTGCTCATAAACCCGATGTAAGTGTTTGGTAGAAGGACTTCTAAAAAGAGCCTCCCGTTTTTGCCATGCTGTTTATCACATCTCCAGTGAAGACAATTTGAATGTGCTTCTGTGGGTCTCAGAAAATTTGGCGTCCCAAACAGCGGAAGCTGTTCATGGGATGCCAGTCTGGAAGGAGGGGGCTCCTTAGAAGGACATTAAGTGTAGATGAGTTTTGCTAGGAGCTTCTTGGCCTCGGGGAGCAGGGGGCTTGGCAAGAACACAGTTTTCTGTGTTCTTTCTACATTCCCTCACCAACTCCTTCCGTGACCCTAAAGGAACGCGATCAGACAAGCTCATGAGATGCTTTGCTTACAGATTTCCCTAAGTTCTGCCATCATTTCCTTTTGCCCCCTTTAGGAGACAGAAGAGGGGCCTGTGTTATCAGACATCTAGAGCAGACCCTGGCCTTGAAAGCTCACAGGCTTCCCGTGCCTGCTGTTCATGCTTGGCCTCCACCATGGACCCCTGCTTCCTCTTTCTGCCTGTCTTCTGCAGTGTCTTTTCCAAAGGCAAAGAATAGTTAAAGAAGAAAAAATTCTAATCTGTCAGATATTAGCCACTGTGGTAACTGACTGCTTGTCTGTTCATACCAAGGGGAAGGTAGAATTTCGAAATCATCTTCACGTTTTTGGTTACTGAACCTGTAGCCAGCCTTTTAATGCAAGTGAGTTTCAGTTTAACTCACACGTGGACAGGCTGTGGAAATCGACCGGGTCTTCTTTTTCTGATCTCAGTTGCTCTTTTGATAGCAAGGTCCTGTGTCAAAGAAGAAACAAACCCACACTTACTAAGGGGTCAGCAAGCCCTACCGCAGAAAGTAGACAGACCCTGGCCCTAGCTTGCACACTTGGACAGCGCGGTTGTCTTGTTCTATGCCAGCCTGTACCTTGCTCCTCTTGCACAGAACTGGTCTCCGCTGGTGTTTAATGAACATGAATAGGACCTTTCCTATGTCTGGGAATTTGATCTCTTGACTCACCAAGGGGTCAGGAACAAAGAGTTCGTTTTTTCGTGTTAGAATGGACACAGGTGTAGTTTGTCACATTTAATAACTGTGGAAAAAGTGCCTTAATTTCTACATCAGGAAAATTAGATCAGGGCCCGGGCTTGGTAGTTCTACAGTGGCCAAAAGAGGAAGAGAAATTCCACCGCCCTTCCCTTTCAAAGTAAGCATGAGTAGGGTCTCCCTCCCTCCTCCGTTCCCTTCGTTTGGCATCGTAAACATGTTGAGTTCACCCATTCATTTAGATGTAATTTCCTGAGCATTTCGCAAAGCCAGAGTTAAGTGTTGGCTCCACTCTGTGGCAAGGATAATTGTGTCTGCGCACAGAGCGCTACAAGGCTGTTTGTGTTGCCTTGTTCTGATCAGGGCAGCCGTGCTTCATGGGTATCCGTCAGGAAGGCTTCGGATGTTTCCATTTTCAATTATAAGTTCCGTAATGCATCATGTATTTTGCTGACAGTCTTCAAGTTCTTGAAACAGCAAACAAATTAACAGCAGATATTGAGTGAGAGGATTAGAAAACCAATTGGTAACTCATGATGGAGCTCAGATACAGGAATGAGTGGAATGGGCTCCTTTATTCTATTTTCACACTCATACTGCGTAATTAGCTTCGGGAAAGGAGGAAAAAGGAAGGAATGAAGGGAAGAAAGAACAAAGGAAGGAAGGAAGGAAGGAAGGAAGGAAGGAAGGAAGGAAGGAAGGAAGGAAGGAAGGGGAAAAATCTTACAACATCTCCGTGTTCAGCAGGAAAGTCCATGTGTGTTCAAATCAGATTGTAATCACTATTGGTTCTGCACACTGTTTGCAGGGATCCCCAGCTTTTATTTAAGAGAGTTCCAAAAAATATTGGCACAGAAAAACATGTGTGTGTGTGTGTGTTAAACAAATATGCACTCTGCTTTTACACGATTCTGTTTAAAGGCCCAGGCTAACATTTCATTTTGTTTGGCTCCAGGCCCACAGGCACAAACCTATGGCCATTCTGCCCTGGTCTAGAGTTACAGGGCTCTGTTTACATTATTGCCTGCCTCAGAATGCAGCTGACTGCTCTTAAAGCCACACAGGATCAGATTCACGTCTGGTTTTAACAACTGCCTTGTTTATTTGAAAAAGGGAGAAAGCAAACCTGATTGGCTTTGCCGCCTACCTCCCATTGATAGCCAGATCAGGACAGCAGATACCCGCTTCAAGTCCAGTTTAGACAGAGTTTGTCGTGTTGGGTCCAGTTCAGAGCTCTCTGCCAGAACCTCCAACAGGCTCATCCTCCACAGCCTCTCCCTGTTGGAGCCCTTACCTGATGTGGGGAGGGGGCTAAACCATAGCACTCCATTAGGCTTCGAATTAGCTGTGGTCGCCATTGAAGTCTTTGCTTTCACATTGCTGAGCCAGCAGCTCAGCAAGCATCACGGATAGACTCACGTTTGGAAGGCAGTATTTCCTTAGAGTTTGTACAAATGATGTCTCATTCGGGCTACCTAGCCTTTGCAGAATCACATCATTGCTCCCAAGAGTTAATAAGACCAAGGTTTTTAAGTCAGGTGTTGTACAGCCTGTTGCTTTTGGACAGAGTCCAAGTTAGGGCAGCAGGTGACGTGCCTAAGTTCCCAGAGCCAGTGTGAGAAATAGGACCTGGAGCCAGAATTCCTTTGCCAAGCTCTTTAAATTGGAATTAGTTCAGCTAGAACATCCATCCACTCCTCAGACCGAACCAACTTAGGCAGTGACCACTTCTTATCTTTGAAGACATGGCCGTTTCCATTTCACGACAAAAAGACTGCCCATTAATCCAGACCACATGACTCTCCAGGGACTCTCGTGGGATTAAGTGTGCTGCTAGAGAGGGGCAATAGGAGTGTTGAGGAGAGGGGAATGGATGTCTTCCGCACGGTGTGCTTCAGAAAGTGAGGGTTTTTGCAAAAGAACAAATCTCCATCTCAGTATGTTGTTGGCATTCTAGTCTTCCTGCTTTCCTCCACACACACTACAGACCAGAGGCCCAAAGTTCATCCCATGTCACTTCTCATGTTCCCATCTTAAACATCTGTAGCAAGGGGGGGGGGGGGGCAGATGCCTCTTGTAGCAGTGCACTCCAGCCGAAGCTAGGCTGACGTGGGCTACTTCAAAGATCTGGACCATTTCATTGGTTCTGCTGAGCTGGTGGGCAGCTGGGTATTCTTCCACGCCTCGTGTTGTAGTCACAGGCTCCTCCTCTTTCTAATCCAGAGTGGCTGCTGGTGGACAGAAGCAGATTCTAATGTGACTTTGTTCTCCGATGTAAAATGTCCTTCTATATATGTGCTGCTTTCATCGGTTGATGGATAAAGCTGTTTTGGCCAATGGCTCAGCAGAGTAAAGCCAGATGGGAATTCCTGAGATAAGAGAGGGTGGGCAGAGTCAATCGCCATGTAGCTGCCGAAGGAGGAAGACGCCAGAACCACACCCGGTAAGCCACAGCCTCATGGCGATACTCACCCGGTAAGCTATAGCCTCATGGCGATACACAGATTAATAGAGATGGGTTAATTTAAGATGTAAGAGTTAGCTAGGAATATGACTAAGCTATTGGCCAAACAGTGTTTTTAATTAATGTAGTTTCTGTGTGATAATTTGGGTCTGGGTGACTGGGAAATGAATGAGCAGTCTCTGCTTACAGTTCTCTGTGCTTACTCTAGACTAGCTCAGTCCAGACCTACAGAATGTCTACTCCATATCTAATGAGTAAGTGAATGAGTGAACAAACAATATGATGGTAGCGGGAATATGAGCCGGAGGTCTACACAGATCAGACAGCAGTTGTAATGAGCGGTATTTCCAATACAAAGCCAGGCAGGATTGTGAATGTGTGGGATGGAAGACGAGAGGTGGAAGAGCAAAGTGGAACCAAACAAAGCTCTAAGCTGTGCCCCTTTGCCTGCAAGAGAAGATCTGGATCTTTCCTGGGCCTCAGGGAGGGTGGAGAGCACAGCGTGTCCCTCAGTGAGCATGGTTTCCTAAAGCAAGGGAAAGGCAAGAACGAACTTGACGTTAGGTCCTAAGAATTTTCACAGAACGGCATCTTCGTGAGCCGTGTTATTCTTGCCTCTGATGCCTCGTCCCATGCTGTGCGGAGAGAGAGAACTTGCTAGTAACCTTGAGGAATGTTTCTTCAAGGCAGTGTTCAAGAAGGGCAGTGCGAAGATGAGAGTGTTGGGAAGCGACCAAATGAACCCTGGCCCTCCTCTGGTATTGTAGAGTCATGAAGCCTGCTTGGTGGTGAACCCCCACTGGCTGGATTCCGCGATTCTTCACCACTTACTTTTGAGGTATCGGATAGATGCAGACTTCTTTGTCTATGCTCTGCACTATAAATGTAGGGTGGATTTTTTTTCCAGATTGTTCCATTTAGTAAACCTATTCAGGTCCCATGACAAGCTCAGTCCACATCAGCCTGCTTGCCAGTCAGATGTGTTCTCCGACCGGTCCAGGTGACTAGAAGGGTCGCTTTGATGCTTCCAACGGGCCCGAGATGAAGGTGAGGTGGGCCCTCGGTCTTCAGATCAGAGGCTGCCCTCTTGCTCTCCTCCCCTTCAGCTGGTACTGCCTCTGCCTAGCCTCGCCACAGGACACCCTTCCCTCCGCTTCCGGCAAGTCTGCAAGCTGCCAGTTGTTCACAATACAGGCTGGATAATCAAAGCTCGGCAGTATTCTTTGCCTGACGGAACAAGCCCTCTGCCCCTCCAGGCAGCTCTGCGAGAGGGCTGTCAAAGCGTGATGTCACTTATTGTCTCGAGGGTTCATTTGTGAGCCCGTGGACAGCTGGATAGAACACAGGCTCGACTGTATCATAGTCAAGGACATATTCCTGCCATTGAAGATTTTGTCGAAACTGGGCTAAGCCCTACTTGTTGCTTTTCTCTTCTCTTAAGCCATCTGTCTCTCAGTTTAACACTTCCGGAAAGAACTTCCCAGGAGGAAGACACACCCTGAAAACTTGGCTCCCTTTGTCAGCCATGAGCCGGTGTACCCAGTCTCGGAGGTCTTGGAGGGAGGCAGTCTGTAAACCTACACAGACTCCGGCATTCAGAAGAGGCTGTCCCAACAAGTGTGACTCTGTGTCATCAGTGTGACCTTGGCGAGCACATTATCTAATCTCTCTGAGCCATAACTTTATCTGTCAAATGGGCGTGCAAATAATAACTGTCACATATGCAGCATCACCTACATGCACATGCTTCGTACAGCATGTATTCAAGCTTGGCCATGTCTCTATAGGTGTGGAAAACCAGAAGATTGAACATTAGAGAAGATAAATAACTCACCCAATGATTCTAGCCTCACAAAGGACAGGAAATTCGTAAAGTCAGACTCCAATCTATGTGGCTGGCCCTATAGCTTTTACTTTTAATCAGTTGTGGAGTTTTTGTGGAATAAGAAGTTTGTGTATGTTAGCCTCCTGGTACTCATTAAATAATAATAAAACGTTGTTTTCTTCCCTGAACAGTGAGTGAGTTTTCAGTTCTCTGATGGCTGACATTGTTTTTTGTTTGTGTGTGGTCATACTAAGATAAAAGAGGGCAGAAATAAAGTACATAGGAAATTTAAGAAAATGGTGTAAGTGTGTATGTGTGTGTGTGTGTGTGAGAGAGAGAGAGAGAGAGAGAGAGAGAGAGAACCAGGAAGACAGACAAAGGAATAGAATTTTAAGAAATGGCTATCATTTACTTCCTTTGGCCTGACAAGTTGCTTATGATCTGGGTAAGTGGAAGCCATTTAGGAAAGTTACCCTGTGTATTGCTGCATTTGGTTCAGAAGCATGGAAGACTGAAGATGGCTGTTAGATGAAGACAGATGGGACCGTTTTAAGGTCACTGAAATGGAGTATCGTTTTCAATGTATGAGTAACACGTAGCAGTGCGTCCTCACCCAGGAAAGATTAAGGCAGTGCTGGATAGTGACTGTAAATTCAGTGTGGGCTGGCCCGTAAGGGCCGCTCCAGCCTATGGCTAGTGGCAGATTTGCAAGCCCCTGGATTAGCAGAGTGTGTGTGAATTCTGCACAAATAAAGGAAGATGGGCTGAGCAACCTGCATTAACTCAGGAAAGAATGGAAGAAGATGCTCAAATGTTAGAAAAGCTCATCTGTTAAAATACAGGCACATCACTGTCGCTAACAACCGGCATGCCGTTCGCATCCAAAAGAACGACAGGCCATGAGAAGAAGCCTCTGGGATATAGAAGGGCAGAGTAGAGGCAATGGTTCTAAGTGAGATTCTGCCTAGATGGGGAGGGGGGATCTGAGGCAGTTTCTAAAGGAAGAGATGAAATTAACTGGATAATTTAGGTACTAAAGCATGATGGGCTTACAGGGTGGACCACAGACGGAAAAAACAGTGGTAACATTTTCATGTGGATTTGCGGTAAGTCAACAGTGAAGACAGAGCAAGAGTATTGTGCTTGTAAAGGAAGAGTCAGGCCCAGCTCTACCCACTGAGCTTTCATTCCTTCCTCATTCTGTTACCCATTTCCTGGATATGTTATGTGCAAAGGATGCACATAAAACTGAGGCAGGCAGCTGCTGCCTGGCTGAAGAACTGGTGACCACTGTTTCCCTCCCTGATTTTGAGACACTGTTTATATTCAAATTCTGGGCTCTGCCCATCTTAAAGCAAACCCACTTCAGTATTCTGACTTTCCGTCCCTGCCTCTCAGTGCTTCAGGGGTGATGGGAGTTAGCTTGGTTCACTATGGTTCTAGAAGAAGGATAACTGAAGACAGGGGGAAATACTTTTGTTTTATTAATTAAAAATTCAACTCCTAACTTGTTAGCTATAATTGGGAGTTCTTGAACCCCTGTGTGTAGTGTGTGTGCATGTGTGTGCATGCACCTTGCACATGCGCATGTGTATGGTCATGTGTGCGTGTGTATACATGTTTTCCTGGATGGGCATGCACGTGGGTGCCCATATCAGAGAGACTGGGCATCTTCTTTGATCTCTACTGAAGCAAGGTCCCTTGCTGAGCCCAGAGCTCACTGGATCACTAGTGTCAGCATCCTGCGTGCTGAAGGCAGAGAAGCCACCAAATGCAGAGTTCTGGAGATCCAGACACCAGTCCAGTCCTCATGCATGCACAGCAAATGCTTTACCCATGGAGCCACAGTGCCAGCCCCTGACCTCTGGTTTTATTGAGAGTCGGGATTCAATAGGAAAACCCTTCTGTTTTCAATCTCTTCAGTACAAAATCCAAGATGCTTAACCCAAACCTGATCAGGTGTTGGTGGCAAAAAAAAAAAAAAAAAAAAAAAAAAGCTGGGCATGCGCCTTGAGGTTTGTAAAGCGGCTCTTGCTCTTTCTTTCTCTTCGGTGTTACAATTTAAGGGGAAACAAGTTTGTTTTGCAACACTTAGGTCCATTGTAGTTTGTTTGTTTTTTGTATCATTTAAAACAGCTGGTACTTGGGTAGCCTTGGAGAAAGAGGGCTGCAGGCTCAGCGGTTGCCACCTTTAATGAAACAAAGCAGTACCGTGCCCCTCGGACTGGAGCTGCAGGCGAGATGCTTTTCCTCCTGGATGCAGCCTTACTTAAAATGAGATGAAAGAAGAGGTCCCCTCGCCTATTGGGCCAACAGTAAAAATGAAAACAGGAAGCCTACAGGCGCCTGCTTCATGTAGAGTCTGACCAGTACTCTTTTGCACAGCTCTTTCTAGAGGGGCATTCTGTGGGGAGCCTGCTTGTCAAGGGAGCAACTTCGAGGCTCCAGAACAGTGGGGGAGTCTGCAGTAACCAGTTCATCTTACAGTCTCCTTGCCTGTGCTGCCGACTGTGTAAGGAGGAAAGCTGACCCGGGTGGATGGTGCTTTTTAAGGTTACTTGTTACTAGGAATCACTGTCTGCAGAGTTTGGACTCCTGGTGTGAGAAGCCAGCAAGGACACAGGGTCACTTCTCAGGATGTGGAGGTGTGGCTAGCTTGTCCACCGCAGACTTCCCAGTGTTTGGGAGGCAGTTCTGAGTCCACTGATACCTCAAGTTTTCACTTTGAATTAGTTTTCGGAAACAGAATAACCAAACTATTGATAAAACAGAATAAAGATCACCAGAGGCTTTCCATTCCCTATGTCTCATTCAAAACACTGAACCGGATACTCTTGAGAATAGCATCAGAAAATCTTTTATATGTAGGAAAAAAAATAGTGGAGTGGGAGAGAAAACAAGAAAAGCGTCTAGGCTGATGCGGGCGAGTATGCCTGCCTTAGCAGAGCTTTTTCCTTTACTCCCGTGTAGTAAAGTTTAGAGGAAAACATATGGGAGTCCACTTTCTCTTCCCACTATGTAGGTTCAGGGATGGAGCTCAGGTCCTCAGGCCCAGTGACAGGACCTTTACCTGCTCCGCCATCTCACCAGCCCCAGAGCTGTTCTGAATGGTGTTTCTCTAGAATATTTTCTTTCCAGATGGTGAACGAGAAGCTACTACTACTGCTATTAATAATGATTAATAATAGTAATAATAATAATGATAATAATAAATGGTGTCAGGTGCCACCATAGGAAAAAAAACTTGGCTGTTTTCTGGAATTTTGTTCTTTGCTTTTGCCATAAATGCTTTTGCTGGAAGTCTTTACAAATTTGCTCAGGTGATTGTAGAACCTGAAAAAGCTTGGGCTGCTACTTATGCTGTTATTGGTCTTTTAATATAAATACATATATGCGTAATTTGAATTTCTAAAAAGTATCCCAGTTTTCTCCGTTGACATTGCATTGCTCTATAGACATTAACAACCATGTTTGGTGTAGAAATATCACAGTTATTTTTTTCTTTTTTGCAGTTTTACAGGGGTAATGTCATGTCTTAAACACAGAAAGACTTACCTAGGGCTTGATTACAGAAACTAAAATTCTCTGAATAATGAGGAAAAAATAGAAAATTGCTGAGGATAGAGATTGCAAAATATAGTAGGCATCTCAGTGTTCGGGGTGTTTACGCCAGTGTTTACAGCCCACAACCCCAGTAAACAACCCACAGACCTATTTTAGACATTGTTGGACATCAAGGAACCAGCCATTTATTAGACAACTATGTTAATCTGGCTCCTTTTAACTAGCAATTAGCATTTTTAAAGCTACATGCCTACCCAAATGTACAGATGGATTCTAACCTTATACAAATGTATCAGCGGAGAAGTCAAAAGCAGAGAAGAGCATTCCCTACAGGACAGCAGGGAGTTTGTCAGGAATGGCTCTCCTTTTTCTAGGATTCTGTGTGTTCTGTCAAAAAAATAAATAAATAAATAAAAGTAAAAAGGGTATATTCCGTAGTTGTAAAATCTGCATCTCTGGGTACTCTGGAGATGAACTGTATTACGGTGACTTTTGCTCTGCTAGCTTATGCAGTCTGGGGGCATTTGTTGGCCTGTGCTAGGGCACACACTTCACAAATCACCTGTGTGGCAGGTCATTACAAAGGATGGGGGAGTTGGAAGTGTTCGTGCAAATCAACAAGTGCTGGGCTTTGCCCTGGTGGAATGGAAGCCTTCCCCCTACAGCACCCAGAGCTGTGCATCATGCAGCCGCTGCAAAACTATGTTTCCCTTTTAAATCAGAGTCTCGGGAAGGCAGAAGCTAGGTGGCTCGCAAGCTGGCTAATAAAAGCCAGACGTCTTTGGGGGCTTGCCTTTCAATTTATTCCTAAATGTGATACCCTGGCTCTGGCTTTACAGGATGTGGCTTCAGACGAGGAAAACCTGGTGCCTACCTTTGCTTATTTGTATTCTGGTGCTGCCGTGTCCCCTCCTCTCATATGTCTTTGTTCTATTAATCTGTGAAACAGGGCTCAACTTGTGATTAGTCCTCGGAGCTTGTTTCTATTAATCAGTCTGCAAAACAGGTCGACTTGGAAGCTTTTGTTCAGGAGCTTAACGTGTTCTTCTTGTCAAGCTGCGGTTCAGGCTGCAAGCTTTGCCTTAAACAGAACCAGGCAGTGAGATTTGGTTTTTATATGCTGATTGCATTGTCAAGGAAGAAAACACCGTGTGAAAAGACAACAGAAAAATACTATTGTAGAACTGCAGAATTAGCTTTAGGAAGGGGGCATGTTTGTTGGAGATAGAACTTATGTTACCTCTGATCCCCAGTAAACTGCACTGTCGAGTTGGCCAGAATAGAAATTAAGGCACTCTACTTATACCCCCAGAATTACTGTGCCAAGCAAGAGGTGCCTATTAATAATACTTTTTGTGTATTTGAAGTGTGATTCTCTGTTTATATTTCAAACAAACACCTTTAGCCACACAGCGTTAGGCAGTTATGAGAAGATCCAGTGCTGTTTGCGGAATTTTTACTTTCTTCTTTCCACCCTCCCTGTTCCAAGCGACGCTGCCACGGCTTAAAATGATCTTACCTGTTACACAGGGGAAATTCTATCTCTCAATTTTCTTCATTATCAAGGGACAAGGACTGACCTACCTGTGGAGATCGAGTGGGTCACCAGAGTGATGGCTATAAATTGCTTCGTAAAATGCTCATTATCTCCTCTTGTAAAAATTCTCCTAACTTGGCTGTGCAAAGGCTGCCACGGCTGGGGAAGAATTCTGATGTGCCGCTCTTCCAGCGTCAGCCGAGCTTGCGGAGAAAGATTTTGCCAGTAAAAACCTCGAGTATGTTTAGCATTCATTACTTTGAGATAACTGCCCCCCCCGTCAAGTGTATACAAGATGCAGATTCTGATTCTCAAATTAAATTTGTCATCAGTGATAAATTTAGTCCTGTAAGATACTTTAATAAGTGCTTCAGCGTGATTTATTGGTTGTGTTAGTTAACATGCTTATGTCTTGTACAGAATTTAGCAGAAGCAATTTCTGACCAGACCCTCCTTGATTAAAATTTAAAAATGAAAGTCTCATTTTTGTCACGACGGTAATTATTTTAGGGCTAAATTGGAAGGTAAGCACACTGCAGTGCTGTCATCATTTTAAAAATAAAGACAGAAGAGAGGAAGAGAGATGTCAAAATGTGACGGGGGAAGCATTGAAAAGCTTCTACCTCTTTATGTTTGGACATCCTGTATTCCTTTGTGTGTATGCAGAACGTCTAGGCTGTTTTATTGGCTGGGGCTTAAGATGCAACCCTTGCATATATAATCGCTAATGAGTGTCAGGATTCAGCTGCTAATTTGAAAGGCTTTGTGGCTCCTTCACCCCAGACACTAGCAGCTTCATTAGGCACTGCTTTGTCCAGGCTGACCTTTGCTGACCTGCAGAGCTCCGCTAAATACCAACATTGCGCCAGCACCCTCCCACTCGAAACAGTCCAGACTGGGCTCCTTCAATGCAGCGCTTATCAGAACCTGCTCCTGACATAAACTTGGATGTCTGGAGCTCGCCTCCTAATTAGGATTACCTTCCCCCAGAGAGGCCCTATTTGCTTAAACCCAGGGGGGTGTGGCTGGAGATTTGAATTTTAGAGCAGTTAACACATTTGCCTATCCTCTTGTATTTGAAAGGCACCCTTATAAAGCCTTGCTTTAAACATGTGTGGTCATGGCAACATGTGTGTTCAAACAACATGTGTTCATGTTGTTTCTGTAGAAGTAACAGCCTTTTTTCCTAGACAGAAAAGTACAGAAATTTTGTTAGTGTCATTGATAAGAAAACTAAGAGGAAAAGCTAATAGTATCTTTTTCTTTGGGGCGCTGTCTTCTTGAGCTCATTCTCCCCAGAAACAAACCACCCAGGATGCAGGAGGAAAGAACTCCGTGTTTGTTTTTGTTTGTATAAATAGCCTGAGAAATTTTTAAAAAGGGCCATGACTTGTGGTGCTTTGGTTAGCTATTATTTTTTTATTGTTCAGTAATATTGCTTCTATATTATTCCCATGTGTTCCCCAATTTTGGGGGAGGGGAGATAAAATCTTGCTCCTGATTAAACGTTTAGGCAAGTAACTGCTGGAAAGCCACTGCTCGTTGTTGGAGGAGTCTTTTGGCGTTTTATGTAATGAATCCAAACAAACAAACAAGCCAAACATGTGGATGAGCTTTCTGTTCATCAATTCTCCTCAGTCTTCTGGGTCCGGACTTATTTTGAAGGGTTCTGATTTTCCTTCCGTTTTAGAGAGAATTATACAATTAGGGACGGGAGAGAACTCTGTGGTGACATCACTTTTTCCAGCCCCTTGGCCAGTGTGACCTCCCTCCCTCTGGCATAGCCCCTTGTGTTCCCTGCAGCTTCCTGTGAGATAATAAGATGGAGGAGGTCTTGGTCCACTCCCTCTGGGAACAGGTCCCATAGTCCTTGACATGCACGTCAGCTTGCACAGTAGCTGTTTCTCCTGCTCTTCAGACGCCTGTGCATTCTTATGTTCGGTCTCTTTTTTTGTTCTTTCTTACTTCTCAAAGCTCTGGGACTTTCCTTTTTTTGAGCCGCCAGTCTGTGTTGCAAACCAAGACACAGTGCACACATGCATGGTTTTACCTCTGTTTTTGCATTCAGAATGACAGCATTGTTGGAGGATTACCCTTATTAGCTGTGTGTCTAAGACTTACGTATGTGCTGATTGCCATGAGTTTCACCTTTAGATGGGTTCCTAAATCCTTAACCATTTCTTAGAGCCTGTGACTAGAGCCTCCTAGGATCTTATGGGTGTTGAGAGTTTGGGGGCTTCCAGGAGCAAAAGGAGCACTATATTCGGTGTTAGATAAATAGAGTTAAAATAATCCAAGTTCTTGGTTAATGACAAACTGTCATGGTTGGTCTCTGCCTGTTATTAGTTCCTTGTTATCTGTCCGTTTATGAGTAAATATAGTGAGTCTACATTCACCCATCCACTGCCAAAGAACTAGAACAGTGACATAATGTTATTTATTGATATACATACATATATGTATGTGCCTATTAAAACAACTTATATTTATAGGTTTTGAAACTTTTGGAAATGATATTAATGAGTTTTCTTTCGGTTATGGAGGTCTAAGCTCCTAAGGGATTAAACCTTCCACAAATAATTGTGGAAAATTCGGTATAAAACAGAAGATAAAATCTTGGGGGACAGTGGTCATAGTTCAGTAGTGGAGCAGCTTCATAGCGTATGCAAGGCCCTGGACTCTTCTATAATAGTGCAATAATTACAATCATAAATAGCTATCTCAAACCTCTGGATAGCATGGAGGATGGAGCTGTGAACTTTACAGGAAGCTGCTGTTGCCATGGCGAACTCCATTTCTGTAGTCAGGGCCCTGCCCGGCAGTAGCCACAGTTCACTAAAGTTGTGGTATGGCAAAAATTCTAACATAATTTATTCGTATTGACAAGAGCAGCTATTTGGAAGAGCTCAGAGTAACCAGAACCACCAGACGTCAGGAAGAATCTCAAGGTTAAGAATATTAAAAGAAAGACACAAATAAGAGGAACACCAGT